>NC_133802.1:6216746-6829246 GCF_043250625.1 Sebastes fasciatus
CCACAGTCCAAAGACATGCAGGTTAGGTTCATTGTGTACTAACTAAATTGCCCGTAGGTGTGAATGTGAGCATGAATGGTTGTCTGTCTCTATGTGTCGGCTTTGTGATATTCTAGCGACCTGTCCAGGATGTGTCCTGCCTTCGCTCGCGACCCTGAACAGGATAAGCAGTTAAAGATAATGGATGGATAGATTTCACCCTCAGATGTCACCAGAGTAACTAGTGCAGCCAGCATTTCAAACTAACTCATGTAATGGGGCCCTATTGGTGTAAATGTGTGAAGAGAAGGACACAAACCATAGATTAAGCCAAAGAAGATACAATATTTCTTCTTGCCATTTAGTTGGGCTGCCGAGGCCAGGACCGGTTCTTCAGATGATTGTGACAAACTTGAGGATCTTATTTACATTGGTATTGGTCTTATTTGTTATTAGCTGAGTTTTACTTGATCATATTTCATGATTATCATATATCAAATATATAATTTTGTGTTTTTTTATTGATTTATTGATTTACTGTGCACAATGGCAGAATGTGATGATGCACAGGGTAAATGTCATGGCCAAAGGCTCCATGGTGTGCACATAGCCTCCTGTAGTGGATATCAGTAGTATTTTGTAGCCAGATTCCCTTTCAAGAGGTAGAAAACCCATTTGACACACTTTGAGTATCCAAGTGAACAAATGGAGAGTCCACCTGGTCCTATCCTTATTATAGCGTTATAGAGTCTATGTGCTTTGTGTTATTTATATCTGCTTTGGCACAGTTGTAGGCAAAGAGTTGCTGAATGAATTCAGTTGCATCTCTGTGCATGGCATCATTGATATAATGGTGTTATCCACTGTCTAATCTAGAAAACATTTTAGGCGAGGATAAAAATGAAAATTTTTCCTTTGGTTCATCACAATTTACTCAGGCATAGTAACAGTCACTTTTTGGGTACAGTAGGTCTGTCTAGGCAAACCACACCTTCCTGGTACAACTTTAAACTTTCACAAATATACCAATTTAAAGCGTATTAGTAATTCTGCATCTGGACCTACATTTGAAACAATTAGCTGGTGAAATATAGTGTGTGAGAAGTGGAAGAAAAAAAATTAAATTGGATTTCTAGCAATATCACATCAAACCTGGTTGGCTCACATTGCGGCTGTTGCTCAGTGGGTTGAGGGGGTTGTCCTTTATCCAGAGGGTTGGTGGGTCAATACCTAGCTCCTACTGTCTAGTGTCCTTGAGCGAGACACTGAACCCTGAGTTCATCCCCGGGTGCTAGCCCACTATGCCTAAATGCAGAGGTCAATGTGTATGATGATTCTAATAAAAAATAAAGTTTTTTTAATAGTACATAAATGATTGTGCCTCCCACATAAAGAAGAAATGTTGAATTTATTGAAAGGATGTAGCATCTCATTTTCGAGGGGGTCCTAAAGGCACAAATACAAAAACACATACAGACAAAACAGTATTACATAACAAACATACACTGCAAATACACAGATACAGAGAGCTTGCTCACCATCTCCCACCCAGACCCCCATCAGCCCTCAGCTGTTATACAAGAACAATTTGATACAATGACCAGATTTAAAGAACAATTGCAACAGTTTGTCTTCAGTTTATATGTAGCACAAATAAACTGAAGATCATAAGTATACACAAATTAAAAACATGAACAGGTTGTTTTAAGATGAGAAAATAAAAAAGAAGGCTTTGAGATACTGTAAATGTAAAAATCTATGTATGATTCTGTTGATGAGTGAATGAGATTTGCAGGTATTGCTGATGCTGTAGGTTGCCAGGCTGGTGGAAAAACTCTTTACTTTTGTACTAAAAATAGTATCCAAAAAGTGATCAACCTCATCTGAATAAAATCGATTAGATTGCAATTTTAAGCGTAGGAAAGGTTTCTTAGTAATAAACCTTCCATTAATGTATGATTAATAAATCAAAATTGTGATTCCGGTTTAGTGAACCAGACCTGGCAACCCGGTTGGACGAGTCATCGCTGTGTGTGAGCTCAGTCAGACCAGTCAGACCGCAGAGTCGCTCTCTCTGACAGACAACGTGGAAAGATGGTGCTCGACTTGGACCAGTTTCGGACCGACAAAGGTGGCGACCCAGAACTCATCCGTGAGACCCAGAGGAAGAGGTTTAAGGATGTAACACTCGTTGACAAGCTTGTCGCTGCAGACACAGAGTGGAGGAAATGTAAGCACCCTTTCTTTTCCTGTTTGTTTCAGTCATAGTGGTTAGCGCGGTGGCTAATGATGCTAGCGTAGCGTCAGTGTATTCTCCTCCAGAGAGGAGCTCACGCCAAACTCCATTAAGAAATCTGTCATTTTAGTGTTAGTATGCCAATAGAGCTATCCGTTACATCCCAAACTGGTACAAAAGACCCTTTAGGACCAAGTCTTCTATTCGGCACCTTTAAATGCATAAAATAAATCGAAATAATCTATTTTTATAATGAATTGTTAACTCCATGCTCAGCCACCGCAGTAACGTTAACGTTGGGGGTGAACGTTTGATAGATGCGTTACATTGCAGTGGACTGCGAAAAGGAAAGTTAACTACTGACAAAGTTAACGTGTTGCTTGGTGCATTATATGTATGCCGTATTAACCAGTGGATATTATATTAACAGGGTGTAAAATAATTTACTTTGTACAAGGCGTACGCGCTTGTCAGTACATTTGGCAACAAAATATAGCCAGATTTTGAACGAAGTCTGGTGTGATGTTTTCACAGAGGAAGAGAAGGGCACGCAACGGGGCTAATGTTAGCACAGCTAGCACCATTTGAGAACACAAATGAGCCATATGGTTATTCTCCACGGAGTGAATGGTAGTTACTTAATATCAGTTTTTAATAGATAGATACTGAGCTCTAGTTAATCACGCATTCCCATCATTTTATTAACCAGATATGATAGAGAAGTTTGGCTAATGCTGGGTTAGCTTAGCGATGCCGGGTGGTAACGTGCAATCTGATGCAATCCCAGCCAGCAACATGACAAGCAACCTCGCCCTGCAGTGGAGCTACACACACTCACTCCGATCCAGCATGATAACAAGACTGATTGTTTTTTTTTTTAGTAATGTGACATTGTTGCTACAATAAAAATGTAAATAAACTACCTTTGTCACTTAAACAGTCTTTTTTGATTGCATGAGAGTGAGATGCTTCTTTTTTTTTAAACAATATAACCATGGACAACACCAATAAGAGAAGTACCAGTATGTAAAAAGGTTACAAAGTCACCCCAGCATTTATCAAAGAGCCATGGTTTCTTTTTGAGATTAAACTCACTCTTTTCTTAAAGTAAATATGATGAGAGCTCTTTAAGAGAGGCTTCTGACAGGAGCACCTGTCACCAGGTTACTAGTCCTGCTACTGCAGCAGTTCACACTCACACACATACTCATAAGCACAGTCCCATGCACTGACTGACTGTGATTTACCCCCTGACAGGCCGCTTCACTGCAGACAACCTGAACAAAGCTAAGAACCTCTGCAGCAAGAGCATTGGGGAGAAAATGAAGGTACGGAACCATCATCAGGATACTAAATGACTGAACACGTTAATTTAGAGTGAGACAGAAAGAGAAATATTACTGTCAGTAAGTGTCCACTAACCAGACATTAGAGAAGGAATTTTATTTTTGTATGTTTGCCTTCTTTTAACACCTTTCTGTGTTGTGAATGCAGAGGAAGGAACCTGTTGGGGACGATGAGTCTTTACCTGAAGAAGCCCAGAACGTGGAGTCTCTAACAGCTGACACACTATCGGTATGACTGTCTGTGCACTAAGTCGCTTATCCCCACCTGTATGGCAGTGTTTTTGCATGTTGTTACTAGGGCTGGGAGGATTCACCTATCTCCCGATTCGATACTGTCACGACACTTGGGTGGCGATTCGATATGTATTGTGATTCTACAAATATTGCGATTCGATATTGCGATTTATTGCGACATTGCGATTTATAAACTTTTTAACACTGGACCATGGGAAAAAGTTGAATCATACACTTCAAGGGACTTTTATTTTGGATAATATCAAAATTGACACGTTAAAAATGTTTGATATTCAGCATGTATGTAGTCAGAGATGTCCTGAAGTCAAATATATCAGTCATTGTCGGGCATTATTTATAAAAAAAAATCCAGCAACCCAAAAATCAAAGAAAAAAGACATTTTCCTTACAAATTAGTGGTATTTTTTTTAATTTATAAGGGAATTGTAATGTTTTATACTTCTGGTTAACATAATATGGGTGCTCTACAGTTGTAGCGTCGGCTGATTTGATCTGCACATTACCGCAGTACGATAAGGTTTCCTGTCCATGACAGAGTTAGCATGCAGCTTTAGTCGTGCTGTCTAGTTCTGCGTTTCCTGGCAATGTGTGAAACCCAAAGTGTTTCCATACTTCACTGTATCTGTAGTGTTTACCACTTTGCATTTAACATGTGAGGGTGCAGGTCAATTCAGGTCATTTCAAAGTTGTAAAAAATAAAATTGTGATGAATCTGGATGATTTTTTTCCCACCCCTAGTTGTTACAAATATTTGAAAGGACAGATAGAACACATACATTTCTTAATACCTCTTTGCTTCTTCTTACTTGTTTTTTATGTTTTAATTTGTCTGTGTCAGCCCCTGACGGTAACCCAGATCAAGAAGGTGCGTTTGTTAGTGGACGAGGCGGTGGAGAAAGGTGACGGTGAGAGGATAAAGCTGGAGGCAGAGCGCTTCGAGTACCTGAGGGAGATCGGCAACCTTCTGCACCCATCTGTACCCATCAGCAACGATGAGGTGAGTGGTTGGATACTGGCTGGTTAAAGTAGGAGCCGATTACATTACTTGGATTTAAGAATACACATGAAGTAGCTGTAAATCCTTCCATATTGTCAAATTGATTGACATGATCTTCACCAATGAAATGGATTAGATAACACATGATCTCAGTAAACTAATGATCTTAATATAATACTTTCTTGTTTCCTTCTGACAGGATGCAGACAACAAGGTGGAGCGTACCTGGGGCGACTGCAGCGTCCAGAAGAAGTACTCCCACGTCGACCTGGTGGTCATGATCGATGGCTTCGATGGAGAGAGGGGAGCTGTTGTGGCTGGGAGCAGAGGTTACTTTCTGAAGGTGAGTGCAAATATAATAGCCAACGCATGCAGGCCATACACAAGTAAAATAAGACATTTATTTTGCATCCAAAGAAGAACTGCAACTGCCCTTTTTTGCTTCCTGCAAATTAAGAAACCAGCCGTTAAGTGGGTTTCCTCTCGTCCGTTGTGTTCAGGGCCCGCTGGTGTTCCTGGAGCAGGCTCTGATCAACTACGCCTTAAGACTCCTCCACAGCAAGAATTACACCCCGCTCTACACGCCGTTCTTCATGAGGAAAGAGGTCATGCAGGAAGTAGCCCAGCTCAGCCAGTTTGACGATGAGCTTTACAAGGTACTGAAGCTTTTACTGTTTTCCTCAACTTTTTCTGTTAACTTGTATTTAACTTGACAAGGTGTTGTCATGGATCTGACTGGAGTTATTAAACCTCAGCTGTGAAGAGGGCTATTCTGTCCTGCACAGTCCTGCCTATTGCAACATTGAGCAGGATAAAAATTAGATGAAATCATTTCATGTAGTTTGAAAATCAAACACCAACCGTATTAAAACCATTGTTTTGGATGTTAAAGTGTCCACATACTTTTAAACGCGGGCAATGATTCTGCTCTGTGTTTATTCCACTTGTAAACAAGAGCTTCCACTAGGGCTGCTTGATTATGGCAAAAATCATAATCACGATTTATTTTTGTTCAATATTGAGATCACAATTATTTTTACTCATTGACTTTGGAAACATCATGCATTCAGAAAGAACATTTTGTAGCCTACATTTTAAAGTTAAATGCATCAATCTGGTGCACTTTGAAAGCAAAATTAAGAGGCTAGATCGATGAAGAACTTTGTGCTCTTGTAAACACTGTTCTGTGCTAGTAAACAATTTAATAATAAACACACCGGTTGTATAGATATGAATGGTGATGCGGCAAAAAAAAAAAGTGACACCCACAAAGCATCGCAAACAAGACGGGTCCGTGTTTTTAGACATTAGACGGGTGTTGCCGACTTCGCCGCACCGAGAACAGTCGCGCCGTGATCCGTCCCTTCCTGCAGGGAGAGAGCGGGCACAGCGACCACTAAGCAAGTCCATTTACCATTTGACTCCTGCTGTATTTTGCTGTGTTGAATGGCATAGGGTTGACATCACTGAGAGCTACTTTCCACAGTATTCCACAGCGCACTCTGCTGTACAAACTATGTCATGACACCATTTCTGAATTCCACAAGGATCTTTTCCTGCATTATATTCTCGTAAAAAAAAAGTTTTCATATCAGTGCAAATCGGACAACATGTACGCCGATACCTATATATCTGTGATAGGCCAAGATATGCCAATATGGAAAAATGTAATTTTAAATTCAATGACCTTTCAAGGTTTTTCATGACCGTGCAAACCCTGGAAATTGATTCCTGTCCAGCTTTCCCCCTCTCAACCACCGTACGCCTTTACTCCAGGTCATCGGAAAGAGCAGCGAGAAGTCAGACGACAGCGCCACAGATGAGAAGTACCTCATCGCCACCTCCGAGCAGCCCATCGCAGCCTTCCTGAGGGACGAGTGGCTCAAACCCGAGGACCTGCCCGTCCGCTACGCCGGCTTCTCCACCTGCTTCAGACAGGAAGTGGGCTCCCACGGCCGGGACACTCGCGGGATCTTCAGGGTGCACCAGTTCGAGAAGGTCAGTTGTGGGACGAAAGCAGCAGTGGTTTATACTTGTCAGTGAAATACAACATTCAAATAAATAAATGGACACTTTTTGTTATAACTTATCTAATTATCCGATTAATGAAGTTGTTCAATATTGGGTTAGGTTTAGGGTTTTGGGGTACATAATTGATTTACCTTTTTTGTTTTGTAGATTGAGCAGTTCGTCTATGCCTCCCCACATGACGGCAAGTCATGGGAGATGATGGATGAGATGATCGGGACGGCAGAAGAGTTCTACCAGTCACTAGGAATTCCTTATCGCATCGTCAACATCGTCTCAGGTAGGTCGGACACACGCTAATGCCGGGTACACACTACACAAGCCCATTTTGGACTCAAATTGACTCGAACACGCAAAGCATAAAATAGCAGTAAGATGGAGCTCAGAAATGGAGGACCAACTTGTTGATTTGTGGCAACAACGCAAGTGTTTATTTAACATGTCCCCATGACTTCATCCTTCGTGAATTTTTAGTACAAAGTTGTGCAACGCGGCTAATTCTTCCTGCCCGTCGTCCGCCATGTTTGTTTACACTAAAGTCACGTTTGATCGCGAGAGATTTTGCGAGATTTCCGTTTTATTTTAGTCTGGACTCTTGTTGTTCGTGAATGAATCTGTTAGTGTGGTGTGCTGTTTTGGCCAAATCGTTGCTCTCCACACACTACAGGAACAAAACTGTTAAATTTAACATAACATGTATTTTTTTCATCATTATTATTATTAATATTATATGATAGTAAATGGAATCTCTCTTAGTTTTGGACCGTCGGTTGGACAAAATGAGAAAATGTAAGACGTCACCTTGGGCTTTAGAGAAGCATGATCGGCATTATTCACAATTTTCTGACATTTTAGAAACCTGAATTAGAAAGTGATTAATCAATTAATGGAGAAAATAAACTGCGGTTAAATCAATAATGCAATAACTTCTAATGGCTCTATATTAGGGATGTGCATTTCAAGCAAAATTACTATTCAATAATCACTGGGAACTAGTCGATCGCTTTTCGAAAAACGCATATAGCGACTATTCCATTTTCTATAATTGAATGACTAATTGAAAAATGAAAAGTCATGAACCATCCCTTCTCTATATAGAGCTGGGTCTCTGGTTTTTCCGGTCCGGTCCGGTCCAGTGTACAAGCTTAGACCGGTTTGTTTTTTATGCAAGCCGGTTGAACCGGCATTTGTCATTATGATGCGTCCTGGGAAATAAAAAAGTAGCCTACATCAGCAACCTGTGCCGACAGCGTCACGGCACTAAATCCAAATTGTATTGCATTAGTAATGTAAACGGCTCTTCGTAGGTCTGCCTAACTAGGATTTATAAAAAAAGAATAAATGCACACAGAGCATCCAGTTGAACATCAGCCAAAGCGGTTTATTATGTTTTTTTTTAATAAGTGGCTTAATGGAGCCACTAGTATCTGACATGTCATGCCACAGTGCGTAATTTACCTACTTGCTACTGTACTGTATGTCGTCATAGGTGCCCTAAATCATGCAGCCAGTAAGAAGCTGGATCTGGAGGCCTGGTTTCCTGGCTCTAGTGCCTTCAGAGAGCTGGTCTCCTGCTCAAACTGCACCGACTACCAGGCCAGGCGCCTCCGTATCCGCTTCGGACAGACCAAGAAGATGATGGACAAGGTGAGCGCTCCGTTCCAAAGCTGCCGCGCAGCCCCGTCGCAGATCTATTCCATGATGCCATCTGTGGCTGTTATCGGGCAGCTAATTTAATTCCAGAATACGCTAGAGGTTTTAATCTCTTCTGTGGCTGCATACTCTAAACACACTTCCTCTCTCTGTATGTTACGCAGGCCGAGTTTGTGCACATGTTGAACGCAACCATGTGCGCCACCACTCGTGTGATGTGCGCCATCCTGGAGAGTTACCAAACCGAAGAAGGCATCATTATTCCAGATGTGCTCAAGCAGTTCATGCCTCCTGGTAAGCTGCGCTGAATGGTTACATCATCTGGTGTGTGTTCATTCAATACAATAAATAAATGCTAATGAAGAAATACAGGCCAAAGTGAATAATTAGGAGGAAGTTGTTTTACAAAGTACATAATTCTGGTGGAATTTTAGACCTAAAGGCGAGTACATGTAAATATTTGACTCTGAAATAAACTCGGCAGAGTTGCTGAATTGATTTCAGACGTGTAAACTGTGGTTGAGACGAACAAATGTCTTGACCTAATAGTGAGAAGTGATGTAATCATGTGGGAGAAAAAAATCATTTGATTACAAAAGAGGTATTTTTGATAAATGCTGAATCAATCATCATTGTAACCTTTGTCACCTTCGGGTTTACGCCGATTGTTTGTTGATTGCAAATACACCATCTTTAGCAGTGTGGCGCAACTCTCTTCAGCAGAGGAATGTCTCTACTTTGAAATAGATAAAATACCTTTAATGCTGTTTGTACAGAAATAAATACGCTTGGTATTCAACCTCCTTAAAGTAGCAGTGACATCGGGTTGTTCGTCTGTCCGTACCATTTTTGTGAACGCAATATCTGTCAAAGAGAGGGTCACTGTGACCTCACAAAACACGTTTTTGGCCATAACTCAAGATTTCACATGCTAATTATGACAATTTCACACAAATGTTTAATAGGAAAAATGATGAAGTGACGACATTTTGAATAGACATGGACGTAAACTGCAACATACTCTACCGCGAGGCGGTAATTCTAGCTGGAAATGCGCCTGTTTGCTTTCTTGCCAAGAAATAGATGAGAAGATGAATACCAATCTCTCATGTCTGTACGCTAACTATGATGCTACTGCCACCCAGCTTAGCTTAGCATAAAACAAACAGCTAGCCTGGCTCCGTCCAAAGTTTAAAAAAAAAAATCCACCCACCAGCACCTCTTAATTTGACTAATCAACAAGTTATATACTGAACACCTTTGTTTATTCCACACGCTAATAGAAATGAGAAGCAGACGTTTTTGTGCTAAGCTAAGCTAACCGGCTGCTGGCTGTAGCTTCATACTCAGTGAGGTGTTGAGTTGTACCCATCTTCTCATCTAAACTAAAGAAAGCAAATTGTATTTCCAAAATGTTGAACTATATCCTTTAAGCACTGTCACAGTTAAATAATTTAGCGGTGTTTCCTTTGCTTTGCCTTTTGTTTGTTTTATTCTAGGGGTGTAAGAAAATATCGGAAAAAAATCGAATATCACAATATTATGTTTTGTGATCGATATTTAATTAATAGGTTACAGTTAAGTCAATACTTTATTTCATTGGCAAAGAGATGTGCCCTCTCAGTGGATGTGCCCTCTGAAATGAATGCTATGATGTTGGATGTTACAGGGGCTCTAATAAATACAAATGCAGATCCCACTGTTCTGATTGCATAAAAAAGTCAACTTTATTACTCAGATTTTTTGCATATGGCAGTGTGTTCTTTATACTATGACAGTTTTGCTAAAATTTTATTTAAAAAATCTCAATTTATCGCCTTAACTTACAGTATCGCGATATCTAGAATCGTAACCCCTGTATCGTGATACGTATCGTATCGCCAGATTCTTGCCAATACACACCCCTGTTTTATTTATTTATGTATTTGTGTGAGAGCTTAAATGTATTATTTTTTTTCACCTCCAGGTCTGACAGAGATCATTAAGTTCGTTAAGCCCGCTCCTATTGATCAGGAGATGTCCAAGAAAGCAAAGAAACAGGACGGAGGGAAGAAGAAGACGCAGGGAGGCCAGAACCTGCCCACCGCCATGGAGACCATGTCCGTCAACGACTCGTAGACTCCGCTACACGACGACCGTGTCGCTTCACCGACCACGCAGATAGACACTGATGGAATAGAGCCTTGTGTGTTTTGCTTTTGGAAAATGGGGGGAAAAAATGGCCTCTCAGAGTCGGCACTTAATGTTATCCTTATCATGAAGACCAGCTCTATGTCATGTGTGTCTATCTGAATGGATGGTATCGTTCATCTCAGCACAAAGCACGCTGAAAAAGGGATCTCTCTCTGCGCTCTTACCTACATCTGCAGCTCACTTCAGAGTCCTCTGACCGCCCGTCTGTCCGTCCCTTTTCACACATCTGCAGCAACATTGAGCCTAAAACAAACAGATGTGGGCATGATTATGTATTCAGAATCAGCAGCTAAATTTCTGGCTTTATTTTCATGGCAGTAAGTTTCGGTGACTGGTGTGTGTAGTGAAGATTTGGGATGTGTAATTGGCATTGAAAGGTGTGGGGGGGTATTTTTGTACAACTGATCAGCAACTGAAATCTTCATTCATCTGCTTTGTTGAGAACAAAACCTGCATTTCCTGTAAAACATGGTTGATTACTTTATGTCTGAGGTGTGTGTGTAAAGTTGATCTAACTTCTAGAATTCAGAAATCAATCTCAATCTCAGTCTGTTTTAGGCTACCCTTCATCAATCATCATCTTCGACCATCATTGCGTGACGACCATTATGCTTTTCACTGGCTTATAATTGACACATTGACATATGAACTCGCAAATGCAAAGATATATATACAGTATATGATTGCGCATTGATGAAGTGGCATTCACTTTAAACATTAAATACAGTTGATACGGAAGTTATTTGTTGTGTTGTTTTTCCCCGGTTAGTCCACAGTACATGTCTTAAAGTTTTAAAATTGTGTAGTATGTTTAAATTCAATTCAATTACTTGAATCTGTACACAAGAAAGAACACTAAAATCCATGAGTCCAGTCACAGTATCAGAGGGAACTCACCAATAACCTCATCTTGTGAATTCATACAATTTTAACATCTGTTTCTCAAAGCATCTTGTGGCAAGAAATAACAGTTTAGCATAGTATGATTGGCAAAATAGCCTTATTTTGACAACATTAACAAATGCTGCCTCCAGTCAAAGACCATGGTATCAGCGGGAACTCACCAAAACAAACTGTTATCCTTTAAATCCTCATGCCATCCTGAACTAATGTAATGTAGAAATTTGTTTTTTCGTACCATCTAGTGAGAAATGACAGCTTAGCCTTAAACCTGCAGTAGGCAGAATATTTTTTGGCATCATTGGGCAAAAATTCCATAATAACCTTTAAGCATATTGTAATTCAAGTGTTCTGAGAGAAAACTAGACTTCTGCACCTCCTCATGGCTCTGTTTTCAGGCTTTAAAAATCTGGGAGACTTTGACCATCACAGGTCATTTCAGAGAGAAAGAGAGAGCGTTCCTATTGCCTGTTCATTCAACAGAGGAAGCTGTCAATCACTCGCAAACTCCAATCAAACGGTCAAACTAGGCAGCGCTGATCAAATATGAATCAATATTCTGTTACTGTCATGACAATTCCTCTCCTCAAATGTTTTCAGAAACGTGTTTAGCTGTAAAATTAGAAAGTTTGCTCTTGGTATTTCCTCAACTGATCTCAACATGGCAGCGGGGTCACAAACGTTCTCATTTTACAGCTAAACAGTACACTACAAGATGATTCTGAAAACATTTAATGCAAAAAAAATAGCCATTAAAGTAACAGAATATTGATTCATATTTGATCAGCGCCGCCTACGTTGATTTTACATTTTCACATCCTTGTGCGATCAGACGTATCAGTGACATATCTAGGCACCCTTGATATCTGATAAAGAGCAATAAGGAAGACACGACGGTTACTCATTAACTCCAATAGACTTTACACCCATCCGTTAGTAAAGCCATGAGATAGCCGATTCGCTCTGGATAAAGTACACAGGTAAGATCAATTTACAGTATTTCTTTAATGATTCAAATGTATGTTCCCCTGATATCTGTCTAATTTTTCCTCTTTACGTCAGTCTGTAGGATTTAGTTTGGCACCAGATAGTGTTAAAATGAGTGACATTGAGGACGACAATGAGATCTGCTTTTCAGTAAAGGTAAAAACAGATTTTTGACAACTTAAAAAATCTCATTCTGAATGTGGAAAATAAAGTTCAAGGTGAGATACTTGTGATTAATAATGGTAGTTGAACAATGGCGTGTGCTTGGTTTCATTTGTCTCTGTTTGTCATGTCATGGACTTGACTTCTGATATATACTGTATGTACGGCAGTAAAGAACAGCAGCGGATATTCAGTCTTGTTTAAAACACCATTTCCCACTTTGTTTCATGTGTATTGCTTTCTCTAAACTATAGTTTCTGGGCCGAGTTGAGGTGGTCCGTCCTGATGGACTACAGATCCTGTCTGAAGCAGCTGAGAGCCTAAAGGTCAGCAACTATCACCCACATCACATTTTAATTGCTGTTATTCGCATAGACATATAGACGGCGCATTGACTCCTGGATCGTACGCCAACGTGGGCGCCATATTGGACAGGGCAAGACTGGCCCGTAAACGCATACAAGTGAACGGGGAGGCTGCTGTTTTTCTGGATAAAAAGCATTATAACGTTTACATTTCTCAACTGATTTCACTGAGTCGTTTTATATTCAAACGTTTATGATCTACGAGGAGTAACGTTAAGTTAACATTACGATTTTATCTTATTTTCCCAAAGATTTTGGTGAAAAACAGTTAAATACATTAACGTAACTGCTTCCGGTTAGTGAATCACCGGTCTGTCCTTAATGGTGGGATTCAATCAATTATTAGGTAATTATTAAAAACTAGTACTATCATATCACATTTTCCTTTACACATTTTTCATATTATCAACTGTTCAAGCTAACGTTACATGTTTACAAAACGTTTGCTTTCGTAATATCAGATAAGAGCTAGCTAACGTTCATTATTGTTAGCTAATCGTTATAAGTTAATGTTAGCTTATTGATGTACATGAAATGTACGATACGTATTAAAAAATTATATGTGTCTAATATTGCAAACATTATATTATATTATATTATATTATTTTATATTATATTATATTATATTATATTATATTATATTATATTATATTATTTTACATTATATTATATTATATTATTTTACATTATATTATATTATATTATATTATCCCAGGACCTCTCTAAAAGTATTAACCTATATGAACAAGGAAAATAAGCCAAAGCCATACTTGACAAATGTGAGTTTTAACAATTCCTTATGATAAATGAATTATTTTCTATCGCGTAAGTATTTCAGACACACTCCTCTCCTGAGCATTTAGCAGCTATTATAGCTTAACTATTGAGATTCTAAGTAACTGGAGACAAAACTTTATTTTTCTACACCAGCTAATAAATGCTTGAATATAATAATGACTCATTGAAATCTGTTGAGAAATGTAGACATTAGGCTATAGTGCTTTTTATCCAGAAAAACGGCAACTCCCCCGTTCACTAATATAGGGTGAGCAGTCTTTCCATTTATATCATTTTCATGTTGATGTTCATTACACTTTCTGACTTGGATGCACATCAGTAAACTTGTATTCTAGTGGGAGACCAAGTTTATAACCACTATATGAGTTCTATATGAACTTGTTAACTAAATACGTTGGCTTTAATGATGCAGTAACAAACATGACATGTAAATTGATCCTCTCTCATCCCTAGACTCCAGATAAATACTCCTCAGAAAAGGTAGCGAAGAAGAGCAAAGTCGATGTCTTCCTGTCGCTGAGTGGGATAGACATCTTGGAAAACAAAACCAAGGTCTGTGACGAAAGTGTCCTAGTTACCACCTGTCCAAGGATACAAAATATGTGATTACTTGCTTTCTTTGTCCTTGAATTATTACTTTTAACCTTCTTGTTGTCTTTCCTACACTCAGTTTTTGTTGTACTCGTGCCCTCTGTCCACCATTTCCTTCTGTGCCGTCCTGCCATCTTCACCCAAAGTCTTTGGATTTGTGGCTAGACACCCTGCAGCAGACACGAACCACTGTTATCTGTTCCAGAGCAAGAAGTTTGTGAGTATTCCCAGTACAACGCAACAGCTATGCATTCCCTACAGGAACAATTCGGTGGCTTATTGTTGTTGTTTCAGCAGGAGATCACTCATATTAATATTGAAAATTTGCATTTCCTAAACACTTTTCAGTCTCACGTGCTGGTCTCAGTTATCGGGGATGCCTTCCGAGCTTCAAAAAAGGAGGAGAGCGTCAGGGGAGGAAGAGACCTGATAGTGGAGGCCCTCAGACACAAGGTTAGTTCTACTTTGTATTTTACATTACTGTCAGAGCTGGCGTCAGAGTTTATTTTAATTCCTTGGTTCTCAGTTTACCTTAATGGTAAATCTCCTACAAAATGTTTTCTTCAGTAGTGCATGTTTTAACAGTCGCCACGTCTCATTTCTTTCTTTCTTTCAGAATAAAATGCTGCAAAGAGAGAATGCTGAGCTGAAGAGGGGGCTTGCAGGACAGACTAACCGACTCTAATGCCACTAATATATGCTGTTGCACTTATACACACATGCACACCGCAACACTCAAGGAAGGATGTCAATGAATGCTGGAGTTGAAAAACCACACTTTATTTAACACATCATTATTAATAGTAGTATTAATAGCAATAATGATAATAATAATAAGAAGAATAAACTTCCCGATGATGTGTTATTACTCTTTGCATATTTAATTAATTCATAGTTTTCAGTCACGTGACTGCCGCAGAGCCTTGTGGGCAAAACGCTGTTCCAACATGGTGGCTAACACTGAAAAACTCCACAGAGCTACAGAAAATCTTTATTTTTTACAACCCACAAGTGTTTGGAACGCCTCTCAATTGAGGAAAAACAAAGATATATATATATATAGACGGCTTTCATGTATACAAACATTACAGGGTGCGTGTGCATTCAGGGGGCAAAACCGCTTTGGCAGCCGTTGTAATCAACTTGTACATTCTTGTTAACTATACTCGATCCCTGCAGAGTCCGACCACCAGATACCATTATCATATGACATTTGTTTATTATTATCACCTGTTATCAAATGGGTAGTGTTAGATCAGACATAAGTGTTGTTTGACTTGGGGGACTAGAGTCTGTTTGGTTGACACTCCGGTTTGAGTTCAAGTTACGTGAGCCCCTCTTGATTGGCCGTCGCCAGACACTTTTTCCTTAGCCATTCCTCAACAGGTAAAATGTTAATATAAAACTGACTTTGACTTCGGTCTTGTTATTAGTACCAGTCACACAGCAGCTCTTTGTATGTCAGGCAGTTAGTACAGCGCAACAAGTACCAGAGCTCTGCAAGGACATTTAAGAAAATTCAAATTTAACGTTAGTTAAATATCTGTTAAAAAAAAAAAAAAAGCGGGATTTGCTGAATTGAAGGCAAATTACTTTTCAAAAGAAGAATCTTGCTGAACAAAAAGTGTAAGTATCATAAACATTTGTTTGACACAGAACTTATTTTATGCAATAATCCAAAACTCAATGGAACTATCCCATTGGCTTTTTGTCGAGAGAACCCAGGGCGATGCTAACTTCCTGGTTGACCTACAAAAATACGTCATCCCTGGAGCACTCCACTCCTGCTGCACAAATCCACAATTCTGCCCACTGTTTTTTTGTTCTGAGATGGGACTGTAGAAACACAGCCCAGGCTTGTCTTCTCTTCGGTTTGTGCATCCAATTGAACAAACAACTATCTAACATTTTGGCTTAAGGGCAGCTTTGTTTTGCCCTCCATGTGGGCGTTCCCCCAAGGACAGTGACATCACCAGTAGAGGGCAGCAGTAAGCAACCAAGAACTAGGCTGTGCTTTCAAATGCTGCCTTCACAGTGTCGGGAATATTGAATGTAATCCTTGTGCCTTCATGGTCCTAAGAAAGTTGTCTAGGCCTACCAGGGGCCTACCACAGAGAAGAGGTGATATGACGGACCACTTTTGCTGTGTGATTTATACTGACTCGTAAGAACTGAGGATGTATTTAATGTCAGTGACAAATGGTAGAATAATTATTTGATTCTGTACAATAACTGGATAATAAATCAAATGTGCATGACTAGCTGACTGTATTGTATTGCTTGACTTCTACAATATGATAACATTCCTGAAGCTATCTCGACCAGACATGTCTGGCCTGGATTTTAAGAACAGTTGTGTAAATTTGAAACTGCTGAATATTAAACACAGTAACAAAACCACAGATTTAATTTGTGAATATTCATAAGTTGTGAACAAGTACGTGAACTAAAAAGTAATAATAAGCAGATAGAGATACAGCAACATGAATAGTTTATTTTAAATATAGGAGAACATCCAACAGGTCATTGCGATCAGTGTTATGAAAAAGAGACAGATGAGCATTAATTCTAGTTAAAGTTACATGCAGAACATAATACAGACGAAGTGATGAGTAGAGGCCGCAGAAAATGCTTATTTGGTTTTATGAGAGCAAGTGGACTAATTACAGGACTTTAAAAGAAACGCACATTGAGGAAGAGTAAATCCTTGTGGGCACTTGGATGGGTGGAGGAAGTCCGACCAGGGAAGGTCATCATATGCTCAGATTCTGCGGCAGCACTAACGGCACTGAAGGGAGGGAAAAGTGGGGCCAGGCCGGATCTAGTTTTGACGATGTTAAATCAAGTCTCTAAATTGGGGAACACTGTGGTGTTTTTATGGGTCCCAGCTCATGGAGGAGTACAGAATAGGGAATGAGGAGGCTGACAAGGCAGCAAAAAGAGCAGTCAACAGAAGGACAGTAGATGTGGAAGTTCTGTGTGGAAGGGCAGAGTGTAAGAGTTTATTACAGCAAGGAATAGCTAAACTATGGCAAAAGGAATGGAGAGAGGGAAACAAAGGTAGGTTTTACTTCTCAATACAGCCAACACTGAGGAGCAAGAATGGGCAGAAGGGATAGCACAGTAATAACCAGGTTGAGGCTGGGTCACTATGGACTAAATCATGGGCTGGCACTGGTTGGTAATCACCCAGATGGAAAGTGCATCTGTGGAGAGGCAGAGACTGTGAGTCATGTTCTGATGCACTGTACCAGATATCCTGCAGAAAGAAGCCTCATGCAGGCAGAGCTGTCAGAAACTGGCGTCACAGACCACTCGTTAAAATCAATACTCAGCACGGAGAACAGCTGTAATCGACTATCTTCGTCGCACAGGACTCTACATGAGGATTTAATCCAACCAATGACGATCTACAAATGACCTGTGGAGGGCAGCAATACGCCTCTGATGCGTCTAGTCTGCCGCAAATTACAAAAGAAGAAGAAGGAGGAGGCGGAGGAGGTACGCAGGACTTAAAGGCAACACAATATGAAACTTTGGTGTGACAGAAGGCAGAGCGAGAGCGTGCGCTGGTGTAAAGCTGACTTTGGGATGGAAACGCTGAGTTGTTCGGTCTAAACGGTAAGTTCAGTGTGTAATTAGGCTAACTACTGTTATAGATGGCTTCAGTCACTGGAAGCTATCAGCTAACCTGTAGAGCACCTCTGTTATATAACGAGCTAGCTTAGCGACGCCGCTAACCTTACATTGTGACTGTCAGCAGATTTAATAGAGATTATTACCGGCGGACACACAACAGGGACATTCTCTGTAAATCACAGCTGACCTGTCGCTTCTGAGTCAGTTCAGTGGCTGAATGGCTCCTTGTATCCACCTGCAGACCCGGCCGGGCGGTAGTCGGTAGTCGGTGTGAAACTCTGGCTTTAGACCGTCATTAGTTGAGCTGAGCCCTGAGCCGCCATGGGGACATGGTGGTCCCGTACCGGCAGCAGTCTGTCGTTCCTCCCGGAGGGACAGAGCTCTGGACAGCGGGGGACAGAGGACAGGGACTCTGATAACGACTCTCTGGACGGGCTCGTCCGACGGGAGGACATCGCTCAGTTCCCCTACGTGGAGTTCACCGGCAGGGACAGCATAACGTGTCCGACCTGCCAAGGCACTGGACGGATCCCCTCAGGTGAGGAGAGACAACGTGCAGACATATACAAGTTACACAACAGCGTGAATACATAACCTCACTGAAGATCACTCAGACTCTTGCCTGGGAAAACAAGTTTGGTAAATACACTTTAGACCAAGGCCTAAAATGTGTGTGACTGTTAACGTTATCACAGTTACCTTTAAATATACAAAATATGTAGTTTTTACAGTCCATGCAGTTATTGTGCAAACGGCTCACAGAGCAGCTCAGGTCTACAGTCCTCTGCATGTTCTGTTCATGTTTCCTGTAACGTTAAAGCTGCAGTAGGCAGAATATTTTTGGCATAATTGGACAAAAATTCCATAAAAACCTTTCAGCATATTGTAATTTAAGTGCTCTGTGAGATAACTAGACTTCTGCTCCTCCTCATGGCTCTGTTTTCAGGCTTTATAAAATCTAGCCCATGACGGGAGACTTTGGCCAATCACAGGTCATTTCAGAGAGAGAGAGAGCGTTCCTATTGGCTGGTGGGCGGTGCTTGGTATATCTTCAACAGATCTCAGCTGGACGACAGACTCCAGATCAGCTCTGACTGCTTGTTTTCCTCCGGTCTGTGAAATCTTGCAGATGCTGTAAGGAGCAACGGAGTACACAGAGGCACTGCAGCTTTAGTGCTCTTTCATTCAAACTGGTTTTAAAGAGCCTTAAGCAAATGTAACTTGATCCAACAGACACTTTGATAAGCAGGCGAGAACTTTTCTAATAACATGGCATTGCATGTGTTGTGTTTCTAATTGAATGCAATTCAACATACTTTTTATAAAACGGTCACTATATCCTGACAGTAGTGCATGAGACAAGTAAAAAACCATGTGCCTCTGTGTCCTCCGGTGCTCCTAACGGCATCTGCAAGATTTCACAGACCAGAGGAAAACAACCAATCAGAGCTGATCTGGAGTCTTGCCGTCTCTGAGCAGCTGTCAATCACTCGCAATGTAGGCAGCAACTGTTTAGCTGTAAAATGAGAAACTTTGTTACCTGGCTGCCATGTTGAGATCAGTTGAGGAAATACCAAGCACCGCCCACCAGCCGCAGCAAACTTTCTCATTTTACAGTTAAACAGTACACTACAAGATGTTTCTGAAAACATTTTACGCGAGAAATAGGCATTACAGTATCAGAATATTGATTCATATTTGATCAGAGCTGCCTAGTTTGACCGTTTGATCGGAGTTCTCGAGTGATTGCCTCCGTTGTATGAACAGCCAATAGGAACGCTCTCTCTTTCTCTGAAATGACCTGTGATTGGTCAAAGTCTCCCGTCACGGGGTAGATTTTTTAAAGCCTGAAAACAGAGCCATGAGGAGGTGCAGAAGTCTAGTTTTCTCTCAGAAAACTTGAATTACAATATGCTGAAAGGTTATGGAATTTTTGCCCAATGATGCCAAAAACAGTGTGCCTACCCCCGCTTTAAGGGGAGACTCTAATCATATGTTGCATGACCTGTTTTCTCTCGCCTGATAGAACAAGTGAATGAACTGGTTGCATTGATCCCGTACAGCGACCAAAGGCTGCGGCCCCAAAGAACGTAAGTAACCAAAACTCACTTATGTGTTACCTGGCTTTCTTGGTGCTGAATAAGATTTTATTATTCCTGTGCCCACTGTACATTTATTTCTGTAGTGCTCAAAGTCAAATGGTATTTATGTCATTCAAAAATATTGATCCAGGTGTGTAAAAGCTTTGATCTATTTGTATGGTGCACGAGTTAGAGAGAGAACCTACAATTTCTTTCGTGTCGTAGGAAGCTGTATGTGGTCCTGTCGGTCGTGTTGTGCCTCCTGGCTTCTTCGCTCGTGGCCTACTTCCTCTTCCCTCGATCCGTGGTCGTGGTGGATGATGGGATACACTCAGTGGCTGTGCACTTTGACCACACCAACATGAAGGTCATAATGAACATGACGGTAGGTTTTCTCTCATACTTGCAGCATATCAGAACTTCAGTTGCCAGTTTATTAGGTACGCAATAGCTACAACTAATGCAGTCTTAGTTCAACAGGCCTGCAATAAATTCTACATTCATGAAAGTTGTAATGTTTATGTTGGAAGAGTTAGAGGTGTTGATTCAACTGTTGAA
Organism: Sebastes fasciatus; assembly: GCF_043250625.1. Taxonomy (NCBI): domain Eukaryota; kingdom Metazoa; phylum Chordata; class Actinopteri; order Perciformes; family Sebastidae; genus Sebastes; species Sebastes fasciatus. The sequence continues at coordinate 6,237,515 of NC_133802.1, forward strand.
CTATATTGCATAGAGAGGTGCTTTTTTAGCCTTCCCTCATTGATATAAATGCATTGGACATAATTTTAGAAACACCTGTCAGCTAGGTGTACCTAATAAACTGGCAACTAAGTTGATCTATATCCTGAAACACTCACTGAAATTTAGATTTCTGTGGTATGTATAATAAATGTTATTTGATTGCATCCTCACTTTTGACAGACGTGGCAAGTAAGTCATCCAGTTTAACGGGGTTCTCGTTTTATTTTATGCATCCAAATTAGACCTGGCGTGACAACTCGATGAATTGTTTGATTAGACGATTGGCAGAAAATTAATCAACAATTATATTGATAAGCGATGACAGTCGTTTTTCAAGCTAAAATGCTAAACGTGTGCAAATGGGTTCTCTTTCAACGTGCAGATTGGATACTTTTCTTTGTCATAGTGACAGTAAACTGAATATCTTTGGGATGCCATTTTCACAATTTATTTGACAGAACAATAAACCCATTAATCTAGAAAATACTTAAACCTGCAGTAGGCAAAATGCTTTTGGCATCATTGGCACAAATTCCATAATAACCTTTCAGCATATTGTAATTCAAGTACTTCTGCTCCTCCTCATGGCTCTGTTTTCAGGCTTTAATAAATCTAGCCCGTGAAAGGAGACTTTGACCAATCACAGGTCATTTCAGAGAGCGTTTCTATTGAGCGTTCCTATTGGCTGTGCTCCGGCTGGTGGGCGGTGCTTAGCATTTCCTCAGCAGATCTCAACATGGCTGCCGGGTCACAAACGTTCTCATTTTACAGCTAAACAGTACACTACAAGATGTTTCTGAAAACATTTGAGGCGAGAAGTAGGCATCACAGTAACAGAATATTGATTCATATTTGATCAGCGCTGCCTAGTTTGACGTTTCACAGGAGTTCGCGAGTGATTGACAGCTGCTCAGAGATGGCAGCTGGACGGCAGACTCCAGATCAGCTCTTACTGCTTGTTTTCCTCCGGTCTGGGAAATCTTGCAGATGCCATTAGGAGCACCGGAGGGCACAGAGGCACATGTTTTTTTTTCTTCAGATTACCTGTCTCATGCACTACTGTCTGATTTTATAAAAATAACTTTTTAAAATCATATTTGCTCCATTTCTACCCACTGCAGCTTTAATAGTGGTGAAAATGATTGTTAGTTGCAGCTGTAATGCAGAGAAAATCTTCCTGTTATTATTAATTATTATTTTCATTGTCTTATATTTTCTGCACTGTCACCACTTTGCTCCGTGTTGATGATGTGCAAATCAAGTCTTTCAGCAAGGGCTACTACTTAATACATGATTGAGACTGAAAAATTTATGTTTCGGAGATGCAGAACAATCTCAAAGTGTGAACCTGAAGTGTCTCATTGGAGCTGTTCTCTGTGCCTCTGTTATTGTACATTAGTCTAATTTTTAACCTGTAATCCAATACAGTATCGCTGCAAGACATGTCTCCTTTCGTGAAGCTACTCTGTTTTATTTAGCTGTGTATTTTTGTTTAAAACACTTATTTCTTTATTTTTTATCTCAGAGCACTCTGAACCTCAGCAACCCAAACTTCTTCTCGGTGCTGGTGCAGAGTCTGAGCAGCCAGGTCCTTTACATGAAGACGGTGATCGGAACTCGGCAGCTAGACAATGTCACCACCATCCTGCCGCTCAGTCAGAGTCAGGTAAAGTAGACATTCAAAATGTCATTTATATAACAGGTTTTGTTACATATTTTAAAATAAGACATTTATTACATTTCTTAGTAAATATTGTTATTTGTACATAATAAACATCGTCACTGGTTGGTTCAGACATGCCTTCCCAGTACAAAGTTCATCGCTGTAGGTGTGCCTGCTACAGGATGCAGTCTCTGTTCGATAGACTGTTTTTGAACACAAGCTCCTGTAACTCCGCCGGGCCTACCGTGCTCGTGATGTCACAGGCTAGAGTACTGCAACGTGGTGGCGCTCTTGCCACGAAAGCTGCAGGAAAGATGGAACAAAGCTGCTTTTTTTCTCTTTTAAATGCTTACATTTGTCATGTTTGTTATATAATCATTCATTAGAGTGAAAATCCATTTAGTAAACCAGCTTAGAACTTGGTTGAACGCTTCACTTCCACTTTAAAATAAGACATTTATTACATTTCTTGTGTTCATAATAAACATCATCACGGGGTTGGTTCAGACACAACTTCTCAGTGCAAAGTACAGTATGCAAACAAACCTGTCATCATCACTGTAAAGCGTGCTGTAGGCGTGCCTGCTACAGGATGTGGTCTCTCTCTGTTTTGAACAAAAGCTCCATGCTCCACTGCTCAAACTCTTCTGCTAAAGGGTTAAATGCTTGAAGACATTAATGCAAGAACAACACACACTGTCACTGACTTTAAACTGAAGGAATAAGGCTGATGTTATTCTACATTACTCTCACGGTCAACAACACCAACACTGAATTTGATCCTACTAACAAGTATTTTCTGTGTAGCCAAAGTCTGATATATACAGTATATCTTGTTCCTCCACACTGTTGACTACCATAAAGATGGGCACTGTAGTTTATTTTTAATTGATCCAACAGACACCATCCTGCTGCCACAAATACTCACTAGTATTAGTATAAGTTTCCCCCAGCTGCTCCATACTTTGCACTTCAGCAGTGTTACTTTGGGTACATTACCGTGCAAGCTCAATTAAATATCTTGAGGTTGAGCAAAGAGTTAGCTTCCCCATTGTCTCACTGCTGATATCTGTACATCTGCCATTAAGTTATGTCCTCATAAGCTCTAGATAACAACACATTGGGCTTTATGTTGTTGTGTAACGTGTTTGTCTTCTGCGCAGGTGAACTACACCGTCAGGGTGGAGATTGGTAGCAGTGCACCCTACGTCTAGTAAGTGTCTCTGCTTAAAGGTCCCATAATATTTGAGGTTTATTTTTTTCTCCTTCAGAGCCACAGAGGACGTAACAACAAACAGTTTTCCAGTTTAACAGTTTAACAATCTAAAGCTTTTGTGTTTTGTTTCTTTTTTCAGTACCTTCTGCACCATGCCCAGCATTAAGGTCCACAACATTGTCGTATATATGCAGTGAGTATCTCTTTACCTTCATCACCATCACCTTCACCTCATCATCACTGACCCAATCGAAAAAAAACCCAGCCCAGTGTTTTGCCGACTCTTTTCCAATGAAAGTAGCTAGCAGCACTAGCTGCTCCTAGCCTCCCTCCAAAGCCACCCCCCCAAAATTATCATTATGAACGTAAACATATATCATAATGAACATCAACAACGAACATGGCTATTGTTAGTACTCACAGCTGTCAAGCTAGCGGCTTGTGGAAAACTCCGGTGACGCACAATGAGTGCATTGGCAGACTGCACACAGGCAGGTAGGTAGCACGTCCAATCATTTCATTCTTATTACAATCCTGTGACAGCCACAAGTTTTCTTTGTCAGCACATTTGATTATTGATTGCAGTCAGAATCTAATGAGAATTTCAACAAATATTACAAAGCATGTTTTTGAAGAAGACTACCAACTCTAGCTCTAAGTAAAAGTGCTGATACAACTGTGTAAAAATCCTAACACTTACAAATAAAAGTCATGTCTTCAAATTGTTAGTCGCGTAAAAGTACAGAAGTAAGAACACAGTACTTGTTGCATGTATAATATGCAGGAATTGTCTAAAAACGATGTATAAACTGATACAAAAATAGTCCCTCTCAATCATCACTTATGACCCACTAGAAGTGTGAGGTGGTGTCTGTCTCTACAGAGACACAAGGGGCCCTCTGCTTTTATTTCCTCTTTTCTTCTTATTTTGCTGTGTTTCTGGTCTTCAGCAGTAATGTTTTATTTCTCCGATTTCACTGCTTTGTTCTCACTAACGCCGCTCCCTCTCTTCATTCACTCTATATCTCACTTGACCATCGCTGCTCTCTCTCTCTCTCTCTCTTCCTCGCTCGTTGAGCTGAGGAGGAGGGCCCAACTTAAACCTGTTTTTAATTTAAATCAACTTATTTAAAAATGTTCTAGACAAGAGTATTTATCTTTAAACTTGAAACCTGAAAGGACGTGGCAGGTTGCAGCACCAGAATGATGGTCTGATGAAAAGTTGTCTTTTAGACAATTATTGAAACAAGTTGATTTTCTATCAACTAAACTTTTTTTTAACTTTTTATAAGAAAATAAAACTCGAAGGACTCAATTCCAGACTAAAATATATATATATATTTTTTATAATTATTAAAGAACTAATTTGCAAAACCTGCAAAGTAACTAGCTGTTAGATAAATGTAGTGGAGTAAAAAGTACAATATTTCCCTCTGAGATGAAGTGGAGTAGAAGTATAAAGAAGCATACAATAGAAATACTCAAGTAAAGTACAAGTACTTCAAAACTGTGTTTAAGTACAATACTTGAGTATTGTAACTTTCCACTGCGGCACCATCATAACCTGGGCTTATCAGCATACAGTCAAGATGGCTGTGCACTTGTTGGTGTCATCTTAAGTAACACTAAGAGACAATGTTACTATATGAGACACTTCCTCAAATTTATTGCTTGTATGAAGTTGTGGTGCACCATTACTCGCTCTATAATTGTTGCTTTGTAGTTTAGACAACCGGAAATGACTGGAACCATTCTTTCTGCAGGTGCAATTTGTCCTTACTAGTTGTTATTAAATATCATAGCTAGGGCTGTCATTCAATTAAAATATTAAATGGCATGATTGTCCATAGTTAATCGCAATTAATCACACATTTTTTTATCTGTTCAAAATGTACCTTAAAGGGAGATTCATCAAGCATTTATTTGTGTTAACGTTGACATCACTAATTCTAGCATATAGAGGGGCTGTGAGAAAGCGTCCCTTGAGGTCATTTCTGTGTTCACATCATGTATTTTGTCTGTAGTTAATCTATTGTGTCACATATAAATATATATTGGTCTTGATCTCTGTTATCGTCTTGCTTGTTTTAAGAACCTCGGTGAAAACCTCATACATGGTGCGAACATCCCAGAACAGCCTGGAGGCCTATCGCTACATAGACTGTGGTTCCAACACCACACGCTACCTGACGACCAAGCAGCACAGGCACCTCTCCTCTGACCGCTCACCATCCACATCCTTCAGCCCCCCTCTGCTGTGAGCTGATCAGTCCTGGAAACAGACTGATCCAGTCCCATGTCAGCCAGCGCACACTCCAGGATGGATTTTGCAGACATAAAACCACCACCACCACCACCAGCAAAATACCAAAGGCCAAACTCACTCAGAAATGGGTAACATTAAGCAGCTGCTAACTTGTGCCATTGAATGATGAGGCTGGATAACAGGGCTGTGGCAAGTGAATGTTGTAAAAGGCTATTTTTTTTTTTATTATCGGTTTTCATTGGACAGCCCAGAAGGCGACAGGATTAGTTGCAGTTGTTGTTAGGCATGGATATTTCTTATATTTTCCTAGTAGCCCCTTTTGGTTTTAACTTATTAGTGGAGCTTGATAATTGCCTGAACTCATCATGTCTAAAAATACAGGTTGAAAATGGCAGTTTTGCTATTTCAACAGACCGGATGAGTCACATGTTCTACTGGTGGAAAGGAGTCATCGCCAACGAGTGCTCTGTGTCTCTGTTTTGGAAGCAGGGCAAACGGCACAGAAAGCTCTTTTTTTAAGTGGAATGGCCTGACATTCCGAGCCGACAATGACGTGCCAGTGGATGGCATTGTTTGCTATTAGCTTTAATTAACGCTGCAGAGCTCTGTCTGTGTCTGCTGCTGTCAGGAGGAGGAGAGCATTCTTCAGCGTAGCTTGAATGACGTTTTGGTATCGTAACACTGTGTTGGACTGAAGGCTTGTGACTTTTCTTTTTTTTTTTTTTTTTTTTAAAAGGGAGAAGTGAAGGAGCTGGCCTGCTGTTTTCTAGTTTTGATTTGATGCGACCACGGGAGGGATAATTTAATGACTGTTTTTTTTGCACCTTGAAACTGGGACGTGTTGTTGAACATAATTGCTTTTGCTGTGTTATTTAACTGTTTCTGAAGCTGAAGATGACGGCATTTACACATTTAACATATCACAGATGTTTTTAAATGAATTGATAAGTTATTTTTTTGGGACCTCATCACAGCAAGTCTAAGCACACTGATTTTTTTTTTTAGATTCAGGGTGTCCATATAAATGTCACAGAGAGGAATACTGCACTCAAGACTAGATTTTCTTTAAGGGGAGCAGTGAAGCTCGTGTTTATATTAATTAGGGTGAATTACAGGGTCAGCGAGGTCTTAAGTTCTTTATCTTTTACACTCCTGGCTAAGCTACTGAAAGAGGAATATAATATGTGCTGTTGAACATCTGTATAAAGTATCTTCTCCACTGTGGCCTTAAAAATCCAGATGTGCAACAGCAAAACAGCATTTAAACATCATGGCCGAAAGTGTGTTTGTATAATTAAGTATACTAACAGTGGGTTGTTCCCTGCCTTATCCTTCATCAGTGTGTTTTAATCACCTCCTCTGTGTTTTGTATCTTATCTCTCATCTCTGCGGAGCATTTCAAACCAGAAAGTACATTTATCGCAGTTTGACACGGAGGTTGACTGAAACTTCATCAACTACAAACTACACCTACAGCTAGTGTCATCAAACTACATCACACAATATTTTCAAATGACTTCTGCTACAGTATAGTAGCTCTAGACGCGTCTGTCATAAAGTCAACTTCACTATGGAAACAAAGTGACTGAAGGCAATTGTAATAGGACTTTTTTTTTTTTTTTTTTAAAGGGACCGTTGTTTGTAAATTTGTGAAAAGATTTTACCAGGGTTTTTTAAAAAATAGTCATGCTAAAAAAGCTATTAAAGGGACGTGTGAATAAAGAAAACTAATAATGAACCCCAATACTTTCTTGTTTCAGAATCATTTTTTCTTTGCCGACCATTTAGCAGTAAGCAACAATTCGTTGATTAATCGATGCACAGGAAATTAATCGGCAACTATATAGTAGATAATGGATGAATCGTTTTGAGTCTTTTTTTTTTTCAAGCAAAAATGCCAAACCTGTCCTGCATCCAGCTTCTGAATTGTGAGCATTTGCTGCTTTTCTAAAGAGAAAACAATTGCCTTGTGGGAAAATTAGCCACCTTTTAATGTGGATGTCCGATCAGTGTTGATGGTAAATGAGGTCAACTGAAGCAATAAATTCCTCCGTGCATATTGCTGTATTGACTGAGAAAGCGGAGTTCTCCTGCTCATGGAGTCGGGACAGCAGGCCTGCTTGTACCAAGCTTCTGATGTCCTCTTGCACGGCTGATGCAGCCTCGGCCTCTCTCTGCTAGGGCTGTGTAAAGCGAATGCAATACCGCACCCCGCTGCTCCGATTATCCGGCCATTCTCACGTTCCATCGTCCCCTAATTCGCGAAACAAGACCCCGAGGTACTTGAACTGCTTCATTTGGGGTAAGGACTCATTCCCTACACACCTCCACAGAAAAGGTGTCAAATGTTTTTGGAGTGCCTTGGTAGCCAAATGGTTAGTCATATAACAGCAATGTGCCGGTTCGATCCCAGCCTTGGGACCTGTGTTGGATGTTATACCCTTTTCTCTCTCACCCCCACCCCCCCATTTCTATACTGTCCTCTGTCAAATGAAGGCAAAAAAAAAAAAAAAAAGTCTTTAAAAAAAAAAGTGGCAAATATTCCCTTTAACCCCAAATAACCACAGACTCAAAAGCACTTCAGGTACCACATCATTTCAGTTTAATTCTATTCTTCATTTTTTTTTTTTTTTTGCATACAAATAGCATAATGTCCTTTTCAAAACAAACACATTTCCTTTTTTTTATGTCTCATAAGCTGTCCTATAGCTGCATGTGAAAATATATTACTACATAATATAGAGATCAATAAGAAAACAGACCACAATATATTATCGCTGTAATACAAGAAGTGTTTTTCTAGGTTTTTTTTACCAAACAAGGCAACATAGTAAATAAATGCATAGTAGAAAAACACAAGAAGCAATAAGTACAAAAATATAGCTGGATAAAAAGCTTATTAATACAAGAGTGCTTCGTCTTTGGTTAAGTACGTCTGTCTTTAGGCCGCTGCCTTGCTCGTGTGTGTGTTTATCTGCCTTCTCTTTGTTAACTTCATATATGTGTGTTTTATAATGAATTTGGTCATGTGAAGCAGTGAATGATCACCAAACATTTCACGGCAAAAGGTGTGGTTGAACACTGCGTGTCTTTCCCCGTCTAGCTTTGTCCCCATTTCACATACATCTCTTTAAAAATGGACGTTAACAACAACCTTACCCGACGCATTTACCGAAAATACCCTCGACGATACCGAAAAACCCTCAACACACACACATACACACACGCCACTAGAAAAAAAGTTAAAAACCTCACATTCATGTTTACTTTCATCAGAGAGTTATGCCTCTCGCTCGCTCCGATTATTAAGTGTACGTGAGTGAAAAAACAACAGCATGATTGTCGATTATGATTAAATGTGTCACACATATAAAGGTGCTGTCGTAGGGTTGAAGGCAAGTAAATATGCTGAATACCTAAAACACCTCTAGATACAGGAACTAAATTACAACCTCAGGGCTTTGGCCACTTCTTTAAACAAAGAAAAATAAGGGATTTTTTTGTAACAAAATATAAACACCTAAAGGCAGTTATGTCGAAGTGTTGAACATTATAGGGCTTTGTTGCCCCCAAAACAGTGCAAGGAAAAGTCCTCTTTGTAACCGCTCCACACTGTCTGCTTTGTGTGTCCTTATAAGCTGCTTTTAACACTTCTATCGTTGTTACACTGAACACCAGTCGTCTGACTCAGATGATAAAAGACGTATTTAACCAGGGGCCTGTCTCACCACTTAGTCTGGCACTCTAGATAACCGGCATCATGAAGCTGTAACATCATCAGAACCATGAGTGGAGTACTCAAAGCCCACGGGAACTTGGCTTCAATTCACGAGTATTTTCTGTGTAACATTAAAGATGCGTCTTTAGTAGCGGCAAATTTTTCTTTTAACGCCGCTAATTTCATTCATAACGCAACTTGTGATTTTAAGGCTGTAGCGGGCTCAGTTTTTAAGCTAGAGTGAAGATAATGGTATCATATGAACCTAGAAAAATCCAAGGAATCCATTGGTACCAACCACCACCATACTAGCTTAATAATGCTCCTAACTTATGCTAGATTTTGGCGAGGAAAAACTAGAATGGACATTTTCAAAGGTGTCCCTTGGCCTCTGACCTCACGATATTTAATGAAAATGGGTTCTATAGGTACCAACGAGTCTCCCCTTTACAGACATGCCCACTTTATGATAATCACATGCAGTTTGGTGGCAAGTCACTCTCACTTCTAACAAGGCTTGTGAGCCAATAGTAAAACAACGTTGGTATCACGTGGTATCTCTGGGTCGTCAGTCAGTGTGGAAAAAACTGAGAAACGGCTGAGACTGACGGTAAGTGTCTGGCAACAACTTGTGAAGTGAATGCAATGGAACAGGGGGAGGGAGGATGCGACATCTAGTGGCTGAATATTACCAATTGCACCTTTAAAGCTACAGTCTTACCTACTGCTGTTTTAATGTCGTGTGCAACAGTGTGCAGAATTAATAACATATCCATAACTGTAATTTATTAGTCTGTTAATGTGGTAAAGTCCCGTTTTAATCCCAGAGTGGACACCAAAATATTTCTTCCAACTCTAACTTAATTATCATGGTAGGCAAAGTGACTGTGCTGATCTATAAAAATTATTTATCACATGCCTACTTTATTGTAAACTCAGTACTTTTTGTCCATGCTAGGATCCCGTGGGAATGATGACTCCATGGTTTGATCTGATTCTGGTTCAGTTCCATTCAGTTAAAGTGAGCCAGCTTCATGACCCCAGTGAGTTATGCCCAAAGATGGCTGGATAGCCCTCTAATCTTCCGTCGTGGTACAGTACAGGCCCCTGGTAGATGTTGGTGGATTGTGGAAGTTTCACTCTGAAGCCTCCCTGTCCTCGGAGGGGTTGTAACACTATACATCATGGCTTTGCTTGAACACTGTTTTGTTTTCTTTTATCCAACAATACTTTACAATATTAGAAAAAATTAAATATAGTGTTTGAGTGGGAAATGACCAAATGAAAACCATCATTAGGGATCATGGACTAAGATTTTCAATTGCCTTCATAATGTCTTTACACTAACTGATGGACAAAGATAGCATTAGTGTCACGGCCCAAACTCAGAAAACACAAGCGCTGGCACTCATTACTGTACAATATAAGCCTTGTCAGTTCTATATGCTGCATGCCACTGTTTGTCTGCTCTGAGTTTGGTCTCCTCTCTTTGTCTCCCTCTATCGGCGCTGTGACAACATGACCTTGTTGATAAAGTTGACGATGGCAGAGGCCGGTTGTTCGGGGTCCAACTCGGCAAACAGGTGGCAAACGTTCTCCGCCAAGCTGCCCGGCTTCTTTGCCACGAAACCAAACACCCTGAGAGGGGAAAGGGTTGAGGAGAAGAAAGAGGATTTGAGGAAACAAGTTACTGAGTATGAGAGGAGGCGAGACAGGACGGTAATTACACAGATATTTAGAGTTCGTCTAGTAAGTCTCTTTGCAGCCTACAGGGTTATACGGAAGCCCTGAGAAGCAAGTGAAAAAAAAAAAAATCTGGTGATCCAGTTTCTACGTCTGATCTAAATTGTTTTCTCTCGTGTGTATGACTTAAAGCCCCCCTCCAGCCAGTTTTACTTCCTGTTTTTTGGTTCTTTCTCAAACAGAGAATGGGGGTGTGGTTAATAGTCAAACGTAATTCATTACCATGGCATATTAAACATGTTCAATATTTACGATTTGAGATCGGTGCGGCAGCGATGGACTTCCGAGCCGATCGGGGGATGTAAAAACCACTCTTAACATACCTCACACCAACAGGAATATCTGCAAAGATCATCTTTAGAACCATCAAACAATCTGGACATTGCTGATGATTGTCGGGAGGGGGGAATCGGGCCCAAAATCGGCTTGATTCTTGTGTAGTGTGTGAGAAAAATGATCTTGGCAAAACCTTTTCTTTCACTTTAAAAAACTTTTTTCCCACCTGTTTCACAGATGAAAAAAAAAAATGAAGGAACTTGGAAAGATTATCCGCACAAAACCTTTTTTTCCACCTGTTCTTAAGTCATAAACGCAGGAGTGAAAACTATTTAGATCAGACTTAGAAAAATGGATCACCAGATTATTTTTTCTCACTTACCTCTCAAGGCCTCCGTAGGGTTAACTACAATGAAATAATTAGTATTATGTAATATGGGGTCACGTGAGACTTGATTTTCATTGTTAAATCATGTTTGCTGGAATGATTTTGCAGAGGCTCACGTGCAATCTGATGCCATGCAGAGGCTCTAATATCGCTGACTTCTCAGCCACATGGGTGAACCTACACACCCTTTTTAAAAATACCCACAACACACTCTCACTTTCTCTCCGTCATCAGACACAAACAGAGCACTTACTTAACAACGGCGTTGTCTGAGTTAGTCCACCTAAAGCCAAGAGAGAAGAGAGAAACCAGGCTCAGACATACGCAGACAGGCGGAGCTGCCAGACAAGCCGATGCAGCTGCAGCCTGAGCCGCAGCCGGCATGCTCGCAAACATACAACGGCTCCGCTCTCATGCACACTAAAAAATGCACTCACTAAACAGACTTACAGATCCATGCAAGGGCTCACAGCAACAAATGCAGTGAATGATCATGGGTGATTTTAGGTTAGTTATGGTTCAAACTACAGCTTCAAGAATCAAATGAAGATCCTTATTGTCTTTTAATTGCCTACCTCCTGTCCTTCGGGTCGATGCTGCTGAAGGTCACGCTGTTCACTGGGTAATGTCTCCTGAAGAAAACCCTGGAAGAAGAAAGATACAAATAGAGCGAGACAGGAGAGAAGAGTTTAAGTTGCATCACTAAAATACAATGAAAGCACAGCGCATTAGCCCTAGAGTTACAGCTACAGTGTTGTCCATCATTGTTTATTAGGTAATAATGACTAGTGTATGAGGAGTGGAAGTAACACAAATTAATTCATAAAAATGGAGGTGATGAAAATGCGCATGGATTGATAATGGTAGTGATGAAAATGTATGTGAAAAAAATAGAGTTCGATAATTCGATAAACTTGATTGACATTTTATTTGGAACAGCGTTGCTCTGATAATCAACTGTGGACCGTTCATCATCACAACACCCAACTGACATTTATCGTTTATAGCAAGCAATTTTTGTCAACTTCCACCCTATCAAAAAAATAAATTAAAAAAGAACACGTCAACCCAGTGTACCGCTCTACTCTCGACTTTTTCTGTCAGTGGGCGTGTTTTTTGACCGACATTTTGGGCAGAAGCAATCAAAATTGCGTGCTATAAACGATAAATATCAGTTGGGTGTTGTGAATGATGAATTGTCAGGCTATAGTGACCGTTTCATAACGATCACTTTTTTTAATCATATTTGCTCCAATTCGATTTACTTCAGCTTTAAGTGTCTGAGTGTCTGTATTTTGGGTACACAGTTTATTATGGACTCATTTTAGGAGTTGAGGTTGTAATTCGAGAAAAAAAAAAATGTATGCCATATGCATTAACACAGCAAATATGATAAAAAATGTCAAATTAAAATGCCAAAAATGTCCCTAGTGATAGATAAGGGTTAAGTATTAATCCACGGGGAATCTCTTACCTGCGCTGGCTGTCGGTCAGTGTGATGCCCTGCGATGTCACCTTGAACTGGACCACAGTGGCAGCGGGACGAGGGTTACGACCCATGGAAGCATCTGTTGCCTTGGCGATGGCCTGGGGGCCGGTTAGAGACTCTGTTTCCACGGAGTTCAGGTAAAGGACGTTGCAGGCTGTGGGGGGAGAAGGACAGACACAGAGAGAGAGAGAGAGAGAGGTGAGCATAACGACCACACCTCAGAGGTTTCTCTGTGTTTTAGGGAAGAGAGGATGGAGACGTCACCTGCTCCTTGTTTCAGCAGGTCAGCAGCCGTGCTGATGTTATTCTCTGGTTGAACCTCCGGCACCTCTCCTATCAGATCTGAGATCAATAAAATCGGAATCAGATATATCAGACAAAAGTGCATTCCCTGTAAAATACTTCAAAGTTCATCTCATAACACGTATAGCTAATCACTGAGAGGTTTAAAGGAGCATTCCTTGCCTTGTTCGATCTGTTGAAAATGGATTAATCTCAAACAAATAGTAGATAAACAGAAAAAGAATCACCTACTATTTTGACATTCCACTAATTGTTTTTTAAGCAAAAACATATATACTTATAGACAAAACGATTTGAGAAAATAATCGATAATGAAAATGTGAATGTGTTGCGACCCCTAAGCCCCTAAAAACTAAAGAGTACCAACCTTTTTCGGGGATCTTAAGAGCGCAGGGCAAAGAGATGGGCGTGATGGAGTGTTGGTAGACCAATGCAGACAGACTCCCTGTTGATAACAGATTACAGTCAAAAATCTAACAAGATGTATATACAATTAATGATCTTCCCTTAAGGTGCCCCATTCGTTGTACTAAAAATATGTTCTTGGAACACAGTAGGGGTAGAACAAAAATTGCGTTTTACCTAGGTATCGCGATTTTTCAAAAAACGATTTTGAAATCCATTTTTTAATGCCAGAATCGATATATTTGCTTCATTTGAGTCTATGCGGAGGTAAAAGGAAGTTACTGCTTTTATTGTTGTAGCCTGAGTAACGTGATGTCATATCCGCTCCGTATCCTTCAACCAAAACAAACCGTAGCCGGCCACCGCGAGCCGAAACCAAAAAGTAGAAATCGGCGGAGGATCCACATGGATACGACCTGCACCCCAACATGTTAAATCCAACACTACACATACAGTAAAGTATGGAAATACTTTTGGTTTCACACATTGCAGGAAAAGCAGAGCTAGACATCACGGCTAAAGCTGCATGCTAACTCTGTCATGGACAGGAAACGTTATTGTACGTTATTGTAAAGTGCGGTCAAGCCATACGCCATTCTCATCTCCATGGTCAAATGGGCCGACGCTACAACTGTAGAGCACCCATATACTGACATTTATGTTAAATGCATTCAAACGGCCCCCGATGGAGTTGACCATGGATGTATACCAGAAGTATAAAACATTACATGTCCCTTATAAATTCAAAATAAAATACCAAAAATTTGTGAGGGAAATGTCTTTATTCTTTGATTTTTGGGTTGCTGGGAAAATGTTTTTAATAAATAATGCCTGACAATGACTCATATATTTGACTTTGATTTGACATCTCTGACTAAGTACATGCTACAAATAAAATATTCTTATTGTATTAATTTAGATATTTTCCAAAGTAAAAGTCCCCAGAAGTTTATGATTCAACTTTTTCCCATGTGTTAAAAAAGTTAACAAAAATTGCAATAAATCGCAACACTTGTAGAATCGCAATACTTAAAAATTTCAATACATATGGATTCGGCACCCAAGTATCATGATAGTATCGAATCGGTAGATAGGTGAATCGTCCCAGCACTAGAACACATGACATGAAAAGCATCCAAAAGCTGGAGAAGGAACATTTACCAAAGTAGGGCTCATTCTGACATCCTTTAATCTTGACTCCTCGAGGGCCTGTTTCTATTAGGAAGTGTCTGACCAGCTGTTCCAGAGGGTCGCTCACTGTAAAAGCAGAGATTTACTTTTCATTATTAGATTTTAAACAAGCATCATCGGCTACCAAGGACAAAGCAAACTGCTGAATACGTCAAATGTTACATAAAATAGTCTGAATGGATAGATTGTGCTGCTGGAACAACAATCTAAAATGGTCTTTACCCTTGCTGCTGTGGTTGCTGACATTGGGAGGAGGTGTAGCCACCTTCAGGGCCAGGCCGTAGGCCCCCTGGAAAGAGTTACTGTCCCTGAACAGGAAGGTTCCTGGCTCTCTCTCCTTCAGAGCTGCGATTGCTACGGCCAAACACAACCAACATGTTAGGAATTGTATTTATTGAAATGTGTTTGGTCATAGACAACAAGATTTTTCGTAAAAATTAGGAAAAAGAACATCAGTGGATTTACCTTGCTCTCTGGAGATGCCGGGCTTGTACCAGAACCTTGAACTGTCCTGGACAAACTTCACACTGACCCGATTATCAATCTCCACAGAGGCCACTCCATCGTTTTTGCCTGCAGGGGGCGCAATCTCCCCCACGGTGGGAGAGAACGTGACATGGAGCTGATGCTGGGCAGTGCCGGCGGTGGAGGGAGGCACGTGGCCCGCGGTCGGCCTCAGAGTTCCCATCCCGTCGTTGGGTGAACCTGACTGGACGGGCAGGTGGCGCTTCTCTGGCAGAGGCGGCTGGGGGTGAGGAAGGGGGATGGAGATGGTGGAATAGTTGGAGTAGGAGGATGGATAGAGCTGAGGAGTGTGAGCGGAGTAACAGGGCCTCTTGTTAGTGTCCAGAGCAGAGGCGTGCCCGGCGGCGCTGTGCTCCATGCCTGGGTAGTGGTGGTGTGGGGGTCCGTGATGCTGGATGTGGCTCGGATGGTGGGGGTCAGACCCGCTCAACATCAACCTCCTACCCAAAGTGGCAAAGCCGGGAACTGGGGTGTCCGACACCGGGGAGCCCTCCATACTACTGGAGGCCGGCTGGGGGGGTAATGATGACGCTGTGGTGGGAGATGCAGGGGCAGATGTGGCGGTGGGGGTGATCATGGGTTTTGCAGTTTCTGGGTGAGGTTCCCTGTTTGGAGAAGATCCACTGACCTGTGCCGGGTTTGGTCTCATCATTCCGGCGGCTTGGGTTTGGGTTTGGGTCTGGCTCTGAGGCTGGGGCTCTGCCTGTGCCACAGTGGAAGGCAGAGCAGCGGCCTCTGAGGGATGGGGGGTCTGGAGGGTGAGAGAGCCAGGTTGGGAGTGTGTATCTGGTGCGGACAAAGCACGGGTAGGGGATGAAGGAGACTGGACCAGGAGTCCCTGGTTTGATGTGGTTGGTGTTGCAGGATCAAAAGGAGGAGCGCTCTGCGTTGTCGAAGCCGACGGTGTATTTGGGCAACAGTGCTGCTGTTGGGGAGCAGCAGGGGACGGGTCTGTCGGTGCAGTGCAGTGGTTGTGGGGTTCTGTTTGTAGGTGTGGTGTGACCGTGTGTGCCTGGGGCAGGGATGGCGGCTCCGTGCCGCTTCTTTGGCTTTCCAGGGATTCCTGGGCGATAATATCAGCACGATAGTGTTCGTCCTGGGGCAGGGAAGCCTCGTAGTCACTGCTGAGGATGTCCGTGGTCCGGATCTCATACTCTCTCCCTCCTGGACAGGGGCTTGAATGGACAGAGAGGAGTATTACTTTCACAGACCTGCTTGTGATCTAGTGAAATGTTTCTAAATGTTCTACTCTGACCTCCTTATTGAATCTCTATTATCACCAATACCCCATTTTCACCTCGCTGTAACATGCAAGCTGTTTCTGGATCTGGATAAGGAACATGCGATGATGCAAGGTGTAAATGCAGAATGCCATGTGACTGGATTGCGATCACATCTGGAAGCCTTTGTGGTGAAAATGTGGCCCAAGTCACCACAAATTCTATGCTATTCTATGTTGTCGACATAGAAATCTATGTTGTCAACATTGAATAGCTAACTCTATTAAATAACTAGCGCTGTGTATTGGCAAGAATCTGGCGGAGTTGGAGATATATTGCAATTAAATTAAATTTAAATCTAAGTTTAGGAAAACTGTCACAGTATAAAGAACACCAGAAATACACCATTTTAGAATAGGCAAAAATAACACATGTATACTGAATGCAAAATGTTTTTTGCTGCATGTGATTATCATAAAGTGGGCATGTGTCTGTAAAGGGGAGACTCGTGGGTACCCATAGAACCCATTTACATTCAAATATCTGGAGGTCAGAGGTCAAAGGTCAAGGGACCCCTTTGAAAATGGCCATGTCAGTTTTTCCTCGACACAATTTAGCGCAAGTTTGGAGCGTTATTTAGCCTCCTGCAGGACAAGCTAGTATGACATGGTTGGTACCGATGGATTCCTCAGGTTTACTAGTTTCATATGATGCCAGTTACTAACTTTAAAATGGATCCCACTACAACCTCCGAAATACAGAACAGCAGCCGGGACCGCCGGCGGGGTCGTCTTTAAGAGGTTAATTAAAAACTGATACAGTATTTTTGAGAATCGATACAGTATCACAAGACATAATATCGTGATACTCATGTGTATCACTATTTTCTTACACCCCTATAAATAACCGTAATTTATGTTGGCTTCAGCTGGAATGTTAAGTTTCACATTATTTCATGTTTCTTTCCGCAACACTCCTGTCCTTCTTAGTGAAAGCGTGGAATACCTTTCCTGTGTGCGTAGTGGGCTGCTGGTGTGGACAGGAGTCGGCGGTCCAGACATGTCCGATGGCGTGGAGCATGCAGCGTGGACGTCTCTGTGGACCCTCTTAAAGGAACCGTGGGTAATGTGATCCCTCCAGCCCACACTTTCACCAGAGCTCCGAAGGCCATCTGGAAAGGAAGTGGAACAATGGTTTACATTTACCAAAACGTTCAGCTCAGTCGAGACATCATCAGCTGGGGTTTTATTATTTTGTTGCCAATGTTTATTTAAAATTCGATGCTTTTTGGGTGTTATGTCATGTAAACATCAAGAAAAGGTGGCGAGACAATTTGTGAGTAATGTGTAAGACGTCTGTCTAGTTAAGCATAAATGATTCGGTGCATGCTGTTTTTGATTATGGATAAGTTATACGCGTTGTTAGGGGAAAACACATGTCTCTGTTTTAACGTGACTCACCAGTGTGTGAGTCAGAGCTGTATGACTGCTGTGAGTCTGGATGGTGATGGTTATGGTTATGCTCTGCCTGCCCGTTGCTATGGCTGCAGGGCCCCGTCATGGAGGAAGGCGGGGGCAGCGGGGACGTGGACTCGGACTGGTAGCCCGAGGCGTAGCCCCTGCTTTCAGACGGCGAGGGCTGGTAAGGCGAGCAGGGGCAAACCTGGCGGGGCGTTTGGTAACCGCTGCTGCTGCTGCTGTACTTCAGGTCCATGTGGGAATGAGCGTGGGACCTCGACGCCTCTGGATAAGCCGGGTGACCCGACGGCAAGGGGTCAAACGTGAAGGCCGGGAGATTGTGACCCTGTGGGCCGTAGGAGGCTACGGTGGCCCTCCTGTGCCAATATTCAGCCTCTCTGTCCCTCTCCCACTGCAGCTCGACCTCCCTGTCTCTCTCCCACTGGAGGGACAACTCTCGGCCTCGTCTCAGCCCGGGATCCCTCTCCCAGTGCAGCTCTGACCCTCTGGGTATCTCTGCCTCCCTGGCTCTCCTGAGCCCCACCTCCCTCTGCTGGAGCTCCGCCTCTCTGTCCCAGTGGAAGCCGTCTCCTTGGTCCAGCCTCAGGCTGTGATAGGCCGCCGAGTCTTCTCTCCTGATGCTGCAGTCTCTGCAGGGGCAGCCGGGGGGTGGAAGACCATCCATTAGTATTACATCATGGTAGGTAGGGCTGGTGGAGGGTTTGGGGTGGTGTGGGTGGGTATGGTGGTGGCTGTGAGGAGGAGGAGGAGGGTGGTGATAGGGACTGTAGTCATCTTCTCGACAGCAGAGGCGACCCGGGGCAGACAGAGGGTGGTGAAGCGGGTGGTTGTGGGAGTGAGGGGTGAGGTCTGGCGACGGGTACGGGCAGATGTGTCGAGATGAGGGAGCCTCCGAGCAGGAACGGTGCAGGTAGTGCGGCGGGCCACTCTGGCGGTCCCACACTAGATCCGGAGGTGGGAGGGACTGGTGGGAGTGGGGGCTGTAGTGCTGGCACAGATCCATGTGTGACGGAGGAGCAGCTGGGTTGGGGCTGGCAGAAGGGGTCGCCCCGTGGTGCCCGTTGGTGCCGGGAGCCCGGTCGAGACAGTAACCGTTAGGCATGAGGAGCGTGCGGTCGCAGCCGGGCTCGGCACAGCGCTGGGACCGGTAGCCGTCCCGGCAGGAACAGGACCGACTGAGCCTCAGCGTCCCGGTTCTCTCAGAGGGCAACGAATCTCCATCGTCCAAGATGGCGGTCTCTCGCTCTCCATCCCGGTTTCCCTCTATGCCTCCGAGAAGACGGTCGAGCTCCTCTCTCTCCTGTCTGGTCGGAGGCAGCGGGCGAACGGACTCCTCCTGGCACTCGGGATGGACAGACGATTGGTTCAGATGGACGGAATGTGCTGAGAGGGCGGAGTCAGAACCGTGAGCGATGAGATGGTCCGGCCTATCTTCTGCGAGGCCTGCCACCGGGCTGCTGCCATTGGTTGAGGTGAGAGAACCAGAGCCAGGACCTCGGCGCTTCTTTATCTGAGCGTAGAGACTGCCGTCTACGGGACCTCTGGTGTGGGCTATATCTACTACAGGAGGAAAAAGACAAGTACGATCAGCTCTCAAACCGACAGCACTCATTGGGTATGCATATAGATGAGCCCGTCTCAACTTTAATCAACAGCTGTTGTGTTTTGAAATCTAGTTGCTGTTTTTACTAACTTTTGGTAATTATCGCTCAGTAATTACTTAAAATCACTCTGAGACTGGATTCAAAGAGAACAGTTAGTGTTACCCTCAAGGCTGTCCTGGTATCGCTGGTTAAAGTTCTCATAGGAATCCCAGCGAACCACCGGGTCAGCAGTGTTGTAGTCGACGGTGACAGCCGGGTCGTTCTTCTGGTACTCACGGCCTGAGGACAGACACATCCAATTTACATACATTTGCATTTGTTTGAGTATCTTTGATATTTGAACAAGCCTTATTAACCCTAAAACTACCATAGACTCATTTTTTGCTTTTGCCAAATTTAACAAATCTTAACTCGAGAATTGATAAAAATTATCAATAATCCCTCCAAAATACCACATCAAGACACCAAGACCTTGAAGAACACTGTAGAAAAAGCCATGCTGTGATTTGTTATCAAAACTTTTGACATTTAGAGATTTCAGCAAGAATTGCATTTTCCAGTGATCGGATGGCGAGCACTTCTGTTCTGGAAACTTTTCAAAACCCCCTTATTGCTAATATACCTAGGACAGCTATCCATCCTCTGAATGCTCTAGGTCTCTAGATTGTGGCTGTAAAGTTTCATGAGGCTGTGATTATCCTAGAGGTCACCACAGGTCATTTTATACAGTGAGGTCACGTTTCAAAATATGGTCTCACTATGTGAAATGGCTACTTTGGGGACTAACATCATCACACGTGAATACAGTTGGGCTCATTGGATCCACAAGAGCTTTTTATTTAAGCAAGGCTGTTTAGGGACCCCAGTATGCAGAAATATTCAAACACAGAGCTATCCCACGGGTCTCAGGGGGTTAGTCCAGTTGAGCATTTACATCCATTTATCTTTTACCCATTTGACAAATACGAACTAAACTTTTGAAGTAGAACAGATCCAAAGAAGAGTGAACCAACCTTTGATTTTCTCAGGCCCAGAGGAGAAGACAAACTCCACTGTGGCATCAGACGGAAAGCGCTCATCTGGGGAGAAGAAAAAACAAAACATAGTTGAAACAAGGCAAACATAACCCCGCTCACTGCTCTACCCCTACTAAAGTAGGACCAAAGGTTTTGCCCTTTAGGAACTGAAGGAACGAGTTTGGAACAAAATTGAAGTCGAAAAAAATCAAAGTTTTTGGCCGAAAATTTCAAGAATTTTGGGCACCCTGGACTTCTAGCCCCCAAAAGGCACAACTAGACCATACTGTCAACCATCATACCAAATTTGAAGTTCCTAAGTGAAATAGTTTCCGAGTTCTGCTCTGGAAACAAAATTGAAGTCGAAAAAGTCTACGTTTTTGGCCAAAATTTCAACATTTTTGGGCACCCTGGACTTCTAGCCCCCAAAAGGCACAACTAAACCACACTGTCAACCATCATTCCAAATTTGAAGTTGTCAAGGGGGTATAATAATATGTTAGAATTCTCATCAAATCATGGGAAATAGCTATTTTTCGAACATATAAATATACTTTTAAAATTCTCTCTACATCACAGTCTTCTCTCCTCATGAGACTGAGATTTATGAGAGCATGCCAGTGCTTCACTGATGATGTGGGGAACCCCCCTGAAAGGACTCAAACAGTGTTTCTGCTCCAATATATCAAATACACTAATACCTTCCACAGATGTGTTCTGAGCTGCATGAACCCACAGTGGTGTTTATTTACAATTACAAATGAATAGTGTGATGGATTGAGGGCCACATACACAACAGACATGTTTTTCAGCTACACATATTCTTTCATTTCCAGAAAGTGAAACCGAGGAGGAAATGAGGTAATGAGCATATTCAAACAGACCAGTGCTCACTAAGCCTCCTTTACTCTCTCTGAGGGATAGCTGGAGACACTCCCTCCCTACAGTACAACTCATTCTCCGTATATACTCACCTCCAGGGAGCTGTTATTATGTCCAGGATGGGGGATTAAGCTGCTACTATTAAAGGATTTATTCAACCACAGTATTATGAGGACATTCTAGGTAGCAAACCACTGTGGACACATTCCCACAATAGTAATTTCCAAATATTATGTCAATTAGTTGTATGTGATGATTACCCTTGTCATTCAGGATGCAAAATCAGGCAAAATCCACTCTGACACTATATTCTGGTACATTTGAAGAGAGACTGCGTAACATTTGAAAGAAGATATAACACAATCTTAATTGTATAAATCAAAAGTTGAACTCATAAGCAACTAGAATTACCGCCGTGCCGTTGTATGCCTCCGCCAACCAGTGAAGTTTAGTTTACATCCATGTCTGTCCAAATTATCATCTCTTCATCATTTTTATCCTGTTAGACATTTTGTGTAAAATTGTAATATGTAGCATATGAGTTCTTTGAGTTATGTGCCAAAACTGTGTTTTGTGAGGTCACATTGACCTTGGCCTTTTGACCACCAAAATCGAATCTGTTCATGGACGTTTTATGCCAAAGTTGAAGAAATTCGCTCAAGGCGTTCCTGCGATATCTCTTTCACAACAATGGGACGGACGTAAGGTCTTGACCTTTGACCACCAAAATCTAATCAGCTCATCCTTGAGTCCACATTAACGTTTGTGCTAAATTTGAAATAATTTGCTCAAGACGTTTCTGAGATATCACGAGAATGGAGTATGGGAGAGAAGTAAGGTCACAATGACCTTGACCTTTGACCACCAAAATCTAATCAGTTCATCCTTGAGTCCAAGGCTGTATTCGAAACAGTTAAAGTGATGTATTTTGCAATATGCTGACCAGGCTTTAGCCTTTAAACCAGCTCTTAAAGCACTGGACAAAAAAACAAACTCAAACCACTATTTCAATATTATCAAAAAATACAACTTAATTTTTTTGTTTATGTTCTGTTTGTTTACTTTATAAGATACTGCAGGTTTAAACTATTTATTCTAACAGCTCATAGTGAAATAAGACAAACAGGATCATCAACGAGGGGAGACGGGAAATATAAAAAATTGCTCAACAAAATTTACTTAAACTGCTTTTTCAGTTACAGCAACTAAACGGTGGACTGATCTCCCTACAAAGAGTAATGTTAAAATGGTCATGTTGTCTCAGCAGGTATCTCCCTTGACCCGTCAGAGGCAGCTCTTTCCCTCTTCTCTATAGTGACCGTTTTATAAAATAACTTTTTTCTACCCACTGCTGCTTTAAGGGGATGCTGATACTAATGTAGCCATTGTACATGTCCCATACTACCCAGGATATCTGTACACCTTGACTGCCCATAAAAGGAAATGTTAATCAAATACTGCAGTACCAATGTGGAATAGCTACAGGATTAAAAAAAGAAATGCTCTATACAACCTAAATAAATTTACCAGTACAAGCTTCGTCCAACTCCCCTTTGCCAAACCAGAGCTGGGATCCGTGGATGGTGCAGGTGTGGAACTGCAACCTGAACACAGTGTCTCTGTCAGCGCTCTGGGCTCGCCTGTGGTAGCATTTGACCTGCAGAGGGCGGCAGAGAGGGCAGAAGAGACGCAGCTCAAAATGAATGTGTGATAATGACGGGGTTTGAGCAGTAAATTTAAGGCTTTGTATTCCAAACCGAGTGACAGCTACACTTTCGAAATGACTGACTGCACAAAACGGACAAATTGTGATTCCTTGTTAACAAAGTGACAAAACCTTCTTCCAGACCAAAGTGTATATTTCAGAGACGAGATATGGCAATTGTCAGCATATGTACTGTTTGTTTGTAAAGTATTTCTTCTTTTTAAGTCAGGATGATTACGACCTCACCCATATCAAGTGTCTTCTGTTTGTCATTTAACTTCCAATGTGAACTCACCATGATGTCACCTTTCAGCAGCAGTGCCGGTTCGATGGTGACACACAGCCTCCTGCCTCCGGTGCCCTGAAGGTCACTGTAGACAACACAGCACACACAAACAAGCCTATTAAATAACTACAAGGAATGCAAGTAGATACAGTATGTGACCAAACATGGACAATGTGACACACTGTGAAAGATTGATTGGATGTTTAGATCATGTCCCAGACTATTATTTAAATGATTGATTTTAGCACCATTTTGATCATGTTGTCATTAGACAATGACTATATTCACATTTATTAACCTGGAAAGGCCTTGAGGTGTAAACAATAAAGTTACAAGATATGAGTTAAAGGACCAGTGTGTAACAATTAGGGGTCTCATTCCCATGAACGGAGGAAGAGATATAACCCTGGATTCAAGCTATTAGTGCCTATTACAACTTTTCAGGATCTAACGATATTCTATATTGATATAGTGTTCATACTGGGAAGTTGATTTGCCTCAAAAGAAATTGTCTGCTGATTTACAGACGTCTCTTTCCCAATGTAAGTCTATGGGAAAAAGTATTTTAGGTTCCAATGACATCACGTATAGGACACGGACGTTGTAGTACTGCTGTTTGGGCACTATGAAAATTTGCTTCAAAGCCCGGCGCTCATCCTGGGGCTTTGGCGGATCCCCTCTCCACGAAGTCCGCCATGTCGCATCGCCATGTTTCAACAGTAGCCCAGAACGAACAATCCTAACACTGTTATCTTCCCTGCTTGGACCAGTCTAGAACGTTACTCGCTCCCGTAGCCGCCGCTCTCTCTCTCTCTTGCTTCACCACTCAGTTCCCACGTATACACACTCTAAGCACTCTTCTCTTACAACAACTGGCTCTAGAGAGGGTCATTCGCGTTCTCGCGGCGGCGGCCACCGCAGCAGTCCTACACGCTTGGCACATGGGAGAAGTTGTAATCTGCAACCTCACCGCTAGATACCGCCAGATCCTACACACTGTTCCTTTAAAAGCTGGATTGAGAAGAAAGATGCCCTGGCTTTGAGTAATTTCCCTCACTCCTATCTCTTTAATTACTCTGTGACGGTTTTGAAACCGATCAGCTCACGAGCGAAAACACCCCAGAGCCAACAAATATGCCCCAGTTTATCTGTGCTACCAAGTCGGCCATATGACAGCAAGAGAGACTCACTATATGCCTGAAGTGTAGACCAACTGCATGGACTGGTAGATCTTCAAGAAGGGGTAGTAACCTAGGAGGAGAAGGAGGAGGAGGAGGAGGAAGAAAAGTCAGACATAGCGAGCATTATCAGCATGAAGATAGAGGAATGTGTTGTCTGCCACCCTCTCCTTCTGGACTTGATCAGCAGATTAAAGATAAACAGAGTAGTTTGTGTGGGTGGAGGGTGAATGTGACCACTTATGAGAGCGCTGCAGTCTGCAACATTGCTGTGATTCAGTAGGGAAAGCTTGTCAGCTGCCAGAGCTGCCAGCACCACGCCAAAACAAACATCCCATCACATATAGGCTATAGGCTATGCATTTTATCTGCTAGTCGGATCAGACAGGAGAACAGAGATAGAGGGTACATCTCAGTTCACTTAATTGTATTCATGTTTCCCACCATCATATCTTATTCCTTTTCACCGAGAGAGAGAGAGAGAGAGAGATGTGGGAAAAGATGCAAAGAAAAAGGAATAGATGGAACACAAGACGTCTTTCCTGCTTGGGTGTCATCTGTCGGTGGCACAGCTGGATCAGCTGCCAGTCAGCTTCAGTAGCTCTGTGTTTCCATGCCTTAGAGTTTGTATTTGCAGATAATGTGATGTAATGTCCAAATAATAACGCTCTGCCCACAAAATACGTCATCATGTTTGCTAACAGAAAAGGGATCTATAAGGGAATAGAGATGCTCCCATAACGACACATATACATTAGGAACTGGTAGATGTCTGTTCTGTGCTTTGATGATTTGGCTAAAAAGACTAAATAAACACACCTCCATCACCCTGGAAGTTGGGGAGTGACGGGATGAGAACTTGGTGGAGGAAGAGAGGGCTGCTATTCATCTTGATCGCCCCGGACAGAAGGCCCCCAAAGTAATAGATATACCTGAAAGAGAGAGGGAGTGAGAGAAATCGTTGTGATATAGGCTAAGTGAGATAAAGATGGAGAATAACAATAACAGATGGAGACTTGAGATAAAATGAACAAGTATCTTTAAAAGAGAGAAGAAAAAATGCAAACAGCCCCGGAGCAGACGATGCTGTTGACAGATAGCCAGCCAACAGTGGTTTCTTCAAAGGAGAAAGTGAGGCAGGTCAAAAGACAAGAAAACACATCCTCTAAGCCTAAATATTTCACATTTCCTAAAACAATTTGCCCATTGGTTGAGAAAATATTTCTTGTGTCTGTCACAGCTGAACTTGAGTCAATCACTTGTCCTTTTCTTGACACAAGTTTTATGCCTTTAATATGAGTATGCAGACCAGTCATCAGGAAAAAATTTTGGCATTGTACATTTCTGCAAACCACGGACAGAGAACAAGTGACGTAATGGGGCGGACGTTTTTAAGTGGTGTAATAACGAGAATAAAGAAAGTCCACAGAGGGCGGTGGATGGGTCAAAGAAACACAGGACTTTCACCCAGGAGACTGCTGTTTGTGTCCCATGTGAAACCAAAAGTAAACGTTGTGTTTACGCTTATTACGTAACGTTATTACGCTTGATACGCAGCGTTACGTAAGAAAGTCTGCTATGGGCAGATGTTATTTATTTACGCTAGTTACGTTGTCACGCTACGTTGTCACGCTACGTTGTCACGCTACGTTGTCACGCTACGTTGTCACGCTACGTTGTCACGCTACGTTGTCACGCTACGTTGTCACGCTACGTTGTCACGCTACGTTGTCACGCTACGTTGTCACGCTACGTCACGTTGTTACGTCGCGTTGTAACGTTGCGTTGTTACGTCGCGTTGTTACGTCGCGTTGATACATCACGTTGTTACGTCACGTTGTTACGTCACGTTGTTACGTCACGTTGTTACGTCACGTTGTTACGTTTTATTTTAACACAAACTATGATAATTTTCTAAACTTAACCAATTTTTTTGCAACGTTAATCACGTGGCATTGTGGGTCGCTGCAAGCGTGATACAAGGCTGATACGAAGCGTATTTGTGAAAGATATATTTGGTTCAGGAATGTCAACATTCAACGTATCCCGTGGTTTACAGAAACGTACGATGCCAACATTTTTTCTGGCGACTGGGTTGGAGTATATGAGATTACTGTAAATGTATGAGTGTGTCTGAAATGTCAGACAGCTAGAGCCAGGCTGGCTGTTTCCTTCTGCTTCCTGTATAAGCATATTCCCCAAAAGGTCAAATCTATTCCCTTAACTATAAACTGTGAGGATGTAAATGTACTGTCGTGATTCATTCTCCCTAGTCTACGTCAACTTGACATTTTTTAAAGTCAATGAAACAATGATGGGAAAGCAGAAAGGAGCAGCCAGTGAGCTGTGACAGTGACAGTGAGGCAGCTTCAGCCATCTTATTATTTACACCTACATGTCAAAAATGTCTGATGTGAAAAAGGCCTAAACCTGAGGTTCAAGATGAATCAAATCCAGCAGTACACATGAAAAGCTTGAGGCTAAAAGCTGTTTTAAATAGGATGCTAAAAGAGGATGCATATAAGCTCTGCTGTGATGTGGGATACCCTCAACCACCGCCCCCCCCAACCTTCATCACCCCATTGCCAATTTCCCCCTCATTCCATCCCGTGGCCTCTACCTGTTTTGGGACGGCTGGAGGGAAGAGGACACCTTATCTTCACAGAACTTCCTCATGGCGAGAGTACTGAGAGCCTGGTCCGCCCTGCACAGAAATGCACGCAAACAGACACAGACACAGACACAGACACACACACACAGACACAGACACACACACACACACACACACACACACACACACACACACACACACACACACACACACACACACACACACACATGCTTTAGCCAATCATTTCCATCATGGGACTTGCACCAGACCCTCTAGATGCCAGAAAGTACATGGAGAGGATACAGCTGGCAGTAGCTACAGGATAAACCAGTTTCCACTGATTCCTGCACAAAAATCCGCTGGGCTTAATTTATCAAATGACTTATCAACAGAGTCTGAATGGAAATCATTGTGCTGCGTACACTTGAATTAGAAGACACTAGATATACTGTTGCGATACATTTTTAAACATATTTGGCATGCACATGTGAACAGTTGAATTTAAATCCAATATGTTTTTTGCACGTCAGTACAAAGATCGTTAATATGTTCCATGTGTGGATATTCTGATGAACAAGAAAATGTCAAAATGTGGTTTTGGATGTCTCCAACACACACACACACACACACACACACTCACCCTGCGGAGATCTTGCTGTAGTGCATGTAGGCTGCAATAATCACACCTGTTTTACCTTTGTTGCCCTGTAGGAAGAGAGAGGGGCAAAGTCATGATAAGTACAGACAGCTGATCTTCACAGCTTGTAATGTGTGACATTTGTTTTTTACTGCAGGGTTGATTTTTGATAGACACAGTTAGGCAGAGAGAAGGGACGACATGGACAAGCAAGGGACATAGAAAAATGTGGACAAGCAGTTTGAATTCAAATTAAAAAGTTCCCTGCTGTGTTTTTTTTTTTTTACACCGGGTGCCCCGTACTTCCTGACACATTCCAAAGACATTCCAGCCTCAAATTCCTAATGCGACCCCTCCAGATACCAATAAGAAGGCTGCACCTCCACACTGAGCACAAATTAAAGCTTGTTTTGCTTCCTTGAGCCTCTCACTGGAGGAGTCTTCATTGACAAAAACGCTGTTTATTCCCGTCCCCCTGGCGTGATCTGCAGCTGGGAAAGAGTTGCCTATAAGCTGGAATGTTCTGGAAAAGTCAGCAGACCACAGAAGTAGTCTGGTTTTAGTATTTAAATTCTCCTAACCAAAACCAATAAAGAAAACATCCAGACAAGCCGTGGGAGCTCGGTCGCCCTCTGTGTTAGCTGGTCGCTGTTTGGTAACGGTGGAAAAGTTCAAGTCACCACTACTTTCATGAAATGAGGACATAAAACGAATCGCCGAATGATGTGGAGGTCGAGTTTGACAGAGTCTGATGCAGATTGTAGGGTTAATTTTCTGGCTCACTGAATTATAAGGTGCACTCTGCAATTTTGGTTTTAGTCAAGTTATATTTTAACTGCAATATCGAACTTAATTTATTGCACTTTACATCAGAAGCAGTGAATGAAGAGATTAAGGCTGATTAGAAGTACAAGCAAGTGAAAGAAATTGTAACTGTCGTACATGTTCATATCCATGATGGCAGTTGCAGCGTGTAATCATAAAGAAGCATTCCGGTGGTTAGTTGTTTATTTCTGTAACATTCCTCCATACTATGTTACTAACCTTTCCAGGTGGTGGAATGCAGCTTTACATTTAGTGTATTTAAATATAATTATATTAATATTTAATTATAATTAATAATAATAAAAGTATTTCCATTTTATGCTACTTTATACTTCTAGCCCACTCCATTTCAAAGGGAAATGTTATATTCCATTACATTCATCTGGCAGTTATTTAGTTGCTAGTCACTTTACAGATTAAGATTTTACATGCATGACATAATTTATCTATAAACATGATGCATTGTTCGTAGGGCTGTCAAAGTTATCGCGATAATAATAACGCATTAACGCAAATTAGTTTTAATGCCAGTAATTTCTTTTACTTATTAACGCAATCGATCTTTCATAGGTTGTAGCGGGCTCAGTTTTAAAGCTAGAGTGAAGATACTGGCATCTTATGAAACTAGAAAAACATAAGGAATCCGTTGGTACCAACCATGTCATACTAGCTTGTTGTGAAGGAGGCTAAATAATGCTAACGCAAACTTGCGCAAAAGTTTGGGAAGGAAAAACTGGCATGGCCATTTTCAAAGGGGTCCCTTGACCTCTGACCTCAAGTTATGCGAATGAAAATGGGTTCTATGGGTACCCACGAGTCTCCCCTTTACAGACATGCCAACTTAATGGTAATAACACTCAGTTTGGGGCAAGTTATAGTCAAGTCAGCATACTGACACACTGACAGCTGTTGTTGCCTGTTGGGCTGCAGTTTGCCATGTTATGATTTCAGCATATTTCTTTATGCTAAATGCAGTACCTGTGAGGGTTTCTGGACAATATTTGTCGTTGTTTTGTGTTGGTAATTGATTTCTATAAATAAATATATACATACATTAGCATAAAGCAGCATATTTGCCCCCTATCGCCAGTAAAAACTAGCGAATCATCACTATTTACAATTCAATATATGTTGCTACAAAACTTTACTCATTACTGCATGTCGATACATCTGCCCATTTCAGAGCCCCGGGAAACAGCTGGACGTCCGTCTAGAAAAAAAAAACACGGCGGCCCCCCTGAACTCTGACCTTGCAGTGCAGGACCACCACGTGCTGGGGGTCAGAGGTCAGCCACGTCTCCATGGCCTTACATATGGCACAGATCTTATCCAGCGGTGGGGCGTGGAGGTCGGGCCAGCCGAAGTCTTGGACCTGGTGGTTGAGATGGAGAGAGAGAGAGAGAGGGAGATCGTGTGGTTGGAGGTAATTAAACTAAAGGTTGTGAACTGAATTCTCAACATAGAGTTACGAGAAATACAAGAATAAAATCTCCACCTTTGTATTTAGTCGGGTGATATCGTGGCGCCTCTCGGAGAGGTTCAGGAGCTGAAACAGAAGAGATGTTTGTAGCCAGTTATCATTTTATCATGGTTGTGGCAGACAAAAAAAACAATAGACTGCCAATTTGCGGGTTGCTCGGTGTATTTTGCAGCTTCCTGTGGCTATGTGTCAAAACATATTGTCTCTATTGTGCAACAAGTCCCTCACCAGAAACTTGTCCTGATGTTTGGACTTGAGCATGGCAGCCACCTCCTTCAGGTTAACACGGTATCTCTGCTCCTCCAGCTTCGGGGGGAAGAACACGGAGATGATCCTCTCGGTGATGTAGGTCAGGTCGAAGTCGTAGTGGCGCTCCATCACTCTCTCCATCACGCGGTCCACGCTGAAGCTCCTGGAGGAACAGAGAAGGAAAAAATGGAGGGGGAAAGGAAAGAGGAGGAGAGAGAGAGAGAGCATGGAGTCGGGTTAAGAGAGACACAGAGAGAAAGGTGGACATGGGTCAAAAAATTTGAGCGTTACAACAGGTTGTCTGTGGCGGCTCAACACGAATGTGCTCCATCACACACAGTTTGACGAAACTCGTGGCTGAATGAATGGAGAGAAAGAGAAAATAGGGGATTTTTGTGACATGTAGGTCAGATCAAGAGCCAACTTGTTTCACCACATGATTGACGCTAAATCTTCCTGAAAGAATGATGAAGATGTGGCCATTAGTCTGAGGAGCAAGTGAAGGACAGCGGAAACAAAAAGGACACTGATTAGAGCAAAGTGGTGCAGATGTGGAAACCCATAGTCATGGTATGCATTGAATGGTTTCTGTAGAAAATCCCTCTTTGGAGGCAGAGCAACAGGCACTTCAACAGCATGTATTATACGAAATGCATGAGATGACCTTTACCTTGGCAGGGTGTTTCTCTGCTTGGTATAGGTCAGAGACTTGGTGGAACCCTGTGGAAAAAAACACAAAGATACGGTTGGTTAATGAGGCCATCCCACAACCCACATACATGGTTCAGTCAAGCTCAGATGCCTGGTTGGTTTTATTCTTATCAGACTCATCAAGAAGAATTTTTTTAATTTATTTTTTTATTTTAAACCTGCAGTAGGCAGAAATAATAACCTTTCAGCATGTTATAATTCAAGTGTTCTGAGAGAGAACTAGACTTGTGCACCTCCTCATGGCTCTGTTTTCAGGCTTTAGAAAATCTAGCCTGTGAAGGGAGGCTTTGGCCAATCACAGGTCATTTCAGAGAGAGAGCGTTCCTATTGGCTGTTCATTTAACATAGGCAGCTGTCAATCACTCGTGAACTCCAATCAAGTGTTTTCAGAAAAATCTTTTAGTGTACTGTTTAGCTGTAAAATGAGAAAGTTTGTGACCCGGCAGCCATGTTCATGAGATCAGTTGAGGAAATACTAAGCACCGCCCACCAGCTGGAGAAAACATTCTAATTTTACAGCTAAACAGTACACTACAAGATGTTTCTGAAAACATTTGAGGAGAGAAATAGGCATCACAGTAACAGAATATTGATTCGTATTTTATCAGCGCTGCCTAGTTTGACCATTTGATCGGAGTTTGCAATTGATTGACGGCTGCCTCCGTTGAATGACCAGCCAATAGGAACGCTCTCTCTCTGAAATGACCTGTGATTGGCCAAAGTATCCTGTCACGGGCTAGATTATCTAAAGCCGGAAAACAGAGCCATGAGGAGGTGCAGAAGTCTAGTTTTCTCTCAGAACACTTGAATTACAATATGCTGGAAGATTATTATGGATTTTCTGCCCAATGATGCCAAAAATATTCTGCCTACTGCTGCTTTAAACAATGATGTCAATATTCATGTCCCCAGGGAGTGAATTCTAACACAATTCTCACACAAAACATCAGATCTGATAGGCTGATTGATTGCTATGAAATTCACTGAACCCGTTCATGCTCCCTTAATGATGCAACATTTCCTTTTGGCTAAGAGATCAGCTTTGAGATGTCTCATCATCTAGTAGGCAAACGTGTTTTCCTTGACAAAAAGGTATGAGGGTATGAGGAGGACAAGGGGATGGAGGACGGGAGGTTAAAGTGCGCTCACCAGGTGCTGGATGTGTCGAGAAGGAGCGGTCCCTCTTCGCTGAAAGGAGAAGAGAGGAGAAGGATGGTGAGAAGGAAGTAGGGCAAAGGGAGGAGGTCGGAAGGAGGTGAGAGAGAGGAAGAAAGAGGGGAGGAGGTAGAGAGGAGGAGGGGGGACACAGAGGAAATAGGAGAGAGTTAATTAAACAAACAGACTCTCTAATGGATAAACATTACTACTTCCTGTAGCAACATCGACTACTTTTTTCTTGCAGACTGGAATCCTGCAGTGCTCCAGGAATGAACCGGTTTCAAACTGGGTTGAGGGCTCGGCTTCCCAAAAGGAATTCAGCAGGAGGAAACCATACAGTGGTTTTGGGAAACCATACCTTGTAACTAAGGCCAGACAAAGAGGGAAAACTCTTCTAGACAGAACGTTATTGAGGAAAAGAAATGAAGGGGACTTACCAAATCATTGGTGGGAGCTGGGATGCATGCCGAGGTCACCTGGAACATACAAAGAGAGACACATGTGAATACAACGTTCACACATAGCCTATGGGACAAAGACTGTGTATTGTCTCTTAAATGTGCTGCAGTAGCAGTTTTTTCCACTTATATCTTAATGATTGATTGAAAGACAACTCATAATGAAGCAAATAAAGTAATAGTAAATGGTATAACATTTATTCAGTATATATTATACATGTTATACATGGTGAAGAGGTATTAGCATGACACACAGTACAAGGTTGAAAGTATTTCAAAGCTGAATCTCAACAGTCAACCAAGTTAAGCTGGTTGACTAAATGGATTTCCACTTCATTATACAACAAACAAGACAAATTAAAGTATTTAAAAGAAAAAAAGAAACTTCGTTTCATGTTGCCGCCATGTTGCTAATTCAGACCGTTCAAAGACAGGGTCAAAACATCGAAAGCACTACTTTATTCTGAATCCCACGTTACAGCGTTTGTTAACTTGCTGGTAGCTTCTGCTAGCTAGCTACTGGCTCAACATTAGCATACCAAAATGTAAAACTTATCACCAAAGCAAACACGAAAGACATTATCTGCCTAACCTGTGTTCTCCTTTAACTAACTAACTAGGCTGATAAAGTCTCTAGTGTTTGCTTTGGAGATTAGTTTTATTTGTGATGGTAGCTTTGGTATGCTAATGTTGAGCCGGTAGCTAGCTAGCAGAAGCTACCAGCAAGTTGTGTAAACAAACGCTACAACGTGGGCTTCAGAATAACGTAGTGCTTTCGCCGTTTATTTTCTTAGCGACCCTGTCTTTGAACGGTCAGAGGAGGAAAGACAGGGGATCAAAGAGGAGAGAGGACGGGAGATGGTGAGACAGCCAGCTGGCCTCAGTGCCAGTCGGAGGGCTCTTTCAGTGCCACAAGCCAACGTTGCAGTAACGTTACTGATCTCCGTAGTGGCAGTTTATGAAATGGACTGTGTTGTCCTTGGTTTTAACATTGTAAAACTCAAATTTACCTCCAGGAAAAATACAATAGTGTCTCCTATTTTTTTCTTTTTCTATCCTGTGTCTCCTCAGTCTCCGTCTTTCACGGTCTCTACCGTTGTATCTGTGTAACTCAGCCGAGCCAACCAACCTCGTGATGTCACAGGCTAGAGTATACTGCAACATGGCAGCGCTCTTGCCACAAAAGATTTTTTTTAAATGCTGACATTTGACATGTTTGGTATAGGCCTATAATTGTTCATTAGAATGGAAATCCATTTAGTAAACCAGCTTAATTTGGTTAAGACTCTTTCACTTCAACTTTAAGAGCTACAGTACATGATGATGAATAGAGCACAAACACTGTCTGTGAAACTACTTAGATGCACTCATGTGCCACGTAAATACAAGTACAGCTGATGTTTGAGAGCATGTTTAGAAGATGTAAAGTATGTGCAAATGTGAAGCCAAGAACACAGCTGGAGGAGCACTGGGACAGAAACACACACACATACAGAGTAACACATCCAACTCCCATGTTTGTTATGGGCCTACAGGTCAATGAACTGTGACCAAAGGAAGCCAGAGCAGAACAGCAGTCCTAATGAAGGGGGGGGGCTGAGAGCCACAGTCATGCTTACGTAACACACGCAACACATGGACACACACACATGCACACACACACATGTGCACATACACACACATAAAGCAGTGTTCCCGCTACACAGCCCTTTTTTGACTGTTTATTTGGATACAGGAAAAGGGCAAGGGCTGTGTATTTCTCATTGTGCACAAAAGGGAAGTTACACAGGCCTTGAACCTGTGGGTGTGTCACCACTGTGTGAGTGTGTGCGTGTTGTACAGTTTGTGTTAATCTTCCTTTCTCCCCTTCTTTCTTAAGCATCAAGCTCAGTCTCTTGCTGTTGCTTAACTACGGACATCAACAGGAAGCCAGAGGGACAGATAATGAGCTAAATTGAGACTGGATAGAAGTCGCAGGAAACAGGTTTATTTCGGCTATCAAATGACAAACTGGACAATGTTCCTGTGTGACTCACTCTGAGAATTAATGTTTTTTTTCTCTATCTCCGCAGGGAAATGAATCTCAAATCTTATCCTGTGTTGTGGTTCTTTTTTTATATCTTTTTTTTATACCCAGCCTGAACCCAATTCATGACTAGATAGGTTTGAGCTTGGTCGGGGGCTCTAATTTCTCTCAGTTCCTTCTGGCTGACACAGATCCGTTTCATTCTATTTTTCTGTTTTCAGTTTTTTTTTTTCTTAAATCAGAGCATGACAGCGTGAAACAATGCATTGTATTTAGACATAACATCTAAAAGTCCCTGTTTAAAGACAGCCAGTTTGACTCTGCAGCAACATATGAAACTCATCTGTCATGATTCAGATGTGGCTTTCAATCAGCTCCATCCTCTTTACATATTGCAGGGCTGGGCTTGATTTTTTGGGCCCTTTACATGCTCTACCATCATTCTTCTAAACTCAATTTCAACTACCATGGCAAGCAAGCAATTACCTTCTTCCTGTCCCGGTCAAATATCTCTTTCCCTCTATTTACTCGTTGACTCTTATTAAAAGGAAAGACGCCTCTCTCTCTCTCCTCTACTGTCCAAATCTTGTGGGCAGAGCAGCTTGCAATAGTGAGCAGATAGGTGTTTAGTGTCTTAGTGAAGGACCCTGTTATTTTACATAATGTTGCACATCTACTGTACAGCGCCTTCTCCAACCTCAATGATGCTTTCATGCAACTGTGACACATGAAGTCTGACCTTAAAATGCAGATATTTCCGTGATAAACCTGGATCAACTTTTCAGCTGCAGCTTCCTGTTATTTTTAGTACAGCTGTGTGGCAAAATATATTTTTAGATGAAGTGAAGGAAGTGGAATGCATGTCTGGATTTATCAGCCTACATTTCTCTGTCTCTCAGAACTTTACTTTCACTTTATCCATCAGAATGGGTAAAGCTGCATGTGTACTTTCAACACGTTCTCCCAACTCCTAGCTCGTCTAATATGGCCGCTTGGTCAGAGGCCCTACGCTTCAGCTTTTGGACCCAACCATCTGCCCCGACCTCCTCTATACGTGAACTTTATCGTCTTCCATGGCCACGTAGAGCCATAGTCATACTGTAGTTTGATGCATACACACCCACTGACCAAGCTGTCGTATTTGACGAGTTGGAAATGACTCCCGGGACTGACTAGGCACGTTAGCAGCGCATGGTGGCTGCCTCGCTGAACTATCGCGTACGGTGTCCACATTGACAGCGTTTCTGCTGCCAGCCTTTTCTTTCTACATTGAGTTTGCCTTTCATAATGGCCATTTCATTTCATTATAAATGTGATCTATATTTATTTTAGACAGAAAAAGGTTAAGAAGCGTGTGCTCATTTGTAAATAATAATAATAATCATCTACAATTAAAACCCTGTACTTTATTCATTCATGGAGCCCTGCAAGTCACTGCATTTTCTACAACACTGTCTTGTAAATATTTCAGAATAAAAGCCTCTTGTTAAGAAATTAAGGAATACTGTCCACAGAAAAAAAATGCCTGGGGGCTTTTATTTTGAAATGGAAGCAGGAAGTGTTGATTTAAAAATAAATATCTACTTTTTTTCATGTCTGTGACATATTCTACAGATGTCTAGACATTGAAACTGTAGTAATGTTGCTGGTATGATGTCAATATACGGTCAAAAGAACATTTTCACTGCTTGTTTTTACGGACGCCTGAGCTGCGCTGCTCACACGGGCAGTGTGGCTGCTCTAACCTGTTAACATGGGTGCCGAAATAAAAAAAACAACAGCTGCTGATGTTCCCTGTGTGGCCCGGCCGTGAGAACGAGCTGGTACCTTGGGGCATTATGAAACTGATGATGGTGAAATATATTTTGAGAGAATCATCTATCCCAGGAGGATACCAAGAGAGAACAAAGTCAATTGGGAAAACTGGGAGGTTTGGCAAGTACTGTATGTCACCGGTTCTCCTCATTCTTGCTTTGTGGGGCTTGATGTGCCGAACATTCAGTGACAGCCATGCCACAAAACTTGTAATGAAATCTGGTGGAAAATTCAAGCAATTCAACTAACCGCTGACAAGACAAAAGAAAACCTTCAAGAAGCATCCACTGGTTCCAGTTACTCCTTAACCCTGGAAGTAGTCCATATTGTTTCAAATTTCCAGTTGTTATGACTTTACAGTTACCCAGTTTTTATTTTTTTATTTATGAATGCATCGTGAATCAGGCTTTACCTGGGCTGACACTTTCACACTGCTCATTGAGCCATTCCTTCTTCTTCTTCTTTCTAATCGTTCCCTCTTCTCCTCCATTTATTCCTCTACATCCCTCTCTCCCAGTGCCCAGTGAAGGGGCCTGCTCAGGGTGGCCGCTAAGCCAGAACAAACACACCACACCAGATTCCATCTCCCCAGGCCAACACTTACGCACAAACTTCCTGCTAATGGACCTCCACCCATCTCCTCTCCCTCCAATTTTTCATCCCTGTCCACATCCCTCTTTACTTTTACTTTTGCTA
This sequence comes from Sebastes fasciatus, assembly GCF_043250625.1. Lineage (NCBI taxonomy): Eukaryota > Metazoa > Chordata > Actinopteri > Perciformes > Sebastidae > Sebastes > Sebastes fasciatus. The sequence goes on from NC_133802.1 coordinate 6,274,754, forward strand.
TTTTGTGTTTCTGCTACTTTTCTCTTCAGTTATGTCATATTTCTTCCAAATGTTTTACTTTGATTTTGTGTCTCTTCCTCTATGCTTTTTCTGCCGTTTTTTTTTTTTTTTTTTTACCTCTTTCTTTTCTTATCATCTCTTTTTTTCTTGCTCAAGTCTCTCACTCCAGTTTCTCCTCTCTCTTCCTTTGTTTATCCTCTCCCCCTCCTCTTCTCTCGACCTCAATACTTCCGTCCTCTTTCTTCCCTTTCTTTTCTTTTCTAATCGATTTCTAACAAACACCTTCCTGTTTGTCTTCGTCTCACCTTTCGACTTCCTACCTAGATTTCTTGAAATCTTTTCATTCACTGCACCTTCCTTTAGAGCCTCCACTGTTGTTCTTGTGTCTTTATAGTCCCCGGTCTTGAAGCGTTTTAAAACTAGAAGGTCACAGCATGTTTGATCCCCAGTAACCAAATATCCTTGAAAAAGACAAAGACCCAAGTCTAGCTTGTTCGAACTAGCTCCGGATTCAAGTGCCGGTTACATGCCTGAAATGTTTCTTAGTAAATTGAAAAGTAAACACTGAAGTAGCTCAAGAAAGAGTAACGTGACTTGCAGACATGACATGACATGCATATTACTAGGGATGCACCGATACCGATACCGGATCAGATATCAGGCCGATACTGACTCAGGACTTTTTACCAAGTTGCTGGTGTGAAATGTATTATTTTAATAATGAATCAAAATTCTGTTAATTTTGAAATTTGTTTTACCAAGTTGCTGGTGTACAATTTATTGTTTTAATAATAAATAAAAATTCTGTAAATTTCAAATATTTTTACCAAGTTGCTGGTGTACGATTTATTATTTTAATAATAAAGTTAAATTCAGTTAATTTTGAATATTTTTTTTACCAAGTTATTGGTATACAATTTATTATTTAAATAATAAATAAAAACTAAATTTGTATAAATAAAATAAAAAATTGAGTTTATTTGTTCCATTTTGTTTTACAAAGTTACTAAAGCAACGTTTAAGTCAAGCCTGTATCGGTTTCGGGACTTAAAAAGTTGGATCGGTGCACCTCTAAATATTACTTACTTTATTATTGCTATAGTATTATCATCTTTCTGTAAGTATAAGACTGCTCTCAGCTGCCTCCTCTCAGGTGGGTCCAGCTGGCGAGGCTCAGAGAGCCCTGACCCCCATAACCCCCCCTCCCCCTTCCTCCATCCCTTTCCCTGCCCTCTTCACTCCATCTCCATCTGCCAGCCCTCTTTCTCTCTTTCTCTCTGTCCGTTTTGTTTTGCAGCAGTGGCCCTGGCTCTTCCAGCTCTTTACATGCTCTTTGATCCATCAAAGCCAGAAGAAGCATAGCTAATGGATAATGCACAGCTTTCTACTCTCAACGCATGGCTTAAGAGCTGTGGCTCCAAGAGGGATAACTAGGGGGTGAGGTAGCAGCCTTGGTATGTTATTAGTGTGAGAAAAAAGGGTGTGTTTGTGAGAGCCTGCGACAGTGAGATTCATAGTGATTCAGTGTGTGTGTGTGTGTGTGTGTGAATACAGTATATGATAAAAAAAATAACATAAATTTATTATGTTATTTATGATATATTTATTGTAGAAGTTGCAGTTTGAATATATTCACTCCCCTGATTAGAACATGTCCAGCGACTAGAGCTGTCACTACCATACAAAGAAATGTTCAATCTGTTACGATTTCGAAATTCACATAGCGCAAGCAGGTCGTGCCTTGTGCTCCAGCATGGAGTGTTCCTAAAATACACTGTCCACATGACCCGTTGCATCTTTAAAGTCCGGGTAAAGCAAAAATAAATATACGTTTGTCACACCACAGACTCAGCCAAATTTGAATGATAAAAAAATCGCTATGTATACAAAAAAATAAGCAGTATTGTCTGCTCTGAAACGCTGGGGGCGTGTCCGCGTATACTGTACATCAGAGTGGCAATATGTCATCCAGAGCAGGCTCGCATGACCACGCCCCCTTTTGGGGGAAAACAATCCTGTGTCCCTCATAGACGGTAACAGAGTAAAGAGAGGAAGTTGAAACATGTCTCCAAACTTTAAACAAACCGGTAATAGTAATAACGCTATGCCCAAGAGTTGCTGTGTAGTTGGTTGCACCAACAATAATTTCAAAAATGCTGATCTCCGATTTGTTCCCCTGCCGTGTCCTAAAAACGATATAATAGAGTGGTTTTATGGCTCCGAATCACAGTGTAACATAAGGAGTGCTGTGGTTATCAATGGGGCTAACCCACTGCATGCCTGTTGCCATGGCCACTTGCCAAAACATCAGTAATGTGAGATTCGACATCATGGATGTAAAAATCAGGAATAAAGGTAATAAGGCTAATTGCTGACTTTAAAACACAACTGCCTTATAGGAATATTTGTTTATCACTAAGAGAGGCACCATGAATGGACAAAACATGAATTCCTAAATGTATTTTAGGATTCAGCTAGTGTGTGTTTTTTTAAAGTGGCAGCTACACGTATCTTGGCTACTTCTTCTGTGGTTCTGTCAAATGAAGCATGTCATATAATCCATAGTGGCCAGTGTGTATTGGAGCAGTATGTGTGAGTTAGTACAAAGCAGTGGGTCCCTTTTTACCTACTTAACAAAGAGGTTGTGCAATGAGCAAAATGGGGGGAAAAAACAGCATAAACTATTGCACAATCAAACACAGGCCAGCCTCTACGCAGCAAGAATTCATAGCTCACCGAGCAGTAAGATGTGACAGTCACTACATCTGTGACCAACTGTTGCAACCATCGAGATCCTGATCAAACCATATCTGCTCCTTAGTTACATGTGAATGCAGAACTCATGCAGCATTTCCTTTGATGGTTGGCCTTAGGCTTAATAGTGTCCCATTCCTTAAGCTCTCTTGGGAGAGCCAATCAGAGAGCACTGATGAAAGCCTCAACGAATCAGCGGTGAAATACGATGCTGGTCGCGACCTTGTGTGCTTTCGTCGTCACCATCATCAGTGAGCGAGCTAAAGAATACAGGGTATGGAAGTAATGTTGATGCAACAGGTATGTCAGCACGTTCCAAATCCAAAACACCAAAACAGAGTCCTGTACTACCTTCAAGGCAATAGAGTGCTGCAGAAATGAGTCCTAGAACACAGAAATGAGTTAGCATTTTAGCACTTCTGGTTCCCTGATCTGGAAGTCGATTAGATGCCTGAAATAAGGTCTGTGGTTAACATACCCTCTGTCGTAGAAAAAAATACATCAATAAATACCCCACTCGTGAATTAATACTCGTTTTTTACTTCTGCCGATTGCATTCACGCTTCAAAAATCATTTTGGTGTTCATTTGTGAAGATTATCTTGCTGAACAAAACGTGTAGGTATCATAAACGTTTGTTTGCCACAAAGCTTATTCTATACAATAATCCAAATCCCAATGGAAAAATCCCTTTGGCGATGCTAACTTCCTGGTTTGCCTACCAAAATACGTCGTCCTGGAGCACTCTATTGTATATTACTCAAGCTTGTCAAGAGTTTGAGTGATATGGTATACCTATATGTCTTACACCTGTTTTCTGTCATAGTTCAAATTCCAAACAGATGAAAAGAATGCATGTTCGTGTCCCGTGTGAAACCAGAAGTCAACTTTGATTTATTTGTCACGTAATTTACGTACTTAAGTGAAGCCACTTGCGGTGTTATTTTAAGCCTTTCCTAAACCTAAGGAAGTTGTTTCCTTTGAAGACGGACATTTATTTTGAAAAGACCGGATGCATGTAACAAGCGGAAATTGACACGTGTTGCTGGACATTTGTTGGAAAATGAACGAAAAACAAGGAATAACTTTTTCGTAAGATATCATACAAACTGTTGTATGAGAATATGTTTGTGTGTGTGTGTGTGTGTGTTGTGACTGGGCTGGGGGTTGGCAATTACATGCTCTATTTTTGGACAATTTCACATGTATCCACCTATTAACTAAAGCCTTATGGTTAACGTGGGTGGAAAATATTACCTTTGCTCTTGCTCTGTATAACAATCTGTGTTGCAAAGCTTTGAGGGGTTAGGGAAGCAATTTGGTTCTCATAAGATGATAGAAATCACACTTACACACTGACTTACTGCAGTTGTACTGGGATGGCACCCAAAGGGAAATGGTTTGGAAAGTTGTTTGTCACGTGGGTTACATGCAGGCTTGGGGAAGACTGCACATGGTCTCTGTTCTGCACAAACCTGCAGGAGTCATTTTATGGCAGGGTTGAGAGTTACCTGGCTTAGCTTTATGACGATCCTTCAAACGCACCCCACATGTCTAATGCCTCTTAATCATGACAAGGTGGACTTCACGAGAAAAGCAGAAAGCACCCGGCCTAACACGGAGGGGACTTCAAGGCCACGGCTAAGCAAAAACAACACCTATAGGTGAAACACTTCTATCCTCCGGACTCAAGTGTCCCGTATCACACTTTTAGTGCTTTTTCTGTATGTGAGGCCAGCTAACAAAGCGTTTATCTGTGTTTTCTTTCTTTCTTTTTTTTTAATTTTTCTCCCTGTTCAGCATGTTTTCCCTCTCTCACTCTTTGTCTCTTGTTCCCACACTTTCTTTTTGACCCCAAAAGGGAAAGAAAGGGGTCTCTGTCTCTATGCTGTAGCTGTTTCATTTTCGCTCCGAGCAGCTGAGAGGAAGGCCGAAGATATCGCAGGTCACATGGGTCCCTGTGGTGGAGCTTTAATGACCAAGTGGGATGCAATTCCCTGGTATGGAGCTGGGGGGTCAACACTTTGGACTAACACGGACTGAGCACACGTGCACAGATATACTCATAAAGCTACGCAGATGGAAAGCAAAAACAGGAGAACGCACATGTTGCTTGTACGGAGAGTTTTTAGGTACATTTAGAAGGCCAAAGCATATACATACCACAGCTGTGTTTTGTGGAGATTATGTGACGTAACAAAACGTGTAAGTATCATAAACATTTGTTCGCCACGGAGCTTATTTTTTTCAATAATCCAAACCCCAATGGAAAAATCTCGTTGGCTTTTGTTGAGGGAACCCGTCCAATTCTACCTTCCGGGTTGGAAAAACACGTCTTTTTTATCAAAATCACTATTTTAAAATCACAAGAGCGACAAAATAACTTAGAATTTACATAAATAACAGAGTTGTAAAGCGAGGTTAGATGAAAGATTTTGCCATCATTGGGCAAAAATTTCATAATAACATTTCAACATATTGTTGAGAAACTTAGACTTCCTAAGCACATACACACCACAGCGGTGTTCTCATCCACCCATCTTTAACCTCCTCCCCGGCCAAACATGGGCTGAAAGCTCTCAGCTGGACAAAAATAAACACGGGTAAATAAACAACGTGGGAAGACATTGGTCGGGATGAGACTGGGAGAGGTCAACAATTGAAAAATGAAAATCAACTTCATCCCTGTCATTCATCCTGTTGATACGTAGGCACAGATACAATTCCCCCCAAAAAGCAACAACTTCACCTCCTCTTCAGCCTCGACAGTGTTTACTATCTGCACAAAAACGCATTCTCATCATTCAGACAGAAATCGTGTATTGTCAACAGTTGCTTCCGGGGTCATCACCCTCTGCAGAGCACCACCACAGCTCACAAACAAGACCTCTCTGTGGTGAAAGTCTCAGGGTGTTTTCACACTTTGTCCCTCCGAACGAACTCAGAGCGATTAGTCAGCATTTTTTGCGTACATGGGAACTGTACTCAGATCTCCTCAGGAGGTGGTCTGAGTATGGTTCGATTCAAGTCCCCGTTAATCTGTGTATTGTGGACACAAAGCGCTCCAGGTTCGCTTTGCCTTTTGCCATTGTATTTTAGCCCTCTAGAGTTGCCGCCGTAGACCGAGGACCAAGGAGCGAGGAGGGATCTATGAGGAGCGACGAACGAGGATACACGAGAGAAGACTTCACAGAAGTCTTTTACCGACCGACACTCCTTTTTATTGTTACTGATTGGACGCTGCTGCCGACCGGACTGATCTGATAACGCTATGTGTCAACATCACTGGAGATTCATACCAGAGTAAAGACATATCACAGATTTAAAGGACTCAGTCCACAGTATAAATACAGACTGCAGCTGTTATTCATGTGCAGGTATTTGTCAGGTCTGCCAGTGATAACTGTCTGTCTTTATTAGTATTATTAGTACAGTTCAGACACAAAAGTCAAAAGTCTTGAGCTGTTAAAATCGACTGACAGCTGATCCAGCGGTGATCAGCTGCTGCTGTCATCAGAAACGAACGTCACTTCACGTGACGCTTCAGAGGAAAGGACATTTCATGTTTCCTTGGAAAAAATGCAAGTGAGGGAAACGTGGATGCAATTAAGAGACTTGGGATGTACCCACGGAGCCATGGCAGCTAGTGGACGAGGAGTAGTTTGGACCGTAGAAGAAACTACTGCACTTCTCCAGATGTGGAACGAAGAACAAATCCAACGGCACCTGTCTATAACGCACAGAAACGCTGAGGTTTTCCTCCAGTTTTCCATTCATATGAAAACGAGGGGCTTCATTAGGACCACACTGCAGTGCTGTGTCAAAGTAAAAAACTACGTCAAAAGTACTTTACCGCCCGCGATAAAATGAGAAAAAGCGGGAAATCCGCTGACTTTAAAAGACACATGCCCATTTTACGACGAACTGGACAGTATTCTGTCCCTAAAAATGTCATTGAAGGGGGAAAGCATTGACCAGCAGTGATGAAGGAAGGAACTATAGTGTGAACAGAGAGAAGACTGAGGCCCCATCAGAGCTGAAGTGGACCAGAAACAAAACTGAGTCCCTTTTCTGTTGGTTCACTTTTTGGTCCACTTTAAGAGGACTGAGTTTGGTTCGTTTGAAAAGGACTAGATGTGAAAACACCCTTATTATGTCCCTCTGATTTTTTTTTTCTCTTTCATCATCTGAGGAGGTGAATTTAGACAGTACGGGACACGAGGCAGTTGACAGGAATTAAAAGCCGGTACAAATCATTACAGTGGATATCACTAACATCTGTGACTCATGTCCTGCACCAGTGTGGGTGTCAATATTTAAGATCCCTGGTAACAGAGATATCCAAACGGTCTCTTCCTGTTAGATTCAAGACTGGCCAAACCCACTGGCCAATTAGTGCGGCTTACGCCCCTGCTGGTACACACACACACACGCACACGCGCACGCGCACACGCACACGCACACACACACGCACACACACACACACACACACACACACACACACACACACACACACACACACACACACTGTGGACTGGCGGGGTCCCAACTTGGCTAACTTAGCTGTCATGCTTATGGTTTTAACTCTCATCAACATCGCTCCCTCACTTGTTCATTCCCTTGCCCCCCAACACACACACACACACACACACACACACACACACACACAGCTTTAACTCAAAACACGCCAGCCTATCTCGGCAATTACCAGAGCTGTCTGTGATAAAGCGGTGACTCCTTTAGTCCTGGGAGACAGTCCCCGTCTCTGTAATGTTAAAGTGTTGGATCGTGTTATCCTGAATGACTCACACTGATGAGTATTTGGTGAAGTGCAGAGCCTGCAGGAGGGGATCCAGAGGTCCGGGCTCAAGGCCACAAAACTATAACCACAGATTACTCACTTATTGATGTTACTCAGATTCCCCCCGAACTACAATTCTGTGATTAGTTCCAGCACCTATTGAAATGATTCAGAAGGCTGTTTACAGTAAACTGTTTGAATGAATATTTCAATGTTGTTGTTTTTTGCCTTGTTGTAAATATTTCAGCCATGGCCCACAAAATCGTTAAACACTATATGCTGTGGCTGACATGTTTTAACAGCAATGAGTGACATCTTCCTATAGTAACATCACTGCAACAACCGGGAAGAGGTTTGACCATTTGACAGGAAGTCTGTAGGGTGAGGGGGATGTTGGGTCAGCTGTGATGTGTGAGCTGCATGTTGGGAAAACATGGACTATACGGTGCACTTTTTCTAACCATTATTCCATCATTCCATCTCCTCATCACTTCCTTTGTTCCGTGTCTGTTAGCCAGACAGAAATATAAGTGACATGGACCACGGAGGGAAATAGTTCCAGCAAAGAGAGAACAGGGCTTAAAGCGGCAGTAGGCAGAATATCTTTTGGCATCATCTGGCAAAAAATCCATAATAACTTTTCAGCATGTTGCAATTTAAGTGTTCTGAGAGATACTTCTGCACCTCCTCGTGGCTCTGTTTTCAGGCTTTAGAAAATCTAGCCTGTGACGGGAGACTTTGACCAATCAAAGGTCATTTCAGAGAGAGAGAGTGTTCCTATTGGCTGTGCTCCGGCTGGTGGGCGGTGCTTGGTATTTCTTCGACAGAACTCAACATGGCTGCTAAACAGTACAAGATTATTCTAAAAACATTTGAAAAATAGGCGTTATAGTAACAGAATATTGATTCATATTTGATCAGCGCTGCCTAGTTTGACCGTTTGCTCAAAGTTCACAAGTGATTGATTCGTGGCTCTCATAGACGGCAGCTGGATGGCAGACTCCAGATCAGCTCTGACTGCTTGTTTTCCTCCGGTCTGTGAAACCTTGCAGATGCCGTTAGGAGCACCGGAGGACACAGAGACACGTGATTTTTTTTGCAGATTAGTCAGGATATAGGGACTTTTTTTGAACTTTCTTAAATCATATTTGCTCCATTTCTACCCACTGCAGCTTTAAACAGGATCACAGACAGAAAAAAGTAGTTTGCAGACTGTTTCCTCTGCTGTCGCCCTTTCATCTAGAATGCATTTTCTTTACTCAAAATAAAGAGGGGCTGGGGAGTGGGACTCCAACCACAACTGTCCTGATGAAAGGCTTTTAGGTCTGAGAAACATCAGGAGGGTTTTGTTGCTCTTTCTCTCGTCCCTGCATCCTCCCCCCCACTTCCACTCCATCTATCTGTACTTTGATTGTACATCCTCTTCTTGTAAAGAGGAGCAGGCATTGCAAACAGTTCACAGCTTGGTCTTGTGTAAAACGTATTTTGACATGTGCGGCGGATAAGGACGAGAGACGAGGGCAAACCCTGATACACAGAGGGGAAGCAGGGATTGTAATTACTGTGATACACAGCTCTGCTCTGCCAACATACACCATCTGTAGGATGGCTTATCACTCAACCTTTTTTCCAGTCAGGACTATTAGAGTTTATGTTATAGTGTGCTCCTCAGACAAACAGACAGTGAGGAAATGATAAATTCAAGCAAATGGTAAGCCAACAAAAAGAAGGAACATAGTTAGAACATAGTTGGGCGGCTGTGGCTCAGAGGGTAGAGCAGGTTGTCCACCAATCGGAAGGTCGGTGGTTCGATCCTCGGCTGCTCCGGGTCACATGTCGATGTGTCCTTGAGCAAGACACTTAACCCCAAATTGCTCCCGAAGGCATAGCCATCGGTGTGTGAATGAGTATTTAGATTAGATCCTGATGGACAAAGTTGGCACCTTAGCAGCCTCTGCCATCAGTGTATGAATGTGTGTGTGAATGGGTGACTGCTGACATGTAGTGTAAAGTGCTTTGAGTGGTCGGAAGACTAGAAAAGAGCTATATAAATGCAAGTCCATTTACCAAGTCCATTTAGTTAGAAAAGTTGAAACCACAATGCAAAGGTCACTGGAAACTGTGTCTAAACGTTTCTAGCTTGGTAACATTGGTAACCAAGGTAACCTATCACCTCCAAATAGTTGTAATTTGTTTATGGATTTGGGCCCTGTACAGTAGAGATATTAGTGTGGTGCAGGAATGAGCCCTAAAACCTTAAATTGTTGTTTTTTTTAATGGGATTTTGGTTGAAATAAGGTCTGTCTAAGATAATAAGATTAAGAGATTATAACGTTTTGTTCTACATTATAAAATACGTCAGTACATAACCCATTTGTGAATTTTGAAGCCTTTAAGTGTTTTAAAAAAGGCGGTTGCTAACAAGTGGATAAATAAGACTACTAAACGTCATTGCGTCGACTCGTCTGCCTTTACAGCCTCGTTGTGTAAACTCGTGTTCATGCGTCTGCAGTGTAGTTTGTTTACAGCCTAACATTAGCTCTTAAGCTACATTAGCTAATGGCATTGCCAATTACGTTTCGAGGGAGCGCATTGTCTCCCGGATTACGTTTGTTTTTGACGTATTACACGCGTAAGTCTGCCTAGAGAAGGTCAGGGTGGATGGATGAAACCAAAAGTAACATACTTATTTGAACCCAAACCACGCTCTTTTACTAAACCTAAACAAGTAGTTTTTTTTGCCTAAACCTAAACAAAATTGAGAAAACGGCAAAAGCGCCACTATAACGGTGATATACGCGTATGTAGAAATGTTGATATGAAATGTATTTTTCAGTTCAGGAACGTTGAGATTCAACATATCCGTGGATTGCAGAAAAGTACAATGTCAACATTTTAACCTGGCGACTGGGTTGCACACTTGGTCTGGTGGTAACAGTCAGCCAATCACCACATAACATTGAGTCAGTCCACTCCATGTCCATCTCTAGTCTAATCTACTTGTCAGCCAGACAATAATAGTCAAAGGGTTTCAGCCATACAGTCATTGAGTGAACCATTTCTCCTGTATCAGTCATGGAGTGTTTTTCCCTGACCAGCGGAAATGCCTCTTCTTGCCTAATTAGACAGACGGGCCAGTCAACTCGTCACAGGCTGTATTTCACTAATTTTAATCCTTCCTCCTCCCACTGTTCCCCTCCTCCCTCCCCTCCCCATCTCTGTGTCTTTCCCCAACCTTCCCTCCATCTCTTTGCCCCCGGGCCCCAGTCTCTCTCTCTCTCTCTCTCTCTCCCCACAATTCCCTGTGGACTACATTTTCCACTTGGGATCAAAGATAAGGAACTGTTCTCTGAGAGAACATGCTGAAATAAACTTGTTTATGGCCAACACATTCTCACGGCAGTTCGTGAAATAGTCACGAAATTTAATCTATTTGATTTGTGTACATATACGACTTTCAACAACACGTGACGCACGTTTCAATTACCGCTCCAGTATTTTCAAAATAAAACTACGTAGTTAGGTTTAGGAATAGATTGACTCGGATAGGCTTAGGCAACAAACTACTTAATTAGGTTTAGGAAAATAACGTGGTTGGAGGTTTAAATCACTCTGGAAGTGCTGTAACTTAAATACGGAAGTTACGCAACAAATAAATCAACTTTGACTTCTGGTTTCACACGGGACACAAACACCGGTCTCCTGGGTGAAAATTCTGTGTTTTTTGACCCACCCATCCACCACGACCTCCTCCTTACGTGGCGTTCACCACTCTTTATACTTCCCGGTTCACAAATACATGGATTACATACAAATTGATTTCGTGCTGACCATCACAATTTTTTTTTTAAATTTGTGTCTATGTAGAGAAATCAATATATTCGATTTCGTGACTATTTCAACAACTGCTATGCGACTGGGCTGTTATGGCCTTCTGTTTGTGCGTGTGTGTTTGTGTCTCAGTGTGTTTTTAATAGAATAGAGATGGGTCAGCTGGAGGCTGTTGACCTTGTGGGCAAAGAGTAGAGAACAGGAAAACATACTGTACTTTACAAGACTACTTATCATCACCAATCATTCTCTCTTTAGGAGGGGAGTTTGAGAACGAGGGGTTTTCCAGAGAACCGGAGCAGAAGCACTGATGGGATACTGGACGGTGTGGTAATGAGTTGATTTGTCACAGAGCTTACGGCAACACTAGACGGCTGGAGATGCAAATAGAAGCCTGGGGAGAACAGGATGGCTTACAGATGACAGAGGGCAGATCTCCAGATGTGTGAGTGCACATAAACACAGTAAATATGCTCACAGAGGAGGTTGAAGGTGGTCGATTCATGCACAAGGTTCTAGGTAATAACTGCCAAATGTGAATGAGGTGCAAGTGAGGAAACACCTTGAACTAATACGACTTGTAACACCAGTAAGAACAGCTGTTTAGTACAAGTCACTCCCTATAAGGCTAAAGCTCATCAGCTATAGGCGGGCAGACAGCTGGGATCTGCTATTTAGATCTTTACGTCTCCATCGTCACAAAATAATTATTACAGATTGATGCCATCCCAGCTCCATCCCGACTTAGATTTCCCCCTACATACATGGTTAGATAACAGCTGAGATGAACACAGCAGCCAGTTCATCCCCTCCCACCCCTTATCTGACCTCTCCCTTCCTGGGCAACAGCGATGGATATCGCTCTCAAACAACCAGTCAACAACCACACATCAGGCAGTCACAGTAAGGCTAATAAACAACATCCTGCTTCTTTCTGTAATCAATCCTAACAATTAAGTTTACCCAGAATTTATGTAGAACAAAAATAAATAAATGTTTTTGCAATGATTTGCTGTTTTATCTGCTCTATTGCAACATTTCTAGATTTACTTTCCAAAAGGAGATAACAGTATGAAAAATGAGATATTCTAATATCATGATTGCAGCCTTTTAGTGACCCAACATTGCTCGTGCCATTTAAAATAAATAACAGGGATAGAGTTTCTCTTCAGCCCCCTTTTTCTCCTCCAGAAATAGTTAGGGAAACAGCTAGCCTGACTCTGTCCAAAGCAAAGGTGTAGTAATGTCAACTTGTGAATTGAGTAACATGCAAGAAACCATTTCACCTTAAAATTTGCCGGAGGCTGCCGGCAGCCTTTGAGCGGCAGTGCCGCATAATATTCTCAACATGATGAAACTATTCATAAAGTCTGCCTAACATTTGATCGTGTTGTCAGTTATAGTTGACTGATGTATGTAAACTTGCCACTAAGGCTGTCAAAGTTAATGGGATAATGACGCAGCAAAGCAAATATGTTTTAACGCCAATAATTTCCTTAAGGCAATTCTTCGGAAGTTGTAACGGACGCAGTTTTAAAGCTAGAGTGAAGATACTGGTATCATATGAAAAAAAAATGTAAGGAATACATTGGTACCAACCATGTCATACTAGCTTGTTGTGAAGGAGGTTAAATAACGCTCCAAATGTGCGCTAAATTTTGGCAAAGAAAAAGTGTCATGGTCAAGGGATCCCTTGACCTCTGACCTCAAGATATTTGAATGAAAATGGGTTCTATGGGTACCCACGAGTCTCCCCTTTACAGACATGCCCACTTTATGATAATCACATGCAGTTTATGGCAAGTCATAGTCAAGTCAGCACACTGACACACTGACAGCTGTTGTTGCCTGTTGGGCTGCTACACCTTCTACGTTGTAAAAGTGAAAGTGAAACTTAAAAGCAACACATTCTAACATGTTGTAAAACTGAATGAAACGTCACGTTTTGAACACAAACAAAAAGGGTTCTTTAGGCAACGAAACTACAACTTCTTTAGGTTTAGGCAACAAAACTACAACTTCTTTAGGTTTAGACAACAAAACTACAACTTCTTTAGGTTTAGGCAACAAAACTACAACTTCTTTAGGTTTAGACAACAAAACTACAACTTCTTATTTCTTTAGGTTTAGGCAACAAAACTACAACTTCTTTAGAAAAAACAAACATTGTGTTTTGGGTTAAATAACTCCAAACAAGGAAGGCAAACTCCAGTCTCCTTGGTGAAAACCCTGTGTTCTGACTTCCACTTCTGCTCCTGTCTTAATTACTACAGTCGCTGTCGTGTTCTTTTATACCTTCTATCGGTGATCTACCATGTGAATAGATGATAAAACCTACTAGTGGGTGTAGTAGGCCCCTATTGACCCACATGTATGGGGCTTATAGTGATTGATAACGCCTATTTAACAGCCTGACAACAGTCTAATCGATTGTTATATCAAACACAAGATTAACATACCCAGAGGCAAACCAACTTGTAAACTCCAAGCAAAGATCAAAGCCTACATCACAAGTTGTAGTGAAAAGTCAGATTTTTTTTTTTTTATTGCATGTGCTGTTTCAAAGCCATCCTTTCATCTCTGGTCTCATCCTCAGGGCTCTCCTCTCCTCAGATAAAAGACAAGAGGAAGGGGCGACGCTGGAGGAATGAGGCTCGTCTTTGCCACATGCCTTCGCCCTTGGCTTTCTCTCTTTTGCCTGCTGCTGCCTGCCAAGGCTCCCTGCTTCAGCCTCTACCCCCTCTTCATCACTTTGGCCATGGCTTGCATTCTCCCCCTCTGCATCCCTCTGTCTATTCATTGCACCATCCCCTCCATCAATGATCCTTTCACAGAGGCAGCAGTGTGGGGTTTGAGCAAGGTTTGCAGCTCTTTCTGAGGAATGCAACTGAGCTGCCTTCATATTAGCAGAGATCTTGAGACTTCTGCCCGGATAGAGCCGCTGTCATGTGTCTTTTCACACCTCACTGGCATTACAATCTATTAAACAGCTCAGATAAGCATTGACATGTTGTTCCTACAGTTCAGTGCAGTCACATGAATCTCTACGAACAAGGATGGCTATCTCCCAGAGGCCCATTAAGATTAGTGGGTCAGCATCTGGGCTTAACCTTGAATTAGTGGGGTCATGGTGATGGCTGGCGATGACTGCACAACAACAAAAAGATATTAATAAGATAAGACAACAATGCTTTAAACAATGCAACAAAGCATTATCTTTCACTGTTATATTTTTCTCATATTCATCCAGTTCCTCTGAAGATAAAACCATGAACATCTCCTGCCCATATTTACCACAGTCTACTTAATATGTTGCATATTTGGCATCATTAACAGTTTCCTTTATTACATTTATTTGTTTATTGAATGTTTTGACCTGTCATGAGACCTCAGGTCATTGACTTGATGAGTCCATGTGACTGCAATTCATTTGTTGGAGCTTGACAGTAGTTTCCGTCCAAATGTTGCGCAATTTGAACCAAATTTACAGAAAGAAGGCAAAAGAAAATGTGAAAGTTTCCGGTTTTAATTGCACATTTTGTTTATAAACTTTTTTCACTTCAACTAAGCCTAAAAACTATTTTGCAATATTTCAACGAGAAGAAGTGGATGTAGTCACTGTGATGTCACCCATTGATTTGTCGACTACGGTTCTGAAGCCTTGAGTTTGTAATTTTGGCCGCCGCCATCTTGTTTTTTTGCAACCAGAAGTGGTTGCACTACTTTTGTTCCCTACCTGTTCCTGGCACTGTACAGTGTGCCATAAGCTCTACTGTTTCCACCCGGTCGGCAATATACTGTAGTTACACCAAATGTCCGGTGGAGGAGAGCTGCTCGCAGCACCGTGGCTCAGTTTAAGATGCGCTCGTCGCACATCTCAGCATCACAGCAAAGCCATCGTGCTGTGGCGCAAGCCATTGGAAGTAACGCGTTTCAGAGCGCAGCGGTGCCGTTGTCGCATTGTATCTGAAAGGGCCTTCAGTGAGTGAGAGAAGGAGAGAGAAATGGAGAGTACTACAAAAAAGAAATACTCAAGCAGGGGCAAAAATGACTGAATGAAGGAAAAATTATGAATATTAGCCTAAGTTCACCCCTGAGGGGCAAATTATTCACTTTACTTTCCTGAGAATTAATTTAATTAAAAGTAGGCCTATTTGACAAAAACATTTTGTTGCAGTGTCTTTATTATTTTGTTATTTTCATTCTTTAAAAGTCACTAAAATAAAGCAAACAAAGTCTCTCAAACTCCCTCAGTTGCAAGGTTAGCAAGTATGAGTGGGGGGTGTGTGAAGTGGATTCTTACCTTGGCCTCACACTTCCTGTGGGTGGCTGTCTTGCATACTATGAAGAATGACAGAAGGGAACGAGAGAGGACAGAAAAAAAACACAACAAAAATGAGTATATGAGTTTAGCAATGTGTTCAACCTGCTCTCTATCGGTCTACGCAACTCTAATTCCCATTTGATTTGATTTCATGTCAATCAGTAAAAATCTTGATATCATCCTGCTATATTACTGTACAAGTGATCTCTGCATCCTATGACTTATAACCTGAAGGGAAACACACACCAAGGTTATGACACATGTCAAAACACCAGTACCTCCTTTTGCACAATCAGAATATGCAACTGTGCTACTTTGCGTCGACATTTGATAAGACTCTAGAAAAGCAGTTATTTTGTCACATTCGTTCCCCAGATTTGTCAGAACGCCGCGTCCGGTGTGCGCTACAGAGATCAAATGCTACGTGACACAACTGGCGTGTGCTGCCTTTGATTCATTCATATGTGACACATCCTACATGACATTCCTTAGCATGTTCTTGTTGGTCCTTTAGAGTTACTTAGTCGTGAGTGACCAAAACTGTGACACCAACAACGACAACACGTAACGGAAACGTTTACCTCTGCAGAAGGAGCCGACGGCGTCGACGTTCTGACGGCACACGCTGCACTGCCGCTTCTTCTTAAAGGTCTTTTCCTTGAAGACGTGGGGCTCTCCTTTCCCCCCCTGCAGACACACAAACACACACACAAGGGAAAATGAGATTCACACTTTAGAAACCCGATACAGGACCAGACGTGGCAACACAGCAGTCTGCGAGGGCAGCCTACTCTCAGAAACAATGCGAGAATCCTCGTTTGACCTTCGTCCAAGAAGTTTAATCCTCCGTCCGCTTCCATCTGACAGGATGAAAACAAGACGCACAAAGAAATTGGACTTCCCCAACTCTTTTCATGAAAGGAAAGAAAGAAGAAAACAAAGTAATGGCTTGTGAGTTTGTGGACTTTAGTAATGAAAGGAGTTCAGAACTGTCAGCTTTAACCTTTGTGTATGACAGAGCAGGGAGCATATATATGTATGTATGTGCACAACTACAACTCCATTCTCTACTCCCTTTGCCTCTTGAACTTCTGTTCTGGTTGTGTAACTGTCTTCCAGTAATAATCCTTGTGGTTCCCGCCCATACCACACTATAATCCTTAGTGTGTGTGTGTGCATTTGTGAGTGTGTGAGAAGGTTTGGGAAAGAGGAAAAGACGAGCAAATGTGTTAGTTTAATTCTTAAAAAAGAGAGTGATGAAAAGCGAAAGTAAAATAAATCAACCCCTTTTTCTTTCTCATGTTCACATTTGTCACACCATGTGTTAACGTCTGTGTTAGGGTGTGTACATCAGTGTGTGTGTGTGTGTGTGTGTGTGTGTGTGTGTGTGTGTGTGTGGTAGGGAACCAATCCCGCCCAGTGCCTCTTTGTTGCCCAACATGGGATCACATCCACAGATGACTGGGCCTGACGTGACTCTGTGGAGGCTTTGAACATGAGAACACTAACAACCCAGGGCTAAGTATGGGGATTGCTTAGCATGTTTTCTTCCATGGATACATAACGGGAGGAGGGAAATGAGTGTGGGGGTGGGGGTGGGCATGTGAAAAAACAGTTTGTGCAATGTCATGCTGAACGGCAGCACACGTAGTCTGGAAACTAGCAGGTATCCAGTCAAAAGTGTGTAGGATTTGTCGACAAATAGTGTTTCTACTCTGTCCATCAACATCATCACCACGAGAAAACAGCGATGTAAGAAGGCTACTCGGTATCCATGTTTCCATAGCTTTGGATAATTAACCTGATACAACACATAAAGGCTTTTTTGTTTCCTCTGTGTGTGCTTTTCCTCCTTGGTAACAAAGAAAGGGTGCTGTTTACACACTTTTTTCCATCATCCTGCCGCTCTGACTCTTTCTTTCTAGGGACCGGACAGTGTTTGGACAGCTGCCTGCCTGGCATCACCCTCTGCCAGCCGTGTTAAGCGGCCGCTGGCCTGCTCCAGTTGCAAGTGTACTATGACCGCAGCACCCTGGATTGGTGGAGGTGGACCGACCGGGTGGGTGGCTCAGCGGCTGCTGGCGGTGGTGGTGGTGGTGGGCTGTTATGTAACATGGTGCGGTCAGAGGATTGACGTCCCTCTTTAAAAGTCATGAATTTTGGAAATTTCTTCTGTTTTCGTTAATCTCCAGTTGACTCAGCATGACTTGGCCCGTTCTCGTTTGCGCTTTTCTCGCAGTAACAAACCAAAGTCCACACAGACTTCATTAAAGTTTCATGTTTTTTCATCTTATCTTGATCCTGTTTTGATGAATCTTTGATTTGGCTCTCCTCCTTTACTACTCCAAGTCCAGCCTTGCCTGAACCCCGAACATAATACATGCCGCTTCGCCTCATGACCAAGTTAACAACCTCATGTATGCCTTGCTCATTAGCTCTGCCTTGACATTTATGCCTAATGACCACATATGTTAGATATATACTGTACTTTGACACACACAGTCACAAAAGAACACCAAACTTCTTCTCGTGTTTTTGTAGATTATAGTAGTATGCCCTCATTCTCTTCTGTGCAATAATCTTGTGAAGTATGTATGTGTGTGTATGTGTAGGCATGCACGAGTATACACATGGGGCCCATGGTGAGTTTAAAAAAGCAGCCAGTTACTGTCAGCTAGAACCGCAGCGGTGATGTGGGCTGAGAGATAAACACATAGATGAGAGGTTGGCAGCATTCTTCCTGTTTCAGACACAATCAAGACCACTATATAGTCCAACCACATGGCAATCATGGTCAGATGGTGATACACCACTCTGCTACTGAATGCTGTATAAGGTCTTAGATGGATTGACAGCAATAATATAAGCTGCTATACTCTGGTTCACGTGAGAGGACAGGATGGTGAGTCTTCACTGATGAAAACCACGTTATATTTCATGCAACCGACATGCAACAGTTGCCTATAGGGGTTAAGGCCCTGACAGGGAACGTTCCCGGTTGGCGTCCGGCTGGGGATCTTTGGCCTTGCTCAGACCTGGCATTAACATGCGTCCTGAGTGATCCTAACACAAGTGGACAGCTTTAAGTACGTCTGTTCACATCTGGCATTAGAATTCCGTCTCCACATGCGTCTCCAGTGACCACTTGTGATCCGACGCCACTTCCCAGCTGTATATGTGAATAAACACGTAGTAAACACATGGCTGATACAGCAGATGTTGTGATGTAATATTACATGAATGTTGGTAGTAATATCCTACATATTTGTGAATTTGGGTACATTTTATTAACATGAACTATGTAGTCTATAGATAAGATATATTTTAATATAATACAGTTGTACTGACAGAATACAGTAGAGCACAGAAGCTGTTTCCATGCTGCTAGGCAGACTAGCCTATGTCGTAACCTTTGTTTTGTTTGTTGAAAAATAGTTAAATTTTAACATTCACATTAGCTAGAGCACAATTGAGTATTTAAAGGTGCTCAATACGGAATTCAGAGCATATCTATTGCCTCCAAACGGCTCTTAACATGGAAACGGCTGAAACGGTGGCTAGCAGCTAGCGGTGCTAACAACGGCAACAGCGCTGACCAGTGCTACAGCGCTACACTTCAACTACAAGCCATGGGTTGGGACAGCGTTATCAGCTGTAACCGCCGTATGAGCGCAGTGCAAAGCGGCGGCCATAAGCTAGCCAGAGGCACAACAGATAGACTCACATACACCAAATGGCATGCGCAGCCGGCCCGGCTACGTAAGCAAAGCACAGAGAAGCTTGGATCATAACACACACAGGGAGAGCGACTTCATTCTCTGCTCAGGTAGCCATTAGTCCACTATATCTTTACATTACAAATAGTTGCTTGCTCCTATATTCATGCTTTGAATTTCGAATTTAGCACCTTTAACATTAACATATGTAATTATCGTAAGAAAGAAAAAGGGATCAAATATTATGATATCAATATTATGTTACGTTAATGCCTATTTCTCTCCTCAAATATTTTCAGAATCATCTTGTAGTGTACTGTTTAGCTGTAAAATGAGAACGTTTGTGACACGGCAGCCATTGTGAAATCTCCGGGAAATCTCTTGAAGGAACGCCAAGTTCCGGTCAGATGACCGGAGCATAGCCAATAGGAACGCTCTCTCTCTGAAATGACCTGTGATTGGTCAAAGTCTCCCGTCACGGGCTAGATTTTTTTAAAGCCTTAAAACAGAGCCATGATGAGGTGAAGAAGTCTCTCAGAACACTTGAATTACAATATGCTGAAAGGTTATTATGGAATTTTTGCCCAATGATGCCAAAAATATACTGCCTACTGCCACTCTAATTAAGGAAAGCAAACTTGGTTAACTACCAAAATCTATCGAAATAACTCTGTTCAGCTTGGGAGTCCAGCAAAAGGAAACCTCAGTGAAGGAGGTTTACAACTTTGAGAGGAGGATTAGAACAGAGGAAGCAGAAAACAGCTGGAAGAGCCTGAGTGTATATAAGCACTAAAAACAACCTGTGATGCTGAGCCCGGTCCCCAGGATAGTAATTACCGTCACCACTGTAATGGATAAAAAACATCGTCCCTTGGTAAAACATGTGTTATTCGGTATTTAGTGAGCTAATAAAGATACCGGTTAGATCATCTCTGTTGCCTGAGAGAAAAGCAGAAGGAAAACATTCAAAATAAGAAAACAAATCGATATATTCACTCATACTGTAAAAAACAACAACATCTGGATCCATCTGCCATCTCTGACAAACCCTCACAAGCACACAGTACATGTGACCATCTGAGCTACAAAGCGTCCACCAGCTGGGACCTGCCTACATTTCCACAGAAGTGACACAAATTGTAAACAGCTACCTTAGACTTCAGGAAGAAAAACCTCTACACACACAAACACTGACTCACGTACAGACGTGTGTCCCTGCAGACCGTCGGTGGAAACAGACAGCCTTACCCTTTCCTCTTCCCGTCCCCGTCCCCGTGTCCACCCCACCCCACCCTTATGCAAGGACAGACCCCACCTCCCCCCTACAACATCAGCTACGCACAATAAGGTCTTTTTCTAATATTTTTAGCTTTCTGGCAGAAAAATGAACCAGGGGTTTCTGGAGTCAAAGAAACGCTTTCTAACCCGAAACCCCTCACCTTCCTCGCCGCACGTCTGCCAGCTGTCACTGAACAGTAGCTGGATTGAACGAGGGAGGGATACAAGAGATGCACACACACAGGCAGAGATTTATGCATACAAATGTCAAAACAAATACACACACACACACACACACACATCACTGGAAACTCTCTTGCTCCTTCCCTCTTCTTTCTCTCTCCAAAAATAGTCTTGATATTTAGACAAAGATGGGCATTGTGTGGGAGTGGTACATTACTGACTACAGGCCTGGATACCGTGACCTCAGCTTCAGCTGCAGATGGTCAGCGAGGGCACACGTCGAAAGAAGCCTTGAGGGGGAAACTCTCGTACTGATTTTGTCCGTAGAAGAACTCTGTGATTGTCACTCATAATGGAACTTCTTTTTCTTTTTCTTTTTTTTTTCAGGCCAAGCACTTTGCACTTTGCTTTGAGTCAGTTCTGCACAGCCAAACGTCTGATCATTTGATCATGCTGACCTATTTCCTATGTGATTCATCTTCTATTGCTTGAATTTGTCTCTGATAACCACCAAGCTAAACTGCATGAAATGAAAACATTTTACATTTTTTTTCTCAAGTCACTGACATGGCTTGCTCTCTCACTGATAAATAGGGCTGTGTATTGGCGAGAATCTGGCGATACGATACGTATCATGATACAGGGGTTACGATTCAATATGTTGTGATATATTGAGATTTTTTAATCTAATTTTAGGAATACTGTCATAGTATAAAGAACACACCACCATATGCATAAAATATGAGTAAAAAAAGTTTACTTTTTTATTTAGATATTTTCCTAAAAGTCCCCAGAAGTGTATGATTCAACTTTTTCCCATGGTCTAGTGTTAAAAAAGTTGCAATAAATAGCAATATCGAATTACAATACTCGTAGAATCGCAATACTTAAAAATCGCAATTCATATCGAATCAGCACCCAAGTATCGTGATAGTATCGAATAGGGATATACAGTAGGTGTATCGTCCCATCCCTGATATGCAGTTGTACTCTGCAACACCTGTAAACAGACTTCAATTTGTAAAAATCAGTTGAGTTCCCCTTTAATCATTTGGTCAACAAATACAGAAAATAGTGGAAAACTCCCATCATAATTTACTCCATAATTTTACAGTACTATAAATATGTTGTTCTAGAGGCTTGGTGATGTAGGGACAACCGGGAACATGCTAGCACTAGTCAGCCACAAAAGCTCTCTAGGTTTCTTTCTCTTTTCGCTGTACTGGGCCGTTTATTCCCTCCCTGGTATTTGTTCTCAGGCCATCATTTCATTCATCAAAGAGTTATTGAATGACAAAAAGTTCTCCTTCTCCTCACTGATATTTAGCAAGCTTGTTAGCTCAGTTTCTAATGGGACAATGATTTCATACAGTTTATTCAAAAGATGTGTTTGTAACAGTCCAAAACCTAAAGATATCTAGTTTACATGAATCCCCTGACCAAAATATATTATATTTAGCAAAGCAGCTTTTCTCATTGACAATCACATACTTAGTCTCCTGCAATAACAGGAAACATTCTTCGGTCCTTGACTCTCAGTTTCAATGGAAATGCCCCGAGTCTCCTTTTTGTGACAGGAATGTTTAATATCAATCAGAAATGGACAACAAGCCAACAGTTTGCAATGTCTGATTACTCCCCTGTGTTTTATGCACTACAACACACACACAGTGGTGTGTTTGAGACTTCTTGTGTACTTAAATCCCACCCTCCGCCCTCCATTGAGAGTGTCTCACAAGGGTCTGGGTATCCGGGTTCCTGCATCATTTGTTGGCATCACATTCAGCGTGTGTGTTAATACATGAGTCAATTCATTTGTATATGTGTGTGTGTTCGAAGGGTGGGACAAGCAGTGGAAGGAACAGGGACGGCCTGTTCCCGAGGTGAGGTCAGAGTGCCGCCATGATACACTTCCGTTCCGTAGGACTCCTGCTGCTAACACACACACACACACACATAGAGAATGGTCTCATTGCTCCAGCAGCACCACCAACACCCCCTGCTGCAGTTGTTGATATTTACTGGCAAAATGCACCTCACATCTGTTTTGCCTCAAAATGTAACCCCTGTACTGTGAAGTGGCCTCAGAAATTGGATGACATCATCAAGGGATGATGTTTAAGTGATGGTGAAGTGTTAGTTTGGACCAGATCTGATCTGATTGCAGCCTCAGACTATAGACTGTACTGTATGTAAGAAGTGGACGTAGCGGACTTGAGTCTCAGCATTTTGGCCATCGCCATCTTGGTTTTTGCCCGTCGCCATCTTGGTTTTTGCAACCAGAAGTGACACGAGAGGGTGGAGCTACGTACAACTGAACGCTGAATAAGACATTTACAGGCGACCAAAATGTCACACTTAACTTTCAGGAACTGTAAACACACTGTGAAAGGGTTAAAGACTTTACGTCACAAAAAACATCCAAACCAGACAACGCTGTGGTAGCGACCTGTCAATCACAAGGTAGCCCCGCCCCAAAGCATGCTTTATCAGACGATAAAATAGGCATTTTACTTTAAATGGGAACATAATTTACTAAATGAACATCATGCTGTATCTAGGAAGACTTGAAACTAGTGATTGAGACCATAAACTCATGTTTACAGTGTTTACTGAGGTAATAAATCAAGTGAGAAGTAGGCTCATTTTCTCATAGACTTCTATTCAATCAGACTTCTTTTTGCAACCAGAGGAGTCGCCCCCTGCTGGCTATTGGAAAGAACGCAGGTTTGAGGCACTTCTGCATTGGCTTCACTTTTCAGACCCGTGAGGTTGCCCCTTGACTCACAGAAGAAATTCCGTTCCAAGGAAACTTGTCGCTGCTCTTGCTGGACTATAATGCAAATCATTTACATCCATTCTGTTTTATTGCTGCAGGGTTTTCCAGGTGAGAGTGAATGGCTGCTACTGTAGATTTGAACTCAGTGTAACTGCATCTGGCACAAGGGAATGTGAACCAGACTCTGTTTCAGCCTCTCGGCCTGGCGGCGAACAGGGAGCATCCCAAGTAAACACATCAAACTCAGTTACACCCAATACTTTCAAATATAGAATACCTTCTGTACACTGAGTATAACAACATCTGATCAAAATCTACATTACTTATGGTTCACATAAGGGGACATATTGCTAACGACCACACTGTTATCAGGAGAGGAAAGGTTGGAGAGGTTGGACAATGTTATCTTGTTGTTAATGCGTAGCTGTTTTCCTCGTGTCGCAAAGCAGGATAGGAGTTCTGACAAGGGATCATGATACGGAGCCAACACTAATTGTCGGATGTACGAGCCACACAACAGCCATTAATCAGTGTAGGCATGCATACTTACAGTATGGTTACTACACCGAGTTTGATCATGCACACATTATGACAGATTTTTGTTGACAGCATTCTTTTAGTCAACTCGTTCTCATGATGTGCCCTTGGGAAAACTGTACATTGCACACGCTCAACCATAGCTTGTCATCACAATCTGACAAGGCTGGAAGCAACAAATCAATTGTGTAAGTCAAGCCTACTTTTCTTTAACAAGCACGCACAGTTTTTGACCAAATTGCAACTCAACTATTTGGGAACATTTTTGTCAGGGCTGTCGAAGTTAACGCGATAACGCATTAACAAATTTGTTTTATCTAGAGTGAAGATACTGGTATCATATGAAACAAGAAAACCTAAAGAATCCATTGGTACCAACCATGTCATACTAGCTTGTCATGAAGGAGGTTTAATAACGCTCCAAACTTACACAAATTTTTGGCGAGGAAAATCTGGCATGGTCATTTTGTAAGGGGTCTCTTGACCTCTGATCTCAAGATATGTGAATGAAAATGGGTTCTATGGGTACCCACGAGTCTCCACTTTGCAGACATGCCCACTTTATGATAATCACATGCAGTTTGGGGCAAGTCATAGCCAAGTCAGCACACTGACACACTGACAGCTGTTGTTGCCTGTTGGGCTGCAGTTTGCCATGTTATGATTTGACCATATTTTTTATGCTACATGCAGTACCTGTGAGGATTTCTGGACAATATCTGTCATTGTTTTGTGTTATTAATTTGATTTCCAATAATAAATATATACATACATTTGCATAAAGCATATTCGCCCACTCCCGTGTTGATAAGAGTATTAAATACTTGAAAAGTCTATTAAAAAACATAAAAATATTTTTATTATTATTATTATTAATATTTTTTTTAAATTTATTTTATTTTTCATTATTTTATTTTATTTTATTTTATGCTTGTTTTTTTGTATCTGGGGTTGATATGTTTCAGTCTGTCGGTAGATGTTACCTTTTTATTTGTGATGAAAATTTTAAAAAGTAACTAAAAAAACAGTCAAGGCTAAATGTGCAATCCCCTGTTAAGTCATTTTACCATTTACAATGTTATTGTTGTTACAAAACCTGGGATTATATGTGTGGATTTTACATTATAAACCAAACAACATCAAACAAACAGACAAAAAGACCATAAATAAATAAATAATAATGAATATATTAGTTTTGAAGCATGTAGGCATATTAGAAAGACATTAAATATCAATATAAAGAGCTACACCCACTGGGGCTTATAGGTGTCCCACTTTAAGGCAACACACCCTAAAATTATTCCAAATACTTTAAGATTGGCTTTTAAAGCTGAAGTAGACGAGATTGGAGCAAATATGATTAAGAAAAGTTATTTTAATAAAATATGTCCTCCGGTGCTCCTAACGACATCTGCAAGATTTCACAGACCGGGGTAAAACAAGCAGTAAGAGCTGATCTGAGGTCTGCTGTCCAGCTGCCGTCTGAGAGCCGGCTGTCAATCGCTCGCGAACTCCGAGCAACCGGTCAAACTAGGCAGCGCTGATCAAATATGAATCAATATTATGTTAGTTAATGCCTATTTTTATTTTATCTAGCTGTAAAATGAGAAAGTTTGTGATGCGGCAGTCATTGTAAAATCTGTTGAAGAAACGCCAAGTTCCGTTCACATGACCGGAGCACAGCCAATAGGAACGCCTTCTCTCTCTTAAATGACCTGTGATTGGTCAAAGTCTCCAGTCAGAGTCCGATTTTTTAAAGCCTGAAAACAGAGCCATGAGGAGGTGCAGAAGTCTAGTTATCTCTCAGAACACTTGAATTACAATATGCTGAAAGGTTATTATGGGATTTTTGCCCAATTATGCCAAAAGCATATTCTGCCTACTGACGCTTTAATGAAACTATTGATATTATTATGTGAAAGACATCAGAGAAACATATGACTCCATAAAAGAATACATCATGCCCATAAATAAAAAAATGTTGGTTTTATTCTGATGTTTATTCTGATGCACATGCGCTCATGAGAAACACACTAACATGACTTTGCGACATTAACAATAACTGACTGGCGCTGACGCAGTAAGGGGGGGGCTTATTAATGCATCATATGACTCTATTCAGAACACTTTATGTCACTTTAATGAAGTGTGACGCATCGAGCAAATTCTCTGAGAACCAGTTTAGTCTCCATGTTTGTGATAATAGTGAAATAACAACAACATGTAATCTGTGTATAACTGTGAATAAGCAGACAGCTCATACAACATGATTTCTCTCCAGAAGACAGATTGACTCAGTGCGCAACTGCACAGCCAACACATGAAAACTCAGCATCACACATCCAACATCCAAAACTCCTTCAAAATCTCTGTTAGTTAACTTTCAATGACCGATCACTGAAATCTTAGACAAACACTACCAGACACCAACTTTCTCTCCAGGTTTATAGACGTTATGAACTTACCTTGTTCATTTTCCCGCTAATCATATTCCCTGGTTTAAGAGCTGCCCCTCATTCTGAGAGCAGACCATCAGTAACATGGCCTGCCTCTGAGATCACTTGTTTTCTTTACTCTGGTCCACCCTCCTCACAGAGACTAGCTGGGTGGAGCTACACGCAGCTAAAGAGCATGGTGGAGTACTATTACTGGAATCTCACCCTGTGATTGGTCGTTTTCTGGAGGGGAGCGTAGGGATACTCGATCAGGATTGGCTGAATTAAACACTAGAATATTCCTTAGAAAAACCTCTGGTGTGATGGAGGTGATTCATCCCTCTTCAAAGGCTCTAGTATTAGTTTCATCACATAGATCACATGACTTTACAGTATCCCTAAATACATTAAATGATGTTGCTGTTCAATATTATGGTCATAAGTAATTTAAAAATAAAAAATGTAAATCACTGTAATTAAATAACCACAGAATCAGCCCTTTCCTTCATAACAAGGTCAAAATGATGGTGGATCTGGGTGTGACTTGGTCCAAAAAAATCAAAGAGGCATTAAACCTTGGCATGTAAACAAACAAACGTGGCTAACACCCACATACTGAGGCATTTTAATTATGGGCCTCATGTGCACGAGGTGGCTCTAGGCCTCCTCCTCTCCTCCTACAGTATACACCACCATTATTACATGTGTAACAGACATGTTTATGTCAACAAATAGCACATGAACTTAATGCAGTCTGAACAAAATGTATGTTAGGCCTATATATTAGGGCTGTCAAATATTTAATCACGATTAATCACAAACTAAGAACACATTTTTTTATTCGTTCAAAATGTACCTTAAAGGGAGATTTGTCAAGTATTTAATACTCTTATCAACATGGGAGTGGGTAAATATGCTTGCTTTATGCAAATGTATGTAGAATTTTACCAACTGTAGTGTTTGTGCTGTTGCACTGCTACCATTTGGAGGGACAGAGTGTTTCAGACATGTATCCATTATTTTCGCTTCTCTGATCACTTGCTGACAGAACCAGAAGGTTACTGAATCAGCATCTCACCAATTTCAAGTGATACTTATTTTACCCCTTAAAGCTGAAGCAGGTGAGATTAAAGCAAATACGATTAAAAAAAAAAAACAGTCACTATGTCATGACAGTAGTACATCAAACAGGTAACCTGAAAAAAATCATGTTCCTCTGGCATCTGCAAGATTTCACAGACCGGAGGAAAACAAGCAATCAGAGCTGTTCTGAGGTCTGCTGTCCACCTGCTGTCTATGAGAGCCGGCTGACAGTCACTCGCGAACTCCAACTAAACGTTCAAACTAAGCAGCGCTGATCAAATATGAATCAATATTCTGTTACTGTAATGCCTATTTCTCGCCTCAAATGTTTTCAGAATCATCTTGTAGTGCACGGTTTAGCTGTAAAATGAGAAAGTTTGTGACACGTCCGCCATGTTGAGATGTGTGGAAGGAACACCAAGCTCCAGTCACAGCCAATAGGGACGCTCTGATGACATGTGATTGGCCAAAGTCTCCCGTCAAAGGCTTTAAAGCCTGAAAACAGAGCCATGAGGAGGTGCAGAAGTCTAGTTTTCTCTCAGAACACTTGAATTACAATATGCTGAAAGGTTATTATGGCATTTTTGCCCAATGATACCAAAAATATACTGCCTACTGAAGCTTTAACACAAATATATAGATTTTATGATAAGTTTTATGTTCATTTTTTTTTTTTAAATAAACCTGACCTGATCTACCCCACGATCTGTCCACGTACCCTCCGGTAACTGGTGGTGGGAATCACTGTTCAAAAGGCCCCCTCCTCATTTTGGGCTCTGTGCAGTCAGCACCCGTAATCTCTCACAATATACCCTCCCAACACACACAAACAGATGTGCCTTGATGAACATCTGCACTGAGACAGCTGTGGAGTAGTGAGCTAGTGAGTTAGTAGCAGCATCTAGTGGTGAAATAAGAGAATTGCACCAGGTGAGGTATCTCTTGATGTGAATCCCCTTTGTAATGTTTCTTTAAACATAACTTCTGTAGCTGATGAGTCTCAGGAAAAATGTTCATACCCTTCCTCACCTAACAAACATTATCATCAGTAATACATAGAGCACCTACTGTAGCTCTGTGATACTGTGAATGGAGATGCGGTGTTTGAAATTAGACTGAAAACATGAATAAGACAAAACCAGTCTAAGCTGGTTAACTATAATCCAAACAAGCAAAACATTCTTGCATCAAACATGGTGATATACATCTTTGATTCCTTGCCAAACTCTCTGTATATGCTTATGGTTGCAATTATACTCTATATGTGCCCATGTGTGCATCATTCTTTTTGATTCGCCTGTCTTAAATTGTTAGCCCATAATATTCCACAGCCTCAGACTCCTGATGCACAGAGCATTATTTCTCCCTGCTGCCTCTTCAGTCTCTTAGTCACTTCCATATGTGTTAGATTGATTTACAGGTACAGCATATCCCCACCAATCAATCAATCGATCAATCAATCAATCAAACTTTATTAATATAGCACCTTTCAAACAAGTCAAATGCAGTTCAAAGTGCTGGACAGACAATTGTGTTAAAAATGGATTTAGAGACTAATGCACACCAAAAAACCAATATAAAAGTTAATTGAATAAGAAAACAGTAACAGATGGGTATCTAAGATAATAAAAGCGAAATAAAATACAAGGAAATAAAAATAACAATAAAAATAAATGATGAAACTACACAAAATAAGCAGATTGAATTAAAATAATGACATTTTTAATAAAATAAAATAGAATAAAAGAGATAATAATGATCAGCAATAAAATGATGATTCAACAAAATAGAGTAAAATAAACACTTTAATGATGATGATAAATAAAATAAGTATAAACAATAAAAAAACATAAAATTATAAAACACTACATAAAAGCCAGACTAAATGGATTGGTTTTTAGTTTACGTTTAAAAATATCAATATTTTCAGCTCCTCTCAGTCCCTCTGGGAGGTCGTTCCAGCGGCTGAAAGCAGCATCACCACATGTTTTTGTTCTGCTTTGTGGAACAACTAAAAGAGAAGAACCGGAGGATCCGAGAGGGGCTTCCTGCATGTTTCATAAACCAAAAGCATTTCTGCAAGGTAGTCTGGTGCAAGGCCATTTAGTGTAAACTAATAAAATAATTTTAAAATCTACCAGGTAACCAGTGTAAAGACTTTAAAATCAAGCGTAATGTGTGCTCTCCTTTTGGTTTTAGTCAGCACTTGTGCAGCAGAATCTTGAATTAATTGTAGCTGATTTATTGTATTCTTTGGTAGAACAGAAAGGAGAGCGTTACAATAGTCAAGCCTGCTAGTTCTAAAATCGTGCATCAGTCTCTCTGTGTTGCTCAGAGAGAGAAAATCTGTGAATCAGTGAATCAATCAGTGAGAACGTGACTGTGAGTCAGAACGTATATAAATGCAATGCCCCCCAATACAACACGTGCAGTAATGCAGTCCACTCCTTACGCTCATAGCCCAAGAATTTCCGGTTCATGACAGAAAAAAAGGAGGACTGATAGATTTGGGGGGGTTTAATTGTTGGTGGAATTTTCAGCTCCCTTTCTTTTGGATCATGGCAGGGTGAGGGGAGGGAAAGAGGTGATGAAGAGGGGGGGAGAGATGGATTAAGAGAAGCAGAGAACAAAGGTGAAAAAGGTAATAGGGAGGTAAGGTGGGGTGTATGGGGAGGCCACATGCAACACAAAAAAAATACAGAGGGACCATGTGAGACAGGAAGCTGGTGCTTCGGATTGGAATGAGGGGGTGAGTCAGTGAGTAAAGTGGGGGAGGGTCGTGTTAGGAGAAAGATGGGGATGAGGAAAGAGGGGGACGCTTTTGCAGAAACATTGAATATAATCCAGATTCAAGCTTTCTCTGCACTAAATGACCACAGTGGACAACATAATGCAAGGTGTTTTTTTTCTAGTCCATCTATTTAGACTTTAGAGTGTTGAGGAAGTGGAAGGACTTGGATCACGCTTGTAGGTAAATGAGAAAGAGGGGAACGAAACACGGGCCAAGAGGAAACGAGGGGAGGAGGAGGCTAGAAAAGGGGGCCGTGTAGCTTTGACGGAGGATTGTGTAGGACAGCACTAAGCCAAAGACTGATAAGGTGCAGCTGTTGAAGGAGCGAAAGCGCGAGAAAGCAGTGGGTGAGATGCTGATGACACAGTCGAGCACATGTTCACATTTATTGTGCCAATGAGTTCAATAAAATCCTTTCAGTCAGCTCGGGTGCTCGGTCCCAACGACATTTTTTCGAAACTTGGGGAAACATAAAGTTGGACATTTCTGACTAGAAAAAGAAAATATACCGTACATAGTTCACTGTGAGGTGTTTCTTTTAAGGGTGGTGCTGGGACTGCACATGCAGGAAATGGTTTATGTCTTTCCCTTTTCCCCTCGATCGGCTTTCATGTTGCGTGCCCGCTACACGCAACAACAAGCATTCCTCAAATCCTGCTCGGAGTTTGGGACAGATCATTGTTTTCAAGCCGCAGGAATCTAGTGAGCCACCCCCCGAGTCTGGGGTTTAAGTAGGAATTCATCTTTTTTCTGACGTGCAGGAGTGTGAGAATCACTTCTGTTTCTATTCTATTCTACTCTGTTTTATTCTGGACGTTGTGGGGGGGGGAGGGGTCTATATTTAACCCTAACCGGTCAGTGTTCCTTCCTGTGTTGGGTGTGTGTTTGTAGTGAATGCCTGTGGCTCAAGGCCTCTGTATCGGTCATGGCCAATCTAAACTTTGTTGCTCATAAGAAATTACAGGGACGCTAGACAAATACATATAAACCCGCTGTCACAGTGCCAGGTCTCTTTGTATTTCTAGAGTCAACAACACTCACAAAAAAGAGCAGAACTAGTGGGTTTACAAATTTGACTTTGTATCCTCAGTGGTGACGAACAGCGGCTTCAAAGAGTAGAATGAACTTCAATTTTATCGATCACTAGCATTATAAACAGCTACCAGTGAGCTTGGCAAGCTTAGAAGCCAGAACACTTCCTGTAGAGTTAGGGACAAAGCACTACTACCAAATAACGTATATTGCTAAGAAGTGAATGTCAATTGTTTGTTCCATTGCAACGTCTGCGCCCAGCAGCAGAGCTACGCCTCCGCCATTTTGGACTGAAAGCGCCATGTAAACGTCCGCCTGTAAAGTACCGTACAAAAGTATAACAAAATTATTTCTATTCTATTGTCATCATTTTAATGTCTCTACCAAAATGGCCTTTGTTGCACACTAAAAATATTATATATATGCATACTATTATAACTATTTACTTACTTACTTATTTATTTATTAAACTTTTTGCCCGCTAGCTTCCCAGAGGAGCATAAAGTGAGCGATGAACATAAATAAAAGTTAGAAAAATCCAGCACACAGATTTTGAGAGCAATCTCAAAACCTTTCATGTCAAGGATCCAAAGTGGACGTCCAATAGACCACTGACCATGGATGTATAAGAGGTTGTGTCCTGTGCTTTTGCCCTGTGTGTTAGTAAATAACCTACAACTCCATTAAATTCTGTTGACGATACAATTTTGATTAATTGTGCAGCCCTACACCAAAGTCATTAAGATTAATTGTCTGGGCACCATGGATATTATGTACTGAATCTTATGGCAATCGATATCGATATATGTAGTCGATATTTCAGTCTGGACCAAAATGGTGAACCGACTGACAATACTATTTCTAGAGCCTTGCTGCTAAAAAGATCCTGTCATTCCACGGCAAGGAAGGCTGTGTGAGAGTATGGTCTGTTTGGGATCATAACACACAATAGAACAGATCAGAAAAATCATTTTAGTGGCAGTTTCATAACCTCTGTCCGAGGCTTGTTTAATTGGTCCCTCATGAATTCTGCATCATTCACCAGGGCTCTGTGCTTTATTTTTTAAAGAGAACCATATGAACTATTGTGTCTCTCTGCCAGAAACAGTTTATCTCGAGGATCCATTTTTAGAAGGTTGTTTATTGATGTTCAGCTACTCTCCATCATCAAGAACCATTGGACAGTGAAGCATTGAGGCGTATTCTGAGAGCACAAAATGAGAATATGAAATGATAAAAAGCTGTGGGTAATCCAATAATTAGCTACAAGTGAATAATGAAAGATCCATCATTTGTGATATGACACCAATATTTGCACAAAGCATTAATGACACTGAAGGATGTGTTTCGGTCTGCAAATGGCAAACCTGTACAGCTCTTCAGTAGCCTATAGGGTGATCCCAACAAACCAAATGTGGGACAAAGAGTATGTTTGTGTGGGACAATGTGGGTTCAATGTGGGACACGTTACCAAGGCTGAGAGGTAGTCTACAATTTTGATATAATGTCTATCTAACTTAAAGATAGGGTCGACGATGTTGGAAAGCTAGCATCATTTGAAAGTAGCATCGCCTCAGGAGCTCCGTCTAAACCGCTACCTCATGACGAGTAACCACGGCAGTGCTACTTTTTGCTGAGTTTTCTCTTCCATTCTCCAGTAAACGTGCGGCGGTGACGTGCTTTGAGTTCAGGCTGGTGCACGCCAAGGGTAGAGTACAAGCAGGGAGGCAGAGAGGCATCTGATTGGTTCTTTCCAAGCGGACCGCGAGGCAGTGATTGGTAGACGTTTTTACAGGATTACAGCAGCTACAGATGACGGCTCTTTTCCGGTCCTTTTTCAGAGGTCATAAGAAATGGATCGCTGTCGGAGTGTAAAGACCATTTCCACCAATATAACAAATAGTGTATACTAGATAACATCGCCGACCCTGCCTTTAAATAATAAATATTTCTATTCTGCCCCTTATCTTGTAACATCTCTACGCTTTGCCGGAATGCATCCTCAGATTGGCACATCTCTTTCTGAGTCGCGCGTTTCTTGTAAGACTCGCTTCATGTCGTATTCCCCCCTGTGTGTGAAACTGAAAAATAACTGGCAAATTTCACAAACAAATCTGAGAATCGCCTTCTACTAGCTTATAAATACTTAATAAATAGTTTCACAGTCTTTAGTTTCCATCATATTCCGCCTAAATCTACATAGCTTGTGACTTTGCGGTGATAGCATATGGCATAGCGTAGCAAAGACGGTGGAAATGTTAACCTGCACTTGACCCACGTGTGCGCAGTTTGACAGCAAACACAGTGCCGTGATGACAACCTTCCCTGTTTTCTTCACAGCCATTGGATAAAAGCCAGATTTTTAAAAAAAAAAGCGTCTGTCCTGCAGCGGTTTGACTTTCGAAAACTAGAGCCGATAAAAATGTGGGACATCGTCTCAATATGTGGGACGTGGGACAAGGGATAAAAATGCTGTGCAGTCCCTCGTAAAGTGGGACACCTGGTCACCCTACTTCAGCGCAGTAGTTGAAGAAACAGTTAATATACTGCATGATATTTTTGAAAAAAATGTCTCAGAATGATACAATCTCTCATAAGTGAATGAAAAAAGTCAAACGTGGTCCTGACATTACAGCAGCAAATTATGTAATCACACTGAGAGCAGCATGTGGAACATCATTTTTCTGTTTCCAGGAAGTACTTGGCATGAGTCTGATGTTTGTGTATATATATGTAATTAAAGCCAAGTCACAGTCTGGTCAGGATCGCACTAACAGTTGCATCGTCTCACACTTGCGACTGTCAACAGATCCGTGGAAAACAACCATGAAATGATTAAAAAAAGACACGCACAGTTCATGAAAACAATGACCATAAATAGATGAGACAACATCTCCTCCTGTAGGATGATCAGTGGGATCTAACTGGTTCCCACACCCCTGTAGTGGGGTCAGTCACTGCAGGATGACGTCGTCCAGAGGGCTCCACATTCCCACGATGCTCAACATGTGATATGGAGCCACTGGGACTGTGGTGCAACCAAGCATGCACGCACACACAGAAAACAAGCCCAGATGGAAGACATGCACATTTAGAAAAGGCAAACACACTTCGATAATTCACACATCTGTATACGAAAGCCACAGAGACTCAAGTCTGTATGTAATTCCATGTGATGTAAACTTGTGGACAGAGGTCAGGGTTCTCAATGTTCTCTTGATATTAAGACGGCCAGCTAGCCTGCCTCTGTTTACATGATGGTAATTTCCCAGCAGTGCTGAGGGCCTTCACAACAGTGCCATTGTATCTGCACAGATGTGACCTCAGCTCGGAGATGCCATCGTCATCCACATTATCTTGTCAAATAAGACAAACACACACACACACACACACACACACACACACACACACACACACACACACACACACACACACACACACACACACACACACACGCACACACGCACACACACACTCCTTGTAAAAATATAAACAATCACTTCTTCAAACTTCAGATCTCCTGCACACGTCCACGAGACCGTGAGACATAACACTAATATCACATTGAAATTTGCTCAAATTAAAGAAGAATGGGAGGTATAGTTATTTCCTGGCACTTTTCTATCCCCAATGGATCTGATAGTGATTGACTACATGTTCTTTAGCTGACCTTTGACCTCCCTTCAGAGCAGGGCAGCGGAGAAGAGAAGTTCCCATCCGGTATCAAAAGTGTAACATGACTAACTGACTTCATTACTGACTCCTAATTAATGTTGGTCTCGTGAAAATGCATGGCATCCTTTTGTTTCAAGCAAATATAAAGACAATTCAGAACACTCAACCATATATATGATTACTGTCTGCCACTACTTGTATTCCTGCCTCAGTCAGAAGCAACTTTCACGGCTACAACTGATTCAGAACTCTGCTGCCAGGCTTGTCTAATGGGCATTAATAAAAGGGAGCACATTACACCAGTCCTAGCATCATCGCACTGGCTTCCCCTACAATTTAGAATCAATTTTAAAATTTTAATATACCCCGCGATAACGTAGTTGGTATATAACGTCTATAGTGCTCCGTGTGTCCGTCCGTTAGAAGTCCAGGGTGCCCAAATCTTTTGAAATGTACTTCTATTTCGTTTCCGGAGCAGAACTCGGAAACGATTTAACTTAGGAACTTCAAATTTGGTATGATGCTTGACTGTCTGGTCTAGTTGTGCCTTTTGGGGGTTAGAAGTCCAGGGTGCCCAACATTTGAAAAATGTTGGGCACCCTGGACTTGATGAAGGTGAGCTAACAACAAGCTACATTGTGCTCAATAGACTAATTCCATTAGTTCCAAAAGGGCAAAACCTTTGGCCCTACTTTAGTAGGAGGCAAGCAGTGAGCGGGGGTATGTGAGTCATGCTCACTTTGGCCTTGTTTCTAAATTTTTAAAGCACAACTTGGACTGGCTTCAGAGTGCATAATGGATCTTAACACCCCATGCGCATCTGATCAGCTACATCTTGCTGTTCCCAGGTCCAATTTTGTGACTAGAAGGGGGATCAGGCTTTTGCTGTCAGGGCTCCCAAACTCTGGAATGCACTGTAGAGATTCAATCACCTAATTCTGTATCCACTTTTAAAAAACTTTTGAAAACACATTTTTTTAGGATAGCATTCTTATAAGGTCCCATGTTATATGTCTGTATATGCATTTACATTTTATGTGCTTGTGTATGGTGAAGCATGTATACAGAACATGTGTGTATGGGTATGTATGTAGACACACACCTGTTTGCGTATGCATTATACACCTTTATGTATATTTATTTATCACCTTGTTCTACCATTTTACTACTTTATTACTATTGATATGTTCTGTGATGTACTGTCTTAACAGTTACCATATTTTTTTTTACTTAATCTGCTTTTATTGTCTTGTGAAGCGGTTTGTAACATCTGTTTTGAAAAGTGCTATATAAATAAATGTATTATTCTTCTTCTTCTTATTGTTCTTCTTCTTCTTCTTCTTCTTCTTCTTCTTATTATTATTATTATTATATGCCTGCTCATCTGTTTACAAAGTGTACGCTGTCCACTACATGGTGCTGCTGAAGCATCATTACTACACCTTCTGTTGGAACGCAACAAAATTAAAGATCTATAGCTGGGAAATATACATAATTGGAATTATTCCAATACACCAACTTGCAAAATTGGTGAAAAAGAGCACCGATTCAGCATTGCACTTCTATAACATTGTCGGACTCACAATAGACAGTAATCGATGTAGAGACGTGGTCTTTTTTTATTCCACGTATTCTTTTTCCTTTTCAAAACCTGCCGCCTATATTACCCACAATTCACCTGCCGACAGTTCGGTTCAAATTCAGGTGTGTTATGCTAGTAGTGGCTAATGTAGCCACGAGCCTCTAGCCTCAAGGCGACCTCACATCTACTTTCTTTCTTTCTTTTTTTTGTCTTATTCAGTGTTCAGTGTTCAGTGTTAGCTCCACCCACTCGTGTCACTTCTGGTTGCAAAAAAAACAAGATAGCGACGGACAAAAACCAGGATGCCCATGGCCAAAATACCAACCTCCTATAGGCTTCAAAATCGTAGTCCACAAACCAATGGGTGACGTTGCTGTGACAACGTCCACTTCTTATATACAGCCTATACTTCAGACCCAGCCAACACTGACTCGAGTGACAACACTCGAGGCAATTCATCAGATTTCACACAGATACCTCTTTGAGCCACAAAGAGCTTTAAACAACTTTATGCAGCACCCCCCAACACCAAACTCCGACCAAACGGTCAAACTAGGCAGCGCTGATGAAATATAAATCAATATTCTGATACTGTTATGCCTATTTCTCACCTCAGATGTTTTCAGAAACATCTTGTAGTGTACTGTTTACCTGTAAAATGAGAAAGTTTGTGACCCGACAGCCATGTTGAGATCTGTTGAGGAAATACCAAGCACCGCCCACCAGCCGAAGCACAGCCAATAGGAACACTCTCTCTCTGAAATGACCTGTGTTTGGCCAAAGTCTCCTAGATTTTTAAAAGCCTGAAAACAGAGCCATGAGGAGGTGCAGAAGTTTCTCTCAGAACACTTGAATTACAATATGCTGAAAGGTTATTATGGAATGTTTGCCCAATGACGCCAAAAACATTCTGCCTATACTGAAGCTTCAATGAAACTATTGATATTATCATGTGAAAGACATCAGAGAAACATATGACTCCATAAAAGAATACATCATGCCCATAAAAAAAAAAAAAAAAATGTATTCTGATGTTATAGTCATTATACATTACTGTGGACAAAATAATCCTACATTTATTTCCCCTATAATGTATCTTTGATCAGTAAATAACTCACTCAGCCTAGAAATTGAATCATGTGACAAGTGACTTCCACTACCCAGACTACAAACACTCCTCATGCATGCCCAATTATAGCGAATATCCAAAATGTCATCACACAATCACGTGAACGCTGCATGCACACTGACCTTTGTCAGCCTCATCCTGCCGCTCTCGCTCCTCTCCAGACTCCTTCTCTTCATAGACGAGCTTCTGACCACTGGCACCGGTTGCACCTCTTGCTCCCCACACCAGTCCGAACTCAGGACGCAACCCATATAGAAGGACGGGGTCCTGCACCTTTTCCTCCCCCTCTCTTCTCTCCTTCTGTCCTCTGTCTCCCTCTCTGTCCTCTAAACACTGGCTCCAGCCCGGGCTCCTGGGCAGCTGTTTTTGTCAGCTGGAGAGAGGACAGGGAGGCCCTTCCCCTTTTCCTGGCTCTCGTTCAGCCCTGCTGCAGGGACAGAAGGGAAGGATACACTCCGCACGCTCTCGCTGCCCCCCCACCCCCTTCTTTCTACACACACTTTAAAAACACCTCTCTCTCCAACTCAGTCCTGCTGCAGTCACATGTGGACTCCCCATTTTTCTGCCTCCAACCCCCCTCTCACTATACTCTCCTTTGTTTCACACACACTGTTATAAACTTTCTTAGGCACACTTAAGCTCCCTACTTTACTTTTTCTCTCTCGATCACACTCACTACATACCCGTTCCCTGGACTCACACACATGACCCCCCGACTCAAAAGTTCAACGCTCAAGGATCCTGTGAAGCTCTCCTTTATTTCTTCACCCTTCTTTTCTCTCCTCTTGTTGCTCCTCATCATCTCTTTCCCAGTGTTCCCATCCCCAAGAGCATGTCTCTATCCCTTCCTCCTCTCTCCCCTTTCCTCCTGCGTCTACCTCTCTACCAGGGTTGCCTCACTCTTACATATACAATTACCACTCTGTTCTCACCCCCACCCACCCACCTCTCTCCTCCGCAGCGGTTTCCTGCTCCCAGATACAGGCAGTCTCTCCTTAGCTCAGGCAACACATTGTTTGTATTGTTGTCTTAAAAAAAACAGCCAAGAAAACCAAACAGTGAGGGCAGCTGTTGGGATGCTGGGGCAAACCAGTGATTCAGAGTGGACCGAGCCTTCGCCGGACTGAGCCTCCCCTTGTTTACCATGCAATAGCCTGTTTGTTGCAACCGTGAAACAAGGTCTCTTTCACCACACAATCCATAACATATAACAAAGGATCTGAGAAGTTGTATAAAGGAATGTCAGATGCATACTTGTGATTGTTTTGATGATTTTTTCCTGGATAATGAGAGCTTAACGAGGCCCATTTTTTGATATTGCTAAATAGTGAGAAACATAGCATTGCTCATGTTTCTGTTCCTCAGGGTCTCTTTACTCTTGTTTATTTCCTCTCCCTTGAGTGTTTTGGCTGCTACGCAAGAGCTCTCCAGGCTTGGAAGAGTGAGACTGTACCCCTTAAAAGGCAAATTCTTGATGCGCCTCCAAAAGCCCCACCCCCCCTTCTTTATATTTACTGTCTACATTCCCCCTTTCTTCTCATGGGTTTTCTTCTTCTTTCTCACTGTGTCTCCCTCGTCTTTCTTTTCTGTCTTCAGACAGAAAGCAGCGGTGAGGCACTCTAGTTGTTGCAGGCATTTCGACCCAGACAAGCCTTCCAGGTGTCCTTCCTTACTCCCTATACTCTACCATCCATCCATCCATCCATCCATCCATCCATCCATCCATCCATCCATCCATCCCTCCTCCCACTCACCCTCTCCCCCAGTTGACCCCCAGTCCCTCCTTTTCCTTTGCCTCTCCCCTTCTATGTTTATGTCTTTCAGGCAAGGTCTCTCAGACATGAGCTCAGGCTGCAGACGGCGTTTACAACAAGCCCCCCCCCCTCCTCCCTACTGGTTTTACATGCCATGAAATTAACTCCTTCTAATCAACTCAGGTCCTGCCAAAAATCCTCCTTTTGCAGCAGGAAAATATGGAGAATGACAGGAGGTAGTTTGCAGACTGAGCACTGAGACTGAACTTATTTCAAAGCCAAAAGAAAAATCCAAATTTAATCTGATTAGAAAATATGGAGGCTGCACGGTGCTCAGGAGAATCGCAGGTTCAAACCCAGCCTGATGCCCTTTTGTGTAGAGTTTGCATGTTCTCCCTGTGTTAGTGTGGGTTTTCTCCAGGTTCTCCGGCTTCCTCCCGCAGTCCAAAGACATGCAGGTTAGGTTAACTGTTGACTATAAATTGCCCGTAGGTGTGAATGTGAGCCTGGATGGTTGTCTGTCTCTATGTGTCAGCCCTGTGATACTCTGGAGACCTGTCCAGGGTGTACCACGCCTTCACCCAATGTCAGCTGGGATCGGCTACAGCCCCCCCTGCGACCTTGAATATGATAAGCGGTTACAGATATTGGATAGATTGATGGATAGAAAATACGGCACTAATATCTGGTACTAAGATATGGCTACCTTCCGTTGCAGCATACTTGGCACATGTGAGGAGAGATGGCAGAAATCAGTTTCAGTCTGGATCAGTGAAGATTACCGACATATTTCTACAAATTTCCGAGAAGGAGGAGAAGAGGGAGAGAGATGATAATATCTTAGAGAAGAGTTTAAAGAGACAATATAAAGCAAGTCCAAATATGGAGAACCAGAGAGAAAGAGAAGGGATTGTAATCCGAAGGAACAAAAGCTGAAGAAACAAAAGGAGTACAGAAATAGACACAGTTGTGGTGATGTCAAGGGGTGACGCTGACATGAGCCTTCATCCGTATCAGAGCATCTTTGACTAAAGATTTATTTTCACATCTTGAGTTGATGACTTCATTCGTCATCTCCAATGGCACTTTCCCGAAGTCATAAAAAACAACCCTCTCTCACCCTCTATTTGGCTCCTTTGTTGTGTCCAGTCATTTGTTTTTGTGGGTCAGTCTTGAACTACACCATAACTTAAACTTTTGTGTTAAATGAGCACAATAACAACATAGTTGTTAGGCCACAGACCAAGGACCTCCATGCCAAGGGTGTGTGCGCTGGTTAAGCTCACATCTCCCACAGGATCAACACGACAGGACGACTGTTGCAATGTCATACAGACACTTGTTATACTGATAATACTCTGTGATTTTCTGGGTGTGTTTTGGAGTTTGTCTTCCCCCTAGTGGGCAAAAATAACAAATGCAGATTTAACATGTAAAAGATAAGGTTGGTGATATTCGTCTTATTGACAACAAATCCCACGAAAAGACCAAAACCAAAGCCAACAAAGCCTGATATATCTTATTCTGCTGTTCCATAGAGCTCTACTGTTGTCCAAAAATGATTTAAAACACATCAATGAGCCACCCTGTTGCACACACTGTGGTTTACTTTGAGTCAATCCCACATACACCGTCCTGTCAGTCATTCTGATAGCACCAGGTCGATGAACGAATCCCAGCCCTGGACCATCCCCCAGCTCTGGTGGGCACTGTACCAGGAGGCGAGGGTAATAATTTCCAGGCTTGGCTCCAGAGACGGACAGACTGAGAAGGGCTGGACTGTCTGTACAGGTTGTGCAGACTATCCAGGTGGCAAGAGCAAAATCCACCACTGCCTGATACAAGGCAAAGTGGTTAGGGTTCTAACGCTGGTGCAAGGACAGGAAACTAGCTCCCCTATTCTCTCCTTTTTTACAGTGTTTGATGGATAGAGGGCTGTCTCGTGCCACAGTTAAAGTGTATGCAGCAGCCATTTCTTCCTGCCATGAGGGTTTTGGCGACAGACCGGTCATTCGTTTCTTTCGTTCCAGAGCGTTCCTCTTTAAAGGTGTTGCATTGACCTCAGCTAAGAGAGAATGTGAACTTCGTGGTGACCTCAGCAGGGCTACTCTCAGACCAAACCCCTCCTTTGTTCCTAATAACTTAAGGAGGTCATTCAGGTCGAGGGTCTTTCAACTGGATGCTTTTTGTCCTCCACCTCATGCTAGAGACAGGTAGGCAAAGTCGCATCTGATATGTCACAAACTCTATGCACACTCTACACGCAGCGTTGCGGTGTCGTTGTCCTTGTCCGGTAAGGTGAGTGTTGTTAGACCATGGCTTTACCCTGCAGTAGCCTAGGTCACAAACATTAGGTGGGCTGCTGTGTCTAATCCTTAGCCAGTCTGGATCAGTGTGGTTAGGTCGATGTGGTGGCGTACATCCATCGGGCTCCACCCACTGTACCAAAAGCATTCAGGAGAGGGCGGAGCCTGAGTTAGAACGAAGGTTACGATATTGTAACCCTAGTTCTATAAGCTCAGGCAGAGCCCTCTACCAAGGAGGCCCTGCCGCTCCTGTGCCACTCGTGGAACAGGGCGTAGGATACCAGGTAGTGCTGGACGCCGCCTTATATACTGTGGTAACGCACGTATTCGATAGGTCACGTCCTTATTGGCGAGGAGAGTATTACACAAAGAGTCCAGTCAAGGGCTACGCCTGTGCTTATAGAACAAGGGTTACAATATTGTAACCTTCATTTTTTCTGTGGCATCCTGATGTGAAATAGGCAGTTAGTCCCAGGGTATTAGCCACAACATGGGAAACAGAGAAGAGAGGCTGGGAAAATGTATGTGCAGGCAGTCGGTCTATAAATAAACAAGGGCTTTCTCCCATCCCGCTTTCAATCATTCAAACAAGGATTTGATAATCTGCTGTCACACAACATGCCTGTATGAACTAAAA
Organism: Sebastes fasciatus; assembly: GCF_043250625.1. Lineage (NCBI taxonomy): Eukaryota > Metazoa > Chordata > Actinopteri > Perciformes > Sebastidae > Sebastes > Sebastes fasciatus. The sequence goes on from NC_133802.1 coordinate 6,317,380, forward strand.
AGGACACTATGCTACAGTCGACTGAGGTTCAACTGATTTTTGATGGGTAACATTCAACAGGCTGTAGAGCAAGAATATATGAAATATGTGGTAGACCCTGTTGCAGATTTAAAAAAAAAAAAATTCTGCCTACCCCAACTTCAATGGTCAGTATTAACAGCAGGAAGGATTACAGCAATAACTGTTTCAATATACGTCTGGGCATGTGAGTATTGAATTAAGACAAAAAAGTGAACTTATCCTTTAATGTAATGCTTTTAATGCTGTTTTCCCTCATGCTAATTGCACATCAGATGCAGATTTGTAAGTCAAATGTTTGCCTTCAGTCTTTCTTTGTAGGAAGTGTGTAACTGATTTTAGACAGTGGATGATGGTAAAGAAGGTGATGCGCTGTATTCAATAAATAACAAGTCACATTTATTAACTTTTTGTTTTGCATTTGCATTCTGCTGATGCTGCATAATGCATAAAATTCATATTTGAAAGTCCAAGTAAAGTAACCAGTAAACACATGCTTATATTCCTGACTATAGAACTATTTTGTATGGAAAGAGCACCACCTTGTGGTATAAAGTTTTCTACACAGCTGTTTTCTCTACACTTGACACAGTTTTTCTCTACACTTACACAGCGTAATGAATAGAAGAGACACCAGGCTATATGGCGGAGTTTGGTTGCAGTACTAAATGTACATTAACTCAGTTTATCTTGTTAGCTTTGAGAGACAATTGTAAAAAAAATACTCTGGAGATGGAAACACGCTTTCTTGTGTAACAGGCTATACCAACATAAATGACCAAGTAGCTTGTTACCTAGACTAAACAGCTAGTAATCCGCCTGATGACATACGGTCATGCAAAGCTGTTGTGCAAACATACAACAAATGTTTTTGTGCACATTTTAATTGGTGACGACAGTTTGTCTGTCCTCTGAGACAAATCGTTAATTTCATAACAAATGAAAACACTACAGTGAAATGCATCTTGGGTTTCTAGAGTCATACAAAGGTCATGTTGACCATTTAATCCCAATGATTTTTCCAGTTTTTGTAATCTATCCACGCCATCCCTATTTTAAAGCAGCAGTAGATAGGATCGGAGCAAATATTATTAAAAAAGGTTATTTTTTATAAAATGGTCACTATATCCTGATAGTATAGTACATGAGACAGGTAATCTGAAAAAAAAAAGATGTGCCTCTGTGTCCTCCGGATCGCGAACTCTGATCAAGCTAGGCAGCTCTGCTCAAATATGAATCAATATTCTGTTACTGTAATGCCTATTTCTTGAATACAATGTTTTCATAAACATCTTGTAGTGTACTGTTTAGCTGTAAAAAGTTGAGAAAGTTTGTGATACCCTGCTGAGATCAGTTGAGGAAATACCAAGCACCGCCCACCAGCCAGGGCAAACTTTTTCATTTTACAGCCAAACAGTACACTACAAGATGTTTCTGAAGACATTTTACGCGAGAAATAGGCATTACAGTGACAAAATATTCAATCATATTTGATCAGCGCTGCCTAGTTTGACCGTTTGATCGGAGTTTGCGAGTGATTGACAGCTGGCTCAGTTAAATGAACAGCGAATAGGAACGCTCTTTCTCTCAAATGACCTGTGATTGGCCAAAACAGAGCCATGAGGAGGTGCAGAAGTCTAGTTTTCTTTCAGACACACCTGAATTACAATATGCTGAAAGATTATTATGGAATTTTTGCTCAGTGATGCCAAAAACATTCTGCCTAATGCCACTTTAAGGAAATATGTCTATAATGTAGTGATTGCCCAAGGATACCGTGAATAGAAATCTGTTATTTGCTGTACTTACCATGCTCCACTAAATAAATTGCACTTAATTTCTACACGGCTGATTATTAAACCTCTTCTAAGTTTATTTTTATTCTATTGTATTTTCCTTTTAAAACAACATTTTCCAGTGGACAATGTGCCTTTGTTTCTACCTTAGTCACATTTATAATTTGATAAGATAAACATCTGATACAGTATACTTTATATTTAAAGTATTGACATTGATTTAATGTTTTTTTTGTCCATTTAGCAGCCGTTCTGTAGCTTTTGATCATATCACGTGATCATCCTCATCAGATGGAGTTTGCCTGGTTGCCATGAAATTGTTCAAATGTTCCAATTTAGTTTGGAGCACTTTCCCGTCGATGTTGGCTTAAAAATTGAGATTGAAGGTTTATTCTTTACCCTGGAAACAATCTCCATTTACAGTTTCAATTAGAGCTGTTAAAGATAAGTTGATTTATTGATTCGTTGACTGACAGAAAATTAACTGGCTACTATTTTGATAATCATTATTAAAAGACATTTATAAAGCAAAAGCTCTAGATGTTCCAGCTTGTCATATGTGAGGATTTGCTGATTTTTGTAAATTCTTTATCTCTAGGTTTTGGATTGTTTGTCGGAACAAATCGTCGCCTTGTGTTATGGTACACTATGATGGCTATTTTACATTGTTTTCTGGTACTTTATAGACTCAATAATTAATAGAGAAAGTAAGTAAATGGACCTTGTTGTGGGATTGTTTTGTCAGCTGTTGTTTTCAAGATTCAAGATGAATTTTAGTGAATCTTATTTAATTTAACGCACGACCGAACTACAGGTCAGGACATTTTGTTCTTACCTACCTACATTATGTTATATACAGTATGCTGAGACCATACGAGCATGTGTGTAACAGTGGCATCTTGTGGTTGAACTCAACAAAACATCCCTCCACAGTCTGTGATGTCAAACATGTTTTACTCAGACATCACTAGGGAGCAGTACAAGCAAAGAAATCAGAAGAGTTACTCTTCTCCTGCTTCCAATTCAGTTAGATTTCTATATCTGAATCCACTAATTATTATTGTCCAGGGATTTTTGCATCTAAAATGTATCTGAACAATCCAATGTGCTTGTTTTTTTTAAGTTACCTTGACCTATTACATTTAAGGGGCACAAACCACAAATATATTCTATTATAATAATTCATTGTCTATCATATTATGCTCTGATTCTTATTTCTATTGTTACAGGAAATAATGAAATTAGGAAGTTTTGTGGCTCTAATGAACCGTGTGACTGACGTGATGCTGGACTGATCAGCTGCTGAGTTAATGTGTCACAGGGTTGTCAGGTCATTTACGGCCACATGATGGTTATGTTTCATGTCAGCAGGCATGCATGTGCATTAATAAATCCATCACACCACTATTTCATGTGCCACTGACACACATTCATTGCCACATCCCACTGATTCCTGCTCTGTTTTGCCCCAAAGCCTAACCATCATGTCTTTGGCAACAGCTAAATGGTTCCAACAAATGTCCTGCATCAGTGCGCCTGCACAAGCTCCTTATAGTGTTTAGGAAACAAAACTAGTTGGTATTGGATTGGAGATTGTAGCAAACATGATTAAAAAAGTTATTTTAAAAAAAGGTCACTATATCCTGAGAGTAGTGCATGAGACAGGTAATCTGAAAAGAAATGTGCCTCTGTGTCCTCTGGTGCTCCTAATGGCATCTGCAAGATTTCCCAGACCGAGGAAAACAACCAATCAGAGCTGATCTGGAGCCTTGCCGTCTCTGAGCAGCTGTCAATCACTCATGAACACCGACCAAACGGTCAAACTAGGCAGCGCTGATCGAATATGAATCAATATTCTGTTACTGTAATGCCTATTTCTCTCCTCAAATGTTTTCAGAATCATCTTGTAGTGTACTGCTTACATGTAAAATGAAAAGTTTGTGACCCAGCAGCCATGTTGAGATCTGCTGAGGAAATACCAAGCACCGCCCAGCAGCCAGAGCACAGCTAATAGGAACGCTCTATAGGAACGCTTTCTCTGAAATTACCTGTGATTGGTCAAAGTCTTCTGTCCCGCGCTAGATTTTTTGAAGTCTGAAAGTATACAGAAAGGTCTAAGTATATCTGGCTTATGCTTACTTTTTGATAGAGTAGCCTATTAGAGGGTGTGATAGACATGTGACGTATATGTTTTGATATAAATTTTCTTTAAATCTTCAAGATTCACAAGTTAATCACGATTAATCGCATGACTGTCCATAGTTAATTGTAATTAATTGCAAATTAATCACACATTATTTATGTAATGCCTGGGGGGGGGCCCACAGTTTGTGAACCACTGTGTTAATTTTGGAGGATGATGCCAAAAATATACTGCCTACTGCCGCATTAAGTACAGAAGATACGTGACAAATAAGACAACATTTGGGTTAAAACAACTACGGAAGTGGTGTCACTTAAGTTATGAAGTTATATAACAAATGAGTCAATGAGGACTTTTGTCAGACAGGACATGACCAGTAATTTCCTGGCTGAAAGTCTGGTGTTTTTTGACCCACCCATCCACTCCGACCCTCCTCCCTACACGGACTTTGTCACTCTTTATATCCTACGTCAGCTGTGCTGTCCGCGATTACTTGGACTGTATACAAATTGATTATACGTGGGTTACATACGAATTATAGTTACTTTTTTTAGGAATAGCTACAGTGTATGAGAACAGCTGTTTATAGGGGTCAGAATCAGTGTGAACATGAGGGTAAACCTGAGAGAGGAGGCCCAGGGAGAGAAGAAAAGAACACCAACTCAAGACGATTTTCTTATCCCGCACAGATTATTTTCTGCTGATCATCCTGAAACCGAAGCCTGAAAGTCTTAGTAACTCCCAAACAGTTCAATCATTGTTTTGACAACAGTGACTCCCCCACACATTCCAGCAGTAGCTACTGGACCTGTGTACTGTACTGACAGTTTAATATGGTTTTCATTAATGTACCACCAAGGAAACATTTTTTTTTTTTTGACATGACCTAACTTTGTTTAGGGTTCACTCCTGACAGTTTCTGTCTGGCTAATCATACACTGGGCACCGGCAGTGAAAAAAGGGGAAGTTTCATTACATATAAAAAAAAAAAATGCTAGTGTACTGAAAAAGAAATCCATTATTCACCCTGTTAGCCAACTGACGTGCTTTAGCAACAGTAGTCAGGACAGTCACATGGACAGTACTTCCCATTCATTTTTCATTGTCATGACAACGCGTGAAAGCATAAATGAAGAATCTGAGTAACTCGTCTATCTGCGCCAGACAGGAAATAAACTCTTTATTAGCTGTGTGAATGAGACATACAGGGAGAGAGAGAGAGAGAGAGAGAGAGATAGCGGTAGCGTTGACACTAATACAGATGAATGTGTATTACTAGATCAAAACAATCTCATTACTTAGCCTGACAATGTTGTGATTTATACTGCACAGAAGGTAACTTCGGGACTGAGTGCTCTTTAAACACCCGACTTTGGTCCGATTTCTATACTGGATCACTGTGTGTAAAGCTATAATAAAAAAACACTTTCTCCAATGCTGTGATGACTAAGAAGGCAGTCAGCCATTGGCATTTGTTACTCTGTACACTGTTCTGTTTGTGAAAGTGAGCCATACATACATACATACATACATAGATACATAACTGTGCTGATGTGGGTGGTATGGTTGATTCTGAATCTGGCCAATCTCAATCTCAAGTTTTTAATTAATTACAGGGATAATCCTTTTGGTGTCTCATCTGCCAGTAAGATGTCTAACCAAAGAAATACAGCTTGGAAAGACATAAATGAATGTACTATGAATAGACCGTGTGTGTGTGTGTGTGTGTATGGAGGCGATGTGTCTACTTTTTTTGTGGAAAATTTCCCAGAGTGGTTTTGACTCTGTAATTTTTTCCTCTTTGCTCTTTTTCCAGAATTGAACTTCAGCAGATGCCTGTCATGTAGTAAGCTTTATCCAGATGAACCCAGACTAAACTAAATACTAAAGGCTTCTGTAAGGGAGCAGGCTAATACTCTACTCTTTACAGTCACTGTATTGTCAGGGTTAATGAACAAAAGGAATCAGTTTTTAAAACTCTATACTACATACATGCAACAGACATAGTGTGTATGGTATCACTGTAAACGCTGGCCAATCAAAACATAAGGGTAGACATCACCTTTTCTGTGCTCAAGTCAAGTCAATTTTATTTGTATAGCCCAAAATCACAAATCACAAATTTCCCTCGGGGGGCTTTACAATCTGTACAGGATACGACCCCCTCTGACCTTTACAGTACGACCCTCTCATCGGATAAGGAAAAACTTAACAAAAAAAAAACTTTTAATAGGGAAAAAAATTGAAGAAACCTCAGGAAGCGCAACAGAGGAGGGATCCCCCTTCCAGGATTGGACAGACGTGCAATAGATGTCATGTGTACAGAGTAACAACATAGACAATCCATATGACAAAAGCTAATACATATAATGTGAACATATGTGAGAAGGTGGATCCAGGAGGATGTCAAGCAGCTTCCCGGCGTCGCCAAACAGATAGAGCCTGAGCAACACAACCTCCTCTCCATGCCAAACAGATAGAGCCAGAGCAACACAACCTCCTCTCCACGCCAAACCGGTAGAGCCAGAGCAACACGACATCCTCTCCATGCCAAACCAGTACAGCCAGAGCAACACAAGCTCCTCTCCACGCCAACCAGATAGAGCCAGAGCAACAAGACCTCCTCTCCACGCAAGATAGATAGAGCCCTAGCAACACGACCTCCTCTCCACACCAGTTAGATAGAGCCCGAGCAACACGACCTCCTCTCCACGCCGAATAGATAGAGCCAGAGCCCGAGCAACATGGCCTCCTCTCCACCATGAACCTAGAGAGAGGACCATATTTTAGTTTTTAATTTCCCGTTGCTTAGTAATGTAAACGTATGTTACTCATGCCAATAAGCCTCCTTGGACTGAGGTAGGTTGTTAGAGCTATCATGTTTGATTCAGGAAATATGATGCAAAATACATAATTTGGTTTTGATGGAAAATAAAATGGCCGCCAAGAGGCGTTTTTGCGATGGCTCCATATCTGAAGATGTTCAGGGCCCCAAACTGTACAAGTGTTCCAAGTTTAATGCCTTCATGAAAAAGTGAACATCATTTTCAAATATCACCTGGAATATAAACCATTACTACTGAATAGGGGCCTCATCAGTTGTAACATGTTTACATTGACAATGGGGTTAGAGTGGGAAAATATGAAATATTGGATAAACCTGGTAGAGAATTACTTTCTTAGGAAAGTTTTTTGAGTTTATGTATTATTTTGTGTTTCTGCTGCTAAGAAAGCCATTTACAACTGCCCCAATAACAGAATCCAATGCAAAGTTCTGAACATTCTATCAGATACAAACTACACAAAGTTACGTTTATTCTGATAAGAAATGTTGTTATTGTCGTTATTCATGTAATGTATAATGTTAAAGCTCATTTTGTGCCCTTTATGTTGGAACTATCCACGGGCACATCAGATCAATATGAAGTTAGTTATAAGGGCATTTGCTGTGGCATTCAGAATTTGCCCCATTGCAGCATTAGAGGTCAAAGGTCGAAATCTCTTGACATCAGTGTCAAGACAATGTGACCGATGGATAGATTATAGTTTAAGCTTTAAAATGACATGACTTCATGATATTATGCATTGGTCACCCTCTTTTATACTGGATCTATGTGTAAAATGGATGAAAAATAGGACATAGAAATAGAAAGCAACACATAAAGCTACCATTGCTGCGATGCTATCATGCATTTTCCAACACTAGGGACAAAGACCTTTATAACAAGCACCATGAGACATGATCCCTCCAACGTGGAACAACCAACCCCCTGGCTCATGGACTATAATAGAGATTTAAAAATGCAGCCATGCTGTGTTAGTGGCAAGCTTCAGTCATCGCCTCCTAATTCAATTTTAATCTGACACTTTCAACAACAGCTCATAATCAGGCTCATATCAAACCACATCTGCTCGTCTGTATTTAGACCTTCACACAAAAGCTACACAATAACTGACAGTGTATTAAAGCCGGTGTGATGATGATGATGGGAATGGAAAAATAATGACGTGCTGAGGTGTGTTAGAAGTTACAGTGGCAGAAGGTTCAACAACTGTCCTCCCACAATGTCAGCTCTAGTCTATGTACTCCTAGTAAACACGCTTTTTAATAATTTTTTTTAAAGCTGCACTTATCATTTTTATTGGATCAAATTATTATATTTAACGTGAGAAGATTCGCTCCTAGTGCAACTTCACTCTCATCAACCTTGTTTCCAGATGCAGCAGGCAGCTGTTTTACTACCATGCTACCTGAAAACAGTTACACAGTGTATATGTGTAGGGCTTTTATTGTGAAAGGTAAGAATGGAAGGAGCGGATCTGGTATACGCTGCCTTTGTCAAGGTTGAAAGGAGTGATAAAGTTTGCCGAACTACGGAGCCTCCGTGTTGTTGTACACACACACTTTGAATATGTTCGTTCCGCACAGCGTGATTGGTTGATGCCTTTATTCACGGTGCGAAAGTTCAGAAAAATCGACCTTGTTTCAAAAAACAATTGCATTGCTTTTTCAACGCGTAATACTCACGTTCTGACAAACATGGTGATATTGACCAAAGTTTACGTACAATGACAATTTTCTTTTGCGTCCAAATGCCAACATGTTTACGGTATAAATAAGGTTAGAAAGAAATGAGGCAATGGCAAATAAACTATGGTTAATGTATGGTTACGGGCAGGCAACTAAAATACTTGGTTACGGGTAAGGAAAAATTGTGGTTAATAAAACAACGAACTTTAAGTGCAGGTTTGTAACGGGACACGAACTACAGTAACCTGCACACTCAGCCCGTTCTCACTCCCAACTCGTCAAATACCGCCGTTTGGTCAGTGCCCCTTGGGATTGGAAGCCGACAGACCGAGGCACCCTTTAGCCACAGTATGTGACGAACAATGACTAACTAACTAATAAACTAACTCCAATGTAAACCCACTCGGGGCGTTATTCGTCAGTCGGAGCAAGTGAGGTGGTTTTCCGTTCAGGGTGGTGATGGATGTGTCAAACAAACACAAGACTTTCAACCAGGAAACCGCTGTTCGTGTCCCGTTTGAAACTAAAAGTAACTTTAACTTGTTTTGTCACGCCAGTCTTTAGTCACGTGACTCGTCAGTGTTGGCAGTCACGTGAGTTGCTAGTCAGTGAAGTTTCCTAACCCTACCTAAGTGGTTGTGTTGCCTAAACCTAACTTCCTGTGAAAATGGAAGTTTATTTTGAAAGGACACTATGCATGTAACGAGCGTATATTGACACGCCGTCCCTGGTCCGTCCAAAAGTAAAGCAAGGGGGGTACCCCGTGCGTCGGTCTCCGATGCCGAGGGGCACTGACCAAGCGGCTGTATTTGATGAGTTGGGAGTGAGAATGTGTTGGCACACTAAGGACACACTACTTCCTGCATTGGCACAGAATGCCGGCATCCAGTACAGACTGCAGATGCCAGTGTGATTATCCCTCTGGAGCGAAACATGCTTGATTTGAGTAAGATCTCTGTGTGGTTCCTGGCAGAATCATCTCTTAGATTCCTCAGCGTGAAGACGCTCAGAAAGACTATTTGCTGAACTTGAACTGAAGGGCTTTCAGAAATTCAGATTCACCCAACCACATTACCCCCCTTTGGGCAAACCAGGCTGCGCTCTGGCCAAGCAGTGAAAGAACTACATTGTCAAGAGAAGACAAGAACAAATGAATCAGCTAAATTGTTCTAAAGGTTTTAGTGAATGTCTTGGTATTAGAGTTTGGTTATAAGAATACAGTATGGTCTTTGTATTATTCGATTTATGGAGTCAACCACTATTAATTTTTCCCCCTGGCTCTTAATGTCATGCTTGTAATCAAGCTAACTATGTGTGAATGTGGGAATTCATGTGTGTGTAAGACTTTTAAACCTGCAGGTGTCCTACGTTGCTCACAGATGAGGTTACTTGCAGTAGCATCAACATATGAAACCTCACAGGAGGCAGCATTACATGAGTCAAGCAGTACGGAGCATGTATTTTATTTTTTGGTAATTTCTTTTTTTCATCACAAACAAAAAGGGAACATCTACAGACAGACTCAAACATACCAACCCCACATACAAAAACAAGCATAAAATAATAATAATAATAATAATAATAATAATAATAATAATAACAATAATAATAATAATAATAATAATAATAATAATAATACAAATAAAATAATATATATCAAATAAAAAAATAATAAAAATAATGAAAAATAAAAATAAAATAAATAAAAAATAAAAAATAAAAATAATAATAAAAAAGACAGACACCACAACAAATCCAGACTAGACAGATAAAGATATAATCACATTTCTGCCTATGTCATATCGGGGGAAAAAACAGAAAATAATAGCCAAACTGGATGTCACACAGTAGGGACTTCAACGAACAGTCTATGGTGCTAGGTGTCTATGGTGCTAGGTGTCTAGCATGTTTGAGAAAAGATTTGTCCTCTTGCACAGAACTAGGCAAGCAAACCCAGCTGATTTAGCACCACATAAAAATGACAGAAAGAAGCACTCAGTAGTGTTGCAGTCATAAAACAGTCAGCCTGTAAATGCAAGGATATGAGTTACTGCAAGTTCTGACAGGATCACAGACAAAGTGGGAGGGAGATGATCCCGTATTTGACCTGTAACACGCTGTAACATTGGGTTAAATAAGGACACAATGCCGAGGACAGCTGCTTGAAATAATGTCATTGTGCTTATTTCTTGTTAAAAGGAATAGTTTGACTTTTGGGGATGCTTTCTTGTCGAGAGTTAGATGAGAAGATTTATACCACTGTCCAGTCTGTTGTGTAACTATGGAGCTGGATGGATGGCTAAAAATGAGCATTATGTTCTCATCCTAACTCTTCGTCTACTCACGTTTTGTCACACCCCTTGGCGTAACTTTTCGGTCGCAGTAAACACAGTCTTAACGTTGTCAGTTAAACAAAAACAGAAGGAGGAGACCAGGAGGACCTGGATGTTGGTGTCGCATGTGAAACCAAAAGTCACTATTGACTTATTTCCATTTTACGTACATAACTTAAATAACGTAGCTTATTTTAAGCCAAACCATGATGTTTTACTAAACATTACCAAGTAGTTTTGTTGCCTAAACATAACCTAATAGTTTTGTTGCATTGTTGTTTTTTTTCAATTTACATCATTAACGACATGTTTAAAACTGCGACTGTAAGCTGGGAGGAAATACGTTTCCCTCGAAATGTGAATGTGGAACTGATCTCAGCTGACATTGGGCGAAGGCGGGGTATACCCTGGACAGGTCACCAGACTATCACAGGACTGACACACAGAGACAGACAACCATTCACGCTCACATTCACACCTACGGGCAATTTAGAGTCCACAATGAACCTAACCTGCATGTCTTTGGACTGTGGGAGGAAACAGGAGCACCCGGAGAAAACCCACGCCAACACGGGGAGAACATGCAAATTCCACAGAGAGGGGCCCCAAGCCGGATTCAAACCTGCGACCCTCTTGCTGTGAGACGATAGTGCTAAACACTGCACCGCCGTGCCACCCCCATACGTTTGCAGAGCGCACCACGCGCTACTCTCACTGGCTGTAAGGCCAGTCCACTTTGCAAAGGGGAAAATAACATGCCCTACATGCCCTGATGATGTCATTCTTTATATAGCCTTCCTAACAATTGTTTTTAAGCTCCATAAACACAGATAATATTTGACTGGAATTTCTGCCATTTTCCGGGACATTGAAATCTTCCAGGACACGCGACCACACAGCGATGGGAACGGCATTTTTTTGGGGTTGAACAGACAGATATGAGAGTGGTCTCGACCTTGTCATCTAACTCTCAGCAAAAAAGAAAAACTAGCATATTCACAAGTATGTGAACGTCCACATGCTCTGACAACATTGCCGTATTGCTGATTGGCTTTGCGGTGATTCCCCGCAGAGATACAACTTGTTTGCCTGTTCATTATGCATCATCTGAAGCGGTTCAAGTGAAAGGCTTACCATGGCACTAAGTCATTTTAATTAACCGCTACCATAATTATATGTTCCCTTGTCTCAACACTTTCTCAAACTCTCTCCCCTCGTCCTTCCCACTTCTGTCTTCACTCTCAACCTCTTTCTCTGCTTTTTATTTTTTTTCCTAAACTTGGCAAGCGAACCGGTCTCATGAGGTTTTCCAGAGGTCTGGCTGCACGGAAATGTCAGTTTGGTTCATATTCTGCTTGAAGTGAAGAAAGACATGAATCAGAGAAAGGAGGAATTAAATGTCCCATTTATAGCCTTGCATTTATTTATCCCCGATTTGGGTCTAACGCTGACTGTTGAACCCTGGCCATAACAAATTACAAATTCCTAAACCAGATAACACATTGTATTATCCCCAGCATGTTCAAGTTAAAAGTAGGAAGTTTAAATATTTTTACAGCTGATGAGATCATTGCCGTGTTTATGGGTTACATCACCTGTGTACATAGACGTACCATGTGAACTCCTCCAGTCAAGGAAAGCCTGTGGGATTATAGTATCACACAGTGATGTCATCGGGAGGAAGGTGCTGGGTTAAACAAACTGACTTCATCATTTTGGAAGGATTTCCCAAACACTCTTGTTATTGTTTCATTAAATCGGCAATACCCCGTATATTTTTGGTATCATTGGGCAAAAATTCCATAATAACCTTTCAACATGTTGTAATTCAAGTGTTCTGAGAGATAAGTAGACTTCTGCACCTCATTGTGGCTCTGTTTTCAGGCTTTAGAAAATCTAGCCCGTGACGAGAGACTTTGACCAATCACAGGTCATTTCAGAGAGAGAGCGTTCCTATTGGCTGTGCACAAGGTCCAGGTCACAAACTTTCTTATTTTACAGCTAAACCGTGCACTACAAGATATTTATGAAAACATTTGAGGCGAGAAATAGGCATTTCAATTTGGTGCACTTTGAGAGCAAAATTAAGAGATTAGGAGCCCTATTTAAACAATATATAGTGAATGGTCTAAAGTGCATGACGCAAGTGCATTTAGAGCGTGTCCAACTCCACTTTTGCTCGTTAAATGGTGCATAATCTGGGCGCAAAGTAAGGTCCAAGGGGCAAAGGGGTTGTATTTAGTCTCTTAATTAATCATAGGTGTGTTTTGGGTGTAACAGGAATTAAACCAATCAGAGTGTCATCCTCCGCAGCTGCATTACGCATGGGTTTGCAGCCGGGCACTGCTGGAGAGGCAGTGCGAGACATCTACACTCGCACACACAGAGGGATGAGGAAAAGAGGCGCTACAGAGGCGTGTGTGCACCGTGACTCTGGTCACGGTGGTCACGGAACAGAATGCCTGAGAGCCTCAATATTCCATTATATTTTGAATTGTCACCTGCCTGAGTTACCTGTGTGTTTTCCTCAACATGCTGATGTAAAGACGGTAATTTTTACCATGGTCACCATCTTAGTTTAGCATGTTAGCATGCTAACATTTGCCAATTAGCACTAAACACAATTCATGTAGCTGTTGAGATACTGCATTTCACTTCAAACAAAAAAATGTTAACCTCATGGTGGCACTGGATAAAAACTCAGGGGATCAACAACATAATCAGGATTCATTCTCTGGGGACCAGGATTGTCCCCAGAGAATTTCAAATTTCAAATTTCAAGTCAATAGTTATTGAGATATTTCAGTCTGAAAAGTGTTAGACCAACAGACTGAGCAAAAACAGAGACATCATTACTATAATGTGTGGCTAGGTGTCTTATTTGTCTGCTTTTCATCACACATCTGGCTCTGTTTTTAGGACATGATCGTCTGCTGCTGTGCATCGAAGCAGAAAGTTCAAAAGTCAATGCTGTCCCATCTAAATCACAGCTGGAGTCACATGTTGCGTCAGTAGCTAACCAAATACGAGGTTATACCTTTCACACTCTCCCAGTGGGAAGCACCACCGAGCTAGACTCTCCTCTCTGCTCTTATAAGGAAGACTTTTTGTCAACTTAGGCATCCGGAAACTGAGCACGGAGGAGGATATGATGATCTGTGGGTATGCAGAGGATGAGCCAAATCTCCAGAGGATCACCAGATTAGGTGAAGTCAGGATAGAACATTAAAGGGTCAATTTAATGAGCTCATATGACAAAAAAAAAGAAGAAGAGAAAAGATGCCTTTAAAATGAGATCACTGCAGGAATCCCCCTTACACAGAAGCACAGAAGTTCAGAAGCACCAAGTTGGTGGCCTCTGAAATCCTCTTTAAGAGACTGTTATCAAGCCGTCTACTGCAATTTCAATTAATTTCCTCTCACTCTGTCTCAGTCTCTCACACTCTTTTGAAGTTGTTCCTCATTATTTTAAGGACTTGTTTGCACTGTGTGATTAGAGAGGGCATTGACCTGGTTTTGGTGTGACATCAGTAAAGCCCATAACTGTCACGGTTACTCTGCAGTACAGCTGTCATCAAGGTAATCTCCAGGGCTGTAAATGTTTGCCAGGACAGATAAAATAAGTTGTTCTACTTGTTCTACAGTGTTTTTTTTGTGTTCCTGCATACCTGCCCTGTATCGGCTGGATTAGTCAATAATTATCCAACCTGTGTTTAAAGGGACCATCGCTTACCTACCTGCTTTCAAAGGTCACATGCTCACATGTACGTGCACTTATATGCCACCGCCGTTACCTTCCGTCCCACCCATCCCGTTTCCCCTCATTTGTCAGGGTACTTTCCAAAGCTGCCGTGTTGACCTTCAGCAGCATTTTGCAACAGTCCAGCTCTATGCGAGTGAGAGATAAAGGCCGGATTCCCGGTAGCAGCGAGCAGTGAAAGGCCTTTTTTGGTCATATCACAGCAATCTGAGGCCAAATAAGCCAGCTGCTGCTGGGAAGAACTCTGTAGACTCAGCACTGAGCTGCATTATTACTGCTCGACCTGCCACTGGCAAAATTCATCGGCATGCACTGGCTGACTGCGAAGGGGCTGTTTTGGAGATTTGGATCAAGGAAATACTTTAGATTCTGATGGTGAAATTAAGATTTTTAAAACAGTGGATTTGTTCCCACAGGGCATGACGTCTTAAGAATTTTATTTGCTTTCTTGTGTCTTGTGTAATGCTGTCCAAATACTGTGAAATAGATATGACAGGACTTTTGTGGTTCTCCACAGACACAAGGGGGAGTGAAGTGCTAATATTTGCAAATGATAAAGAACTGTGTAAACTGTTTTTTGGCTACATGGACATATTAACTGTCCATCATCTGTCTCAGAAATGAAAGTCATGTCAGAGAAGAGTGTGTCGCCCTGTAGCACTTGTTGAAATCCAGCAGCACATCCTGTATAGCACTTAGAAAAGAAAGGAACAGACTTCCTGTCTGTTAGTCATTGCTAAAAGTGGCTCCCTTGGGGACAGCAACTTCCACTGGGGAGGATAGTGCTAAAGAATATAAGGGAAAAGGCTGGACAGTTACCGCAAGATGTTGATAGATATTTATATTTGACCCAGCTGAGGTAGTCCCACGCGAATCACACAAACCTAAAGTACAATCCCACATCAAGCTTTCACATAATAACTAGATGCTCTAGATAAACTGGGACCTGATAACAGGAGTTAAAGGGCAGAATCCATCGGTGTTTTTGTCTACTTCAAGAGTTAAGAAGCTCTCCTGCATGACTGGTCTGCAGAGGACTGTGACGGTTCTGTCATGCCCATGCACTTTGTGAGGTTATGGGTAGGGGTCGGTTTGATGACAGACACTGGCTGGCCGCTGTTAACACTGTGAATGGAGCGTCATGCGCAATTGGATTACAAATGTAGACACAAAAAGACAAGATAGGACACACACATGCACTTCATTCGATTCAGTGACATGTCCATCTATCAAGGATGCATTTGGAGGAGACATATGACAACAATATTGCATAATTCTAAAAGCATCATTGTCCACTATTCACTTCTCCATATGCTGTCCAGCTGGTAGGCACATGATTTTTCTTCTCTTTGCAAACCCCCAAAAGTCATCTGCTGCAGCATACAATCCGACAGTGTTCTCTCGTCACTGTGTTACCGTGGCAACCGTGTAAACACAGTTCAACAGGATCCCTGAATGAACTTAACCTTTGACCAGCAACTGTACAACCAGCAGCCAGTCAGATTAATTGCTGGGTTTCTCTCTGTGTCTTTGAGCTTGTTCCCACTCAGTGGACACCCAAATACCCCCCAAAACACCCTGGGTAAACAATGATGTAAGGCCTTTTCTTATCTGAGAATATATGAGCAAGTAAAAGGTTTGAAAGAGGTACCTCTTCGTGAGAGGAATGTGAAGGAGACAGAGGACTTTTACAAAGAACAACAAAGTGTTTTAATGCTGAGGATAAGACGCCAAACCTACTCTCTAATATCTCTCGAGCACCAACTTCTCATAATGTTGCTCAGGCCTACTGTGTGCTTTGTCATGCTGACATGGGAACTGACTTATTTTTCTGTTGGTATCACTACTTATATTTATTAAATGGCTTTGTTGAATAGTAGGATCAATCACGGCATTCTACGGTCTGTTATTTCTTTATAGCAGACCTCTGCTAGGCATAGCAGACCGTTTTTGTGTCAAATTGTTGATTTCTTAAGTAAGTAGCTGTGTAATAAGCGGGATAATGTACAGCGAGCCGGTCAGTGTTGTGAAAGAGACCCCGACAGGGCCGCAACCCGTTGGTGGACTTGATCTTACACCGCCCTGACAGCAGGGTTTAGGTGGAGGGTGCTGTATAAGCTCCCTCTTCCTAAGAGGTCATGGTGTTACATGTAGCCCTGGCAACAAATCTGTTTTTGTCAAAGATAGATCTTAATGCAGGGGGAGGGCTGTGTGTTCTGTAACATGCCATGAGTCTGTACATCATGTGTTCGTTGAATGTCATTGTGTGTTACCTGTGTTGTCTTTACTCTCTGCTGTCTGTGGGAAGATGGGAGTGGTCTTCTCTGAGGGGCTCCATATACTGGGGCCCAGGTACTCTGGGTGGACAAAGGATAAAAGTGTTTTGATGAATGTTTTGTTTGGTCAGGCTAAGCTGGCTATGTGGCTCACAAGGCGTAACGCCGTGCAGGTTGCAGGGCTGGTGGACCCTGAGTTATTGTTTAGGGGGCTGGTCTCTGTACGTCTTAGGGCTGAGTATGAATACTATGGTTTTGTAACCAACCTTGATCCTTGATATGTTTCAGACGATGTGGTGTGTATAGGAGGCTGTAGCTTGCGGGGAAATGGTTATTGGGCTATGACACGGTTTGTTCATGTAATGTTTTTTGTAATTTTTGTATTTTCTTTCTGTAATGCTTGTGTGTGTGTGAGAGGTTATAAATAGTATAAAACGTATAATGTGTTGATTCCACCCTGTTCTCTTTCCCATGGCGGGGAATACCAAGGCTTTGTCACGGCCATCGGCATTCGATACCGCCGCACAAGGCACCCTTTAGCGCCGGTATGAAACACACCGAGCGTTCCATTAACTACCATGTAAACCCATCCAAGAAAGTGCGCCCAGGAGTGTGGCGACGTAGTTTAAAGGGCAAAAAGACACACGCTGGGCGGGCGGGAGGTGAGGTGGATGGGTCCAACCAACACAAGGCTTTCATCCATAAGACCTCTGTTCGTGTCTTATGCGTCACGTTACAATCACCTGTTCGTTCATTTGTTTGTTTGTCCGGTGTTCACATTGTTCAGTGTCATTTTCACTGTACAAACAAAGTAATTCGAGCGAAAATACGTTTCCCTTGAAATGTCATTGACAATGCAGTTTCGTTGTATGGGAACGTAATTTTTTGGAGACCAGGCTGAACACAAACATATTCCTATCCAGCCTGTGGGAATGTAACAAACTAACAAAATAAATATTATTATGTGGGAAACCACTAGATTCCCCTCATTCCCCTCTTAAATCCTCCTGGTTTTACTACTAACCATTAGAGAGAAGCCTCAGTCAGTGGTTTAGTTCACACCCCTTGTGTTCCTCATTCTCACTCTAGATTCAAGATTCAAGTTTCAATAATTTATTGCCATATTAACTGCAGTTGATTAGTATTTTCTTGTTTTGGGGCGCTCAACAACAAAACATATAATCACATAACAAACTAAACGAAACACACTGCCACAATTATAATACAGTAACCATACAATAAATACAAAAGTGCAACCACATGGTTCATGCCCTTAAAGTGACAAGTTAAAGTGCATGTGCTCTATTATACAGCCGGTGAAGCATTTAGGATGCTTCAGGATAAGTGCTATTGTGGAAGCGAGATCTTCTAGTCTTAATACTGTGTAATCTTTTACCCGAAGGTAGAAGACTGAATAGAGTGTTTGCAGGGTGTGAGAAGTCCTTAAAAATGTTCAACCCTTTCCGCTAGATGCAGATGTGGTACACAGCACCAATTTCATAATATATCTTAAAAAGAATAGTCTTTGGTGAGCTTTCTTCTGGATGATGGTGGAGTTGTTTTCCCATTTCAGGGGGGAGGAGATTGTAGTGCCCAGGTAACACCAGGAATTTGAAATGGTGCACTCTCTCTAACACCTGGTTGTTGATGACCAGTGGTAGCCCTCCCTGGTTTTTACAGAAGTCAACCACGAGTTCCTTAGTTTTGTTGATGTTCAGTTCCAGATAGTTATTGCTGCACCAGTCGATCCTGTTCCTGTAAGCTGTCTCATCATTACAGGAAATCAGTCCCACCAGAGTTGTATCATCAGCAAACTTGGTCATCTTTACAGTGTCAGAGTGTGAAATACAGTCATTGGAGTATAATGAGTAGAGCGGTGGTGACAGGACACACCCCCGAGGAGCGCCTGTGCTGATGGTCAATGAGTTTGAAAATGTATTGTTGATTTTGACAACCTGTGTTCTACCCAGTTAGAAGTCAAAGACTCAGAGACATACAGACTGGTGGAAACTCAGCTGTAAAATGTGTTGTAATGAACAGTACACGAGTGAAGGTGGCAGGTGCCTCTAGATGCTGCAAGATGGAGTGGTGACAGAGAGATACAGCATCATCCACTGATATTGACCCTGTACGTAAACTGATGGAATCTAGCACAGCACTGGAGAGAGGTTTACAGACTATACGCTCAAACACTTTCATTACAACAGATGTTAAGGCAACAGACGTGTAGTCATTTAAACAGATAACAGAAAAATTCCATAATAACCTTTCAGCATATTGTAATTCAAGTGTTTCGAGAGAAAACTAGACTTCTGCACCTCCTCTCGGCTCTGTTTTCAGGCTTTAAAAAATCTAGGCGTTCCTTCAACAGATTTTACAATGGGGGCCGCGTCACAATCGTTCTCATTTTACAGCTAAACCGTGCACTACAAGATGATTGTAGTTTGACTGTTTGGTCGGAGTTCGCAAATGATTGACAGCCGGCTCTCATAGACAGTAGCTTGACGGCAGACTCCAGATCAGCTCTTACTGCTTGTTTTCTTCTGGACTGTGAAATCTTGCAGATACCCTTAGGAGCGCCGGAGGACACCGGAGGACACAGAGGCACATGATTTTTCTCAGGTTACCTGTTTCATGCACTACTGTCAAGATATAGCGACCGTTTTATAAAAATAACTTTTTTAAATGATATTTGCTCGAATCTCGCCTACTTCAGCTTTAAAGATACCAGTCAAGACAGAAGCTTTGTCAAGATTATGTTACATAGGCCTTTTGTATCCTAGCAAAGGACAAGAAAATGAAGCCTGCAGGCGTGCCTGTGTAGGTGTCTTTGAACTGTGTATATGTGTGTGTATTTGCATTTATGTTTCATCTCTCATAGGCGTGCCGGTTTGACAGAGGGTCATTCCAACCTTCAGCTCTTTAAATGCGGCCTCTCCCTTCCTGCGATGGAATTCCTCCCATCAAAAAATTCTCCAAAACAATCTCTATAATTGGAGCTCCCTCTCGAACAGCATCCTCCAGTAAGTGGATTAACTGGGGTTAGATAAAGGGAATTAATAAGGAAACAAAGAGGTCTCTGTACAAAGTGCCATGGTTGTCATGAAAAAAAAGAAAAAAAGATTGATAGCTGTTTTAATTTATTTTCTTCAACTGAACTTTCATGTCCTGAGTTGGCATCGGGAGGATATTAAAAACCACAGTACGACTTCCTATCACATTAAAAAAATATTTTTTTAAATGATCATTTATGTCATTTGGTACCGATTTATTCTCAAACTTAGGAACCTTAGAAACAGCTGTAAAACCTGATTTATATTTAGACTGCTTTTCTCCCATCGACCTCCACAAATTGACGTCAATGATCTCTTCATCTAAACCATCTACCTGTCTCTTATACCCCACCTTTCCCACTTTCTACATAACAACAACTTATTTGAGGATTGTCAGTCAGGATTTAGAGTGCATCATAGCACAGAGACAGCACTAGTGAATATTACAAATGACCTTCTAATTGCATCAGACAAAGGATCTGTCTCTGTACTCGTCCTGTTAGATCTCAGTGCTGAATTCAACACCACTGACCATCACTTCCTATTACAGAGACTGAGACATTTAATTGACTTTAAAGGAACCGTATGGCTGGTTTAAGTCCTATTTATCAGATCGATCCCAGTTTTCACATGTTAACGATGAATCCTCTATGCACGCCAAAGTTAGTCACGGAGTTCCACAAGGTTCTGTGCTTGGACCAGTTTCATTCACCTTATGCTTCCTTGTGCTGGCAATGTCATTAGAGAACACTCCATAAACGTTCACTGTTATGCAGATGATACCCAATTATATCTATAGATCAAGCCAGATGAAACCAACAAGTTAGCTAAACTTTAATTATGCCTTAAGGACATGAAAGCCTGGATGATCTGCAATTTCCTGATATTATACTCAGACAAAACTTAAGTTATTGTACTTGGCCCCGAACACCCCCAAAACAAATGATCTAATGATATAGTTACTCTAGATGGCATCGCCCTGGCCTCCAGCTCCACTGCAAAGAATCTCTTAGTTAATCATATGTCCTTTAACATCAATGATTCCTCGAGATTTAAATTAAGGTTGAATGAATGAATGAGTGAATTATACTGTATCCTCTCTACTTTATCATTCACCTCCAAACAGAGCAGCACAGTCCTACTTTCAGTTTTAATCATTTACCCTTTGCTCTGGAATGTGAGTTGGTTACTCATTGAAAAAATGTCAAAGTTAATGAAACTGCTTCGGATAACGCAAATCAAAAAGGCCACTTGTTTGAAAGGGAAGGAAGAACCAACTTTCATGGATATAAAGTATTTTAACTCGTTGAACTCAGCTTTGGAAAAAAAAGTTTTTTTCCTGCAAGAGTTGTTTCAGGCCGGATTCATCCACACCAGAGAGCTGCACCGCTGTATTTTTAGCAGAGCATAGGCGGTAATCATCTTACTCCTTTGGGTGTACGGCTTGCGACTTTCTGGTCACCAAGTTCTTTGTGGTTAGTTTCCACGGAAACCAGACGAATGAGTCATTCAACAAGTTCAGCCAATTCGGCTCTTCAGTTTGGGAATGGATTTCCATCTCTCTCTCTCTCTTTCCCCACGCTACAGGACTGGAAAATGGAAATAGACAGAGAAAACGGTGGCTGGATGGTGGCACACTGCCCAGTTCTGTTCTTACTAAATCTGCCCTCTGTTCCTCCTCCTTCTCTGCCACCTACACATCTCCATTCTCCCACACTCCTGTTTTCCCTCTTTTCATCTATCACTCTTTCAATTTCTTCCATTCTCCCTCACATTCACTTTTTTTCACCACATTTTTTGTTCTGTCACCTCTCCGCTGCCCTCGACCTCCGCAGCTCTAAGCTCATTGGCAGCTCACACCAGTGGCAAGACTTCCAGTAACTTATTAAAAAAAAAAGAGATTTTCTGTTCCCAGAAGTCATTTAAGGTGACATTAGTTTGTTTACTAGTCCTTCATGTTCTGTGATGTTGTGAGAGGCCAAAGATCTTGTTTTTGGTGACTCAAGACGTCAGTCAGCAGAGCATTTACTCGCCACTGTTTGGATTTTGATTGCAGCCTTTGATTGTGAACACTTCCTGTGGGCAGCCTGTTATGTGCATCTAGGGTAGAATGTTTATTCTGACAATTACAGTGAATCTACTGCAGCTTTAATCAGTTATTTGTTTTTCCACCAGCGTACTTCATTTCTCCTGTCACGGCTTCCATTTCTCTCCGTTTACTTTACCGTTACTTTATCCCGCCCTTCACTTGCTGTCCTTATGTCTCCCAACTTGTCCTGCACACAGACACACACCACACCCTTCTCCTTCCACCACTGGTCCCTCACTTCTCCCCTCCTTTCGCTCCCACTGGGAGGAGGCCCAGCAAGTTGGGAGCACTGGACTGACTCACACCCGGCACACCCACCAGATGTGTGGGGCAGAGGGAAACATCAAGAATGTTTGTTTATGTGTGACAGAGAGCGTGAGAGATGATTCATGGTCTATCTATGTTGAGCCTGTTAAATGTTTTACTGGGGAAAGGGAGAAAGAGATGAAACAGTGGCTTTCTGGCCTGACTCAGTTCTGAATAAACTCCTACGCTCCAGCGCAAACTGTTTATCTTAACTCATGATAGCTGCTGATGATAACCCTTTACAGGCCTTGAATAAAAGGATCTGAGTTTCTGTCAAACGAAAAAGGAGGCGGTTCACGGATTTCTAAACTCCGGGTGATGCAATGTCCCTGCAACATCTGGTATCAGGAGTTCAAGTTTAACACGTCAAATGCAGTCACATTTTTCTGGGATTGCAACATTTCTCTGAGATTTGGCTGCAGACGCTCAGGGATGACCACATGGGCGGCACATTAAGAATCACATGTCACCGCCCTGACAGATCATATGGTTACAACTCCTTCTCATCCCAACTCGTCACACTATGCCGCTTTGTCACACCCCTTGGCGTCACTTTATTTTCGCCATTAAAACCACTATAGTTACACTTGGCATCACTTTAGGATTAGGCAACAAAACAACTATAGCTAGGTTTAGGGAAGAAATACATGGTTGGACTTAAAGCCCCCCACCAGCCAGGTTTACTTCCTGTTTTTTTGGTTAACGTTCTTTTTCAAACAGAGAATGGGGGTGTGGTTAATAGTCAGACGTAATTCATTACCATGGCAACCAGATTGCATCGTTTTTCATCCCAGTTCAGATGAAACAAGTTTAGATGAAACAGGAGAGACTTCGGAGAGCAGGTCCAAAGCACACTGGAGCACACGGATTTAAGGCAGTAAACTTTATTAAACATTAACGTTTCGATGCCAACTGCGTCTTCATCAGAAACACACCGACTCTCTCTCACTCGCTCTCTTCTTCACTGCCTCCTCCGCACGCCGGCCACATCACACCGGAGGACGGATAGACATGTTGCAAAGGTCCGCTGTTTGAAATGCAGTTTTGGGACGTTTTGGAGGTGCACCGCGAACCAGCACCGGCTGCTCTGGCCTCAGCTCCCAGCATTCCAATTATTATTAAACTTACAGAAACATTAGCCGACCTTCCACATTCTCTTTCCTCCTCTCTCTCAAACACATACAGAGCGAAGCAACGCAGCGCGTCCGTTTCTGTAACTGCCTGTCCTCAGTCCAAAAGCCAAACTTTATTGAAAAAAGAGAAATTGTTTTATTTCCAAAAATTCACTTCATGTTTTTATCTAACGAAATATTCTGTTTTAGTCCATTTTTTCATCGTGCAGCCACTCAAAAACAACAGTTTCACCGCAATTAAAAACTGTTTTCTCTCCTGCACACACCTGTATTAAAGCTTCAGTAGGCAACAATTTTTTGGCAGCATTGGGCAAAAGTTCCATAATAACCTTTCAGCATATTATAATTCAAGTGTTCTGAGAGATAACTAGACCCCTGCACCTCCTCATGGCTCTGTTTTCAGGCTTTAGAAAATCTAGCCTGTGATGGGAGACTTTGGCCAATCGCAGGTCATTTCAGAGAGAGAGCGTTCCTATTTGCTGGTGGGTGGTGCTTGGTATTTCTTCAGCTGCTCTCAACATGGCTGTCGGGTCACAAACTTTCTCATTTTACAGTTGGAGTTCGCGAGTGATTGACAGCTGGCTCTCATAGATGGCATCTGGACGGCAGACTCCAGATCAGCTCTGACTGGTTGCTTTCCTCTGATCTGTGAAATCTTGCAGATGCCATTAGGAGCACCGGAGGACACCAGAGGACACCGGAGGACACCGGAGGACACCGGAGGACACAGAGGCACATCATTTTTTTTCAGATTACCTGTCTCATGCACTACTGTCAGGATATATTGAATTTAAAAAGTTATAAAAACAACTTTTTTTAATCATATTAGCTCCATTTCTACCTACTGCTGTTTAAACGGGATGGTCTAGCAGCAATCCAACAGCACCATAAATCACATTTATATAAATATAAATAATAATGAAAGAGGCGAGAGATGAGGAGAGACCAGGGTGTGTTTCTTTTGTCTGAAAACTCTGGTAGCTGACACTATGATACCCGACAAATTAAGAAGACATTTAGAAACATTGAAACATATAAGGG
Source organism: Sebastes fasciatus (assembly GCF_043250625.1). Classification (NCBI taxonomy): domain Eukaryota; kingdom Metazoa; phylum Chordata; class Actinopteri; order Perciformes; family Sebastidae; genus Sebastes; species Sebastes fasciatus. The sequence continues at coordinate 6,341,859 of NC_133802.1, forward strand.
GGAGAAAGACAGAAAAAGTTTGTGAACCGCTCATTTAACGAGTTAGGAGTGAGAATTTGTAGGAGTACGGTATCTTTCCTAGCTGTGTTGCGTCCAGTTTTACTCAGGTTGCTTAGATTCTTTGGTGATTAATGACTAAGCAAAGTGAATCCTCAGAGAGCCCCCTCTCTCTCTGTGCTGAAAGAAAGGTATGAGGGCCTGAGGAATTACAGGCATGCAGCACAGACATGCACTTGTGTCCCTTTCCCCCACCCCTATCTGATTCTATTCCCCATCTATCTCCTACTGTAGGTCTATCAGTCCCACCATCCTTTCTTTTTCTACTCTTTCTATGGAATACCCTGTCTCTCTGGTCTGTCTGCCCAGCTTCTGTCAGCGAGGCCAGAATACGAAGTGTGGGGAGTGATAGAGCCCAGCTACCACAAAGGCTCAGAGTGTTAGGAAAGACAGCTTTACGACCTCACCCACAACAAAAGATAGCGAGACTGGGAGGAGACGCTCACAGCAGACATGCACACTTTACACAACAACAGCCGTGGGGCATTCCAAATTGCACTGGAAACTGGCACAAATAAGGAAACCATTGCTGGTTGTAAGATGCAGTTGTGAAACCAGTCTTGATTTGAATCTGGCAGAATGGTTAATGATGGTGTCTGACATTATGATGATGAATGGTGGATTGATTGGTAAAGGTTGAGTTCACGCTGTATAATCATCCCCAACTGTCCAAAAATGTCCCAGCCAATTATCGAAATCTGTCGCTTCCCGCATCTCTAGAACGTATCAAAAGCCTATTAACATAAAGTCATGCGGTGATTCAACTGAGACCAAAAGAGGTCAATTTGTGTCAAACAGCATGCTGGAACTAGACGAACTAATGTGAAAGTAAATAAACAGGAAGCAGCAGACTGCTTGGACGTGGCATGGGAATAGAGGCCTGCTGCTTATTATGGGATAAGGCTAAAGAACGGCAGGTCAGAATGTGAATTTCTCGGAAGCCAGAAGAATTTCCCGCACACACAGCAGACTTGGGGGGATGATGGCAGGAGGCCAGACAGCCATCAGTGTCTCTGTGCATAACAGGGAAGAAGACGAATGATATATGATAATTTCATCATTGTTTTTATTCTGTGTATTGTTCCGACCGGTAACACCCACAGAACAAAAAACAGGACTCAACAGCACGACTCAGAGCAAGGCAGGTGCAATCAAACAGTCTTTACTTGCCAAACAGGTTTGGTACACAGGTGAGCAGTCAGATAGGGGCAACCAGCTCCGACAAGGATAAGGTGAAAAACATGGTCCGGTAAAAACAGACTGAGTTCAGAAAAACCAAGAACACTGGGAAATCGCCGGAACGCTTGACTCGGGGACAAAGACGAACTGGCACAGAGACAGGGGAGACTAAATACACTGGGGAGGTGAGGCCAATTAGGAGCAAGATGAGAGGTAAGTAACATCAAATAATGTTTAATATTTATAATTTGAGATCGGTGCGGCAAGGATGGACTTCCGAGCTGATCGGGGGGATGTAAAAAACACTCCTGACATACCTCAGACCACGGGAATATCTGGAAAGATCATCTTTAGAACCATCAAAAAATCTGGGCTTTGCTGACGGTCGTCGGGAGGGGGAGGGGGGAATTGGGCCCAAAATCGGCTTGATTCTCGTGTAGTGTGTGTCCGGCATTATACTGAAGTATACAGAGAGGTCTAAGTATATTTGGCGGCTTATGCTTACTTTTTGATAGAGTAGCCTATTAGAGGGTGTGATAGTTATTTGGCGTATGTTTTGATATTAATTTACTTTAAATCTTCAAGATTCGCAAGTTAATCGTTATTAATCGCTATGCTGTCCTCACTCAAAGTTGTTGCAGGCAACGTGTTTTTCAGCTATACAGCCAGCTCAACAATATATTCTCCAGCATTGCATTCTCCAAGGAACAGACGAGTTGTTGTATTTGGCAGGATTTAATGGAGGAAAATATGTAATTTTGTAAAACTGAAAAAGAGCACAAAATACAAACATCAGATAAATGTGCTTGTAAGTACTAAATAATATATCAATAGAGAAAAGATCACTAGCATAACTAACAGGTGCATAAAAGTATATTTACACAAGAACCAATGCTTTAAACATCAATAAATCTCTATGTAGTTGAAAACAAACTAACTATCAAAATACTGTACTCAACCTAAGAAATGGTGACATAAACATGTTCACATAACTGTGATTAGTGAATAACTTACAGATGAAGCCGGTTTTGTGGATTTATAGCACAGGATTAAGAAGATTGTACACAGATGATTCCCTGAGCAAAAAGGAGCTTCTTGAACACCACTTCCTGTTATTCTTTGTTTACAATGACCTCACTTCCTCTTCAGTACAGCTATTTGCAGACGCCACTAGGGGGTGCCAAAGGACATACAAAGGGAACACTTTACACTGGTTCCAATACAATCGCATTGTCCATAGTTAATCGCGATTAATCGCAAATTAATCCCACATTTTTTATCCTTTTAAAATGTAACTCAAAGGGAGATTTGTCAAGTATTTAATACTCTTATCAACATGGGAGTGTGTAAATATGCTGCTTTATGCAAATGTATGTACATATTTATTATTGGAAATCAATTAAGAACACAAAACAATGACAAATGTTGTCCAGAAACCCTCACAGGTAGTGCATTTAAAATTAAAATATGCTCAAATCATGACATGTCAGTGTGTCAGTGTGCTGACTTAACTATGACTTGCCCCAAAACTGCATGTGATTATCATAAAGTGGACATGTCTGTAAAGGGGAGACTCGTGGGTACCCATAGAACCCATTTTGAGGTCAAGGGACCCCTTTCAAAATGGCCATGCCAGTTTTTCCTCACCAAAGGTTTGTGTAATTTGGAGCATTATTTACCCTCCTTCCGACAAGCTAGCATAACATGGTTGGTACCAATGGATTCCTTAGGTTTTTTAGTCTCATATGATGCCTGTATCTTCACTTTAACTTTAAAACTGAGCCACCTACAACCTAAAAACCACAAGTTGTGTTAAAGAAATTAGTGGCGTTAAAACAAATTTGCATTATTATCGCATTAACGTTGACAGCCCTAGATATAATGTTATGTAATATGTTAATTATTGAGCTTAGGCAGGCAGGTAGGCAGGTTTTGTTCCCTTTGGACACAGCTAAGCTAGCCGTTCCCCCCGTTTCCAGTCTTTATGCTAAGCTAAGCTAACTGCTGGCTGTAGCTTCATATGTAATGTAAGGACACAAGAGCTATATCAATATTATCATATAACTCTCGACAAGGAAGCGAATAAGCCTATTTCCAAAAGCGTCTATATATTTCTTTAATGGATTTATGAATTATGAATATGAAATAATATATGTCCAATAATCAATTTTTCAAAAAAAAAAAAAAAAAAGTCACAGGCATAATGTTACACTTTTGTTGTTAATTTTATTTTTGTTACAAAGGTTTTTTCCTCCAGTGTTTTAATAAGCAGCAGCCTCTTCAATGGATTTGATGTCCTTGCTCTCTGACACCACTTTGCCATCCACCAGAGTCTGAGTGACTGTCACCACTTTGGTCTGGACCATCTTCGGATCAATTGCATCGCAGAGACTGGGAAAATTAACAAAAGAGTAAAATCAATACAGAGTTGTTCTTTGTAAGGAGTAAAACAAAATGTATTCCTAATTCATACACTTGAATTAGATCCTTTGTGTCACTATATTTGGCATCAAATATAAAGTTATGTGGTATCCACATGCTGAAATGAAGCAGTTGGAATGAAAGTCATGGGAGGAGTATTGTACTGAAGCAGATTAACTACTTTTACTTTTCATATCAACGTTGATTCGTGTTTGCATGAAGCTAATTTGAATCAAATTTGCAAAAGCTCCCCAGAGACGAACAAAGCTGCACTATCAGTCAGCTCACAATGCAGAGCGACGAATGTTTGGCTTTCAGCAAAGGTACGATCGAGCAGTTGTTTTTTTACCGTTTCACCCAAACTTTCTGCCTCCTCTCCTCATACTCACTCGAAGTCTGCCTCGCCGTCCAGCAGCCTCCTGTACTCGGCGATCTCGACCTCCAGTTTCACCTTGATGTTGAGCAGGTGCTCGTACTCTCTCGTGCTGTGCTGGATGTCGTTGCGGATCTGAGTGAGCTCCTCCTGCAACCTCAGGATGATCGCGTTGTACTTCTCCACCTCCATGTTGTAACGCATCTCGATGTCGCGCAGGGTGGCCTCCAGGGACGCTTTCTGTCAAGAGGCGAAGAAAAAAGCTTGATTACGCAGTCGATCGATGAAGTAGGGAGACCAAATGTTTTTTCTGGGCTTTCTTGCCGAGTGTTAGGTAACAAGTTTGATGCCAGTCATGTCTGTAGGATAATTATGCACTAATCACTAACGCTCTTACCATACTAAGTGTAGACTGCAGTTCAATGTCCAGTGCCTGACACCTCCTCCTCGTATCAGACATCACAGTCGTGGCTTCCTTCAGAGCTGTTGTGCTCTCAGTCACTTGGCCATGCACCTCTGTGATCTGGATACATGATACAAATACATATAGTACACATGAAAAGGTTCTTAACAAACACAGCTATGCCCTTACAAAAAAAAACTTTAAATAAGGGAGTATGCCCTCAGTTTACGTTTTATGTACTTATCTGAGATAAACTTAACAAAGCTATACTTAAATATACTTGGCTTATACTGACAAGTATACAGAAAAGTCTAAATGTACTTGGCAAGTATACAGAAGAGTCCGCGTAAACTTGTCTTATACTGAAAAGTATACAGAAAAGTATATATATAAGTATATTTGGTTAAGTACTATAAGTTAACTTAAAGAAAATGTACAAGTGTACTTCAAAAACTAGTAGTTTACTGAGTGTACTTTAAAACCAAAAAGTGGACTACAAGTATATAATTAGCAGTATACCTATAAGTTCACTTGTAGTATAGTTCATAGTTGCAGTACAAAATACAACTTGGATGTAAACTAGTTGTGTACTCAAAGTTTACTACTCTTACATTTAATATATTTATAGTACTTTTGCTTTCAATACTTAAGCAAATTGAATATCGGAAAATGAATGATGATTGATACTTAGGTACAGAAAATATCAGATGCTTTAAAACTTTAACTCAGGTAATATTCTAATAGGTGACTTTAACTGGTTAGATATCTGTACTTTTACTCAAGTGTGGCTTTCAGGTACTTCATCCACCAAAAGTATACTTAAAAGTATACTTTTATAAACTAAAAAGTGGGCCAATTTAGTCCCAAAAAGTATTGAAGTAGTACACTTACAAATAAACTACTAGTACATTGATATTTACTTATTACATACAGTATACTTGGGAATATATTTTAACTATACTTATGGTTACTTTGTAACTTCTTTTTTGTAAGGGTATTCAACCCAAAATGTATTTGACGAATATTGGCATTGACGAATTACCTGAGCTTCATGCCAGTTTTTGAGGTCCTCCTGGTTCTTCAGTGTTATCTTCTCATACTTAGCCCTCATCTCCTCCATGATCCTGGCCAGGTTGTGTCCTTTAGCAGCGTCGACATCTACGTGAACGTCTTGGGTGATCTGGGCACGCAATTCCTTAACATCCTGTTGAGTGGGGAAATAGTCAGGGAGTGATTTCCTGAACAAGGTTAGAGGGGTTATCCTGTTCAAAGAGGTCCTATATTTACAATAGTATTGGGAATATTGAATATGTTTTTTTCTCTTCATATCGCTCTCCCGTCGTTTAGTTGGATTAGGCCAAATGCAGCTGTTTTCATACAAATAATTTCTGATCAGTGCCCCTCACCGCCATGTGGTTCCTCCTCAGAGTGATCAACTCTTCCTTCAGAGACTCAATATCGCTCTCCAGGTGCAGGCGAACAACGTTGGTGTCATCCAGAAGCTTCCTCAGTCCGGCCACATCAGCCTCCACCGTCATACGCATGGACATCTCGTACTCCATCCTAACGATACATACTGTATATCAGATATATGTTGGATGTTGGATGGAGAGCCTGTTTCATTTTTCTACGCGAACCTGAACACTCACTTGACTCTGAAGTCGTCTGAAGCCAGGCTTGCGTTGTCAACAGCGATAGCAAGATGCGAGTTGTCCTTCATCATGTCAAATATCTGAAAGAAGTGAAATCATTTTGTATATATTTCAGTGTGTGAAAGACAAAGAAACTGCAGTCACACTATTCTCCCACAGTCAATTTGATGGACTGCAAACTGTAATTTTCAGTTTGATATGTTGTAAAGATGAAGAACTGACTTTGATAACAAGCTGTCATAAAAGTCATAAAAGAACAAAGAAGTTTATCTCTCATAGCTCGACATGGAGGTAAAGATAAGAGTGAGACTACAAGTAATAAATGTTGTGAAATCAGTCAGTTGGAGAGATCCATGAACACGTTGGAGAGAAGGATGTATGATAATATAAAAAAAAGTGCTTCAGCCTGGAATGATTTTTTCCCCCGACATTACAGTATGTGACATTTTCAAGGGAAGGAAAGTGGACAGAGGATTAAGATCTCGGTCAATAAAAAGTTCTGCATAGAGAGTTCTTTAGAAAAACTACAATTTAACAGACATTTCTGAACATTAGTTTGCTAAAGCTACCTCTCATTATGTAACACATATAGTTACCCTTGGCTCGCTCGTTAAACTGTCACCACTCTTCCAGCGCACTTTCTATGTGCATTTACTGTTGTCGTGGATGGGTCACCTAAGGAGACCAAGATTTGTCCCTGGCATTATGTTATTAAATATATGATATAAAGAAATCTTTTCTTTCTGTCTTTTTACTTTTTTTTTCTATTAAGTGACTAAATAAGACACATCAAGTCTCATTAAAGGTATACTATTTAGGAATTTTCAAAAAAAACATGTATAGACTGATAAAAAAATAATAAAATCTCTCTCAATCATCACTTATGACCCACTAGAAGTGTGTGGTGGTGTCTGTATCTGTGTATGTAGCTTGTATTTCCTCTTTTCTTCTTATTTTGCTGTGTTCAGGACGTTTCTGTGCTTCAACAATAATGTTTTATTTCCATGACTCACTGCTTTGCTCTCACTAACGCCGCTCCCTCTCTTCATTCACTCTATAGCTCGCTCGATCATTGCAGCTCTCTCTCCCCATAGAGGAGGGGGCCAACTTTGAATGCGGTGTGTTAACAAACAGCAACCAACAACTGTTACATATTATACCTTTAAGATTTCCTGATTGTTTCATTTACTCACCTTGGCCCTCAGATCCATGATGGTGGTGTTGTACTTGCCGAAGTCCTTCTCATCCAAGGGGCCTCTCTTCTCGATGGTCTCTCTGATCTTGATCTCCAGAATGCCGTTGGCTTTCTCCAGATTCCTCACCGTCTCCAGGTAGCTAGCCAGGCGGTCGTTCAGGTGCTGCATGGTTAACTTCTCGTTGGTGATGGCCAGGGTTCCAGAAGTGGACCCAGACGACGAGGATTGGTAGTCATACCCACCCCCAAAGCCGCTGCCGACCCGTGTGCCGTAGGCCGTGGAGATCCTTATCCCCCGGCCACCTGCCCCTCCGCTGACACTGTGGGCATAGGCCCTGTCCATCGGTAGAGGTCTATGAATGGCCCCCGCATTGGTCGAACGGCCACCAAGAATTTGAGAACTCTGGCGTCTAATCAGGGGCTCCATTGCTGATCAATTAGAGGAAGAAGCGATGTGTCCGGGTACAGAGGAGATTGGCAGGTGAGAGTGGAGGACCGAGGCGAGTCTTCTTGTCTTATATACCACTCTGACAGGCAATATTCCTTCCTGCCACTCCTCTCCTATCTATATTACATTTTTACCTTTAGCCTTCTTGCTTAGACTTTGTCCCCAGAACACCCACTGTCAAAGGCAAAAAGGTATGCTGACATTTTCATATTGATAATGTGCAGTCAATGAGCTGTATCTATGGTAACCATGATATAAACAGCAGCTTAAAGCATAAAGCTGGCCGTGTTCAATATCATGTCAACAAATTCCATGAAAAGACTAAGAATAAGAATAAGTAATAATATCCAATGCCTGATACCTTATTCCTCTGTGCCATAGAGTCCCATTATTGTCCAAAAACTACAAAAAACGCACCAGTGAGCCACACTGGGGGACATGTTCCGTCAATATACTGAACATGACCATTTTCTTTCAATTTTGAATCGATTCATACACCGTTTTGATGCTGTAAATACTCACCAGATTACTAAATGTGAATTCATCCACAGCTGAAAGTAGTCCACAACAAATGCACTATTTGTTTGAATCATGTTTATTAAAAACTGCAGTGGCCAGTTATTCATTATTTCCCTTCTTTTTTTTTTTTTAAAACAAAGTGCCCCATTTCTTAAGATTTATGTCTTTATGTTATGTTTTTTGTTTTTTTTCTTTCATGGAATTTGTTGACAATAAGAGAAACATAGATTTACACCAGCCTGATCATTTAGCTGGGTATTCAGACCAAGGGGTTAACAAAGGTAAGGCCATGTTGCTTCAGGTGCCCGTGAGACGATGAAAAACGATCCAGGAAGAGTAACACGAGTAATAAATACGGCTTATCAGATGCTAAAATAGATGCACGGCGGTTTATAATAGTAAGAGGGAGGGATTTTACAACTCTGGAATGTTATCGCGGTCGGCAACAATCATTTTATTCCTCATCTCTACGATCGCAGTAAGCAATAGAATTACCCCGTCCAGGTCACAAAATAATCTACCAGGAATGTGCACTTGCATGGTAACGGTTGGTCCGCTCTACATAGCGAGCCTGCATTGGCGCAACCACTCTACCAAATGTTTTTTCACAGGTTGTTAATGTTGGTCTGAACTCTGCAGTAAGATACCCTTTATGATGTTTTTGACTCTGTACAGTGATTGTAAAGGTACATGTAGCAGTGCACCTTTAAAAATGGAGAGGAGGAAAACTGCAAGCTAAAATTACCAATGGATTAAGAATGAAGGATCTAATGCTCATCATATATAGAGTGCTACAGGAATGAGTCCTTAAACCTGGCAATGAGTTAGCACTTTAGCACTTCCGGTTCCCCTCGTCTGGAAGTCAATGTTGTTTTTGAATGGGTTTTTAGTTTGAAGCCTGAAAAAAGGTCTGTGGTTAACACAAGAGATTTTAATGTTTTGTTCTACGATATAAAATACGTCAGTAAATATCCCACTCGTGAATTTTGAATCTTTTACGTGTCTTAAAAAAGTGGCTAAATGAGACTACTAAACGTCATAACGACTTGTCCGCCTTTACAGCCTTGTTGCGTTCATGTGACCGTAGTTTAGTTTGTTTATAGCCTTACGTTAGCTTCACCTTCACCTTGATGATATGATATGATATGATATGATAATGTGTAAGTATCATAGAGGTGTATTTGTCACAAAGCTTATTTTCGGCAATAATCCAAAACCCAATGGAAAAAATCCCATTGGCTTTTTGTCAAGGGATCCCAGGGCGATGCCAACTTCCTGGTTGGCCTACAAAAACAGGACATCCCTGGAGCACTCCATTACGTGTTTCCTACATATTTATAGTTTAGACACCAGACTGGAGTTCAGTGTGTCATACATTTCATTCCTCTCAAGAATTCATATATTGCTATCGAGAATGAATGAATGGTAAATATTCCTGTCACTGTCTGCTACCGTAATATGCTTGATTTATTCATTTTATGCCCCCTCTGTCATGTTAAGATAATATAATCTGATATATCTGATGTAAATTATTTTCAGTATCAAACCAAACAACATGTTGACACCATGATAAATTTCTTAAAATGGACTTTATTGAAATGTCTGAACATCACAGCGCAACAGGCCGACTTAACTGGACAGAAAGAAAACCAAAGATGATGACATAAAAACATAAAAAAAATGTTTTGCATTTATTTGGACTCTTATTACTTTGAAATATGGGATGTCTTTAATTAGTTTGTCTCTGAAAAAAAAAAGCTCTCCAATTCTGAACTTTGTAAACATCTGCAGGTCAACACACAAACATAAATAAATCATGATGAAATAAATATTTGATGATTTAGTTTTCCTCTGATCCAGTTTTTTTCATTTCATCAACCTGTGGAACAGCTGATTATCCAGGAAGTCAAACTAATTGCAGCGTCAGCTGAGATTACGGTTAGTGCTGTGTGACTAAGAAAAAAGGAGAAAATGTTGTGGGAAAAAAATATAAATTTTGGCCAATCATATGTTAGTGTTATGATGCAGTGACAGTGATTGTTGGGAGTGTCAGGTGGTTGCCTCTGCTATTCAAAGATCTTTGGTATTTGTGCTGGAGGAAACCACCTTGCCATCCACCAGGGTCTGTGTGACAGTCATCACTTTGGTCTTCACTGTTCTCTGGTCTTCCAGAGCGTCCTGGAGCCTGAATGGAAATATGAAGAACAAATTAATTGTCAGCTAGGTTCTATTGACAGATTTAATGGTTCATTTTGCCTCCGCGGGTTTTATTTGGACAACTCTGTCATTATAGAATCATTAATCCACTCACGTGAAGTCCTCCCCGTCCAGCAGCCGTCTGTATGTGGCGATCTCAGCCTCCAGCTTCATCTTCATGTTGAGCAGGGTCTCGTACTCCTGCGTCTGCATCTGGATGTTGTTACGCAGCTGCGTGAGATCGGCCTCCAGACCCAGGAGGATGGTGTTCAGAGACTCGATCTCCATGTTGTAACGCATCTCCGTGTCCCTCAGTGTGCCCTCCAGAGAGCCTTTCTGTGAGAATGTGAAAGAAAAGAATGGGTTAAATTTTTTTACAGTGAACCCAACTCGCCGATGACAGCTCCATAGCGAGTCACCGGAGTGTAAAGCTTGTGTCAACAAAGTCGACGTGAGAGCCTTGAAGTGAAAGTGCTGAGTTAGCCTCTGCAGCGTGTGTTGAGATAAATGAAGTGTGTGCTGACTGAGTGCTTCTCACCAGGCTCCTCTGTGACTCCAGCTCGATCTCCAGGGTTTGCATCTGTCTGCGCAGGTCGTTCACCTCTGTATGTGCACCCTTCAGGGCCTCTGTGTTCTGGGTGACCTGACTTTGCACTTCTGTTATCTGATGGAAGGATTTAGATCAACAAGATAAGCAAAACTCAACTTAAGACTCACTCATTTCAACAGGGACTTTGCAGGTGATAGTTTCTTGTTAATCGTTTACCTGAGATTCGTGCCATGTTTTGAGCTCATCCTGGTTCTTCTTTGCCATATTCTCGTACTTGGCCCTTATTTCTGCCATGATCTGAGACAGGTCCTGTCCTTTAGGAGCGTCAACATCCACACGGACTCCTGACTGGGCGATCTGGTTACGAAGCTCCATAACTTCCTAAAGAAATAAAAATGGATAGAGGGGTTAATAGACATAATAACAAATCTAGAGCACTTCAATCAGTTCAAGTGGATAGAGCAGTACTTGGAAAGAGGCCGGGGTAGATGGATTGGTCAAACAAAGACAGGACTTTCACCCCGGAGACCACTGTTTGTGTCCTGTGTGAAACCAAGTCAACGTTGACCTATTTTAAGTACGTAACATTACTATACCGCATACGTAATGTAGCCTACTTAACTATGTAGCAATCATACTTATTTTCACCCAAACCATGATCAAACAAACACAGGACTTTCACCCCAGAGACTGCTGTTCATATCCTGTGTGAAACCAAGTCAACGTTGACTTATTATAAGTACGTAACGCTACTACGTCATGTACGTAGTGTAGCCTACTTAACTACGTAACAAACATACTTATCCTTAACCCAAACCATGATCTTTTTTTAAACCTAACCAAGTAGTGTTGTTGATTGTATGTATGTAACGATCAGAAATATACATGTGCAAAACTAACGCTAGAGGGATTCCTAGAATGTCATAGTTTGAAGCGTTGGGTCACTGACCAAGCTGCCGTATTTGACGATTTGGGATAGAGCGGAGCTTAGATCCTACGGAAGACTTGTTTTATTGAGCTGTGACCCAGCTGTGACTCCTAGCCTCTTTCAACCATAATCGCATTATGGTCAGGTAAATATACAGAGGGTGCATCTAAACCACTATCTGGGGCCATAAAGACTTAATTCTTTCAGTAAACAAATGCTTGCGTGTTGGCTTGTGCACTTAAATGATAGTCATTTGAATTCTTTGGTGTTTTCTCTATTGCCAAATATGGATGGGGACCATTTTTTACGATGAGGCTTCCCACAAAATTCACATACAGATATTTCAGATTTCTTAACACACCGCCCTTTTTCCACTGACGTTTTCTCAAGCTTGTTTTCAACAACGCCCTGCAGCCTGTCAGGATGTGTCGGCTGCATGCAGTCGTGGCGTAGTGTGCAACATAGTATACTGTACGGCACCCATGGGGATGATGTTAGAGGGGATTATGGAGAGATAAGCAAATATTTATTCAGGCTTTCTGTGTGGCTGTTTGCTGAAATGATGTCCAGAGGTCTTTTAAACGTGGCTTTTGTTTGGAATTTATTAGACTTTGTTGAAAGCAGCACTAAAAAAAGTCAACACTGGCGCAGCATAAATACGACCTTTGACACTCGCAGACAAAATGTACAAAACCAGAGCTTAAGTTTATGTTAAAGGCCCTGGAAACCTATTTTGTAAATCAGGTTGCTAATGTTCTTTTCTTTGGTTATTTCAGAGATTTCTACCTTTCTGTTTTTGTCCTTGCTTTTTTCACTGGTTTGAAGTCGGAAGCTGGAAAAATGCGATGTTAACATGCACTGATTAAAGCTTGGGTAGGTAACGTATTTTAGAAACCTTTTTTGTTATAATTCTTGAATTCTACATCCCAACAGCAATAAATACATGAAAAGCTCTGCCAAAAAAAAAAAAATAGAATCTGCTATCTGTGGCTGTTGCTTTCATTGGCAACACTGGACTGGGTTTTTCCGTTGGATAACTTTTAAAATCTGGCTTATTCTTGCTGGTTGCTCCATTGTTACCTACCCACGCTTTAAGATGAAACTCAACTTTCAAGTTGAAGTTTGGATTTGAATGCCCCCCCTTCCCAAATAGAAGTTTATTCAAGTGTGTTATTAGTATACTTATTTTAAACTTAAAGTAAGGGAGTATACTTTCAGGTGACTTTGTATGTACTGTACTTATCAGAGATATACTTAACAAAAGTATACTTAAGTATGCTTAGTTTATACAGACAAGTATACAGAAAAGTCTAAGTATACTTGGCCTATACTTGTACTTAATCTTTTGATCGAGGTATACTTAAGAAAAGTATAATTAAGTATTCTTGTCTTATAGGCCTACGGAAAGGTGTACTTGGCTTGTAGTTGTGGTTACTGTTTGATAGAGTAGCCTATTAAAGTGTGTGAGAGTTTGTCAACGAATGTTTTGATATTAATTTACTTCAATTCATCAAAAATTTGCTACGTTTTTTGGATTCTTTGTTCACCGTGCAGGCATGTGAGAAAAATTTATTATTTTTTTATCATCACTCATTGGCTAAGTACTATAAGTTAAAGTATACAAAGTGTACTTTCATAAACTAAAAAGTGGGCTACAAGTATATAACTATTAAACTAGCAGTATACCTATTCTTTTGTAGTATAGTTCATAGTATAGTTGACAACAAAAGACAACTTAGATGTAAAGTTGTGTACTCAAAATTTACTGTTCTTACACTTAAAGTGCACTTAAGTGTGGGCCAATTTAGTCCCAAGAATTAGTACACTTACAAGTATACTAGTTCATTGATAGTAGTTTACTTACTACATAGAGTATACATCGGGGAAATATACTTGAACTTTACTTGAAGTATAGTTCCTAAAATAAACTTGAAGTATACTACTTTTTCGTAAGGGCCATCATACTCACATTTTCATGGTTCTTCTTGAGGTGGATGAGCTCCTCCTTCAGGGATTCAATCTCGCTCTCCAGGTTCATGCGGCTCATGTTGGTGTCGTCGATGAGCTTCCTCAGGCCGATGATGTCGGCTTCCACAGACTGGCGGATGGCCAGCTCAGACTCAAATCTACACAGCACAGGGCAGGGCAGTAAGGTACTGTACCTTCAAAGCCTGGCACAGCTGCTCACATTCACTTTGTAAATCTACTCATCAGGTCTTAACTGAATAACTCAATGACTAAAGTTACTGAATGGACCTATACTATTTTTTAATTATCTTTTTTAAGCTATCTTTCCTTCAAGGTTAAATATACATGGTCAGCATACAATATTCTATTTGCCAGCTGTGTTTGCTATGACATTTAATTGATGATACAAGTGAAACGCCTCCGCCGGCTATGATGCAAAGGTGATGATTTATGACTACAAGACAGACACCCTGTATTCATCCCACAACCCATTCAGCAGTAAAACGGGTGTGCCCGCAGCTGTCTGGCTTAGTGTTTTACAACCTCTGCGGCACGGCGGGTGGAACTTACTTCACTCTGAAGTCATCGGCCGCCAGGCGAGCGTTGTCGATGTTGAGAATCAGGCGGGCATTGTCAGTGGTGGAATCGAACACCTACAACAGGTCGACAAAAGAAAGAGGTGGTAAGAGGGCCAGCACAGACAACCAACAGAGATGGCAAAACAATGATGAACTATTCATTTAATGAGAGTCCACTAGCTTCTTTAAAATATTGTGAGAATTCTACATAAGAAAGAAATTATATTGAATCTGTTAAAACTGGTTTGAAGAACATTTTAAAATTCAGATTTGATCAAATGACATTGGGTGTTTATTCCAGTGAGATAAGTAGTAATGTTTTTTTTTTTGGAGAAAGTGTCAATGTCTGTGTGTAAATGAGGACAGTGCCAGCGGGCCGCTTCAAACAAAAAAACAGACAGTTGCAGTATTTTTTAGCAGTCACGGTACGGTAGCTAAGGGCTGGGATGGGTGGCAGGGGAGGCATCCAGGTGACAAAGTCCACCAGCCAATAAACAGCTGCCAGGCAACGGCTGTGCTGTCGCTGCTTAGGAACAGGATCTATCCTGTCAGCAGGAACAAGGCAGGTGATTTGCATGAGGAAGGTGGTGATGTCGGTTGCGGTGGTGCTTGTGTGTGTGTGCGTGCGTGGTCATGTGAGTGCGCATGCATGTGTGTGTGTTTGCACGGGAAGTTGACTGTGCGTGCTTTACCGGACAGGGCTGGTTTAACATTGGCGGGGGAGTCTGTGTTGTTTCAGATGGGGGTGCTGAGGGTGGAGGGCACCATTATAGAGTGATTGTTGCCTCATGCCAAAAGGAAAATTAATCTATTTTGACACTGCGCTGTTTGGATGAACCTCTCAGCTGTTAGTAAAGTTGAGAAGATTTTGCGAAATAGATGTTAAACTCCTTCTTCTTCTCCTCTCGTTGCCTCCCCCTTTTGTCCAATTTGTTTGTGGCATCATTTCAAATGAGGGTTTGCTGACGTCGATGCTGCTATCTGTGTGACTCCCACAAGGACAAAGTTTCGAAAAAGAAATGCTCTTTGTGGGCACACTTTCCCCATAATGGGAACATGGAAAAGTAACAGTTTTCCCATGCTGAACTGCCACAGTAGACACTCTGTATTTAGGTGTTTATCCAGTTGCTCCATTGGGACCAACTGGAATGTTCCATTTGGAAACTGCACATAATTTGCAAAGGAAAATGTAGCTTTGAATGAAGAGTGGCAGCAGGATGAGGAGGGTTACACAGTCCAGTCCTCTTTCAGTTTTTTCTTTCTTTGGCATTCAGTGGTACAAACCCTGGAATAAATAATTTACTAATTTTCCTGGTTGTGGACACTTTCTTTCTAAAATTCTAGTTCTAAAATCTCTCTGCACCAGTTAGCTGTGCCGGATGTATCTGTATGGGGCGTACAAGGGATGTCTGAAATGAATTGTGTTATCAGATTAATTACTTCTAAAATGCAGAACATAAAGAAACAATAAGCTCCACCTTGAACGTTCTTATTCACATTAAGTGAGTTGACTTTCCTCCTTCCGTCCCTTATCAGCTTCTATTTTATGTATACACAGTAGAAATGACTGTACTGCGTGTTCAGTCCTATTGTCCGACTAACAACACACTGTTTGTGTTACGCTAAACAAAGAGGAAATAGGTAGTTAAAGTCATGATGTATGGGCCTGCAAGTTGACCCTTTACAGCCTGTGAAGTCCCTTGATTCTTGTTTTTTATTGTTTCTCTCTGCTTTCCTGTCTCTCTGACCCGTGATGCTCCAACATTCCTCTGCCATACTGTTTCCGGTGCAGCCCTTTGCGCCCGGCACCCGGAGAGACGGCCGGCACTGTGCCAAGCAGTAACCCTGGGTACTGATGGAGTTTCGTTTAGGTCAAGGGGCACAGAATATATTTGAATATATTTAAATACGTTTGCAGTGTAAATACCCTCAAGATATATTGTGCCTTAGACTTTTTTACAACTTTCTTGCCCAATCACACTTACACCACATCTTCTCACAACATTTATCACCTCATAACTCACCCTGGGTTTCATCCATCCACATTACCTCCCTCCCTCCCTCCATTCATTCAACCTCTCTTTTGCTCAACACCTAATAAATCAACACATGCACATCTTCTCCCCAACCTCCTCCTCACCTTCCTCCTCAGGTCATCCAGGATGGCCTGGTACTTGCTGTAGTCTCTGAAGTCAGGTCCGCTCTTCTCCAGGGCCTCCTTGATCTTAATCTCCAGCTTGTGGTTGGCCTGCTCCAGGTTCCTCACCGTCTCCAGGTAGTTGGCCAGACGGTCGTTCAGGCCCTGCATGGCGAACTTCTCATTGCCCATGATGTCGGCGCTGTTCCCGCTCACCTGGACGCTGCTGGAGAAGCCCCCTCCTCCGGAGCCCATTCCCATGCCGGCTCCCAGCCCACTGCGGGAGGAGATGCTGATGCGGGCCCCACCGGCCCCACCATGGATAGTGGGGGCCCTGTAGACGGGACCAGAGGTACGGCTGAGTGATGCACCAGGAGGCCTGCTGCTAGTGGAGGAGCGCATAGAGTATGTAGTTTGCTTGGAGGTTTTCATTGTGGCTGAGACTCAGTGAGAGAGAGAGAGTGAGTAAGAGAGAGCAGGCACGGGCTTGGTACGCAGGAATAGGAGCTCACAGACACAACGCAGGAGGAGAGGGAAAGCTGTTAAACTATATAAACCTTGTGGGC
Organism: Sebastes fasciatus; assembly: GCF_043250625.1. Lineage (NCBI taxonomy): Eukaryota > Metazoa > Chordata > Actinopteri > Perciformes > Sebastidae > Sebastes > Sebastes fasciatus. Next base: position 6,359,029 of record NC_133802.1, read on the forward strand.
CCTCAGGTCCGCCCCTAAAACCACTCCCCCTCACCCTGAGTCACCTCCCTCTTTTCCACAGGCCTAAACCGCAGGACTGCTCACAGCATGCCTTTGTCCTTCACAGCCCTCATAAGTTGGTCAATTCTGAAGACTCAATGGAATTCAATAACTTGGAGATTTGCAGTATTTTATGAAAATAAAACATCTTTTATCCGACATTAATGATACTAAATATTACTTTGACTTTATAAAGTCCAAGAACATCATTTTATATTTTTATTTCAATAATTCCCCTGAAGTCAAGATATTAAAAAAAAAAAACATTTCTTTTTCCATATGTTTTTCATAGTTTTTGGACAACTATGGAGTTGTGTGGCATATTATATCAGCTACACAAACAGTAATTGTTGGTAGGATAAATTCATTGTCAGTTTTAATCTCTTCGGGGGGAATTGTTTTATAATAAAAAGATAAAATAAGAGCAACCATAATCTTTCAAGATCGTCTGTTACCTGGAAATGGAGCTATACTGTGAGAATATATGTTTTTTTTACAGATGTGCGAGGTATCCAACGATCCCAATGACGTCCAACAGTATTAAGTTGAACAAACAAATATTTCAAATTTTGTCACCCACATTAGACTCATCAAAACACGTTATCGGTTGTGTCACATTCCCCACCCTGAAAACAGCAACATATCATCACCTTTCGAGAATGTCTCGGAATCGGTTCAGTCTAGTTTACTGGAATGATGTCATCATTGTCTTAAGTCACCGTGGGCAGGTGATATCAGGCCATGTCACACCTGGACTGTAGTCACTTGATGAAAGAAACAAAACAGATGTTCTCACACATCATAACACAGCATTCAAAAGACATGTTCACTGTCTCTGCCTCTTTTTTTAAACTGAAAACACAGACGACATCCTGTCAAACAAAACAAAGGGGAGTATAACAGACCTAAGTCCACAAACACAGACATCTCTCCCCTGAAATTAACCCAGGCTTGACGCAGCCAGTAAAGACAAAAAAAATAAATAAAGGGTCCTTTGAGCAGTTCAAAGTATCCGCATACAACGGTTTGTGTGATATCTTACAAAAAGTTATTCCTCATTTTTCATGCATTTTCCTACGAATGTCCAGTATCAATTTCCAGTCTCAAAATAAACTTCCGTGTTCACAGGAAACAACTTGGTTAGGTTTAGGCAAGAAAACTACTTAGTTAGATTCAGGAAAGGTTTGTGGTTTGGGTTAAAATAACTCCGGAAGTGCTGTAACTTAAGTACGGAAGTTACGTGACAAATAAAACAACTTTGACTTCTGGTTTCACACAGGACGCAAACACTGGATGTGTACCTCTTCTGGCGTGGAGAGGAGGTTGTGTTGCTCTGGTTCTATCTATTTGGCGTGGAGAGGAGGACGTGTTGCTCTGGCTCTACCTGTTTGGCGTGGAGAGGAGGTTGTGTTGCTCTGGCTCTACCTGTTTGGCGTGGAGAGGAGGTTGTGTTGCTCGGGCTCTATCTGTTTGGTGACGCCGGGAAGCTGCTTGACATCCTCCTGGATCCACCTTCTCACATATGTTCACATTATATGTATTATTTTTTGTCATATGGATTGTCCATGTTGTATTTTCATTATGTTGTTACTCGTACATATGACATCTATTGCACGTCTGTCCATCCTGGAAGGGGGATCCCTCTTCTGTTGCTCTTTCTGAGGTTTCTTCCATTTCTTTCCCTGTTAAAAGTTTTTTTTTTGGTTAAGTTTTTCCTTATTCGATGAGAGGGTCGTACTGTAAAGGACAGAGGATGTTGTATCCTGTACAGATTATAAAGCCCCCTGAGGCAAATTTGTGATTTGTGATTTTGGGCTATAATAATTAAAATTGACTTAACTTGACTTGACCTCTTCTGAAGGAGACGAAGGCGTTCCATCTTCTGCCATGATTTTGAGCTGTAGTCAACTGAAGGGATGTCATAGAGGAAGTAGGGCCAAACCAATTTGTTCCATCTGCGGTGCTATGATTGACTAGTTGGCTGTCTTATCTCTCGCTGTCGGACAATCGCTGTCGTGCACGTGAGCTCAGCTGGATATACTATATATATATATATATATATATATATATATATACATGATTTATAGCTAAATGTATCAGTAAAGTGTGTAGCCTAATGTAACGGAGTAGAAGTACATATATTTTTATCACAATTGTACTTGAGTAAGAGTAAAAAGTATTCTGCAAAACAACTACTCTTAGAAGTACAATTTATTTAAAAAAACAAACCACTCAAGTACATGTAAGGGAGTAAATGTAAGGTGTTACTACCCACCACTAGTTGTTATGTGTATCATCATCTCCATGTGACCATCTCCTAATCTCTATACAAACATTGCAGATTATATTAAAACCAGTTGTGATGACAAGTTTTATCATTGATGCCACTATCACACTGAAAACAGTACAGCACTAGAAAGCATGTAAAGTACATGATTTGTAGTAAAAAAAAAAAAAATAGTATGGTCCTTTAAAGCCTCGATGGTTAATAAACCTGGAGTTAAATCAGATAAAGGTTTGTAAGGTGTCAGGTAGCTCCAGATCTCCAGACCTATGTGCAGTACAGTATGTTATCTATCGTACAGAGCCGGGTGTGTGTCTGATTGTCCCCCTCCCATAAAGGATATGGTCAGACAAAGGAACAGTTACACAATCTCCTTAGTAGACACATAGGAACAATGACTTTTCTAAAACACTAAACATATTCCAGAAGCCCCCCTGCAGGTTTTTAACACAAGCACATTCCACACAGGGTATAACTCTAAAGCAACTTGTTATTGGCTTGTGGTTTCTTTGTAGTTTCATGTGTGCTTTTGTTGGTCATTTAACAAAAACCATGGAAGCTTATCTGTTACCGATCCTTAAAGTTCTTAAGCAACAACAATCAAGTCTTATTTGGAAATCCACGGTATCAGCATCAACTTGTTCTCAGACATAATTCCTGCTTAATGGTTTTTCTGTTTGTCTGTAGTCATGTTCAGTCTCATTCTTGCTCAGAACTTCTCTGTTTGTTTTTCAGGAAGGAACACGCAGCAGGATATTAAAGGATAAAGGGCTCCTGATGCAAAAACAACTCCTGTACTGTCATTGAGCAGACAAACAAAAGGGATTCCTTCTAATCATAGCAATAAAGTGGCTTCATAAGAGGTTGCCTCAAAACATGTATTATAATAATAATGATACAAATGCCAACTATTAAATCCAAGCCAATTTGTAAGCTCTTTTTATACCTCTAAACAAAGAGAAAGCAATAGGGAAAGTAGGAGACAGAGAAGCAGAGATAGAAATCAAGGGGGGAATGACAGACAAAGCAGTACAGTCACTTTTGGCGTGGCATTTGCACGCCATGTAGTCTGTATTGACTGCAAAGTAAATCCGCGTAAATATGCTACACTCAGAGCTAGTGACATAGAATAAAAAGTTAGAAAGACTGCTTATGGTGGGCAGGAGGGGAGGTGGATAGGTCCAACAAGCACAGGACTTTCAAACAGGAGACCGGTGTTCGTGTCCCAAAGTGTTGTTGAGTTATTTTGACGTCACGATACTGACGTTTGTGACGGTGATGTGTGTTTTTTAGTGACGTTTGTGACGTATTTTCCATACTTATGTTACGTTGTTTTTTTGCCCAACCATGATGTTTTCCTTAAACCTAACTAAGTGGTTTTGTTGCCTAAGCCTAACTGCGGATGTTACTGTAGTTTTGATGCGTGGGGTACAAATAACATGCGAAAAGCGGCGCACAAATGACACGAAAAGCATAAAATGCATCCTCATGACACACCGAATGTCCTTATAATGTCGTGCTGCTGTTTATACGCCTTCCCGTGAGATGGGGTTGGACAAAAGATAGATAAACATCAGACACCCTGAGACCAGAAGTGAGTAATCCCAAATACAGACAAAACCAGCACCGGTTACACAGGGTCTCTTTATGGTTGTAGAGTTTCAGAGTTTTTGTTTGTTTAGCAGTGGCTGTAATGACTGCAGTGTTTTGTCTGGTCCTGATGGCTGCCACGCCCGGCAGAAAACACAAAGATTAAGCTACAGAGATGAGCAGATAAAAGGTATTGAGTTTCAAACTCAGGTGTAAGATAAACGATGGAGATTACTACAGGCTTCAGTCTTGGTGCTTTCCCAACAACAAAGACATCAGCCGTTAGTTTTTAATGCTTTTATTATTTTATGTTTTTATTATTTTATGATTATTCAATGGAAGTGTTTATTTTGAATGAATAGTTCTACATTTTGTGAAAACATTAAGAGAATAACACTGATACCTCCAGAGAGTTCATGTCTGTGGAAGGTATAGAGGTGGAGCTCCAGACAGTTTTTTTTTTTTTTTTTTTGATAGTAAAGGTTGCTGACCCCTGCCCTAGACAAACAGAAATGTAAAAACTATGTCATCTCAGTGAGGTTGCCAGGTATGGTGTCATCGTGTCTGTACACAGTCCTATATACTTAAATGTGTGCTCACCAAATCCTTTTGGAAACCAGCTGTTTCGATTAGTGGGCTTGAAGGACTTTACACACTGGGGCGTTTTTTTTGTGCGATTAATTCGCAGGTCAATATATTTTTTCAAACTGTTGTTTGGCAGCGCTGCCAAATGCCATTTTTCTCCCGGAACGAGGTTGATTTTCTGAGCTTTCGCACTGCGAATGAATGCATCGACCAATCAAGTTGTGCGGAACGAAAGAATGAAAGCAACAACACAGAGGCTCGGTAGTACCAACCAGGATGGCAAACTTTATTACTCCTTTCAACCTTGATGAAGGCAGCGCAGACCAGATTCACTCCTTCCGTTCTTACCTTTCACAATAAAAACCATAGACATATAATATTTGCAGGCCAATATTTTGTGTGTCGTTTATTTGTCACATGTCCGTTGTATAAACACCTTTAGCCATGTTGGTAGGCGTAATATTTGAACTTTGGATAAAGTCAGGCTAGCTGTTTCACCCTGCTTCCTGTCATTTATGCTAATTGCTAAGCTAATCATATTCCCACTCCAGCTCATCTTAACGCACAGATATGAGATTCTTTTATCGTCTCACTCTTGGAAAAATAGAGAAAAAGAGCATTTCCCAAAATTTGTTTAAGGACCTGACCTTTATCATTCCACTAGGTCTAATAACATCATGCACATGTTTCATCAAGGTGTGTGAAATACAGTAATGTTTGTCCTCTTTTTATTTCATCTTGGCAGGACTTACATGTTTTCCACATAAAATCAATGGTCACAGTGTTGGGAAAACCGCAGATGTTATGACAGGTACGGTGTAAGATGTACGCTGTATTTCATAACCTTTTTACTTGAATTTCCGTACAAAATGGTACCATTATATACGAATGGCTGCAACTAACTACCATCACCTCGCAACTGACAGAGATCTTTTAATTTCTTTAACTGACTCTTGATGGGCTTCCTATTAGTTTAAACTTTATATATTCTGTAAAGATCTTTAAATTTGAAAGCGATAAATATCAGTTTTTGCAGACATCCTACTAAAATGTTTGATGTACAATCTTTTGTCACAAGTTTTGGCAGGCAGCAACGCCTCCTAGGACTTACCTCAAAGATTCTGGCCCAATATCAAGAATTTGTGTCTGTCATTACCGTGATAGTCATCACCCACCATGAGGGTACCCCTCCCAGCTACACTCTAATCTCTGATCCTTCAAAGGGAAGAACACAGTTTGTTCCCGTACGTATTAACAAACTATGGATGGCTTCAAATCCCGTCACAGTGTTTTAAAGCTGTTATCGTTGTGTGATTCATTTTTAATGTGAATAAAATGAGTAAAAGATTTGATTATAAACATACTATACTCTACCCATTTATTGTCTTTTTCTTTTAAAGCCTACTTTGAAGGATTGTTGGGAATAATCAGTAGTCCATTTTCATTTTCTCTTTCATTTACTGGGACAAACATTGTCTCAGCTGTCTTCACTACATGAGCACTTCATTTTCTGTAAACTATGAAGAACAGCAGGAAACACAACTTGCAGAAGAAAAACAAAACACTTTAGTCCTTGAGCCAGGACCCAAAATTTGGGCCACCACTACCATCTTGGGGTAATAATTCTCTAAGTGATTTTTGGCAAGGTATACACCCCTAGTGCTAGAAAATATGTGATAGCATTGCAGCGGACCAGATCTCGGCAGAATAAGACCAGAATGGGGTAAAATTAGACCAGATCTGGGTAGAATAATACCAGATCTGGGTCGAATAAGACCAGATCTGGGTAGAATAAGACAAGATCTGGGTAGACAAATACCAGATCTGGGTCGAATAAGACCATATCTGGGTAGAATAAGACCAGAATGGTGTAGAATAAGACAAGATCTGGGTAGACTAATGCCATATCTGGGTAGAATAATACCAGATCTGGGTAGAATAGGACCAGATCTGGGTCAAATAAGACCAGAATTGGGTTGAATAAGACCAGATGTGGGTTGAATAAGACCAGATCTGGGTAGAAAAGGACCAGATCTAAGTAGAATAAGACCATATCTGGGTAGAATAGGACCATATCTGGGTAGAATAATACCAGATCTGGGTAGAATAGGACCAGATCAAATCAATCGCAAATTTTTGGAGTAATCCTGCTAACAGACAGACAGACAGACAGACAGACGAACCAACAAACCAACAAACCAACAAACCAACGGCAGTGAAAAAAAAAATTGAGGGCTTGATATGAAAAATGAATGTTTAATTTAATATCTGTTTTGTACATACAAGGATTTCCATATGGAAGTGCACCTTTAAGACAAATAAAAACCTCCATATGCACGCCAGGCTGTGTGTGTGTAGTGCTGGGCATGGGAGGGGTAATGCTAAGCCTCTGTTTACTCTACGCCACCACCCCTTATCAGCCTTGTGTAATAATGCCATCGACCGTGATGGACGCTGAGTCTGGGAAGTCACAAGACAGTCACACCGGCAGCACGTCAAATGTTCTGCCAGGCAATACTCTCACTTTTGCTCGATATGTGGGCGGGTAAAAAAGGTCAGATGTGTACATCTATATATGGTATTTATGCCGTCAGTGTGAAAACCACCTGGGAAGTCCTCGTTTTTTTCTGTTTGGACAGTGCTCTGTTTGGTTACAAGGGTTGTGTTTGTTGTTAATGTGTGAGTTTCATGAGTTTGTCTTTTGATGATCGTCCGATTATGTGTCGAAACTGTTTTTTACTTGAATAAAGGACCGATCTTTGGCCGGCTCGAGCTGTTCATCGAGACTGTAGAGTTCTTGTTCAGCCGGTCCATCCTTGCTCTGTTCTGACCTCGGGGGTCAGAACACCCACTGAAAGTGCTAAATCAGAGCCACCGTGACAGAAGCAGAGACTGAACGCTGAGAAGACTCATTTACGGGCCTGGCCGAGGGATCGTCCAGCAACTGACCTCGAGGTCACATATTGACCGAGCCCTTGGCTATTTATCACTCATTCAGTAGGAGGACAAACCACCATAGATGATTCCATTGGAACTCCCATTAAAACTCCTACTGACACAAGGGCCTTCAGTCACAACTTACTCAGTGTAAAGATATCATCCGACAGCATTGTATCTATGTGACACTTCTGGCTCAATGTGAGAATATGCAGCGCTGTCCGTGCAACTCGTGATGCCATTGTGAGATCACGAAGGAGCTCATAATGACTCACTGGGGTCACACAGATGGGAAACACTTGTGTGCAGACAATTTACAGGTGTGTGGAACATTCCTACCAGGTGCAGTGGCCCACTGCAGACACTGACGCTGAATCACTCGTCTGATATGAGACAATCTGGTATCGGGAAATGTTCGTGTTCCTGAGTGTGTGTGAGAAAATGAAAAGCAGCAGATGTAATGTCAGAGGGTGTTTTTTTCTTCTGGACCTGTAAAACCAAAACAATGTGTACTGATTAAGGGAATTGCCTGCTGCTCCAGGATTCCAGGAAGCCAGACATGTAATTGTTCAGGTCTGCAGGGGGGGCGGATGATGCAGCAGGTGGCCAAGATGAGGCAGAAGAACTTTAAAGAGGGGTTTAATCAAAGGTTTCTGTTTGAATAGGCTGCAAATGGAAAGAGATGTTTTTGTGAAGTGAAATATGAGTAAAAGTATGACAGTAAACCCACATTAGCACATTGGTGACACAGGTAGGGGCGGAGCCAGAGGGGAAGTCAGGGGTAGCATGGCCCCCTCCCACCCCCCTCCCCGCTACCAGAAACAGAAGGTGGTAGTTGGCATGTTATATCATGGATGGATTACTGAACAGGCCAACCCGGTGCAGGCCCACGGCTCTGTATGATGTGACTGTTAACATTTCATGTTGGAAAGTCAATCAAACGATCACAAAGTATACTAAAAAGGCACGCAAAGCGACTACTAAGGTATACAAAACAACCACAAAGAAACATAAAACAACTACAAAGAGATGCAAAACAATGATAACGACATGCAAAACCACCTCAAAGAGATAAAAAACCTGCACAACAATGCAAAAGAACCTCAAAGAGACACAAAACAACCACAAAGAGATGCAAAACAACATCAAAGAGACACAAAACAACCACAAAGAGATGCAAAACAACATCAAAGAGACACAAAACAACCACAAAGAGATGCAAAACAACATCAAAGAGACACAAAACAACCACAAAGAGATGCAAAACAACCATAAAGACACACAAAGCAAACACAAAGAGATGCAAAATAACCTCAAAGAGGTGCAAAAGAACCTCAAAGAGACACAAAACAACCACAAAGAGATGCAAAACAACATCAAAGAGACACAAAACAACCACAAAGAGATGCAAAAGAACCTCAAAGAGACACAAAACAACTACAAAGAGATGCAAAACAACATCAAAGAGACACAAAACAACCACAAAGAGATGGAAAACAACCATAAAGACACACAAAACAAACACAAAGAAATGCAAAACAACCTCAGAGACACAAAACAACCACAAAGAGATGCAAAACAACCATAAAGACACACAAAACAAACACAAAGAGATGCAAAACAACCATAAAGACACACAAAACAAACACAAAGAGATGCAAAACAACCTCAGAGACACAAAACATCCTCAAAGAGATGCAAAACAACCATAATGACACACAAAACAACCACAGAGAGATGCAAAACAACATCAAAGAGACACAAAACAACCACAGAGAGATGCAAAACAACCATAATGACACACAAAACAAACACAAAGAGATACAAAACATCCTCACAGAAATACAAAACAACCAAATGACCAATCACAGGTCATTTCAGAGAGAGAGCGTTCCTATTGGCTGTGGTCTGGCTGGTGGGCGGTGCTTGGTTTTTCCTCCACAGATCTCAACATGGCTGCCAGGGCACAAACTTTCTCATTTTACAGCTAAACAGTACACTACAAGATGTTTCTGAAAACACATCTAATAAATCCAGGTGGAGAATCGGGGCTTGTGCAGCGTGTTTGAAGGTTCGATGAGTTCAGGGCCGATACCGGGTGGAGTGGAGTGATTAAGATCTCAAGGATTGGAGTGTGTTGAGCTGGGAAGTTATTCTTCAGAGGGAGACTGATTCATGTGGAGGACACTGGGTGGGGAGGTTAATTTATGTAACTGTAAAGGGAGGAAGAGTTGTGAATAGGAGCTTTATGTTTTCCTTGGAGACGGACTTGTAAGGATGATGCAGGAAAGGCTCGGGGAGGGTGTGTCAACTCTCAGAAAGCGTTAGAGGGTGGAGGTTAGTTCAGTAGGCTATAGATGATCATTATATGATCATTCAGGGAGTAACATTTTCAAAACAGGGCATAGCCAGGATGTGATACATAAGACTTCATTTTAATTTTCTGAAATGAAACTCAGGAGGCTGGCAGTAAGCTAGCAAATGTAATCTCTTGCTTTCTTTCTTTCATGCACATACACAGTAGTGAATAGCCACACTGTCTAAATCATTTTCTTTTTCACTCTCAGTTTCTTTCTTTCACACACTCAGACATTCTTAGCCACCGTGTCTCCTCCTCTTCTCCATCGCAACCCACATTCCCGCTCAGTAATTGCTCCCAGAATCCCTCCCCTCTGACGCAGAGAGCTACGATGGGAAAGAAAGTTCCAAACTGGGTTCTTAACCACGTTACCACGGCGACGAGAAACAAAATTCACCGAGTTCATTTTGGGAAATTGCTACGCTCAGCTAAAAACAGTTATTTTTACGACCGCGCCGGGCACGCACGGTGGGCCTGCATAGACGCTTCTTGGCAAATCCCCCCCCAGTGGAGTCGACACACCACATTTCACAAACGTGTGCAAGAACACACTGCAGTAGCCAGGGTCCAGGTTTTCAGAGCTGTTCCCTGCTCCCCTCGGTGTCTGAGCTTGCTGTGCTGGATGCTTTCAGACACAATGGGCTCATTTGAGTGGACAGGCACAGTGTGAAAAATGTTCTGCAAAGTGGTCTCAGTCCTAGTCAAGGATAAAAAGAATGAAAAGAAGGGGGCGTGAAAGAATGAACACTGTCTGGTCTCGAAGAATGTTCAAACGGGCCAAGTTTGACTCTCAGAAGAATCAGCCATTGATTGAGATGTGTGTGAGAATCAAGTGTTCCTGTTTACCGTGCAGGCTTGAAGCCAATTACATGGTTTTGCTGGACAATTCTATCCTATGTAAATGATGTGTTTAAAGTCTAAGACTATGTAACTTTTGCAAAAAGAAATAACACATTCATCCTCTTACAAATGCAAAGTTGAATTTATAAGCAATAAAACGCACAATAGTGAATCATGTTACTATTCTAACTCAGTGTACCCCAAAATAACTTTCAAAGGGCCCTCAAAGCTCTTAAAAAAATATACAGCTCAACTCTATAGGCCTATTATTTACTGTGTTCTTCTACGTCAGAGGGAAATATTGTTGTAGACTACTACATTCAGATAAATGTTACTGGTTATGTTGCAGATTCAGATTTGACTCACAAAATATAACAGTTAACAAATATGATGCATTATTATTCATTAAACTGTCCAGCATCATATTAGAAATGAAAGTCCCTCCTTGAACAGACATTAAAGGTCCCATATCGTGCTCATTTTCAGGTTCATAGTTGAATTTTGTGTTTATACTAAACATGTTTACATGCTGTAATGTTAAAAAAAGAACTTTATTTTCCTCATACTGTCGGTCTGAATATATCTGTATTTACCCTCTGTCTGAAACGCTCTGTTTTAGTGCATTACAACGGAATTGCATTGCCAGGCAACGGTTTGGGTCCATGCTTACTTCCTGTCAGCTGATGTCCTTCACATACACTGCAATAGGAAATAAACTGGGACACATTTAGAATGTTTATGTTTAAAACAAACCGTGTAATGGTCTAAATATTGTATATTTGTGACAAAGGGACAGAAATCCTAACGGCTTGTTTCAAACGGCCAATTTCTGAATACGAGCTGTGTGTATTTCTCCGTATATTGAGCGTTTTGATAGTTTATCAGTATTTATATAACACTTAAACCTGCTTTATAATATAAAATACATGAAAAAAAAAAGTTTGGGACTGTTTTCCCGCTGTGTCTTTGTTCTACTCCCACCCACACATGCACATATTCTGTCCATAAATCTGTCAATATCGCATAGGGATATTTGTGTTTTGGTAAAACAGCGTTTTATACTGATGCTGGTGCATCAGTATCAGTTCAGGCGGAGAGCGGCACTGCAGCACGGGAGACAGCGAGAGGCTTCCAGAACAAAAACCTGCAAAATGATGATAAATTCAGATCAAGTTCTGTGAGTATCTGATGAGGGAAAAGCTACTATAATTAGAAAAACACCACAGTAACTGTAGAAACTGCGTGTTGTGTCAACGTGGTGTTTGTGAACAAAACGTCACTCTCTGCTTTTCCGTTTTGTCCTCTTCACGTTACTGAAAAAAAAACAATACTTTGACGCGTGATCTTTGGTGGATTATGTATTTGACGAATTACAGGAGATGCTTGGACAGATTCAGAAAAGATGGTGAATCTAATTTCGTCGGTGCATTTGGTCAGTAATTAGAGCTGCAATGTTATCTTCCTTGTTTTTTTAACAGAGTTCTGCTGATACGGACACCAGCTCAGAGCGGGACTGTGCTGGACTGTCTGCAGAGCCCTGAAGAGGTAGAATGTGCTATATATTCTGCAAAAGTTACAAAACGTTAGCCTTTCTTTGTTTAGAAATTAATTGAAATATTACTGCTCGAAGTTAATATCAGTCATTACTACCAGTGAAGCTAATCTGTTACATACTTTGAGATAAACAGGTTTAGCCTTCCCTTACGAAAAGTAGTATACTTCAAGATTATTTTATGAAGTATACTTAAGTAAAGTTAAAGTATATTTCCCCATAGTATACTTTATGTAGTAAGTACTACTATGAACTATACTACAAGTGATACTGTTAGTTTAATAGTTATACACATGTAGCCCACTTTTTAGTTTAAAGAAGTACACTTTAAAGTACTCTCAGTTTAATAGTTTTTATACTGCAAGTATACTCGTATATACTTGAAAATTCTTGATGAATTGAAGTAAATTAATATAAAAACATTCGTTGACAAACTCTCACACACTTTAACAGGCCTACTCTATCAAAAGGTAACCACAACTACAAGCCAAGTATACCTTTCTGTAGGCCTATAAGGCAAGAATACTTAATTATACTTTTCTTAAGTATATCTCGATGAAAAGATGAAGTATAAGCCCAGTATACTTAGACTTTACTGTATACTTGTCAGTATAAGCCAAGTATACTTAGCTTTTGCAGACAGGTATACATACAAGTCTAAGTATACTTAAGTATATCTCTGATAAGTACATAAAAAGTAAACTGAAAGTATACTCTCTTATTTTAAATTTAAAATAAGTATACTAACTGCACACTTGAATAAACTTCTATTTGGTAAGGGTTGTTTACCCTTGTTTTTATCAGCTCTCAGAGCCTATAGATATATCTGTCCCATCTGTTCACAGCTTTTTGCAATCTGTGTGTATTTTAAGTTCAGCGGCTGACTCATTCCCCCCACGTAATAACCTCCTCGCTGACCAGGCGCCGCCTCGTTGATTGTACAGTAAATGGAAGTTGCAGTGACGGAGGCCACTTCGGGGAAATCCCTCTAAAAAGGGGGTGTCGCTGTACCAAGGAAACCCTCTACGTCCCCTCCTCCTCCTCCTCCTCCTCCTCCTCTTCAGATGGCCATATGAAACCCTCCTCCTACAGCTTTCCACTCCTCGTCTGTCAGTCTTTCCATCCTTTTTTTCCCCATGCCACGCAGATGTGGCCACACATCGTTTTAATTCATTCCAAATGGCGGGAAAAGTATTGCTCTCTTCTCCTTCACAATTACTCTTCCTGTGGCCTTCTGTCACTTCACGTGCACGTAGACATGCACACTTACACACACAGATAGATGTGGAAAGGAAAAGGGAGAGCAGTGGAAAGAAACCAAGCTAGAGTGAGAGAGCGGAAGAGCCAATTGGGGGGTTGATAAATATTGCATATGTTCACTAGTTGCAGCATGCGAGTATGAAAATGCAAAATGACAATCTGCAGCCTCCTCAGCGGCCCTCGGGTGGGTGGGGCTGATGTCTGGACATAGAGGAATTTGTGTGTCTGGCGGCCATATGTTGGCATGTCGGAAAGTCAGCCAGTGGGCAATTCACTGACCTTTTGAGTGTGGAAACGCTTTGTGGCTCAATAAAATATGATCACGTCATTGAATCCTGAATATTTAGTGTGAAATGATGGAAAGGGGGATGCTTTAATCATCATCATTTTCTTTAAAGTTGAACTGAAATTTGAATTTCCCTCACTTTTTTTGTGTAAGGAAATATAACCCATAATGATACTGCAGCTGCAGGGGGGGAAGGGGTGTTTCCATGGTGACAGACATTTAAGAGCCGGCGTTGTGCTACTGACTGGAGAAAGTCATAACCCCGTAGCCTGTAAGTTGATAGAAAACGTTTTTCCCACAGTGTTGGTTCCGTTTTTGAATTAAAGACATCTGTTCCTTTATAACATTAAACGTTTGGAAAGTCCCATGCCCCTTAAAGCAGCAGAAGGCGAGATTGGAGCAAATATGATTAAAAACATTTTTTTTTTTAAACGGTCGATATATCCTGATAGTAGAGTGCATGAGACGGGTACTCTGCTCTTAAAGGCATCTGCAAGATTTCCCAGACCGGAGGAAAACAAGTCAGTCAGAGCTGATCTGGAGTCTGCCGTCCAGCTGCCATCTATGAAAGCCAGCTGTCAATCACTCGCGGTTAAACTAGGCAGCGCTGATTAAATATGAATCAATTTTCTGTTACTGTAATGCCTATTTCTTGCAAAATGTTTTCAGAAACATCTTGTTAGCTGTTAAATGAAAAAGTTTGTGACCCAGCAGCCATGTTGAGAAAGAAATACCAAGCACCGCCCACAAGCCGGAGCACAGCCAATAGGAACGCTCTCTCTCTGAAATGATCTGTGATTGGTCAAAGTCTCTAGATTTTCTTAAGCCTGTAAACAGAGCCATGAGGAGGTGCAGAAGTCTAGTTTTCTCTCAGAACACTTGAATTACAATATGCTGAAAGGTTATTATGGAACTTTTGCCCGATGATGCCAAAAAATGTCAGCCTACTGAAGCTTTTACATGACGTAACAGAAAGAGTCCGATGTTATTAGGCTGTAAATAAATAAAAAGACCACAAATCTATCTTCTTATCTTGCTGGTTTCTTATTCTGTCACTAAGGAGACAGAACAAGGTTGATATTATTCATCATTACAATACATTATTAGTTCTGTGGTATTAGCCTATAAAAAATATAGATGCATTTCTGGGGGGTTCAGTGAGCCCTCTCAACTAATGCAAACCGCGCCTGCGGCCGAAATAACTAGGACTGCCCCCTAAGTCGATTAGTCGACCTATTCGGTTGTTTTGGTCTTAGTTGACTAAGATTTCTGTAGTCAATAAGTATTTTTTTTTATGATTTTTCATGCTGAATGACTTATTTCCAAGAAACTTATGTGCACATCTCTGGTAAACACACGATTTAAAGTAACGTTCCTGTGTGGTACTTTGTAGAGAAACTGTGGAGTGCAGTTTTACAGATCTGTGAATGATCTGTGTCTGGGTCCTGTGTGCCTTGAGCTCACATGCTCTTGACAGTCTCTTGTTCATTGTGTTGAGTACATTCAGTGCTATGTGAGTTTTTGTGTGCGTACCTGTGTGTATATGCATACAGTATATACTGTATGCATATACAGTACATATATGTATTTAAGTGTCTCTAATTGGCTGGGTGCTTGTGAGTGTCCCAGTTTGTGCTCATATGTGCTTGGCGTGTCATCATGCATATACAAACATGTTATTGTGCATGCACCGCTTGTGTTAACATTTTTGGCGTGCATGTGCACTTGTGTGTCTTATTTCTAATTGCATGTGTAACTTCTGGGTGTGGAGCTATTGTCATCTTGTCTCTTTCCTCTTGACCTTTGACCTGGGAGTGGCAGATGATGACCAGAGTCTGAGTGGGAGAATGCAGAAGTTAAACAGATTTGGACCTCCCTCTTCCCTCCTCCATTTCCCTCCTGAAACTGTCTCACTTCCTCCCATGCTTGAAACTCTCGCTTTTTTTTTTAGGATCTCTTTTTTTTCTCGTCAGTTGTTGTATATTTAACTGTACCAACCCCGTCTTCTTATGTGTGTCCTGTGTGTTTCGTCTGCTAGTTATAATTCTGACCTCTTATCCGTCCTTGGTCTCATTTGCCTCTGACCTACTATCTGCTGTCTGCTAAGATGTTCTCCTTCTCTCCCATCAAGCTATAACTACACATTAAATTCTGCTGTTGTATTCTGTCTCTGCTCCCTTTTTTTCTTCCCATGGCCGTCTGTTACTCCCTCTCTCCCTCCCCCGTCATCCCAACCAGATCTTGTGTGCAGTATTGTGAGTCCTATAATCATTTCCTGGCTCTTTTTGTTTTCTTTTTCTCTCTTTCCCTCCCCCCTCTCCTTCCATCTCCTCTTGACCTTCCAGCTGCAGAGCTGTGCTCGCGATCCTTCTCAGCACGCCCGTCTCCCCCCACAGGAATGTGCTATTTGTACATAAACAGTACTGATAAGAACGTGTCTGCACAAGGACAGCTTTTCTGTCCAGTAACACAATACTATCAGGGGAGCTGTGGAGGAAGGAAGACAAGATTAGTCATTTAATTCTAGGTTTGAGTTCAGTAGGGGGGAATTCCTGATTGTCAATGGGTCAGTGATGCACTCAGTGTGAAGGCCCCAAACATTCTGTAGGGGTTTACAATGATCATCATGTGGTTACTATTTTAAGAAGAACTGCTTAATGAAAGTTAATGAAGCATCTGACTGGTATTAGTTCAAAGCATTTTTTACAATTCATTTTGGCACAAGATATATAAACAGTTAAATCACTCGGTCAAAGTAACACAATACTGGATTAATATAACCAAGTACCAAGCTGGAAGTTGGAACCTATACTGAGGAGTAATCTATGTTGTACCATTATACATATATTAGGGCTGTCAATCAATTAAAATATTTAATCACGATTAATCTCAAATGAATGACACATTTTTTTATCTGTTCAAAATGTACCTTAAAGGGAGATTTGTCAAGTATTTAATACTCTTATCAACATGGTTGCAAATGTATGCATATATTTATTATTGGAAATCATTTAACAATGACAAATATTGTTAAATATTGAAACCCTCACAGGTACTGCATTTAGCATAAAAAATATGCTCAAATCTTACATGGCAAACTGCAGCCCAATAGGCGACCACAGCTGTCAGTGTGTCAGTGTGCTGACTTGACTATGACTTGCTCCAAACTGAATGTGTTTATCATAAAGTGGGCATGTCTGTAAAGGGTAGAACCCATTTTCATTCACATATCTTGAGGTCAGAGGTCAAGAGACCCCTTTGAAAATGGCCATGACAGTTTTTTATCACCAAAATTTAGCACAAATTCACTGTGACTTACATGAAACGCGTAACTGAAATGTCCTATTAAGAGATGAAAAGAAGAAAGAAGAAATAGCGGCAGATGAAAACATGAGGAGACTTTAATGTTTACCAAATGAATACATGAAACAAACATAAATGCTATATTTCTATCAAATGTTCTACATTGCTAGTTGTACAAAATCCAGTTATTATTAACAATCAGTAACAAGTAACAATATATAGCTAGAGTGTAACAGTTCACAACCATATCAAATTTATTTTGGGTAAATCAGCAAAGAGTAATACAAAAAAATAACACCAACACTGCGTCAGAACAACTCCTTGTCATGTACTGTATCCATGGGTACCGGGTAAATTTAACGCAGTATTGCTAAACTGACCCTATTTGGGTCAAAATAGCAAATTGGGTCAATGTTAACCCAGTGATTTTTGGTGTGTAGCAATTTTGTTCTTGCATAATTATTGCAACAGTGACATACAAACTTAAAGCAGGTTTCCAAGAAATGATGTCAGTCATATGACGGACAGTCAGTTGTTTGCTTTGTCGGCACTCTGTAGAGACAACACATAACCCTCACCCGTCAATTATTGACCAATGGTTTACTCGAAAATGATAAGAGACAGAGTCAGAGTGAGCGGCAGCTGGATGTAACTACTTAGTCATGGATGCCTGCGTAAATCATCCATGAAACGACAGGTGGGGACGCACCGGTCTCCATGGAAACAGGACGTAGCTGCTGACTCATTGACCAAAATGGATAAACCTTCAACTTCCCTTCAAAATAGGAAATGTCGCCCATTACCACAAACATCCCGCCTATTCTCTTAACATCCCCAGGATCTCGTTCCTCCGAGGCACAAATCTCCAAAGTAAGTCATTACATAAGGGTGTCGGATTACATGCAAACATGCAGCCAGGCTGCACAATGGCTGCATTTTCTTTTTGCCACTGTGCTGAACAGACAGCTGGCCATGGCCATACTAGGAAATAATGAATGAACAGCAGTTATGACTGAAATCTGCAACATTTGCAAGTGTGCTATTAGTTTAAAGTTAAAATAAGGGAGTCTGCTTTCCGTTTACTTTTTATGTACTTATCAGAGATACACTTCTACTACACAAAATTATACTTAAGTATACTATATACAACAAGTATATAGAAGAGTCTATGTGTACTTGGCAAGTATACAGAAAGGTCTAAGTATATTTGGCTTATATTGAAAAGTTTACAGAAAAAAAAGTAAATTTGGCTAAGTACTATACGTTCACTTAAAGAAAACTTACAAGTATACTTGCAGTAAAAAATATTAAACTGGTAGTGTATGGAGAGTATACTTTAAAATGTACTTTCATAAACTAAAAAGTGGGCTACAAGTAAACTATAAGTTCACTTGTAGTATAGTTCATATTATAATTGCAGTACAAAATACAACTTGGATGTAAACTAGTAGTGTACTAAAAGTTTACTACATTTACAATTAAGTATACCTAAGTATACTCGAATACTTCTTGCGACTAAATTGGCCCACTTCTTAGTTGATATACTTTTATCAACTAAAAAGTGGGCCAATTTAGTCCCAAGAAGTATTCAAGTAGTACACATACAAGTATACTACTAGTGCACTGATATTGGTATACTTATTACATAAAATATACTAAGGAATATACTTGAATTATACTAAAGTATAAGTATATTTGGCTAAGTACTATACGTTCACTTAAAGAAAACTTACAAGTATACTTGCAGTAAAAACTATTAAACTAGTAGTTTATGGAGAGTATACTTTAAAGTATACTTTCATAAACTAAAAAGTGGGCTACAAGTATATAACTAGTAAACTAACAGTATACCTATAAGTTCACTTGTAGTATAGTTCATATTATAATTGCAGTGCAAAATACAACTTGGATGCAAACTAGTTGTGTACTCAAAGTTTACTACACTTACATTTAAAGAATACTTAAAAGTATACTTTTATCAACTAAAAAGTGGGCCAATTTAGTCCCAAGAAGTATTCAAGTAGTACACTTACAAGTATACTACTAGTACATTGATATTGGTATATTTATTACATAAAGTATATTTGGGATTATACTTGAACTATACTTAAATTTACTTCATTAAATAAACTTGAAGTATACTTCTTTTCTTGTAAGGCACAGCAGAGGGGGGCAGTATAGAGCAGGTGTTAAGGGTAAAGGCAGGCAAAGGCAGGTAAAGGCAGCAGGGTTAGTGTCAGGTGAGGCACTATCACTACTATCCAGACCTTTGCACTCCCCCCCTCAGTGTAGGTTTGACCAGTTGCTGTCCTTTGTTGTGTAATGTTGCCTTTCTGATGTGGGTTAGTTTTGGGTGATTGAATCTGTGTGTGTGTGTGTGTAAGGGAGAGAGAGAGAGAGAGAGAGAGAGACATCCAGTGGAGGACGGAAAGTAGGTTTGTGGGAATTTGAAAGCATGGGCGTGGGTGTATATGCGGGTGTATGTGTTCTCGGAATCAGTTCTCTTATCGGCAGCAGGGGAGCCAGAAACATTAAAGGTGTTGTGACTGCTTTCCTAAACAATGCCTTATAGAGAAAATAAACCGTGCATTCCCACATGCTGGTAAAAAAAAGTGTCCAACTGTTATCTCCACTCAGCACACTGACTGGGTAGGAAATAACAGGTCTGCACGCTGCACCCCTCCCTGCTCCGCTGTTACCTTCCCCTCACTTTGCTATTTCATTTTACCTCTTTACATCTCTTTGTCTCGCTCTCCTTCTCCCCCCTTTGACTTCATTTGTCTTTCCTTTGTTCAGAGAACTAGTGCAGGTGTTGAGGTAGTAACAGCTCTCCCTTTGTGCGTACCTATCAGCGGGACCTTTCCTCCCCCCTCTGAGGCTACAACCCCTGTGGTTAAACCTGTCTACCTGGTTTACCTTTTCTTCCAACATGCTTGTGCAGTGGATTGAAACGGCGCTTGGCTGCTGCTGGCACGTGGCTGTGATCATTTCATTTTTGTAGTAGTTTTTGTGACACGAGGCGCAAGCGCAATCCTGGAACAGGATGAATATACTGTCAGACAGAGACGGCAACAGTAGGTGGAGTCGACGGAGGTGGAGTTAGTATTAACAGATGACATTGGCTCCTCTCGTCGTCTTTAAAAGCTGCAGAAAGTTAAACGGACCGTGAAGCGAGTTGAGGCCGACTTCTCTGCGGGGAAAACTGGAGGAAGTCACGACACAAAAAAACGCTATATGATAAATATTAAAGTATTACATGCCAAATATCTGTTTAAGGACTAAATTGTCAAAACTGAGTTAAATTTTAATTTTAGAGGACTCAAAATTTTACATATATAATCATTTCCAATATATGTAAATATACATAAACAGCATTATCCACTAAAAGAATCACAACATCTTTGTATAATATTTCTTATTATCCATGTCAATGGGCTGTCAATCAAGTCAAATATTTAATCTCGATTAATCACATGATTGTCCATGATTAATTGCGATTAATCACAAATTAATTGCAAATTTTGTATCTGTTAAAAATGTACCTTAAAGCTGCAGTAGGCAGTATATTTTTGGCATCGTTGGGCAAAAACTCCATAATAACCTTTCAGCATGTTGTAATTCAAGTGTTCTGAGAGAAATCTAGACTTCTGCACCTCCTCATGGCACTGTTTTTCAGGCTTTAAAAAATCTAGCCCGTGACGGGAGACTTTGACGAATCACAGGTCATTTCATTGAGAAAGCATTCCTATTGGCTGTGCTCCGGTCATGTGACCGGAACTTGACGTTCCTTGGCGACGTCACAAACTTTCTCATTTTACAGCTAAACAGTGCAGTACAAGATGATTCTGAAAACATTTTGAGGTAAGAAATAGGCTTAACGTAACGTAACGTAACGTAACGTAACGTAACACAATATTGATAAATAAACTTGAATTATACTACTTTTTCATATAAGGGTTGACAATGTAAACAATTATTTTTTCCAAACAACAACAACAGCAGCATCATCTGCAGAACACTGATGGAAGATAAAACACTGTTACACCTCCCAGCTCCTATAATCAGTGTGGGAACTTAGTCTTAACAAACCCTGATATTTTTTTAAGATAAGGTTGAAATGTAAAGTTGTGAAAAGCACCTTTCTGTGTTCATGGCTGGGTGTGACAGCGTGACCACACGGACCAGGTGTAGACCTGTATCAATAATTGACGCCGTCAGCAGATGGACCACAAAAGGTGTTGAAGTATCAGCAGCAGTCATGTGATAGTTTACACAGCACTCTCACACGGAAGGTTGCATGCGCACAGGCATGCAAAGACTCATTCAAACACCGGACAAACACAGTGTTCATCCATTTCATTAACCATCAATTCAATTCAATTTCATATGCTTTATTGGCATGAATGTGGACAATATTGCCAAAGCGTCAAGTAATAATGAGATTATAAAAGACAAAGAGCAAAGTACAATTCATAAAATCAAGAAAACATCAGAAATAGCATTAAAGGAACTCTATGTAAGAATCAGAAATTGCTTGTTAACAGCAACACCTGTGGCCGTTAAGTCAACGAAAGTCAGCGTCCTGTTGCTTGCGCTTGTGCTCGCTCTACATAGACATGAACGAGCATTGATCAACACACGTCAGCTAAAACCACAATATCACTGTCAGTAATGTCAGCTGACCAGACGAAGGTCTCTCCATGAATCAATGCTGATCCTAGTTTTGGCTCCCAACGGCGGTGAGAAGGAACAGGGGAGACACTGGAGTTTTGGTCGGAGACGATAACGTTACTCGCTGCGGAGCCCCGTCTATTCACTCAGCAGCAGGAAACGACACAGGAAACCTCTGTTGGTTCCTGCATGGGACACTGACCCGCGATGATTTATAAGAGTGTAAATGTAAGACGTTACAAACAGTACCTTTAATAATGAACCATTCCTCTGTGTGTGTGTGTGTGTGTGTGTGTGTGTGTGTTTAAGCTGTGTGTGTTAATTAAAATGAATGCACAGTTGTAATCAATCTTTAAAATGTAACTTTAAGAATATATTTTATATAATTAAAGCTTTTAATGCACTTTACATTTTGTTGCTAATACTGCAGTCCTTGATATTAGTGCATGCAGCCAAGTTACGTCTGATTTGCGGGTAATACATTATTTGTTCTCACTTAAAGTCCATCCATCCATCCATCCATCCATCCATCCATCCATCCATCCATCCATCTCAGTGATGCAAGTCCCCTCTTGGCAATTTCTTTAAAAACATGTAAAAAGCACATTTGCAGTACTATTCTGGGAAAAGACCTTAATATAAAAAAAAATGTGCAAATACCATGAATGAAATGAAATTAATGCAAATTGTAATGAAGGCAAATCGACTGCTCATGGGGATTCCCTTGATCTTTAGAATTTGAATGTGATGTCCCTTACTTGATGAAACAGGATATGAAGGCAAAATGGCAAGTTACATAATTTTGTTACACAATGAAATCCAGCCTCTTGAGCTGACTCATGAATCATGTTTGCCTTGCGTTGCTCCTCAAACCCTAACTGCATGTGGTGATGTTGACTCTAACAACCCCCCCAAACTAAATTCCACTCCCCTTCCATCGCGTAACTCAACAATTTAACCCAGCATCAACACATTTGAATCCTGTGGAGACAGCAAATGTGTATACGCTCATCTAGCCTTCTGTTATTATTCTAAGCACCGCTCGGTGGCAACAAGTCCCGTCAACTATGAGAATCTTTCTGAATCTCAACAGGAAAATGATCCTGGATGCTAAACGTTGGCCCTGCAGTTCAGACCTTGCATGAACACGTGTCCTGAGTGATCCGAAACACAAGTGGACAGCCTTAAGTACGTCTGTTCACACCTGGCATTAGAATGCGTCTCCACATGCGTCTTGAGTGGCCACTCTCACTTCACCGTTCTATATGCTAATAAACACGTAGTAAACACATGGCTAGTACAGCATCATATTACATGAATGTCAGTAATAATATAATACATATACGTGAATTTGGGCGCATTTTATTAACATCACATTAAAAGGTTATTGTACCGGCGGTCCCCGGTGACAACAGCGGTGTACAGAGCTTCAGAGAGCCGGGGATGAGAGCGAGCGAGCGGGCGGGTATCAGCTCCGTGCAAAGCACCGGAACAAAAACACAGACACATCTCCGACAGTATGATAAGAATGCACTTTGCGTGCCTAGTCTGTAGATTATGTAGCCTAAAAAATAATATGTATTTTAATAAATACAGTTGTAGCGACAGAATACAGTAGAGCACAGAGGCTGTTTCCTGGTGTGAGGCAGACAAGCACTCCCGTCTGCCTGCCTGTTGACATGAGGAGCGCAGACACCCCGCGGATCACACCAGTTGAGTAGGCAGTCCTTGATGTGGCCCAGGACACATTCACACTGCTAAAAGAATGCGGCCATATGTGGCCCAGACCACCTCTGAATGCAAGCTCTGAATGCATGCTCCCAATGCGTCCTCAATGCGTCTGGAGTGCGTTAACACCTGTACTCAGAGCTGTCCACTTGTGATCCGATCAATGAGGACGCATCTTAATACCAGGTCTGAACAGGGCCTTTTTACTTTTGACACACCCAAACTCACACATTTTAGTACATTGGACTAACAGGACTGAGAAGTTGAGTGATCAAATTTACTTATCTCGGTTGGACTACTTTGGTCAAGCGCTATTATTATGTGTGTTTGTGTCTGCATGCATGCATTCTTCAGAGTTTACATTTGTATGCACATGTGGTTTCAGGTGCCACAGAGGTTATAAGAATGGGACGACAGACTTCAAAGACGATTCCCCTCCTCGTTCAAACAATAGGTTAGATAATACCCATAGTTCAGCAAAGCGGGTTTCCCCTCCGCATGCCCCCCCCACCTATGTGTTCACACAGACGCACACATAACACACTGCGACCACTCCCTGAGGGGCCCTCTCCTTGTGGTTCAGGTCACTCCTAATTCACTCCAAATGTCTGGCTGAATTATTGAACCGGGTGTGGTAGTTCAATGGAAGTAAGCAGTTATGCAATAAATGATAAGATAAAGAAATACAATAGAATAGGACAGAAATTTGGTAGGTATTTGATTACCTTATATTTATATAAGGTATTTGACTGGTATCTGACTTTACTTAATATTACAAAAAGAAATGATTAGAGCTTCAGTGGGCAGATATTTTTTGGCATCATTGGGCAAAAATTCCATAATAACCTTTCAGCATATTGTAATTCAAGTGTTCTGAGAGAAAACTAGACTTCTGCACCTCCTCATGGCTCTGTTTACAGGCTTTAGAAAATCTAGCCCGTGACAGGAGACTATGGCCAATCGCAGATCATTTCAGAGAGAGAGCGTTTCTATTGGCTGTGCTCCGGCTGGTGGGCAGTGCTTGGTGTTTCCTCAACTGTTATCAACATGGCTGCTGTAATTTTTTTTTTCCGGATTACCTGTCTCATGCACTACTGTCAGGATATAGTGAACATTTTATAATGACTTTTTTTTTATCATATTTGCTCCATTTCTACCCACTGCAGCTTTAACAGTAAGAAAATAACCATAAGTTATTCATGACGTACACCTCATTATTCTAAATGTCTTAAAACAAGACCAAATTTCACAGGGCATCCCAGGACTAACTGTCAGTAACTGTACGTTTCATCCTGGGCCAACATGGATGTGAGGGCAGCACAGCAGCACACAGACCTTTACCAGCAAACACATGCATCCAAAAACGATTCAACATCCACCTTTTCAATTTTTCCTTTGCTTTATTTAAAGTCACCCGAGGCTTTGCGTCCAAAGCTTTGACCCTGAAGATGAAAGGTCAAACAGCAAACAAGTCTGCTAAGTTAAAATACCTCCTTTCCAGCCAGCTTCTGAGAGCAACATTATGGGTTGTGGATAGAAGACAAGTGTGGAATTGGACACCTCACATTCTTCCCCGAAGCCCATAAATCTGGCTCTGCCTCCACACTGAAGCTCTTGTTTGGCTCTGACTCTCTTTTTTTATTGCGCTTTCACTTCATTCCACTCCCACTGCTTATCCCATAATCCGTGCTTGTATTCCCAACCTTATTGTTTGCATGAGACAGTTTGTGAAGGCTCTCTCTCTCTTTCCGGTGCCTTGCAGTTTTCTTTCTCTTTATGGCGCTCTGTAGCACCCCCTATTGCCTTGCTAAAACCTCTTGTCTTTAAAGGAATAGGCTGATATTTTTGGGAAATATACATTCCTTTTTTTTGTGGAGGGTTGGATGAGAAAATCTATAAAACTCTCATATCTGTCCGATAAATGTGAAGCTACAGCCAGAGGACTGTTAGATTGGCTTAGCATAAAGACTGAAAGCAGCGGTTTAGGCAACAAAACTACAACCTTTTTAGGTTTAGGCAAAAAAACTGGTTTAGGCAATAAAACTCCAACTTCTTTAGGTTTAGGCAAAAAAAGCTAGGTTTTGGCAATACAAGTGCAACTTCTTTAGGTTTAGGAAAAAACCCCACTTAAGTTTAGGGACAAATATTGTGTTTTGGGTTAAACTAACGACAAACACAAAGACAACTACACATTGTTGGTTTCACACCGGATGCAAACTCTGGTCTCCTGGGTGAAAACCCTGTGTTTTCCCCGACCTCCACCCCTTCTGGAGTTTCACACGGTCTATACTACAGCACCTGACTTTCGCTTCTGCTCCTGTCATAATACATGCGGTCGCTAGAGGTCGTTGTTGTGTTCTTTTATACCTTCTTTCGGTGATCTACCACGTGAATAGATGATAAAACCTACTAGTGGCTGTATCAGGCCCCTACTGACCCACATCTTTGAGGCTTATAGCGACTGATAATGCCTATTTAATAGCCTGACAACAGTCTAATCGGCTGGGTACTGGCAAGCACAATTCTTTAGCTTCGGACAGAGCGAGGCTAGCGTCATCCGAAAAGGGCTGTTATGTTATTTATTTATGCTAGTTACATTGTTACGTTACTTTGTCACGTCATTATTTTAACACAAGCCTTGATAATTTTTCAACCTTGACCAAATAGCTAGATTTGTTGCCTGATCCTAACCATTTGTTTCACAACGTTAACCATGTGGCATTGTGCATTTCTGCACGCGTGATACGAGGCTGATATGACACATATTTCTGAAACTTATTTTTGGTTCAGAAATGTTGACATTAAACGTATCCTCCTTTAATTTTCTTTGCATTTCACAAAATGCATGTACAGTAAAGTGATGGGAAGATCACTGTTTTTGCTAAATTATTGTCATGTAACGTAACTTTTGCTTAACTTCTTTACTTCTTCAGCCCTCCTCCAAACTCACCTACACCGCCCATCCTGTTGCCATGCCACCCTCCTGCAACTCCCCCTTCCTTTCCCTATCTGCACGGCTCCACACTCCCACAGTCTCTCCCTTCCATCCCTAATGACTTTCTCTCCCTTTCCTTGTCTTCCTTTGCTCCGTTTGCCCATTTTAGCGCATTCCAATCCTTTGCCATCATACCTGCTTTTCACACAGTTTTCTTCTCTGCAGTAAACCAAGTTTTGGACAAAGACTCTTTGGTGTTACTCTGGACTCTTTGCCCGCTGTTCCCAGCTACTGAACAGAGTGAAAAAGCATAAAAAGTGGATGCAACTGCCAGTAAACTTGGTTTATTGGCGCATTTAGCAGATTTTGCGCATGCTCATTTATCCCATCATGCATATTCTATTGCCTGCGATTGTTTCGCTTGCGGGCACATTTTCGTGGCTTTGACCAGCGCCAAAGTCACACACAGTAGCCCTTTATGAGTCACTCGTGGTCAGAACAGGAAGCACGAATCCAGATTTGAGGGATAGATTTTGAGATGCTCAGATGATTTTTTTTGTACCACTTCTTTTTTTTTTTTTTCCTAACCGAGGAGTAGCCATGAGGGAGTGAGTCACGTCAGCTTTATTTCCCTTTTCGGGAGTGCCTGCACCATTATGTTCCTCTCTTTATTGTTCTCCTCTCACCGTGCCAGTCTACATCTTTGCTTACTTTGGAAGGTGTTAAAAGCCTAATTGCATAACCACATCTCCAGTTATGTTTTTGGGGATGAATGTAGCGTGTGAGATGCCAATATCCAAGCTTTTTATGCCTGAGAAATTGGTAATGTTTTGCAAATACTGGCTGAATTGTGATGTTTGAACAACCATGCCTTTAACCTAACAAGAACCAGAAGTGCTAATAGCACTTAAACACAGTGAACACCTCAAAGGCCAAATACCGGCTGTTTGATCCAGCTAGTGATCCAAAACCACAAAAAAATACAGGTTATCAGTGTTACTTATCTTACTGTACCGGAGCCACACCTAGTAGGAGTACAATGGCATTAGCCTTAGGATTAGCCTTTACCCCTCTGTTTATGTTAATTCTCTGATCTCTTTTGTTGCACCAGATGGCATATATAATGTATCACAGAGTGAAATTCAATCACCTGTATCCAAAGAATCACAGGGAATTCAGCTCTGATCATGATCTTCCAATTTTACAAGCCTTCACCATACATTAAAGGTCCCATATCATGCTCATTTTCAGGTTCATACTTGTATTTTGTGTTTCTAATAGAACATGTTTACATGCTGTAATGTTCAAAAGACCTTTATTTTCCTCATACTGTCTGCTTGAATATACCTGTATTTACCCTCTGTCTGAAATGCTCCGTTTTAGAGCATTTCAAAGGAATTGCAACGAAATTGCGTTGCTAGGCAACAGCTTGGGTCCATGTTTACTTCTTGTCATGTTACACTACAACAGGAAATAAACTGAGACACATTTAGAACGTTTATGTTTAAAACCATGTAATGTTCTGAAATTTTTTATATTTGTGACATCACAAATGGACAGAAATCCTAACGGCTTGTTTCAAACGCACAATTTCTGAATACGGACTGTGTGTATTTCTCCGCATATTAAGCGTGTTGATAGTTTAACAGTATTTATAAAGCACTTAAACCTGCTTTATAATAGAAAATACATGAAAATCGCACTTTTTACAATATGGGACCTTTAAGAAGTAGAGGCGCTGCTGGGTCTTTGTGGTAATCACATACAGGTGCTTTTTGGATGAACAGAAATATTTATGAAATATCACTTAAGGAACAATAGAAAATTGTATTGTAACATATTGAACTATTGAAGGATAAGGTCATTTTGTAGTCATTATGGGTTTGTAAGCATAGAACAAATGTGGATCAGGCTATAGTTATAGATTGAGGAATTCATCATGTGTAGACCTACATAAGAAAGTATTAGGTCTGCCTTGACTTAGTAGTCACATTATTTATCTTTGTTTTAATCACTTATGTTTACCTCTCATCTCCCCTTCCCTCCCCTTCTTTCCCTTTCTTTTCCCCATCCCCCTTTTTTCCTTTTTTTCTCCTCTCTATTGATGATGTGTCATTTCTTTGTTTTTCAACCAATAGGCTTGCACATTGATGGAGAGCCACCCTCCCACTCTACTGATAGTAGTGTAACACAATATAGGTGTGTAACCTACTGCTGTGTGCTGACAATGACCCTGATGAAGACCTATGTTGGTCCCAACGCGTAGGTCATTTTAAACAATTATTGCCATGTAAAATAAAGGCATTTTAATTTTGTTCAAACACTACAGTGTGCATTGGATTATTTTTGAGGGAGACTTGCATTTTGTACTTTCTGGAGACCATATTCCACCCATGCAATGAGCCCTCCACAAGTCACAAGATTGAATCTTCACCATGCATTAGTTTGCCACACAGCTGCGATGCATTCCTCACACTGCAGCAAACAAACAAAACCATCCTCAAAGTCATGTAACATGTTTGGATTGAAATAATTGGGTGCATGCTGCTGCTGACTTTGAAGCACATTTCCAAAATTAACTCTCTCTTGTTGTCTTGCGCCTCATTCCATTTCCAAAGTGGAGCTTTGTGCTTTTATGGTGAACAGACTGAGCGCTGTACTTGACCTTTCTGGCATTGTTCTCATAACTCTTGATATCCTCATCTCTCTCAGTGAGGAGGATTTGTAAGAAAGTATGCCTCTGCAACCCAGCACTGAACCTAGATTTAGGGGACTACGCACAGAGTCTTCATATCCTTATCATCACATCAGAACGTCTCACCAGTTTGTGTTCTCCATACTCCATACTTTTCTAAATCATTAGAAAACTTAAAATATGTTTGTGCTGTCACACATTCACTGGCATCGGAGTAGAGGTGTGGTTTACTCAAAAGGAAAAGAAAGTTTTAGTTGGCTTTGAAAACTGATAACATCATTTGGCCTATTTGCTTACCGCTCTCATGTCTGTCACAAAATATGAAGCAAATTAACATGTTCTATCTTGTTTAGAGTCTTGTCACCACCATGACGTTGCAACGCAACCAGCGGAGCCTCCAGGAAGTCACGGCACCAACCCATAAAACCCCAACTTGTTGTTTTAACACTGTGGTTTTTGTACTGATTAAACAATTAAGACATCATGTGTTAATTAATCAGCTTCAGAGATGCTGGTTGACAAACTTTTAAAACTGGACAGAGCTGATTCCTTTCCAGTCGTTGAGCAAAGCTAAGCTAGCTGTTCTTTTAAAAGCTCCAAAATAAGCTTCATGTATGCATATTTTTCCTTTATTTTCAACCTGTTGGTTTATTATTTAAAACATGGTATATTTGGGGTTTGTTACAGCCATCTGCGTAGTGCTGGTATGAAACGCACCGGGCGTTCCGTTAACTACAATGTAAACCCCTCTGTGGCAACTGTAAATGCTCTGAGAAAGTGCGCCGGGAGTGTGGTGACTTCGTCTAAAGAGCAAAAAGACGGGTGGGAGGGTAGGTGGAGACGCTCTTCGCGTCCCGTGCATCACGTCACAATCAGCTGTCCGTTCGTGTCCCGGTATCACAACGTTCAGTGCCATTTCCGCTGTACAAACGTAGCAGTTTTAAGCCCAACCATGTAGTTATTTCCTAAACCTAACTATAGTGGTTTTATTGCCTAAACCTAAAGTGACGTCAAGGGGCATGACAAAGCGGCGGTAGTGACGAGTCACCTCACCCACTACCATAATACATACTCAAGACCACAATGCAAAGTAAGAAAGATAAGATATGGTCCAAATTATTATGTAATTGTGTTCTTGTCCACGCCCTGAAAATGGTTAGGCAAAAACTGGTCTTTTTTAACATTAGGCAACAAAACTACTTCATTAGGTTAAGGCAACAAAACTACTTTTTGTTGCATTAGGTTTAAGAACATGGGACACAAACACAGGTCTCCTGGGTGAAAGTCCCTACACAGACTTTGATCAACATGTATCTCTGTTGAACTTGGTGATTCGTTTGTCGACCACAACAAAGGATCTTAATTGACATTTCATTGACATTGTTAAGATATTGTGGTCATTTCATCTATTTCTGTGAGATCAGGCTGCTTTTTCTGCACCCTGGGCATGGAATGAGCTACAAAATATCATTACCTTAGAAGTACTCCCTTCTTTGAAAACCTTTTCAAGGTCTTTAACAAACTGCTTTGAAGGAAACATGTTGCAGTTTTACATAATCCTTGACTCAGGGGGAATGTGTGTGGGATATCGCTGGCATGGCCTGTATTGTGTTGCCTTTATGTATTGTATGTGTTCTAACGTGTGAAATTCTTTAATGTGAAACTGCTGCCGTCTTGACCAGGACTCCCTCGAAGAAGACATCTTGTATCTCACTGGGAACTTCCCGGCTAAACACAGGAAAAATCAAATAAAATCAAATAAAATGCCACCCACATTAAGAGGCCTCCATTTTGTCTTTCTACCCAAATTACCCCACATTAAAACAAGATGAAGAGGGCCTCACACAGCAGTCAAACATTAGAGTAGGCCCAACTTAAACACTGCAATCAGGCTTGTACTTTTGTTTGAGTTTAAATACAGACACACCCAGCTGCATACAAAGCAAGCAAGACCCAAGAGGTATACCTCAAGTTTATTTTATGAAATAAATTTAAGCAAAGTTCAAGTATAATCCAAAGTATACTTTATGTAATAAGTATGCTAATATTAATGTACTAGTAGTGTACTTGTAAGTGTTCTACTTCAATACTTCTTAGGACTAAATTGGCCCACTTTTTAGTTTATAAAAGTATAATTGTAAGTATACTTTAAATTTAAGAGTAGTAAGCTTTGAGTACACAACTAGTTTACATACAAGTTGTATTTTAAGTTAGTTTAATAGTTTTATACTTGTGTCACACTTTTTAGTTTATGAAAGTACACTTTAAGGTATACTCTCAGTAAACTACTACTTTAATAGTTTTTAGTATACTTGTAAGTTGTCTTTAAGTGAACTTATAGAACTTAGCCAAATTTACTTTTCTGTAAACTTTTCAATATAAACCAAGTATACTTGGACATTTCTGTATACTTGCCAAGTACACTTAGACTTTTCTGTATACTTGTCGGTATAAACCAAGTATACTTACTTACAAGTGTATATCTGATAGGTACATAAAAAGTAAACTGAAAGTAGACTCTCTTATTTTAAGTTTAAACGAAGTATACTAATAGCACATTTGAATAAACTTCTTTCTTTGTAAGGGACATGAATATGTATACTTGTATACTGTGGGTCGCTATAGAAAAATGGTTTGCTTGAAGAGAAGATAAGAGGAAAAAGTGAAAACCCCCTTTGACATGTTTTTGTTTTTTGTATTTGCATTCCTGTTCACTAATACAGCCCACCTTTGACGGACCCACCTATCGCTTCCAAGATCACACAGTGATAAAAACTTTGTGAAAAGTGAGATTGCACACAGCCTCCTACACTCTGCACTAGTACTAATCTACTGTCTGCTGGCCGAAGGCTGTCTGCAGTATAATGTTGCACAAAAATACCTCGCTGTTAGCGGCATATCCTTGTCTCACAGAGCTTGTTCTGATGCTAATCCCTTTCTTTGTACCATACATGCTGTTTAGACTTGCTGAATGGCATATTGTATTACTAAGGTCCAATAAGGCTACAACACTACTACCAGTTCACAAGAGGAATAGATTAAATATAAATCCCATAGACCTCTGTGATTCCTATTTCAAAGTGAAATATGCTGATGTCCATAATAGTAATGTGGAGAAGTTTGAGGCAGGAGGCGAAACACTTTGTTAGTTACACAAGGAGGTGAAGATATAGTAGACGGAGGTGGGAGGAATGTCACTGTTTACATGTCCAAAGATTTGATCTGCATCTGTCTTGACTGCAGCAGATTATGACCAAAGCTCATGGTTTCCAGGGAGGAAGCTGTAACGCCACAAACTAATAAATCTTTCTGTTGAACACTTGATAATGAGGTCTTTTGTGAATGTCTCAAAGGGCAGCTTAAAGGAAGTGATTTACAACCGTACTAGAGTAAACGTCTACATTGCTAACTGTTCGAGTGTTGGCTTGTGTTTGACGGTCCCAGTGAATACGGGTGCATGCATGTTAAACTTAATTTTTAATGAATGTCCCATTGAGACCTCGACAGCAGCAGCATGAGCATATCTCCATAACCCATTATACATAGTAGGCTATACTAGATAAATTGTATATTTAATGTTTTTGTTCTGTTTTGAAAGGAGAAACAAGCTCTGTTCTGAGAAACCAATTTGAAATTTCAGCCATGCTAGCAGCCTGGCTCAAGGGATGGCAGTGTCGGTCATTTGGTCGGTTGGTTGGTCCACCACTTTGGCGAAGACTGAAATATCTCAACGGCTATTGAATGACTTGCCATGAAATGTTGCATAGACATTCATGTTCCCCAGAGGATGAAACCTACTGACTTTGACCCACGACCTTTCCTCTATAGTGCCACCATGAGGTTGACATTTTTAGTTTTTAGCCATAATAGCAGTGTGGCTCCAGGGATAGTGATGTCAGTTGTTGGCTGGTTGGTTAGTAGGTAGGTTGGTCCAACACTTTGGCCAAAACTAATATGTCTTGTCAACTGTTGGATGTATTGTCATAACATTTGGTAGAGATATCCATATATAGTGTCCAGAGGATAAATTTGATTAACTTTGATGATTCCCTGACTTTTCATCTGCGCCATCATCAAGTCAAACCTTTAATTTGAGCAGTACTTTGGCATGGTATGACGAACCTCCACATCTAATGACATTCCATGTTTAGTGCTAATTAGCAAATGTTAGCATGCTAATTTGCTAAAGTAAGACAGTGAACATGGTAAATACTGTATTATACCTGCTTTGCATCAGCATATTAGCATTGTCATTGCAAGCATGTTAGCTTGCTAGCATGTAAGTAGACTCTTAGTTGTGTTACTTTTCGAGCGAGGTGTTCAATGTGAGTTTTGTATAACAAAATACATATTTACAATGTATCAATTACATCTCCATGGAGGGCATGGATGGGAGTAGGTTCTGTGCTCTTGTGAATTGCATCCATTTTTGTCTTTTTGGTGTTTGGAACCAGCTTTTTACCAATGACAGATGTCTGGATTTAATTAAAAACAGACGGCAATCTGGAGAAGGTCTGGTTTGCAGTAGAGCTGATGGCGTACAACACTGTGTCATCAGCATAAAAATAGAGTTGGGAAATAAATGTTATTTATGTTTTGAGTAAATAGCAAGGGACCTACTGCTGATCCCTGTGGGACACCTTGGTCAACCACCTGGGGACGTGATTTCAAACCATCAGCCACGACCGCTTGAAACAATTCTAGAAAGATATGATTTGAGCAAGCTGTAAGCAGAACGCACATGGCTGTGTTCCAAAACGTGTGCTGTACTTGCCAATATTGCATTGTGGCACGCAGAAAAGAACGTGAGTGTGCCGGAGTGTGTTTTTATGGGGAAATACTGAGTCGATTCAAGACAGTCTGCATGGGAGGGCTAGCAAGTTAGCAACGGCTGCTGAATTGGACAGAGAAGAAGTGTGACTTAAAAACTAAAGAAGTGTGACTTAAAAATGCTGTTGGCTGTGACTTTAGTCTTATCTGGCTGTGTCTCAGTTCCAACTACATTATGTCCCTCCCTCCGCACTTTATCTGCAGACATGTCGATTTAGATAGACATTACCGCCATAAAGACGGGATAAGGATTGTTTTTTAGGAGTGGATGCAGATATGTTTGTGTGTTTTACAGATTTAACCTCACACGTGTAATTACAGATAGGCCACACACATTTTTTATCCAGACTCCTGGCACTTGCAGAGGAAGTGAAACAAACAGACACAAGTACACACACTATCCTCATAAAGCAACATAATATATTATGTCTATTGCCCAAACTCCCACATAGGCTACTCCTCTTCCCCCTTATAGGTTTCACCAAACCTCTAAAACATTTTGTCATTCAGCTATGACATGAGGATGAGCTAAAGTTAGGCTTTTATCACTGTGATAAATACCACTTGTTGAGGTAAGTGTCACTTATCCCTACTAGGTTCTAAAATCCTCCTCTGACATTCTCACTGCAACCCAAAACACTCCCTTTTCCAGGCTTGACTCCAGTGTTTTTCCTGTTACTTTTCTTTTCCGTGCCCTTTCTCAGCACCACTGAGCCTTTTGGATGTAAGGTAGTGGTATTTGAAACACACTGCTAGTATTGTTCTAGGGCTCCATGGGGGTGATCGCGTCTCAGTTTATGATGCTTAGGAGGGCTGCACTTTTAACTACTTAAGTCTGACTTATTATAGGTTGTACAACAAAGTAGACAGCGAGGGAGGGAGAAGGATTTCTTGTTTCGAGACTTGTTTCACTCCATGTATTGCTTATTATTGTGTAAATCTATGTACCTATCTATCTGCCTATTTTTGCCATATAAACATAGAAAACGTTATTTGAACAAACAAACCAGTGGGTCTCATACCGACAATAAAGGGTGCCTTGTGCGTCGGTATCGAACGCCGGAGGCCGTGACAAAGCATCGGTATTTGACGCCCTGGGAATGAGAATGGGTTGGGCTAATACTGTTAGCTCTGTCAGCACTGTTCCCATTGTTGGCCAGACCGCAGAGGGCCAGCCCTACAAATGCAAAAGTCTGTCACTGAGTGAGTGAGTGACTGACTGACTGAGTGATGAAGTTACATGATTGGTCGGCCAAGTGTTGGAGTTTCCTCATTGGCCGTTACTCTTTCAAAATGAAAAGGCGGACAACAGTCTTTTATGCAAATGAGCCCGTCCAGCGTAACACGTCCGGCTCGTGAAATTTGGACCAAGCTGTCAAACTAGGCGATCTAGTTCTAAAATGAACTAAGATTCAACAGCGGCATAGCCTGTTTTGTTTTCAGAAGTAGATTTTGCTTGATTGTTTAGACGGAATAACGTTGACAAGGAGGCCGCCATGTTGTTTCCTGTTTGAAATGGCGGAGGAAAACCAGGGACCAATCAGGTGCATTCATTGATAGGGTACGTCACCACTTGAACGACCAGTTGAGTGGAGCAGCGTGTCCCCTAGCGTCCTCGCCGGACCATACATGGTCCAGACATATACTCGGTTTTGACCGTGTCTCGTTTGTCAATGCTTTTAGCACCATTAGCTGCGAGCCGATGGCTCAGCCGCCACCATGTTGAGAGCCGTATTGAGGCAATAGAAATGCTCCTAATCTTGCATTTCGCACCTTAAACACAAGTCTAAAAACTGCCTCCACTATAAGCCCTTGTAGAGAATGACTTCATACTGCATAAAGTATTAATCAGCCTTTCGATGAGTTACATACCACTCAACTATTCCTTCCGTAGCATATTTTAAGCACTTCTGTTTTCTCTTAAACATGAAAAGAAACCATAGACAAACCACATGCCCAGACAGAGAAGAATACACAAGACATTCTGTCTCGTTGAAACGTTACAGCCTGAGGGACACCACATAATGGCTTTTGACTATTGTCTGACGCGGTACAAATAAAAATCTTCATGTCTGACCTACAAATCTGTTTATTTAATTTGAGCAATTGAAACCTTACACAAGCTAAAACAAGGCAGACTTTGTATTGTAAGCAGCACTTTGATTGGAGACAGATTCGACACACACTAATTTCTGTACTTGCACTCAGGTAACAAAAAAAAAAAGACACTCTAAATTGGCACAAAAGCATCACACAAATTCATTGACTTCCTTTTTCCGTTTAAAGCCTCGGCCAGTGTTTATTTGTCTTTGCATTGTTCTACAGCCTGGAGGGACTGTTTGGGTTATCACGTAGTCACTCCAAAAAAAGTGCCAAGGGAACACTCAGGCTTAGAGTATGAGCCTCCGTGCATCGACACAAATCTGTTATACATGAGTCTGTGAATGAGTCTCTCTGTCCAGTCTCTTGCCAGGAAGAGAGGCAACTTCAAATCTCCAGTGACTCAAGCATGCTGCAGTGTTTCCACACACGACTACACTCCGTACAGTGCGGAATTACACGTTGTACGGTTCCATGTGTCCCGGTATCCATGGCAACCATACTCAAAACGTAAACGCTACACATAAAGTCTTTGTTTTACAAATCAGGAAATGATGCTATTCAAACAAAAGAGGAAGGAGAAAGCAGGAGACACAATAAGGAACCCCACTTTTTGTGTGCACTGGCAAACTGGGCGCCGGTATGCTTGTGAGACATGCTGCAGTGTTTCCACACATCGTCTACACTCCATACAGCGCAGAATTACACATTGTATGGCTCCATGTATCTCCGTGTCCATGGCAACCACACTCAAACTATTTCCATATGCATCTGGCAAAGTCATCATTTGCTCTGAGGTAAACCCCGTTGCCATGGCGACAGTGGGTGTGGCTAGGGGTAGAGTGACATGGGCGGTGGGCGGAGGGAAAACTGTTACAGTTGGGATCATACAGGGACACGCATAGAGGAACATAAGAGGAACATGTGGTGTATGTGTGTTTGTGTGTGTTGATAGAAACAGAGAAGACGGATAAAATGCATATCTAATTCATCTTAATAAGAGGAAAAAGTCCCCACAAACAGTAACACCACACACACGCTACGCATACAGTCTTTGTTTCATAAATCAGGAAATGCTGCTGTTCAAAAAGAGAGTAAGGAGAGAGCAGGAGACAGTTAATCTAATAAAGAACCCAACTTTTGGTGGGCTCTGGTGAACTGGGCGCAGGGCCACTGAGCTGAGTAGGACCAGGTTTTTCCATGGAACATGTTCCTTTTCTTCCCGCCTCCTCTTTTCCCGCACGTTTTTTTCTATTTTATTTGTTCAAACTGCTGTGAGGGAGTTATAAATATCAGGCAGGAGTTGTTACTGTAGTAGAAAAAGGAATATCACGGAGGGTTGATCACTCGTGCATTGATGTCTTCCAAAATAGTAATCAAATAGGTAAATAGTTCAGGGCCCATTCAAAGTTGTAGAATTTACTTCATTTGACAGTGAAACGGTCTCCTCCACATTGCACATACTTGGTTTGCTAAGCCCATCCTGCTTAAGCTGGGCATACACTGTACGAGTTTAGCCCGTTTCTGGCCCGAATTGTGAGCCGCACGACTCATTTTAGAGTCTGACCAAATTTCAGCTTCGTCGGTGCAGTGTACGGGGGTGGACCCAAACCCCCAGCAAGAGCGCTGGTCGTTGATCCCAACTTTCGTAGTGGCAAAACGGCGGTACTACAACTTCCGTGTCCGTCATGTGATGCCATTGGGCCCAAAAAGACTTTTCTCCACAGAGTTACATTGGGAAAGAGACGTCTGTAACTCAGCGGAAATTTCTTTGAGGTAAATAAACTCCCCAATATGAACACTCTAATAGCCCTTATTTAAATCATTAGGTCCTAAAAGTTGTAAAACGCACTAATAGCTGAATCCAGAGTTATTTCCCTTCCTCCGTTCATGTGATTGAGACCCAGACCGTGACGACAGCGCAAGGCGCGACGACGGCGTGACGTTGGGACGTCGTGAAAGAGCCATGTGACCGAGCAGACGCTACTGCGAATGTCCGATGTGCCGAATGGATTTTGAAGATCGCCGGAAGATCCGGGTACTTTTCCAGACGGTAGTCGAGCCATTTTGGCTTCATGCGCCACTGAGCTATTTTCATAGTAATGAACGGGGCCCCGCCTCTAACGCTGTATCCAGTTCTCTTAATACATCCATGAGGGGACCGAGGACCGATTAACTCCTCCCGACCGGCTGAATCTTTATTGACAACTGTCAACAGCTAGAACGGCCCGCAGGGGCCGACGGGCTGTGTATTTTTTTTCTATTTTAGATGTACAGTGTGAGCACTCAGGTCGTGGCTGACGATCGGACCATACAGTGTGAGCACATAAATCGTGAGCTTTGGCTTTACATCACAAACGATCTACTCGTACAGTATGAGTAGGAAGTACACAACAACATTTCTAAAATCGTACATTGTATGCCCAGCTTTAGTTAGTGTCGTTACGCCTGTCAAGCTTGTGGTTCTCGCACGACACATAGTTTATAATAGTGGTAGCAGATTTACCACACAAAAATGTGATTAAATTTTTGATACAATGCCAAGAGCAGCCAAGACACCTCATTTTTTGGAAAGCCATATTTTGAAAACTGTTTATTTTAGATCCAAATTGATTATTCCCAAGGATGCACCACATCCTGAAAAAATATGCATTCACACATTTTGTTGGAGACATTAATGTAATTCCCTCACTTTAAAGACGCCTCAAGTAAAAACTGACTCAATTCACCCCACTCTCCCCTATCACTCTAACTATAACCCCATGCACCACTTTTCCAGAAATGCCAACACGTTCTTATCCCAACTCGTTACATACTGACGCTTTTCAGACCCCTCAGCGTCACTTTTCAGTCGCAGTAAACACGTGCTCAATGTTGTGAATTAAACAAAACACTTGCTTAGGTTAAGACAACAAAACCTCTTAGTTAGGTTTAGGAAAAAAACAACATGGCTGGGTTTTTACAGTGCAAATGTGACTTGACGTTGTGAACATGGGACACAAACGAACAGTTGATTGTAAAGTGAAAGTGAAATGTTACGCACGGGACACGAACAGCGTTCTCCTGGATGAAAGCCTTGTGTTTGTTGGTTTTGTTCACTTTTTAAACTTCGTCACCACAGCACTTTCCCTGAGCGTTTACTGTCACCACGGATGGGTTTACATTGTAGTTAATAGAAAGCCCGGTGCGTCTCATACCGCCGCTAAAGGGTGCCTTGTGAATCGGCATCACACGGCGACGGTTGTGACAAAGCCTCGGTTTTTGGGAATGAGAACAGGCTGGATGTTATCTTTCCATGACAGTGTTCACCAGCCTCGTGTGAGGTTCCTAGAGGCAACTTTCCAATCTAATATTTATCTAGAAAATCCCACAAAACCTGCTGTTCCAGAGGAAAGCTAAGTGAAACAGGTTTGTCTATCTGAGAGGGAGGGTTGTTCTATCGCTACCAGGGCCTTAAAACAAAAAAGGTTGTTCAGTGTGCAGGGTGATTATCCTGTATATCCTGCCAGGAAGGGCTGCTGGATAGCTTGAAGTTATTGTTGAACTAAAGACACACTGCAATGAAACCACCCAGTAACAATAACCAGCCCAGTCGCCAGGAAAAACTGTTGGCATTGTACGTTCCTGCGAACCACAGATTGGTATTTAGCTCGACCGTGATTGAAAGTTGCGTGGTATGAAAGATAAGTGGTATAATAATGAATATAACAAGCGAGAGAATCCACTGATGGGTCAAACAAACTTAGGACTTTCAGGAGACCGCTGTTTGTGTCCCGTGTAAAACCTAAAGTAAATTTTACACTTGTTATGTTACGTTGTTACGCTTGTTACGTAAGACTTTAAGGTAGTTACGTTGTTATGGTTGTTACGTTACGTTATTATTTTGACACAAACCTTTACTATCACTATTTCACAATGTTAACCACGTGTCATTGTGCGTTTCTGCAAGCGTGATGTGAGGCTGATATGAAACGTATTTAGGAAACACATTTTATGGTTCAGAAACATTTGACGTTCAACGTAATGTTGGTTTGCAGAAACGTACAATGCCAACATTTTGTCTGGCTGACTGGGTTGCGACAACATCAAATTTAGTGATGACATTCCTGATGCTTGTGTCAAGAGAAGCCCAACATAGCTCATGACAATGACCCATTTTAGTTAACAACTACGATTTTGACAAATATTGTATGATGATGACTAACACGACAAACATTCCTCCGCCCTGTGTCTTTTACAGTCGAGTGGAGCACAGGGGTGAGAGAGAGTTACACGCATCAACACACACGCCCTCAATACCTTGCCCACACCCACACACACACCCACACACACACATACACTACAGTAGCTGGGACACACTCTGACACGCCTTGTGACAGCTTTGTGCAGACTCAAAAAAGTAGTAAACTTCAAGTTTATTTTATGAAGTATACATACAGTAAATAAAGTTCAAGTATATATTTACTTTATGTAGTAAGTATACTAATATCAATGTACTAGTAGTATACTTGTAAGTGTACTACTTTAATTGGCCCACTTTTTAGTTTATAAAAGTATACTTTAAAGTACACTTCAAGTGTAAGAATAATAAACATTGAGTGCGCAACTAGTTTACACCTAAGTTTTACTTTGTACTTCAACTATACTATACTGCAAGTATACTTGTATATACTTGTAGCACACTTTTTAGCATATTAAAGTACACTTTAAAGTATACTCAGTAAACTACTAGTTTAATCGCTTTTATCCTGCAAGTATTCTTGTGCACTTTAAAGTATACCCTCAGTAAACTACTAGTTTAATAGTTTTTATAATGCAAGTATACTTGTATATACTTGTAGCCCACTTTTTATTTTGTGAAAGTGCACTTTTAAGTAAACTCAGTAAACTACTAGTTTAATAGTTTTTATACTGCAAGTTTACTTGTATATACTTGTAGCCTACTTTATAGTTTATGAAAGTGAACTTAAAAGTATACCCCCAGTGAACTACTTGTTCAATAGTTTTTATACTGCAAGTATACTTGTATATACTTGTAGCCCATTTATGAAAGTGCACTTTAAAGTATACTCTCAGTAAACTTCTAGTTTAATCGTTTTTATACTGCAAGTACTCTTGTAGCCCACTTTTTAACAGAGATTCCAGTCTGAATAAGAATACTTAATTATACTTTTCTTAAGTATATCTCGATGAAAAAACACAAGTAGGACTTTAAACCAAATATACTTAGATTTTTCCGTATAATTCTCAGTATGAGCCAAGTATACTTAAGTATACTTTTGTTACGTATATCTCTGATAAGTACATAAAAAGTAAACTGAAAGCATACTCTCTTATTTTAAGTTTAAAAGAGGTATACTAATAGCACACTTGAATGAACTTATTTTTGGTAAGTAGGAGCCAACAGCAGTGTAGGTCCTCTGAGATGTTTATGGAGAGTTACATCACACCCAGTGTAAAGGTCCATCTCTGTTCACACTCACTTCTAAAGTCCCGCTCACCGCCGCTCAGCCCCGGTCAAACAAGAACTATCAGCGGCCTGTTTAGCTTGTGATTTGCCAGCAGATATCAACCTCAGGCTGTTAATGCTGTAATGACAGTATAGGTGACAATCACTGCAAGCATGAGACTGGTCCTGATGAAGGCTTCACTACTACTGATTGAGGTGAATGGAATGAATGGCAGGCGTACTGTGAAACGGTCACCACCCTTTGCAGAGTAAATAACTAAACTCAAAAATTAGATTAGTCTACCTCTTCACACTGTTGTTATATTATGTAAATATAGTGTTACTCAGGTTGTCCAAATATGATTGGAAGCCTGTTTTAGCA
This sequence comes from Sebastes fasciatus, assembly GCF_043250625.1. Lineage (NCBI taxonomy): Eukaryota > Metazoa > Chordata > Actinopteri > Perciformes > Sebastidae > Sebastes > Sebastes fasciatus. The sequence continues at coordinate 6,400,854 of NC_133802.1, forward strand.
CTCTAACAAGAAGCTGGATGAAACAGAGGCGCCAAGAAATGTAATGAATGTATAGTATTGAGTGATTTGATTGAGCTTGATTGATCTCAATACTGACATCTCACATGATGGTTTATCTCCTGAGCACAGAGTAAGACCACACAAATACCAATGTGACAAATCACATTTAATGATTGATTGTGATTGCAACTGATTAAATCTTTTTTCAGATATCATGTGATGGTTTCTTGACTTAAGAGCGGTGTTGAAACCAGGGTCCGTATTTACCAAACTTTTTCGAATTACGCTTCATAAACACATTTATTTGCTCCTACTTACGACAAAGTGTAGGAGTAGAATTCAGGATCAGCTCTCATGTGATCACATGTTGGCTCTGAGCAGGATGAATGTATGCATAAATAGATAAATAAATGAATGAATAAATATAAATATATTATAAATAAATAAATAAATGAATGAATGCATAAATAGATAAATAAATGAATGAATAAATAAATAAACGAACAAATAAATAAATATATAAATAAATAAATAGGGATTAAATAATGGGAAACTGTCTGAAATGGAAAGAAAAAGAACACCCACCTGGAGCAGCAATAACTTCTACTGCTGGTAGACGAGGTGCGTTGCAACATGCAATAAGGGAAATTTAGTAAGACACTGTCAAGTGCAGAAAATAAATATGCAAGGACATTATTGCAAGCTGAATCAATATTTGAGTTTTATGCTTGTTGTTTGCACCCCTGATAAATCCAAAAAAGTGGTGTAACATCCTATCAAATGTTGAAATCAAATGGAATTCTGAATTATACATTATGCCTATAATAACATACATTGAACAATAGGTTCAAAAAGGTGTGTGTGGTCACCTCGGTTTCTGAACTGTAGTAATGTTGGATGTATTTCTTCTTTTATCTTTCACTTAAAGTGGCAGTAGGCAGTATATTTTTGGCATCATTGGGAAAAAATTCCATAATAACCTTTCCGCATATTGTAATTCAAGTGTACTGAGAGAAAACTAGACTTCTGCACCTCCTCATGGCTCTGATTTCAGGCTTTAAAAAATCTCTCTGACGGGAGACTTTGACCAACCACAGGTCATCTCAGAGAGAGAGCGTTCCTATTGGCTGTGCTCCGGTCATGTGACCGGAACTTGGCGTTTCTTCACCAGATTTCACAATGGCGGCCGCGTCACAAACTTTTTAATTTTACAGCTAAACAGTACACTACAAGATGATTCTGAAAACATTTGAGGAGAGAAATAGGCATTAACGTAACAAAACATTGATTCATAATTGATCAGCGTAGCCTAGTTTGACCGTTTGGTCGGAGTTCGCGAGTGATTGACAGCCGGCTCCCATAGACGGCAGCTGGACAGCAGACCTCAGATCAGCTCATACTGCCTGTTTTCCTCTTCCTCTGCCTGTGAAATCTTGCAGATGCCATTAGGAGCACCGGAGGACACAGAGGGACATGATTTTTGTCAGGTTACCTGTTTCATGTACTACTGTCACGATATAGCGACGTTTTATAAAAAAAAACTTTTTTTAATCATATTTGCTCCAATCTCGCCTACTTCAGCTTTAAGTCATTTCGATTGGCCAGAGCAATGAGAGTCATACGATCAACCAAAGCATATTGTATAATTCATGGTGGCATTAACTGAAATTCAATTAACTTCCAAGCGCTCTGAGAAAGATCTGTTCTTCTTTCTGTGGGTTTTGGATTAACATCCCACATGATTCAAAACCTGGTGATTTCACCATGATATCACTGCAGTCATGTGCATTTCACAAAGCAAAGCGGGGATTGCCCTTTGCTGCTGTTTATTTCTGTTACTTACTGGATTTTTCCTATGTGGCGAAAGCTCAAACTCAGATTCATAACATCATATCAATATTGCCACATGTTCTTTTTTAGTCAAGTCAGTCAGTCAGTCCGTCCGAGCTGTGCAACTCTGTGCACTGCAATCGCAAATGCCTTGCTCCAGGGCTGGCATCCATTTTGGCTGAATGGAGGATTGGAGTCTATTTTATTTGGGTGTGTTTGGGTGCTTTATTATCATGGTAATAGTGAGGCCAAGAGCCACTGGTGGGAAAGGAAGAAGGTTAGAGAAGATGGTGGAGAAAGGATATGGTGGTGGAGGGGGTTGGATTGGTAGTGCCAAGGCTCATGACTCATTGTGGTGAGGGACTGGAGGAGGAAATAAATGGGGGAGGAGAGGAATGCAGGGCCGGTATTGGTGGAAGGACAGTGGAAGGTTGAGCCGCCATGTATGCTGCCATAGTTACACACTGCTGCATGATGGGAAACATGGTTCTGTTGCACTGCAGGCAGGAACGATTGGAGCAATAGCGGCTGTGTTATCAGCGGTATAGGAATTCTTTAACAATGTTTACACAGTGAGAAGTTCTCTAGGGAATAAGCATCAGTTATGAATTATGGACAGGTGTTTATTGGTACTAATAATACATCACAACTCTGTAATCTGAGGTGCATGTCGTGTAGACAGGCATGAGCAAAAAGTTGTATATTAGCATTAAATACACTTTGTGTTCATTGTTTTTTAAAAGCCTCAGGCTCAGTGGCGTTGACCTAACATACCTCATGTTTGAGAGTAATGAAAGCCAGTTGGTTAGTGCAGTTCACCTGGTTTGCAGATAAAAAACTGTACATGTGGTATGTGTTATGTTCAGAACCAGACATGGTGGTGCATTCAGGTTGCCTGCAGCAGCCGAGGAATTTTGAGCCCTAAAGCATCCAAAACTGTTAAACTTCCTCCAAAATGTGTTACTGGAGGATACCGCTGTGGTAACGAGTGTATACTCCAGTTTTAAAGACGCTCGAAAATTGAAATATACACGTTAACTGTTGGGGATTTTCCAAGTGCTTCTCAGCATCATAAACTGTTTTATTTGGTGTTTTTTAGGGCTGTACAAGTGACAAATTAACACAAACTTGTTTTAACGCCACCAATTTCTTTAACGCATTTTTCTGGGGTTGTAGTGGGCTCAGTTTTAAAGCTAGAGTGAATATATTGGCATCATATAAAACTAGAAAACCTGAGGAATCCATTGGTTATACTATCTTGTCGTGAAAAAGATTAAATAACGCTCCAAACCTATGCCAAATTTTGGTGATGAAAAACCGTCATGGCCATTGAAAATAGGTTCTATGGGTACCCACGAGCCTCCCCTTTACAGTCATGCCCACTTTATGATAATCACATGCAGTTTGGGGCAAGTCATAGTCAAGTCAGCACACTGACACACTGACAGCTGTTGTTTCCTGTTGGGCTGCAGTTTGACATGTTATGATTAGTATTTAGATCAGATCCTGATGAGCAGGTTGGCACCTTGCATGGCAGCCTCTGCCATTAGTGTATGAATGGGTGAATGTTGGCATGTAGTGTAAAGCGCTTTGAGTGATCAGAAGACTAGAAAAGCACTATATAAATGCAAGCTCATTTACCATTTATGATTTGAGCATATGTTTTTATGCTAAATGCAGTACCTGTGAGGGTTTCTGGACAATATTTGTCATTGTTTTGTGTTGTTAAGTGATTTCCAATAATAAATATATACATACATTTGCATAAAGCAGCATATTTGCCCATTCTCATGTTGATAACTTGACAGATTTCCCTTTAGGGTACATTTTGCAATTAATTTGCGATTAATCGCGAATAACTATGGACACTCATGCGATTAAATATTTTAATCCAGCCCTAGTGTTTTTAGGAGAGCCAGCAGAATTTGTCTTGAGTGGCATTGCTTTCAATTGAGTTTGATGGTGAATGCTAGCACATCTAGCAAAAGGTGCTATATGGCTTACAGTATGACATCCAGCTGTTTTTCCCTGCAGTGTTTATGACCAATCAGATGCTCTGGGTTAAGGCAGTAGTTCAAAAGTTTGGGATATACGCTTGTTCGCTTTCTTGCTGAGAGTTGGATGAGAAGATTGATACTATTAAATACGATGCAACAGCGAGCAGCCGGTGAGCTAAGCTTAGCATTAAGACTGGAAAGCTCGCTAATTAACACATTATATAAACATAATAAACCCATGATGCAACACATTCTCACTCCCAGCTCGTCAAATAACGGCAGCTATGACGCCGTACGTACCCCTTTAGCGTCAGTTTTGTATGTGTCAATCTCCGCTCATTATAGGCCTACGCTGTCTTTCAAAGTAAGCCTCCGTTTTCACAGGAAACTTGGTTAGGTTTAGGGAAAGATCATTGTTTTGGGTTAATTACATATATAATGGCACGTAATGTAACCTATAACGTAGTTAAGAAGATTACATCCATGTAACTTAGAGATGACTTTGTGGTTTTACGCTGTGTTATGTAAGGGATAATGTACAGCGAGCCGGTCATTGTTGTGCAATAAACCCCGACAGGACCCGCGATGGACCCCGACGTGGGGTTTATGTCACAACAATGACCCGTTTGTTGTACATTATACTGCTTGTTACACAGCTACTTACTTAAGAAATCAATGATTTGACACAAAAACGATCCTCCAGAGTCCGACATCCGAACTGCACCCATAGCAACGGTCTGTTATACATAGCAACGGTCTGCTAATAACAGACTGTAGAGCACTGTGATTGACCAATCAGAATTGAGTATTCAACAACGCCGTGCAATAAGAGCTATGCAGTGACTTTGTGTGTAGTTCAGTATGTAAAACAGCTGAGGGATGTGAGGGCAACGAAATGCAATGAAAAATGTAGGAATAAAATATAATGTCAGATGAAAAAAAAAGTAGAATTTAGTAAAGTGGTAGACAGGAGTACTGTAATAGTAAAATGTATAAACTGTAATGTAAACAGGTTGTGCAATTATGAAGTAAATGTGAATTATGTAATTGGAAATTAATTGGAAATAATTACACGGAACGAGTGATGGTGAATACTCAACACTCAAACTGATAGAAAGGGTGGTGAATGGGAAGAAAGTGTTGCCAAATTGTTGTTTGTTCCAAGAGATAATCAGCCGTACCCTCTCTCCCTTACCACAGAATTATAAACACATCTTAATTTTACAGATATAAACCAGAATCGATGTGTAAGAACTCCTAGGCCCAGTTCTTAACCCACCAACCAACCCCACCCCCACACAAACTGCACTTTTTCTGATACATAGCTGCTCCTGGATATAGATGTTTTTCTATGATTTAACCAGACCTGCTGAATCAGCTGTGGTGAGATTGAGTAGTTTTACCTGGAGACACACACACAGGAGATCACAGCAAAGAAACAGAACCACTCGACAATCCTCTCCAAGGACCAGGTTTTCTCTAACAACACAGAGAAGCCCTGTAGTGAGACCAGGTAATGGTTTAGAGTGACCGGACAATGTGTCATAGGAGTGTAATGTTACAGCCCTGCCTCTGTCTCGCACACAGACTCGCAGCCAATGGCAGCTCACCACAGTCCCCTCCCACAGCCACAGGCTTTAAAACTCCTCAGTAGTTTCTTCTCTTTTCTATCCACTTTGGTCTCTCCCCTCTGCCTGCCTTCCTGCCTGCCTGCCTGCCCTGCTAAACCGTGCCAGTCTGACCTTCCCAGACTCATTTCATCCAAAAGAAAGAAAACCTCCAGATTTCAGAATGAGTTTTAGGAGCAGCTACGCTGTGAAGAGTTCCACTGGCCCACGGAGCTTCAGCAGCAGTTCCTACACATCAGGATCAGGCGGTATCAACGCCCGTAAGAGCTACAGTACCAAGAGTTCATATGGATCAGGCAACAGGGGCTTTGGAGGTGGTGGCATCACCAGTTCCAGTGCCTATGGCCTGAGCTCAAGCATGGGTGGTGGCGGAGGAGGAGGCATGGGCATGGGCTACGGTGGTGGCGCTGGAGGCATGAGCATGGGCTTCAGTGGTGGTGCTGGAGGCATGGGCATGGGCTACGGTGGTGGCATGGGTGTTCAGGCCCCAATCACCGCCGTTACTGTGAACAGGAGTCTTCTGGCCCCCCTGAACCTTGAGATTGACCCCAACATCCAAGTTGTCCGCACCCAGGAGAAGGAGCAGATCAAGACCCTCAACAACCGCTTTGCTTCCTTTATTGACAAGGTAAGAGCTTGTAATAGTGGGTAGATACAGATGTGTGTGTGTGTGTGTGTGTGTGTGTGTGTGTGTGTGTGTGTCAAAATATCTGGTTCTCGCTGGTCTTTGCCTTATTCTTCTTTTCATTCAGACAGAAACTGCTTTGGGTGTGTGGAAAGCTCAGTCACAGTGTAGTCAAAAAGCTGAATGTTTCCTGACAGTGCTGTGACATAGTTATCAAATATTTGATACGGAGGTCCATATGTTTGCCACATGTCTTGTAATGCTGATTTCCTCACTTTTTGCTGCACGGAGAATGTTGATTTATTCCCCTCTCGGATCTCGTCACCTCCCACAAATGCAGTCAAGGCAGAAAAAAGAAGTGCTGTAGCTCAAAGTTAGGGTTAGGCTGTCTATCTTTTGGCTCAGCCTGTCCTTTTATAGTGATGAAAAACAGACTTGAAGAATGGAGAGAGAGAGAAAGACAAATAGAGAGAGAGAGAGAGAGAGAGAGAAAGAGAGAGAAAGAAAGCTAAGGGTGTGTCAGGGCAGAGCTCAGGGCTTGTGATACGAGTTACCTTGGGAATGATCCCTCCCTTAGCTGGGGTGTGGCTCTTTGTGCTGCCCTGGTGGCCCCCACCCCTCCCAAACACACACACACACACACACACACACACACACACACATGCACACACACACATGCACGCACGCACAGTCAGTACTGAGTGCCATTGTTACTTTAAAGACAAAACCTTCTTTCACGGTGACACATTTTAAAAGGAGTGTCCATTGGGATTACGTTGACTTTTCATCATTTAAATCATCATTTAAACCCAGCATGTAATCCTCAAGAGTGTATCTGTCCTCTGAGGCCTCAGCAGTGGGTTAATATTTAAAACGGTTTCATGTTCTGGTCAATGCCAGCTGACTGGCCACATGTCAACTCCCCTTCTCCCGGCGCAATGATTAAAAGAAGATAAAGTGCATTCTTCAACACCAAAAGCAGATAAACTTCCACCCTTCTATCATCTTGTTATCTTGTGGCGTCAGTCCATTTGAAGGCACTTCATTATCTGTACTTACTCCAATTCTAATGAAGAAGCTCTTGGTTAGATCTCACCTTTCAGAGTGCAGAGTGCAGTTGCAAATATGCAAACTCCCCACCTTCCATTTCTCCCCTCCTCCTCCTCTCTTCATCGCCCTCACTTCCCCCCCTCCCCCTCCCCTCTCTACTCTCCCCTCATCACATCTATAACACAGTTAAATATTTACCTTCCTGCTTCTGCCTGCGGATGGAACTTCGCTTCAACCCCCTTTCTCTCTCTGCGTTTGTCTTCTTTGACCGCGAATTTCGCTGTACAAAAACAGGAAGACCTGCGGGAGAAGGGTTAACTAGCCCTATTCCTCCATCAGTGTTTTTTTTTTCCAACCTCGTCTTGTTCTCCCTCCCCACTACCTCCTGTCAGGATGCACGTAGTACGTCAGGCCTTCCTTTGGAAAAAGCACTGCCAGTCTGGAAATGCAGCCAACAGCAGCTTGCAAAACTCCAAAGTTAGATAAGAACAACAAAGACTATAGACGGCGAATAGGAGGCATGGCGAGGTTGACCCTGATGATTGAGTATTATGTTTTTTTTACTTCGGTTACATGATACTTTTAAAGGGAATTTTGAGATAATTCATAACTGAGGACAAGGAATCTGTCTTCACATATTCGTTACAGTAAACATGTAAGTCGCTGATTATTTTGTAAAAGCTTTTTGATTGGTTTGGCTTACTCGTAACCCTTCTACCCTTCTTTCTCTACACATCAGGTTCGCTTCCTGGAGCAGCAGAACAAGATGCTGGAGACCAAGTGGAACCTGCTACAGGGACAGACCACCACCCGCTCCAACATCGACGCCATGTTCGAGGCCTACATCGGCAACCTGCGCAGACAGCTCGACAGCCTGGGCAACGACAAGATGAAGCTGGAGGCCGACCTGCACAACATGCAGGGCCTGGTGGAGGACTTCAAGAACAAGTGAGTGTGGAAGGAAGGAGGCAATGAGGGCTAAAAATGATCTGAGTATGCGGTGTCGGGCTCGTTCTGACCCATAAAGAGGCGTATGGTTTATCTAGGATTCATCTTTTTCATAGGTTGCACCGGACGATTTTCAAAACGCCTAGAAATTTCATTCATACACAAAATACAGCTGGATTTTTTTCTTACATCACGGTCAATGTATAACACTTCAAGTCCAATTTGTGCTTCAATACTAGCCTTGCAGCACATTGAGTTAATCTCTTTGTGGACTACTCCCTACATCTGTCCATTGTCTTGCGTCATACACAAACTCTCGGGAATTACAGCACTGAGGAAGCATGTTTCGAACACCCATTACGTTACATGTGACTGGAAGTTTTACAGAGTTGTCTAGAGGACATAAGCACTAATGCGTGCATGCTGACACGCACATGCACAGGTACAATAGTGCCACCACATATTCGTCAGTTGTCCACAGACAAATGAAGCATATCAGCTGAGTTCAGAGGAGCCCCGAGGGAGAAATATCAGTAACACCTCTCACGCTTGGCCCTGACCCAACTGACTATGTGCAAGGCAAATGTCCCAAAGGAGTTCAAGAGTTAGGGATGGACTACTTGCACCTCCTAGTGTTACATTGGTGTACACACGCTCAAAACTGAACAGGAGCATGAGATGAGACTCTTCATGAATACTCCAAATCCAACCATGGACTGTGTTTGTTTTCCTCTCAGGTATGAAGATGAGATCAACAAGCGCACCGAGTGTGAGAATGACTTTGTCCTCATCAAGAAGGTCAGCATCAGCATTTACTCAACTTGTCTTTGAGTTGCAAATTGTATTATTTCTTTTAGCACCTGGAGACGGTGTCCTTTGTGATGTCTCACACTAACAAGCATTGTTATTGGTTCCAGGATGTCGACGAGGCCTACATGAATAAGGTTGAGCTGGAGGCCAAGCTGGAGAGTCTGACAGATGAGATCAACTTCCTCAGGTCGATCTATGAGGAGGTACGGCACAAAATTCGTCTCAGTCGCACTCTTGTGCCATCCCTGGAAGTACATCAGCTGGATGGGTTTCCTCAATGAGGTGGGGTTTACTTATCTCTCTCCTTGTGCTCCTTCAGGAACTTCATGAACTCCAGAGCCAGATCAAGGACACTTCAGTCATTGTGGAGATGGACAACAGCCGTAACCTGGACATGGATTCCATTGTGGCGGAGGTCAAGGCACAGTACGAGGACATTGCCAACCGCAGCCGCGCCGAGGCAGAGACGTGGTACAAGAGCAAGGTGATTGAGAAATCCTTTTGGACTCTTCTTATGTTCATGTTTCTGTCATTTCTTTATCTAGAAAGGTACATATGGTTCGTGCAAACCCTACTTGCCATGAGTATAGGTTCAATTTATGTTGAAAGAAATGTCATCAGTTTATGAGTCAGCACATGCAGTGTTCTGATCAATAGGGTTTCCAGTTTGTAATGTCTTTTTTGTTTATTTAGTATGAGGAGATGCAGACATCCGCCAGCAGATACGGAGATGACCTCAGGTCTACCAAGACAGAGATCTCAGACCTCAACCGCATGATCCAGCGACTGACATCAGAGATTGATTCCGTCAAGGGACAGGTATGGGAAAATGTTTTTTTTGCCACCGTGGTACACCATTCTGAGCCATTACATATAGTTTTGTTATTGTCATTTAACAATCGAGAGAGCGGACAAAGTCTTACTTTTTGGGCTCATTTGTTTTCTCCCAGCGTGCCAACCTGGAGGCCCAGATCGCTGAGGCTGAGGAGCGCGGTGAGATGGCAGTGAAGGACGCCAAGTCCCGCATTAGGGACCTGGAAGACGCCCTGCAGAGAGCCAAACAGGACATGGCCCGCCAGATCAGAGAATACCAGGACCTGATGAATGTCAAGCTAGCTCTGGACATTGAGATTGCCACCTACAGGAAGCTGCTGGAGGGAGAGGAGGACAGGCTGGCGACTGGCATCAAGTCTATCAACATTTCCCAACAGAGCTGTAAGTCATCTTCACCGACCTCGCCTCTGTTATCTTTGTAACGACTGAAGTCTCAACAAATGGTCTTCGTTGATTGGATTTTGTTCGGATTCCACACTTTTCCACGTTTAACTGTTTTTTCTCCTGCCTCCCTTGTCTCAACAGCAAGCTACGGTGGATTTCCCATGGACAGCATGAAGAGCAGTTACTCAAGCGGCTACTCCAGCGGTTTTAGCAGCGGCGGATATGGAGGTGGATACGGAGGCGGATATGGCGGTAGCATGGGCGGCGGTAGCATGGGCGGCGGCGGCGGCGGCAGTAGCTTCAGCAGCGGCAGCACCGGCGGCGGCAGTTACAGCACCACCACCCAGAGCAAGAAGAATGTTGTTATCAAGATGATCGAGACCAAGGACGGCAGAGTGGTGTCTGAGTCCTCTGAGGTCATTGAGGATTGAGCAGTCTAGTTAAGAGGTGTCTGATATTATCTCCTCTTCCTTTCTGGTAGTTTTATACTTACAGTTCACCCCCCTACCCCCCAACTATGAAGTAAAATGCTTGCCAGCCACTCTCGAATGGAGCCTAAACATGTTTTCCATGAAGCAATAAATGATCCTAACACTACCAAAGATCTGAAAGGGACCAAAATGTATTTTATATGTCTGATGTCTGACTGTCTGTACTAAAAAAGGTAGTTTTATCTCAAGAAGTGAGATAAAAACTGGGCAAATTGCAACTATGAGAAACAAAATATATATATATATAACACTCCCTTGAAATCTATGCAACAGCTATTCCATACACGAGGGGCTGTTCCCTTCAAAACAGTGTTGCATAGACAGTGGTGTTGTCAAAGGAATGTGAAAGTACTTAGACAGTGCTTCAGCATTGTTGGTCACCTAATGTCTTAAAATTGCCTGCTGCAGTAGGTAGTGCATGTCTTCCCCGTGCGTGTCCTATAACTGAAAGTGATCGACCCCTTAGGAGGCTGCCCACATCATACTGTTGTCCTGAGGTGCTGTTTTTGCTACCAAACCAAATAAAAAATGTGTTTACTGAAGGAAATATTATGTATTTGTTTGAATTTTTTGATGCTGATGACTCAGAGAAAGAAATACTGTACATGTAGGAGTAGTAAATTAACTTACATTCCAACAAATCTGACAGGACTAATTCAAAGTATGTATAAGCAGTCTAAAATCTGTAATCTGGGACTGTTCTTAGTCATCAAATCATGAGGAAAATGATCAATTACATTTACACTATAGGGCTGTCAACGCGTTAACGCAATCGATCATCCGGAGGTTGTACCGAGCTCAGTTTTAAAGCTAGAGTGAAGATACTGGCGTCATATGAAAGGAATCCATTGGTACCAACCATGTCATCGCGAATTATGTTTAATAACGCGCCAAAGTTGCGCTAAATTTTGGGGAGGAAAAACTGTCATGGCCATTTTCAAAGGGGTCCCTTGACTTCTGACCTCAAGATATGTGAATGAAAATGGGTTCTATGGGTACCCACGAGTCTCCCCTTTACAGACATGCCCACTTTATGATAATCACATGCAGTTTGGGCCAAGTCATAGTCAAGTCAGCACACTGACACACTGACAGCTGTTGTTGCCTGTTGGGCTGCAGTTTGCCATGTTATGATTTGAGCATATTTTTTATGCTAAATGCAGAACCTGTGAGGGTTTCTGGACAATACTTGTTTGTTTTGTGATGATATATACATACACTTGCATAAAGCCTAAATACTTGGCAAATCTCCCTTTAAAGTGTCAGTAGGCAGTATATTTTTGGCATCTTTGTGCAAAGATTCCATAATAACCTTTCAGCATATTGTAATTCAAGTGTTCTGAGAGAAAACTAGACTTCTGCACCTCCTCATGGCTCTGTTTTCAGGCTTTAAAAAATCTAGCCCGTGACGGAGACTTTGACCAATCACAGGTCATTTCAGAGAGAGAGAGCGTTCCTATTGGCTGTGCTCCGGTCATGTGAATGGTACTTGGCGTTCCTTCAAGCCATCTCAACCTGATCTCAACATGGCTGCCGGGTCACAAACTTTCTCATTTTACAGCTAAACAGTACACTACAAGATGATCCTGAAAATATTTGAGGAGAGAAATAGACATTACAGTAACAGAATATTGATTCATATTTGATCAGCGCTGCCTAGTTTGACCGTTTGATTGGAGTTCACCAGTGATTGACAGCTGGCTCACATAGACAGCAGATGAACAGCAGACCTCAGATCAGCTCTGATGGTTGTTTTCCTCCAGTCTGTGAAATCTTGCAGATGCCGTTAGGAGCACCGGAGGACACAGAGGCACATGATTTTTTTTCAGATTACCTGTCTCATGCACTACTGTCAGGATATAGTGACTGTTTTATAAAAATAACTTTTTTTAAACACATTTGCTCCATTTCTACCCACGGCAGCTTTAAGTCCAGTAGGCTATTATCTCCTGCTAGCTGTCTCTTTAGCTGCTAAATGCTCCTTAGATAGTTAATGGCCTACTATGTCCATGTGCTGTTTGCAGCAGTGGCTTTGTCAAAAGAAACCGGACTGGTAAACAAGACTTTGTGCACGATGCATTTTGGGACGCGCAACAACAGCTGAGTTTTCCAAAATGAACTTTGAATTGACAGTGATACTTTATTTACCACTTACAACGATTTCACTCTCTCACTCACTTTCACACACAGCCACTGTTATCGTTACATTGTGCGCAACATATCGTCACAGAGTGGTCCATATGATATCTTACGAAAGGTTATTGGGTTATTTTTTGTGCGTTTTCCTATGAATGTGCTGTTCAGTGCACCTGTGCAAGCCCCTGCAGTGTTGAGACAACTAAACTAGCTGACTTGGTTAGGTTAAGGAAAAGAGGGTTAAAATAACTAAAGAATTGGTATTACTTAACTACGAAAGTTACGCGACAAATAAGTTAACGCTGACTTCTGGTTTCACGCCGAACACAAACAGCAGTCTCCTGGGTGAAAATCAGCTGTTTTTTAGACTCACCCATCCACCCCGACTTCCTCCTATACGCGGACTTTGTCGCTCTTTATACTACGTCACCTGTCCTGGCTCACGATTACGTGGATTACATACAAATTGATTACGTGGGTTACATGCGAATTGCGCTACTTTTCATAGCTAGGAACAGGGTATAGGAACAGCCTGCTTCCTTGTTTGGGGCTTTGAGGCGGTCGGCATCATGGTCGCTTTGAATTAATTTGTCTCACAAAGAAACATCCCTCACACCCTGGCATCTGGATTTGTATATAAGAAAAGTGTGAAGTATGAATTAACTGTCATTTGATGTTTTGTGTAACTGAATGGACTTGCATGAGGCGCATAATTAGATATGGATTGGGGGAGAAAACATGACTCTGAATTAAGGTTACTATACCTGAAATACATTCACTGGCATAACCAGACAGCTTGAAGTCTTCGCAAATGGCGAAGACATTATTTGTCTTAGGTATTCATAATCACCTCTATCATCCTCCAACTGATGAATTATGACTGTGCTGGTGGTTGGCTGTGGTGGAGAACTCCTTTGTATGTGAATGAACAGCATTCAGCTTTAAGAAACACTTATTGAATAAGAATAAAAACAGACACACAGGCAAGCAATGCATGGAGAAAATAAAATAATATTGCCCTCATTTTTGAGTGGGGTCTGTCTGCAAACTGCAAGAGTTATGTTGACATGGCTGCATTGATACTAACTTGATGAATTAAATATTGCAGTTCTTTACAGTGGCCACTAGAGGGGAGTGAACTCACTCATGATTTTAAATACATGGGTCATCTTTTTGCTTTATACAACCGGTGAACATTTTGTGTTGCCTTTTTACCTCAGATTTAACAGCAATGATTTAATGTTAATCCCTTGCATCTTCTTGTCAACACTATATGAGCAATACAAAGGAAAACACTGGTGGGATGTTGTGCTTCTTTTCCCTTTAAGTGTACACAATAATCCCTGACAAATACTCTGTATAACATTAAATAATCACACTAAATATTGTATATTTGTCATGTTATTATTGCTTATGGCCAATCACTACCATGACGATACACTGCCCTCCACTGTGACCCCGAGTAACTACACTTGTGTGTATGCTGAAAGTTTTAGGAAGTGTAAGCATGCTATAGTATCTACATCGACGCCACTTTGAATGATTCAATGCTACAGTTCCTTGCTGTCACCACTTTAAATACACAGCTCAACATCTCCTAACATCAACATAGTGGTAGACTCACTGTTAATACTTAAAAAATATATATATACATCATTCAGGTTAAACAAACTGGTAAATGAAAATGGCCTGTTGCTAACTTGACCTGTAAAATCACGAGTTTTAATGCCCTCCAACGGCATCCTCCCGATTTTCCCGGTAGACTCCCGTTTGTCTTTGCCCTCTCCCGTATTACTAGTGATGGCGAGCTGAAGCCTCATGAAGCTTTCCAGCAAATTGGTTCGGAAAAGGGTTAATTTCTCGAGGCTTCATGTGCACGAAACCACCTGGTGGTCAAAGAGTGTACAACAGGCAGATATGATCTCAACCATGTGATCTGTGGTATACTGTGTTTTGCACCAGTAAAGGCTGTTGGGAATGACTATGAACAATGAAAAAATAATCCATTTACAGTATATAATATAATGTCTATTTTTCTAGTAAGTATATTATGAGTATATAACATGCATGTATAATAAACTATAATTTATTTTGTGAGTAATGCATCTTATGTCTGTAAACTAATCCTTTGGTCAATAATTGTAATGTAGTGTAGTGTAATATAATATAATAATGGCAGGAGGGGTAATATTAGTGTTCTGTGTCACTTCTGGAAAGTGGCATTGGTTTAACCAGGCAGAGGACAGTGAATGTGCTTGTATAACTAGGACAATGATGTACAGTACAGGGGAGACTTTATTAATTTTTATTCAGGAACAATAGCTTCTCAACTGTGTTTGGGCTGAGGCGATTTCTTTTTTTTGACACAACTTCTCCTGCCTTAGAAAACACCCTTTCACAAGGCACCGATGAAGCTGGGGTGCACAGAAACCCAGCGGCAAGTTCTTATAAATGTGGGTAGATTATTTTTTGTCTTTCCCAGTACAAAAGAGGGTCCACCAATCTTCCGATATTTGGTTCGGACAGGAAGCGCTGGACCTCCACGGTAGCGTCTGCTGTGACATTCTGGATTATCCTTGCTTGCATTATTCAGATTCAGACAACTTTATTGATCCCAAGAAGGGCAATTCAATTCACAGCTTACCCCAAAAACACACACAGACAACATCCAGACAACCATCCAACATGTTATGTCAATCACAGACCAGTAGAACTGACAAACAGAGGTCGAAGGACAGCAAATAAGTTAATAAAATAGAATAAATAGCAATAAAATAGATAAGAGAAAACAAATAGATAATAAATAGACATTGTTACATGATTTATCATGTAAGGGAATTGTCAATAAAAATCTTACATGAAATGACTACTGTCTGAGTTTAATAACCTGATAGCAGAAGAAATAAAAGAGTTGGAGTAACGTGAAAAATAGGAGGGGTTACAACACCCACAACCCTGAGGGGGAACCTGTGTTTGATTCGGACATCTTGTCCATTCACGAAAAAACCTGCTGGACCCTCACAGTAAGAAAATTTAAAATCAGCATGAGATGCTGGTCCGGGAGATTAAAATGAGAGACAAGTCTCTCAATCAGGATGTGAGGCTGCATTTTGTTAAAAGTAGAGGAAAAGTCTGCGAATGAAAGTCTTGCATGAGCTCCAGGTTTCTCTAGATGCTTATACACAGTGTCCAGTATAAAAAAGTTTTCCATTTATAGAAGACACAATAATATCCTTTAAAATTACATGACACTGTTATCCAGATGACGCCACAGTTTGTTACCTGAGAAGTACACACAGACCATGTTAGTGAGTGTAGTAGTAATAATCAAAATTGACCTCAAAACCAAATAAAAACTACCTTGGGTTACAGGTTAAGCATCCTGTGATGTTGATGGCTGATCTCCCGGGTTTCAGCAGACCTAATAATGGCTTCACACTCCGATGATAGCCTTTTTATTGCTTCAGTGGCTTTTGTTGAACTGAAAAATCCAATGACCTTTGAACCTAGGGTCCAGTAGTGTTGCCAGTGACATGATGCTCATTGACTGCAGGGTGTGTAGCCTCTCTCTCAGCTGCCTTATGAGGTGGTCTTCCATTTCCCTCACGTTTTATAAAATATATCAGTTTAATGTGATAAATAACGCAGGTTGAACGCCACAACGGTGTAAGCCAGAATGCACTCGGAAGGTCATACACCTTTATGAAAGAAGGGGGCGTAACTTGAAGTGGAGACCGCAGACCCAACCCCGCAACTCGTATTTCAGAAACTGACCGTTAGGGGGCAATATCTCACCAGTAGAACTGAGTATACAGTATGACCCTGCAGGTCAGGATGAGCTCTCTCACAGGAGAACTGACGGTTAATGCTGTGCACTCCTTCTCTGTGTATGTGTGTCGGTGTGTGAGTGTGTCTGTGTCTGGGATCCATAATTGGAATAGGGCATATTTCCGGTGTGCTCAACAGGACAAGTACAACACAAACTGAGCTGTTACTCTAAAAATGCAAAACAACACAATGCCTGCTTGGTTTTCTAGACTGAAAAGTAAAGGTCTCATTCAGGTTTTATTCTGAAAAGATTGTAAAGACATAGCAAACATGTTTATCTCAAACAGTAGTTTAATAGTTTGAACATTGTGGAGGGAAAAAAACAGATATATTTTGCGATATATTTTGCATCTATTTATAGCATGCAGCAAAGTAGGCTTAGAAATTGAACAGTAGATGCCTTTACATTACATCAAATAAAAATATGTTGGAATCAGATTTAGAGACTAATGTTAAAGAGATTCCAAACCCTGTATGTTGTTGCCATTGCATCAGACTTAAACAACAGTTTTTCTCTTGCTCGATCAGACTCCATTCGTGCCACTACAGCGAGACATTATGACAACAAAGCGTTGTGTGTGTATGCGTGCCAGTGTGTGTTTGCTTATTTAGCATGCTGGCTCACAGGTAGACATGCTGTCTCTGTGTCCACCTGCAGCTTTGAAATTGTGTACAAATGAAAAAGAGGAATCTTTGTCTCACATCAGTAGTCCTATAGTCTACAAATTGAATTGCTTAAAATCGGCATCAACTAAAATGATCACCCTTTAAAGCTTCGGTAGGCAGATTTTTGTTGGCATCTTTGGGCAAAAAATCCATAATAACCTTTCAGCATATTGTAATTCAAGTGTTCTGAGAGAAAACTAGACTTCTGCACCTCCTTATGGCTCTGTTGTCAGGCTTTAAAAAATATAGCCCATGACGGGAGACTTTGGCCAATCACAGGTCATTTCAGAGAGAGAGCGTTCCTATTGGTTGATATTTCCTCGACAGATCTCAACATGGCTGCTGGGTCATAAACGTTCTCATTTTACAGCTAAACCGTGCATTACAAGATGTTTCTGAAAACATTTGAGTTGAGAAATAGGCATTACAATAACAGAATATTGATTCATATTTGATCAGCGCTGCCTAGTTTGACCGTTTGGTCGTAGTTCGTGAGTGATTGACAGCCGGTTCTCATAGACGGCAGTCGAACGGCAGGCTCAAGCTCGGCTCTGATTGGTTGTTTTCCTCCGGTCTGTGAAATCTTGCAGATGCCGTTAGGAGCACCGGAGGACACAGAGGCACAATTTTTCCGATTACCTGTCTCATGCACTACTGTCAGGATATAGTGATTGTTTTATAAAAATATATTTTTTTAATCATATTTGCTCCAATCTCAGCTGCTGCTTTGATGAAGAATACCCAGGAGGGTGGAGCAGTAAGATCCAGCATTTCATCATGTACTGTAGTGAGCCATCCATTTCAGTCTTTCCCACTAGGAGGCAGTATTGTGTTGTTAGTCTCACCAGCACCCTGGACAACGAGACCCTTTTCCATTGTGTAGTAGCAACCCATTCACATTTGTGCATGTGCATCAGAAACTAGTTTGCTAAAACCCCAGAAGTCTTTTGACAAACATTTTGCAGGGAATACCTCTCAGTGTATGTGCTACTACTTATGAAGTGTGCATCAGATGCAGCGGTTCCACCCAAAATGGCATCCTTTGATGCCATAAAAGTCTGATTCTTCATCTTTTATGGAAACAGGGCAGGGCGAGGTTTGAAAAGGGAGGAAGTGTTTCAGAGTCTTTGAACGTGAACAGATTTGCAAATATTTGGTCTGCCAACATGCAAAACCCTTTAACATGAGTACTAAAGGTCAGTGTTGTAAACACGACTGCACTGGAAAATTAAAGAGGACACCCAGATTCAAAAGCCTGTTTACAGCGCACTACAAATAAACGCTGGTTTTCTTTCCTTCTCAGTCAACCAGCGTCTGTTTGATGCATGGGAGAAATGCATGACATGAAGCTAAGATTTTGGAGGTGTGTTATGTCAACTCCCTCCCTGTGTCTTCATAAAAAGATGGTTATATAACTTCTGAGAGGTTGTTTGAACCCACACTGAGGTTACGTCCTCTTCAAAGTTCACTTGTTTGGTCAATCAAACCCCCCATTGGATCCACAAGAGTCTCAGCTTTACAGTGATACCCAATTTATGTAATTCCAAGACTGTTTAGGGACCCCAGTATGAAGAAACCATTTTCAGAATAGGCTAAAATAACATTTATACTGCATGCAAAAAACTGCATTGTTTTTGCCCCAAACTGCATCTTAAAGTGGGCATGTCTGTAAAGGGGAGACTCGTGGGTACCCATAGAACCTATTTTTATTCACATATCTTGAGGTCAGAGGTCAAGGGACCCCTTTGAAAATCACCATGCCAATTTCTTCCCCACCAAAATTTAGCCATACATTGGAGCATTTAGCTCCCTTCCCGACATGGTCGGGAGCAATGGACTCCTTAGGTTTAGTTTCATGTGCTGCTGGTATTTTCACTCTATAGCTCTAAGACTGAGCCTCTGAAAGACGGTAAAGTCAGCCGCGGGCAGCCTCACCCTCAAATTTTGGAAGAGGTTGAGGTGGGGAGTTGTACACCCAAGGCATTCTGATCTTTTCTTGACTTAATGCATACCTCACCATGTCAGTAGATTTTGTCGGCCAGAAACTCTTTAGACCCCTTTTGAGACTTCTTTGCTGTCTTACCTTTTATGATTGAGTTCCTTACATCTTCCTTTGGAATCAAACGGACTTACACTTTTGGCTCTAGCAACTTTAAAGTGGCAGGAGCGGCAGAACACCACAAACATAAAGTTTACACCCACGCGTTCGGCAGACTCTTTTCTCTCTGATATCTTGATTTAGCAGATAACAATTACAGTCTTTGACCTTAAAGCAGGTATATGCATGTATCGTCTTCTGACAGAATGTAGGGAAATTTGATTTGTTAAGACATGCAAATATGGAATGAAACAGACTTATACAATTGGAGCAGAGAGCTTCCAAGTGAATGGTCTCAGATGTGTAAGAGGGGCGCCTGTGTGTGTGTGTGTGTGTGTGTGTGTCTATCTTTCGGCACATATTCCATCTAATCTTCACCAAACTTGGTACATACCATAGTTAGATGACCCCGAATAAAACTAATGAGTTTGTTTTGGGTATGACTTACCATTTGTAATTGGTAAACAAACTTTTGAAGGTATGTCCTGATGCACTTAAAAGGCCACTACTCTGCACTATTTTGCATCTCCAATGCAAAATTGGATTGCAACCAAATTGGGGAATGTTTCACATACGGCCGTAATGCAAAAGTGTGTAACGTCTCATACAATTCTATCCGCAGGGGGCACTACAGTAACAACATAATATGATACATCTACATTTCTGTTGTCTTTAACAAGATGAAACCTGGTACGCAGCTTCTCCTTAAAGGGGCTCTATGTAATAATCAGAAATTGCTTGCTAACAGTGACATCTGTGTGATGTTAATTTCATCAACAGAGGGTGTACGCATAGGCCCTAAAAAAAAGATACATGCAAGATTTACAACCTCTGATGTCTTATAGGTTGTATAGTCAAACATGTCCTTTCACGCTTGACTTGTATGTTTTTATCAATACCTCTCTGTCTCAAGTATTTTCCACACATTTTAACAGTGCTGGGGATTTTCAAAACTGGGTTAGCAGCCAAGACGCTACATCTTAATCCTTGAGGGTGCATGAAAAGCAAATAGGAGAGAAAAGCAGGTTGTATTCACTTCACATAATGTGATGACAGTCGATGGCGGGTGTTATTTTTTGCATCAGATAACTGTTCCAACAACAACAACACACCCACAACAGTCCAACAACTTTCACTCATTGTATTGCATGAGTATATTTCCAGTGCGTCATTGTTTTGGTTTGGCCTACAACAGTGGTGGAACTCGGTCCTCAGATCCTTTACATGACCGCAGTGTAATAATACTCTATAACAAGTAAAAGTCCTGCATTCCAAAGTGAAAATGCAGCAATCATACAATCAGCAAAATGTGCTTAATCAAAAGAGAAAGCACTTTTTATTGTGTGCATTATACTATTGGATTATTATTATTACTGATGCATAAACATGTAAGCAGGATTTTAATGCTGCAGTTGGAAGAGATAGAGATCATTTAAACTACTTTATATTTTTTGGCCAGTTTGATTACCAACTGGGCAAAAAAGAACAACTTCCCCCGCAGCCCCTCCGCAGCAGGTTCATTGTTTATCACTTGTAAATTGGTTGTATGAAATTTGATTCATTTGTTAAACAAGTACAATATCAACAAAGGCATCCTGCATTATAACCTAATGTCTGGCCATGTCTTGTCGAGAGGTTTTAGACTTAATATTAGTTTACATTGGGTTGATATGGTATCAGGTTGTACTCCAGCATTAGTTGGTCTCTGGGTTTTGGTCATCTAATAAAGGAGGGTAGAAACAGGGGTCCCAATTTTTTTTTTTTAGGTTAATCCAGCCATGCTGCTTGGTTATTTGAACTCATATTAATGTATCATATTTTATAGATATGTTTTGAATGTAAAATATGGATCTGCAAAGTCAGTAGTATAGCTGCCTGAGGAATGTAATAGTAGAGATTTAGTGGCATCAAATGTAAATACTCAAGTAAAGTACAAGAATCTCAAAATTCTACTTAAAGTGGCAGCATGTTTCATTTTCATCATTGGGCAAAAAATCCATAATAACCTTTCAGCATATTGTAATTCAAGTGTTCTGAGAGAAAACTAGACTTCTGCAACTCCTCATGGCTCTGTTTTCAGGCTTTAGAAAATCTAGCCCTTGACGGCACATTTTGACCAATCACAGGTCAGTTCAGAGAGAGAGAGAGCGTTCCTATTGGCTGTGCTTCGGTCAAGGGACCGGTACTTGGCATTCATTCAAGCCATCTCAACCTGATCTTAACATGGCAGCTGGGTCACAAACGTTCTCATTTCACAGCTGATTTGATCAGAGCGAGTGATTGACAGCCGGCTCTCATAGACAGCAGATGCAGATAGCAGACCTCAGATCAGTGCTGACTGTTTGTTTTCCTCCGGTCTGTGAAGTCTGCCATCCAGCTACCGTCTATGAGAGCCGGCTGTCAATCACTCGTGAATTCTGACTAAACGGTCAAACTAGGCAGCGCTGATTAAATATGAATCAATATTCTGTTACGTTAATGCCTATTTCTCTCCTCAAATATTTTCAGGATCATCTTGTAGTGTACTGTTTAGCTGTAAAATGAGAACGTTTGTGACCAGGCAGCCATGTTGAGATCTGTCGAGGAAATACCATGCACCGCCCACCAGCCGGAGCACAGACAATGGGAACGCTCTCTCTCTCTGAAATGACCTGTGATTGGTCAAAGTCTTCCATCACATCACTAGATTTTCTAAAGCCTGAAAACAGAGCCATGAGGAGGTGCAGAAGTCTAGTTTTCTCTCAGAACACTTGAATTGCAATATGCTGAAAGGTTATTATGGATTTTTTGCCCAATGATGCCAAAAACGTGTTGCCTACTGAAGCTTTAAAAACTAGATGAAAAATTGTCAATGAGAAGCTTTAGGACAAGTGAGAGGCTTCTCGGTCGTGTGGGTGGGGGCACAGAGCAGTAACCATCTCAGTACTTTCATTGTCACTTTAGAGACTGACTCACCCAACACTATTTATTACAGCTCGCGCTCTTTTCGGATCGGTGCCTGTAGGCATGGCTTGCCTTTTACCACTGCCAGCAGAAAGCAGGTTCGGGCAAGGTATCAGCACAACTCGTCAAGTATGAAACCAGTCAGATTTGACTCCCAAAGACAAAAAAGGAAAGTATCTCTTAAAGAGGTCACAAGTAAATTTAATTCTTGTCAGAGCCTGTCTTAGGGCAGAGGCTCTTGGTGCTGTAAGGAGTGGTGCAAAAAAACAAAGTTGATCAAAGACTAGCTCTTCATAAAAAGAAAAGTCCAATGAAAATCTCAAATGATCAACTAATAGCATTTAATAGTAGAGCTCACAAATCCATCTTTAGTCAACTTTAATAGTCTTTTATAATGCTTCTTTTCTAATCAAAGTGGTAAAAGATCCTGCAGAATAGTCTGAGTGTGTAATGTTGGTGCATGTTCACACGGGTGTGTGTATGGGTGTGGAAGGGCGTGGAGGCATAAATCAGAAATAAGACGCTGAGTCCAAACCACCATGAGTGCATCGTAAAATACAGCAACTCAAACAGGTTGTGTGGGACTTCACTCAAAACTAACAGCAACTCTGCTTCACTATCACAGTGGAAATATCCATCTGGGTATAAAAAAGTCACTCACTTTGTTTTGTCAAATATTTAGCAATTGACTTCCAACGGAAATAATTCCATTTTAATATTAGGGTGGTTTTCACTGAAGACAATTACCTTTTTCACCTTACAAAGGATTCCACTGCATGAAAAAGTCAACATAGTCACTAGATAAAATGTTGAAACTCTTTCTGCAAATCGTGGATGCATTGAATGTGGACGTTTTTGCATTCGGTCGGAGCAAGCGACGTAGTACAGCAAGCGACACGCAGAGCGAGTGACGGTAGTATTTCGAGCGACCATTATTGAAAGCCCCCAGGAAGAGCGCCGGTCGTTGATGCCAATTTTCGTAGAGGCCAAACGGCGGTACTACAACTTCCGTGTCCGTCACGTGATGCCATTGGGCCCAAAAAGACTTTTTCCCATAGACTTACAATGGGAAAGAGACATCTGTAAATCAGCAGATAAATTTTTTTGAGGTGAATCAACTTCCCAGTATGAACACTCTAATAGCCCTTATTTAAATCATTAGGTCCTAAAAGTTGTAAAACGCACTAACTAAACTGAATCCAGAGTTATTTTCCTTCCTCCGTTCATGTGAATGAGACCCAGATCGAGGCTGGCCCGAGGGCTGGGAGGCGGAGTTAGCAAGCTGTGACGACACTGTGACAGCTGTGACACCGAGCCATGTGACCGAGCGGACGCTACTGCGCCTGCTCTATGGGCCCAATGAATGGGGAAGATCGCCGAAAGATTCGGGTACTTTTGCACTAGGAAGTCGAGCCATTTTGACATCATGCACCACTGAGCAACTCTCATAGGAATGAACGGGGCCCCGCCTCCAGCCCTGTATCCAGTTCTCTTAATACATCCATGGATACGCTGAATGTTGACATTTCTGATCCAAAAGAATGTTTCATAAATAAGCTTCATATTAGCATCGTATTACGCGTATAACGTTGCGTAACGTTACGTAAAGCAACGTCCACAACAATGACCGGCTTACTGTACATCCCTTACATGCTAGTTCCGTTGTTACAGTTGTTACGTAATGTTGTTGAATTATTATTTTAACACAAACCATGATCTAAACTTTTTTCTAAACTCAACCGAGTAGTTTGGTCGCCTAAACTTAACCAATCGTTTCACAACGTTAACCACGTGTCATTGTGCGTTTCTAAAAGCGTGATGCGAGGCTGATGTGAAACCCATTTATGAAATGTATTTTGGTTCAGAAATGTCAACATCCAAAGTATCACATGGTTTGCACAATGCCAATATTTTTTTCTGGTCACTGAATTGGGCCTGTAGTCACTTTATTTTATAGTTTCCAAATTCCATAAATTCATATGAAATCACACACTACATTGTATTTCCCATTTGATGCAACTATGCCAAACAAAAATTGTGTCTTGGGTTTAAATATTTCATTCAACATAAACAGTTAGTGTGGCAGCTGTGGCATTTTAGACAGAAGCATCAGTATAATTGATAGCCAGCAGAAAAGGCCTGCCCATGCAGTGAAAGTGACTCCAGTGGCATGTAGTGATTTGCTCGCTACCTGTAGTCAAATCTTTCTGGCCTTTTGGAATGTGTCGGAGGGCAGAATGAGTGGAACAAATTCTGATTGGAGGAGAAAGGGAGAGAGCAAAAAATCCAATGTGCTCATTTCAGGTATGCATAGAGGTGTGGTTTTACCTTGAGGTGGTTGTCATTCTGCTCTGAAATTGCTGGCCTTATAGTTGCCCGAGGCATCCAATAAGATGAATGCCAAAGTGATGAAGATGACAGGCTGAGATGACAGCTCATACAAATAGATAAAGTGTGTATGGTGGGATGGGACTAGTTTGAGTTGGCTTATGTATGACAAGTTGAATTGCTCAACACAGTTTCTGCAGCACATATACTTACCTCGTTTATCCTTTCCAAAATGATTCATAAAACACCTCTGTGGTGTGAGATTTATCAAAACGTCCTTTCATCAGTTATGAAACTGCACAGTTTGGTCTTTCAGTCATAATATCCAATTTTGAAGTGCAATGGTTAGTGTTTTGGTTAGAAATGCATACAGAGATGTGAGAACAAAACTGACAGGAGGACAGCAGGTGACCTACAAAGGTAAATGTGCCAAAACTTGGGTGAGCATTAGTTTGGAAGCCCATTATTGATATTTAATGATGTTTTGACCTATGCCAGATGTTTGGCTATATAGCCTTAGCTTTTGAGACACAGAGTATTCCAATTTATGATAATTCTGGTGTGCAACAAGTTTGAAGATCCATCATCCATCCATTATCTGTAACTGCTTATCTCACACCTACGGGCAATTTAGAGTCATCAATTAACCTAACCTGCATGTCTTTGGACCACACAGAAGAGTTTGAACGTGTGACCCTATTGCTGTGAGGCGGCAGTGCTAATAACCACTGCACCACCGTGCCACCCAGGTCTGAGGATGCAAAGAGTAAATATGTCCTTGATTCAGAGGTGAGGAGGAAAGCTTGTTCACCAGGATAATTCCGACTGAGGTGATTAAACCATGGGAAAAAAAGAAGAAATAATTAGTATGAAGTATTTTGGGTGTAGACTGCAAGGTGAGTTCCCGGGAGGCATGGGACAGGGTGGGGCATATTTTTAAAGGTGCTTAGCGTAAATACTAAAAAAGTATTCTCACCAGTTTCATCCTTCTGAACTGAACTGAACCGTTTGCCAATATCAACAAACAGACGGATAAAGAGACGCCTAAACAATGTGTCAGTATGAATCGCCTAATAGCTAGTGAGATCACTCTGCAAAAGAAGCCTTGTATTGAATGTTTGTGTTGATGTCTCCTATGCAACCTTCAAGAACTGGTTATGAAGAGAGCACTTTATGTGCACAGCATGATACTGATTTAAACAACATGATGAATAGGCCGAAAAACCTCCGACACAGGCAGACTAGGGCCGATGGTGCAGGACACACCGCAAAAACTAGGCCGACACTCACTCACCGACGGCCCCAAACTGTCGGCCCAAACACACCAAGCTGATGCCTTTAGGCAGCGACCTCTAGTGGCCATAGTAATTATGGCAGTAGCAAAGGAGGAAGTTAGGTGACGTAGTATAAAGAACAACAAAGTCTGTGTACCGCAGCGAGCAACCTCCGGGCCTGAAAAGTGAAGCCAATGCGGAAGTGCCTTCAACTTGCATTCTTTCTATTGGCCAACGAGGGAAGACTCCTCTGGTTGCAAAAACAAGTCAGATTGTATAGAAGTCTATGAGAAAATGAGCCTTCATCTCACATAAGTTTATGGTTTCAATCGCTAGTTTAAAGTCTTCGATATAGCATGAAGTTCGTTTAGTAAATTAGGGTTCCATTTAGAGTCAAATAGACCATAAAGCAGGGTATGCTTTAGGGCGTGGCTACCTTGGGATTTACAGGTCGCTACCACGGCGTTGTCCGGTCTGGGAGTTGTCTGTGTTTTTTCGTCTTAGAACTTTAACCCTTTCACAGTGTGTTTTCAGTTCATGAAAGTTAATTGCAACATTTTGGTCACTTAAAAAATTCCTTATTCAGTGTTCGGTTGTACTTAGCTCCACCCTCTCGTGTCACTTCTGATTGCGAAAAAAACAAGATGGCGACGGTCATGAACCAAGATGGCGACAACAAAAATGCTGAACTCGAGGCTTCAAAACCGTTGTCCACAAACCAATAGGTTACGTCACAGTGACTACATCCACCTCTTATATACAGTGTATGGTGTAGAGAGGAGGTCGGGATGCATCGATGGCTCAAACAAACACAGAACTTTGTGAAAAGTCAACATTGACTTATTTTAACTTACGTACTTAAGTTAAGCAGTAGGCAGAATGTTTTTGGGCAAAAATGTCATTGTGAAAAAATTCCATAATAACATTTTAGCATATTGTAATTCAAGTGTTCTGAGAGATAACTAGACCAGTGCACCTTCTCATGGCTCTGTTTTAGGCTTTAAAAAAAATCTAGCAGGTGACAGGAGACTTTGGCCAATCATAGGTTATTTCAGAGAGAGATTGGCTGTTCCTATTGGCTGTTCCTAGGCTGGTGGGCAGTGCTTGGTATTTTCTCAACTGATCTCAACATGGCTGCCGGGTCACAAACTTTCTTATTTTACAGCTAAACAGTACACTACAAGATGTTTCTGAAAACATTTGAGACCAGAAATAGGCATTACAGTAACAGAATATTGATTCATATTTGATCAGCGCTGCCTAGTTTGACTGTTTGATTGGAGTTTGCGAGTGATTGACAGCTGCTCTCAGCATTTTGCCCTCGTCCCTTTCAGTCAGAGAGAGTATGAGAGGTTACATACGTCACGTCCAGTTCGCACCCTCTCCATGTATGTTGAGCGTAGTAGGACATTACGGCGCTCTAATCAATTATTTGTTTGTTATGGACCTCAGACAGCAGGCAAAGCCCTGTCTAAAGAGCGTTTGTCAAACTGGATAGTGGAGGCTATTACCCTGACTTACTCCGCCACAGGACAGGTACCCCCAGATGGCCTGAGAGCACACTCTACTAGGGGCGTGGCCACTTCCTGGGCACTGTTACAAGGTGGAGAATGTACAGTATGTGTTGCTGCCTCTTGGGCCACCCACATACTTTTGTGAGGTTTTACAGACTTGATATGACAGAGTCTTCGGTAGCTCATTCAGTTTTTGAAGCTGCCAGACGTTACTTGCTATGGTTTGCCATATTTCTACTATTAATATAGTATTGAGTGAGCCGTTTCGGTAATTTTTTCATTATACTGAGGTCTGTCCAATCAGTTGTTTATGTGGAGAGGTGCACTGCTTTCAGGCCTGCAGATATCTCCAGCGGTGCCAACAGTTGTGTCAGCAAGGGTTGGGAGTATACATATGGCATTAGTACGAACTCAAGTTCGAAATGAAGTAAAACGTTTGGGTTGTGCTACAACCCTGGCTTACGAATGAGAACGAGAGTTCGTACAATAAGGCCTGGCTGACACCTGTTCAGGAGCTGAATTTTGGGTACTAGAGGAAGTTGTACACTCTGTGATGGTATTTATACTGCTGAGTATGTAACAAACGTACTTATTTGAACCCAAATGATCTTTTCCTACACCTAACCAAGTAATTTTGTTACCTACACCTAACTGTTGTTTAGGTATTAGGACGTGTTGCATTATTTATTTTACATTTTTGTCTTGTTTAATTACAGTATGATCAGTTGAAGATACTGGGCTATTGGTTGATTTCATTTCTGGTTAGATATCGTTGGTGTTGGATTCATAATGACAGTAAATTGATAAATTTGGTTTATTGCTCAGACAGCTTTCTCCTACTCTTTGTCAACTGCTATCCCCTCCAACATTGATGAAAATAAGCATTGCACACATTCTTTAAACGACTATTAGAACAGTCCATGTTTCATTTCCTAGTTCCTGCCCAAGTGTCCTTGAAGATGACGATTTATGATAACATTTGTTGTTTATTTGTAAGTTGAACTACAAAATGGTTGTGATCCTTCTTCTGGTGGTTCCCAAAATGACCACACTGCCAATAATTTATGTTAACAGAGAAAAGAAATAAAATAGTAATATGTAGTTTGCTGTTTAAGTTCCACAATTTGGCTTGCAGGCTGTTAACTCTGCAGTAACAGGGACTCCAGGTGCATCATCAGTGATATTCACACGACCCACATAAAACTGCATTTGATCGCCTATGATTGGCAATGGCAAACAATTTGCGTACCCAGATTTCAAGAAAGTGTGTTTTAAGGAAACAAACAAGTGTGCTTTAATGAAACAAATATGTCTCCATCCCATCCAACCCCATTCATCCAAACTGGATTACATGAATACTGTGCCTTTGAGGTAGTCACATAAATTATCTTCAGCTATTTCAGGGAGTGCCTTGAACCAATAAACCAATGTGACACACTGATAAAACTCACCCAAGCGTTACAGAGAACGTAGAAATTACTACTTACTGATACTGAAACAATACTGAATTGATCTGTGCCAGGTATCGCATTGTGAGGATTGTCACAGTAAACACAGAGCCACTCTCATGGGTGAAGCACAGCCCCAGGCTAGCCTGCTGGAGCAGTTTGATTATGCAGCTGCCAATGGTGAGAAAAGGTGTTATAACAGCTGAACTGACAAGTTACTTCATGCTCTGAGAGTGAGCAGGTACATAGAGGACAAGTCCCTCTCCAACTCATCTCTGGGGTACATTAAGATGAATAGTTGAAAACATGTCTGTTCAGAACGGGCCGAAGGCTTGGCCTGCGGTGTTGCTGCTTGCAGCTGTTGGGACCTACTACTCTACATGGCGGCTGAGTCTTTAGAATTACATTTCCCAGGGTCATTGAGTTCCTTAACTCCATCCATGTAATAACCACTGGTTACTGTAAGTCCCATGAACCGCAGCATCAGCTGCAAGCCCCCAGGAAGAGTGCCGGGATTTGAAGCAAATTTTTTTTGAGGTAAATCAATTTCTCAGTTTGAACACTTGAATAGCCCTTATTTAATTCAGCTCATCAACTCCATGATCATAAAAGAATATAATATCTTTCACAACTGCTTATTTTAGAAATTCCAACGCAAGAAAATGTGTTCTTTGTTATATGCGCTTAGAGTTTCCCATAAACTTTGTTTATCCCGACACATATCTGTAAAACACTCAAATGTCCCAGTTTTCAACAGTCACTAACAAATTGTCCCTGTTTTCACTACAATTAAAATAATAATATTATACTTACATAAACGTTTATCATGTTCCACTCATTAATTAATTTGTACGCATGAGAGGCATCACAGCGCACCGCTGCAGTCTCTATAGAGAGGGATGTTGCGCACGGTCAAGCCACAATTACGCTCGGACGCAACAGATATCCGCTGATCCGCATTAAGTGTAGATTTGAACCACAGAACCCTCCGTGCTTATGTGTACATCAAACGTGTCGTTTTGATTAATTATTCTACACAGTTACTTCTGCGCATCAACAGGCATTTCGCTCCGCTTATAACTCCCTCAGGACCATCCGTTCCGTCTTTCACCCGGTGTCTCCATCCTGACCAAAATTTCATCTGAGCTCCAATATTTTAATTATAATAGCCTGAGACAAAACAAGTTGAAAAATAATGTACGTAGTCCCAGACAACAATACATTTCCTCTTAGGGAAACTCTCTACAGGACTCCCAAACTGTCATGACGGGGATGGCCATGTGATTAAAGGGGGTGAAATTAGTGAATGTGATAAGTCCTGATTGTCACTCACAGCCTCTAATACACCCACCTAATAATACCTTCTTTCTGATCCCACTCTGTGCTCAAATGTGCCACAGGTGCGCCAAGTTAGCCATCCTGATGAAAACGCCTATGGTGCCTGCATATTAGCGCGTACAAGTGCAAGCGTGGATACAGGTGCATGAATGTGCGCATGCATGAACTTGCGGTACACTTAAGTGTCCCCGTTTGGGGGTTTGAAAATATGGTCACCCTATGCTAGTTACGCCAGCTATAACGCTAGCAGCCAGAAACAAACTTCTATGATCCATTGTCCATTTGAAATTCTAAAGAGCACGTTTTCTTGCGGTGGCCTTTCTAAAATGAGCAGTGATGAAAGTTACAATATGCCGTTATGATCAAGGAGTTGATCATAACAGAATGAGGAGTTGACTTTTCAAGTTGAAAAGTTGCCTCAGCTACGTCCCCAGAGCTGTACTTGCGATGTTTAGCTACATAACGTTATTTCTTGTGGAGACTCCATCCCCTATACTGCTGCCAAGATGAAAATGTAAGAGGTGAAGGACAAGATAATATCAAGCTAGCTATCACTGGCATTTCCGTGGTTAAACCAGCCGCCGCTAAAGTTGGACAAAGACACAGGCAGAGGAGACATAGTAACGTCACTTGGGAAACAATGTCTGGAAAAAGATTAAATGAAATGAGCTGGTTTGACCATGAAGATGGGAGAGACTGCTAGCTTGGTCATAGTCGTTAGTTGCATGGGTGTTTAGTTTCAGTCAGTGTCTAACTTAATAGCACATATCCACAATCCTCTCTGGGTTTTTCTTCTGAGACAGGACTGTAGAAACACAGTCAGGCAAAAACCCACTGCGCACTGCCTACTCAGCAGCAGACAGACACTGTCAGAGACTATCCATTCATCCATCCATCCATTATTTCGTGATTAATTGCCACATTTACCTTGGTAACGATTAATAAAAGAGAGTCAAGATGAAATAGGATCTACTTTACATCTCTTGTGACTATCAAAATAATAACTATTAAGTATTAGACATATACTGCATATAAGAAGTGGACATACGTAACATCACCCATTGGATTGTGGACTACTGATTTGAAGCCTCGAGTTTGGCACTTTGGCCGTCTGCAACCAGAAATTCAATTCAATTCAATTTATCTTTATATAGTGTCAAATCATAACCAAAGTTATCTCAAGTTGCTTTTCATATAGAGCAGGTCTAAACCGTACTCTATAATTTAGAGACCCAACAAGAGATCCCCCATGAGTATGCATTCTTATGCGACAATGGCTAGGAAAAAAAAACCTTTAGCGGGTATAAACTTTGGGCAGAACCAGGTTCTGGGTGGGCGACCATCTGCCTCAACCGGTTAGGTTTGACCACAATAATAGCAAAACGGCTATAAGTAGTTATACAAATAGGACTAATAAGAATAATCAATAGCAGAGGATATAATAGAGTGATAATAGAATTAGCAGTAATAATAGCAGTAATAATAACAGAAATATAACTACTACTAAAAATAAATAGGCTGATAATAATGATAGTAGTAGTGGGTGTCAAGCAGGCAGCAGACGCGGTAGCAGACAGGGGCAGCAAACGCAGGTGTAACCCTGATGCTAGATGAGAAAGCACATAGACTCCGGGGAAGAAATCAAGTTAGTAACATGCATGAATGGGACATGAATTCATCCAGATGGAGAGGGAGAGAAGGAGAGAGGAGCTCAGTGTGTTATAGGAAGTCCCCCGGCCTTCTAGGACTATAGGAGCATTACTAGGGGCTGGTCGAAGGCAGCCTGAGCCAGCCTTGGGCCAGCCCTAACTATAAGCGCTATCAAAGAGGAAAGTCTTAAGCCTACTCTTAAATGTGGAGAAAATGTCTGCTTCTCTCCTGAAACCGAACTGAAACTGGGAGCTGGAGCAGAAGAGGAGCTTGATAGCTGAAGGCTTTGGCTCCCATTCTACCTTTGGAGACTCTAGGAACCTCAAGTAACCCTGCTGCATTCTGGGAGCACAGTGTTCTAGTGGGGTAGTAGGGTACTATGAGCTCTTTAAAATATGATGGTGCCCGACTGTTTAGGGCTTTGTAGGTGAGGAGGAGGATTTTAAATTATATTCTTGATTTTGAACCAGTGCAGAGACGCTAATAAGGGAGAAATCTGATGTCTTTGTCTAGTTATTGTCAGTATACAAGCTGCAGCATTCTGGATTAACTGGAGAGTCCTAAGAGACCTCAGAAATGACAGGAGAGGGTGGAGCAAAGTATAACCGAACGCTGAATAAGACATTTGTAGGCGACCAGAAAGGTTATAATTATCTTTAATGAACTGAACACACTGTGAAAGGATTTAAGTTGTAAAACAACAACAACAGGGACAACTCCCAGACCAGACAACGCCGTGGCGGCGACCCGTCAATCACAAGGTAGCCACACCCTAAAGCATACCTTTATTGTCTATTTTACTCTAAATGGGGCCATAATTTACAAAGTGAACATCATGCTGTATTGAAGAAGATTTGCTTCTTTCTTTCTGTACTGCACATGTTCAACTCTGAACAGAAATGAGACAGAAGTGAGGTGGCTCACTTATTCGCTACTTCCATCATCAGCTCTGTGAAAAAAATGATCCCTGCCTCCCGAAACCGATGATGGAAGTAGTTAAATAGTGAGCCATCTCGCTTCTTTCTCATCTCTGTTGATCTTGTTTACACATGCACAGTACTGATCACCAGGTGCTAACAGGGAGTGTTACGTTAGTCAGAGTTAGCGAAATGCAGTAAAACAGTGACATGTTTTTAACGCACTGGTATTGGATCGGTACAGACAGACTGTGGTCTTGGGACACTACTTTACTGTTGCAGGGATAAGTTGTAGGTAACCTCAGAGTTAACCTCTGTCACTACACTCAGAAATAGACAGTATACAGGGGAGTGACTGTGGCAGTGCTTGCAGTGCTTCCATCATTTTGTCTACCCGTCTACATTTAGCATGCAGGTAGTGCCAGGCTGTGGTTCTTCTTTCCCAGCTTTCATTAACAGTCACTGCTATGATGCATGTATTAATCATTCACGCACGCACGCACGCACACACACACACACACACACACACACACACATACACACACACACACACACACACACAATGTGACTGGCCAGAACACAAATGGATATAATTAAATTAAAATAACCCACACTGAAAATGTGTGTCTGCGTGCAAACAAATCAACAGAAACGCATATAGACAAGCACAGATTTACCATATCTGTGCTCGTCAATGAAGACAGCAAAGAAATATGCAAGGCTCTTGTTACGCACTGCCATCTTCAAGTTCAGCTTTGCCTCCACTCTGCCAGTTTGCCCTCTGGATACTGCAGTACTGGGTGTGGTGGCACAAGATTAGAGCTGTAGAAAGGTGTATCCCAATGAATGGCACATTGTCAGACTGCTGACAGATGCTTCTTTTGCCACATTAATGGCCTGCAGAAGAAGCAGTAAGGTCATGGGCTATCCGCAGCTCTGCACTGTGCACATTGGCTTTGATATAAAACAATAACTATGAAGACCTATACTGCATGGATTTTCATTTCTTGCCCTTCAGTTTGGGTCTTCAGCACGGTTGACGGCCAATGTCGGCTAAAAATTTTTTTTTCATAGTGTATATTTAAGTCATTGATCACTACCTGCAGCAGTGTCATAAAAGTTAATAAAAAAAAGGGTATAAGTCCTACACAGAGGGAACTTTGCACTCATGGTAGTTGACCTTGCACTGAATCATCCTAATTCAGCTGAAGGCGTGGCAGTCATCTAAATCTTCACTTTATACAGTGGAAAGAATTCCCCTCTGGCTTGATGGACTCAGTCCACTAACACTCCCTTGTAGTGGCTTTTGTCAAACAAGGTAATTTAGTAGGCTACGTGTGAAAGAGAGAGTAGTAGGGAGTAGCAGAACTGTGTGCAGATGTAGCCAGCACCACACCTTAATCACAGACTTTCACTGCAGCACTAACTGCACTGACTATCAAGAGCTCAGCTTTAAAACGTGGAGGAACATAGCTCTGTCTGTGTTTAAATATAAAGCAAGATGCAGTTGAAAAGAACGACACATTGAAAAGACAAAAAGTATATCATCATTGAAACGTGTTCGGTACCCCTTTTGCGTTACTCCCCCCCCCCCACACACACACACACAAACACTCCTACTCACCAAGCAGCGACATTTGACGAGTTGGGAGTGAGAACAGGTTGAAGAATCATTTCACTTTATATACCACAGTCTGACCAGACCAAAACAAAGTCAGAAAGGGGAACTAAAGTGGATTTACCTTAGAAATTTGCATTTGTGTTGTTAAGACGTGTGTGGCTCAGAGAATGACAAAATACAAAGTTGTTTTAAAATTCACCTTCAAATAAAACTTTTACATGTGTTACCACTTTTTTTGAACTAACATAAATGATATGTGTTACAACATGTCACGCTCTTTAGCAGCTGCTGTAAACAATGTTTGGTGGTTTAACCTTTAGTGCATTGCCAAGAGACTTATACAGATAAACAACCTGACCTTTATTACATAACCCCTACAGGAAAAACACGGCAAGACCAAGCAAGCGACAATGGCACTTGAACAATTGGGAGAATGAGAGATGCTATCTTCAGTGTAGATGTCATCTGAACTCAGATGATACCAATTAAATGCACCAAGAGGACTCAAAACACATATAGTTGCTATAGTAGTATATGAAAATATAAACCTGACTGCCAGCAGTTCCTCATGCTTAGACAGTTGATCAAAGTAAATCAAGTGCAAACTTCAGTTTTTTTTAAATTTTTATTCTTGATTTGTATTCAGCAGTTTTTGTGCTCTCTAAAAAATGGAAAGCATACATGTCCATCAGGATTCCTTGTAAGTTACACTTACAAGGAATCAGGATGCTTGTGTTACCCCTAAGTAGCCTACAGTATCTCTACTGGCAGAAGATTGCAAAAAAAAGAGAGGATATTGTAATTCAAGTGTTCTAAAAGAAAACTAGACTTCTGCACCTCCTCATGGCTCTGTTTTCAGGCTTTAAAAAATCTAGCCCTTGACGGGAGACTTTGATCAATCACAGGTCATTTCAGAGAGAGAGAGCGTTCCTATTGGCTGTGTTCCGGCTGGTGGGCTGTAATTGTTATTTTCTCAGCAGATATCAGCATGGCTGCCGGGTCACAAACTTTCAAATTTTTCAGCTAAACAGAACACTACAAGATATTCCTGAAAACATTTGAGGAGAGAAATAGACATTACAGAGACAGAATATTGATTCATATTTGATCAGCGCTGCCTAGTTTGACCGTTTGGTTGGAGTTCGCGAGTGATTGATCTCATAGACGGAAGCTGGATGGCAGGCTCCAGCTCGGCTCTGACTGGTTGTTTTCCTCCGGTCTGTGAAATCTTGCAGATGCCGTTAGGAGCATCGAAGGACACAGAGGCACATGAGTTTTTTTCAGATTACCTGTCTCATGCACTACTGTCAGGTAATTATAAAAAAATACTTTTTAAATTCAAATTTGCTCCATTTCTACCCATTGCAGCTTTAAATAGGTTCTGTTTAATCAGCCATTCACCGTCAGCTGATCTGTCAGCTGTGAGTTAAACCTGGTTTCATCTTCAATGCTCATCAAAGAGAGATGAACTACAATGATACAAAATGGCTATTGCGAATGTTTTTTACAATATTGCAAGGTCTAACAAAGGTGATTTAGGCAACAAAAAAATACAACTTTCACAGAATGTCTTAGAGCAAATGCAACATCCATGTCACTCCAGCAGGCCTCACTTCCTAGCAACAGGTTATTCATGTGTCCTTGTCTCCTTAGGACTTGACCTTATTCATGCTTCTCCACACAGGTGGGGTTTTATTGTTTTTGGCCCCTATTAATGCACCTCCCGTGCCTCTGCTTTGGTAATAGGTAGTTGCTTGAAGATATTCAAGTATGTACCGTAAAAATGAGCTTTGGCTTACATTTACCCTCTGAGACCCACAATAGAGGGGGGTACAGGGGGTAATTAGGGGGAGATAGGAAGTCAACAGTAGATGTCACATAGATTAATTTGAAATGCAGCTCATTACTGTGTGTCAAGTTGTTCTAGTCATAAATCTGTAATAAACATGAATGAATGAATGAATGAAGGGCTTAGAACATTGTGATTGAAGTATATGATGGCCATTCCCATGCTCACTTATGTCTCATAAGTTGTTGCAGTAATTGTTGGGTTGATACCATTTGTTACACAGAATTGGGGCTAAATTTAACCATTTTTAACCCGAGAATTGATAAAAATGATCAATATTCCCTCCAAAATACCACATTAAGACACCAAGACCTTTAGGAACACCACAGAAAAAGCCATGCTGTGATTTGGTATCAAAAACTTTTGACATTTGGAGATTTCTGCAAGAATTGCATTTTTTGGCAATTGGATGGCGAGCGCTTCTGTTCTGGAAACTGTTCAGAAACCCCCTTATTGTCAGTCTAGTCTCGGAAATCCATCCATCCTCTGAATGCTCTAGGTCTCTAGTTTGTGGTTGTAAAGTTTCATGAGGCTGTGATTATCCTAGAGGTCACCACAGGTCATTTTATACAGAGATGTCAAGTTTAAAAAAATGTTCTCAATACAATGAAATGGCTACTATGGGGACTAACATCATCACACATGAATATAGTTGAGTTCATTGGAGTCTCATCTTTACAGTGATGCCCAATTTATGTAATTCAAGACTGTTTAGGGACCCCAGTATGCAGAAATATTCAAATACACCATTTTAGAACAGGAGAAAATAACACATTTATACTGCAGGCAAAAATCTGCATGTGATCAGAGATCAGAAGTCAAGTGACCCCTTTGAAAATGACCATGGCAATTTTTCCCTCGCCAAAATTTAGCCCAACTTTGGAGCGTTATTTAGCCTCCTTCCCGACAAGCTTCACGCTAACTCTAAAGCCTCTGAAAGACAGTAAAGACGGTCGGGATGGTCTCAGAGGGTTAACAAGCCCTGGTGTACTTGTCATTGAGAAGAGTAAATCTAAACAAAGCAAATACAATAATACAAGGGCAATTTATACTAGATTATTAGTGTGAAACACCCTTAAAGAC
This sequence comes from Sebastes fasciatus, assembly GCF_043250625.1. Lineage (NCBI taxonomy): Eukaryota > Metazoa > Chordata > Actinopteri > Perciformes > Sebastidae > Sebastes > Sebastes fasciatus. The sequence goes on from NC_133802.1 coordinate 6,438,144, forward strand.
AAATCAGATCATTTCTTGTGTTTAAGAGATGACATTGTGTTCTGCAGTGTATCTCTATGGGCTTGGCTCACCTGACTTGACCACTAAGGTGTGGCACACAGTTCGCTGTCAAGTCCGATGTCAGTTATGTCAATATCAATTTACAACATTCTATGGTACAAACACCGTCCCAATTGGCACCTAATAGCCATAGGCACTAAAGTATTGCACGTCAGGTACAATTCATCCTCATTTAATTACTCTGTCTTCTCAGCAGTTCCTCTTGCCAAGTTTCAGCAGAGTAAACTCCCATCTCAAGGTTGGTTCTCACAGAGAGAATGAGCTTGTGAACATTCCACGACAAGTGCTGACTAGAAAGTCTGAAATGTCACCTGTCATATCATGTGAGATCAAATACAATCCTGTACCACATTTCTGGGCATCGCCTGAAAGGAAAGGTTAAAAGCTTTCCTTTCATAATCCAATGTCTTTTGATGAAAACTGGATGACTGGATGTGAGTATTTCTGAAAAGGTTAAAGATGTAATAGGGTGAAGCCCTCATTTTTGCAGCGGGGATCTGTTCCTCATAGTACAGTATATGCAGACAAAATGTGCACATGAATGTTTTAGATCCAGTTAATCATATTATTTACATGTCTACATCAAATACTATGCGCCTCCAGTTACATAAATCTGTAGTGTAAAGGCCTTAGCACGCCAAGTCCATAGTGTTCATACGCGGAAAAAAACCCTGTTATGCACAAACTCGTCTAGTCTCTCTGTGGTCTGTGATTCATGCTACAAAGCTATTGTGCAATTCCTTGGAATATGCACCAAATGTGGTACCCAACAACTCCCCAAACTAAAAGTTGAACAACAGGACAGCTTTAGAATGTTAGATTGCCATCATCTGTCATTACCATGTATCAATTTAGACCAAGTTCCCCATATTCCCCTTTAGATTTCAAAGCATGACCTTATTTTGGGAAAAAATATGAACGGTAGTCAACGATCCCGTTTTAATTACGCCATGAATCGCACATATGATGTTTGTTAATTTTAAAAGATAATTTTCCAAGTCAATAAAGTCACAGTTTGTCGTAGTATCATTTAGTTTTGTGTGAAACCGCTCAGTGAACTACATCTCTCGTTTCGCACAATACACGTCACCAACACCAGCTAGCTAGCTAACTTAGCTATGTTCCACGCACTAATGAAACGTTATCTTACCTGATGAGTTTTATTCAGCGACTCCTGGTCTATCTATCAGCCGGGAAGAGAGAGAACGATCAGACCTGTCGCTGGTGTGAGTTCATCCCAGTACGAAACACACAGGCCTCGTAGCTTCAGAGAGAGAGAGACGTCACTTACGCGACTTTTGGGTGTGTCGTATTTCTTAAGATTATTTTTGGGGCTTTTTTATGCCTTTATTGATAGTGAGGGAGAAACAGTAATGAAAGGGGAAGAGAGAGAGAGGGGGAGACGTGCAGCAAAGGTCGGATTCAAATCCCGGGCCGCTGCGGTAAGGGCTCAGTCTTGGTACATGGGGCGCCCGCTCTACCAGGTGAGCTACAGTGGCGCCCCTGTAGTCTTTCTAATTATGTATTTTCACAGTCATATACTTCAACAGTTTTACAACAGACTTTTTTGACTTGCAAAATTATCTTTAAAATTGACAGACATCATATGTGTAATTCATGGCGCAAAAAAATAGTTATCCCTCTCCGTTGACTACCATGGGGTCACCTGGAAGGGGGCGTGACTCCGGCTCTCTATTGCCTTTTGTATGGCAATGGGACCAAAAGCATTAAAGCACTTGGAGCAAAGCATGCTCAGTGCTCCATAGTTATAAAAAAAAAAAATGCATTTCATGGATGTAAGTGTTGCGTAATCATAGATCGATAATCATGAATAGATTCTTGTGTATGAAACAAATCCACAGCCGTAACCTCCCCTCCCAAATAACTGAAACAAACCAGGCATGCCAGGTCTGAAAACACCACTAAACACCGTCACTGTGCTCAGTCCCAACAGACACATGCTGCCTGCCATTCCCTTCTTGCTCATCACTGTGATGGCTGAAATTGATGGCTGATCGTGTTTGGCAGTGTCTCTCTTTTGTGGTCATAATTATGCAATTTTTTCCTTGGGTTAATGCTATGGGCTACGAAGTGGCCAGCAGGCTGTGGCCTAAGACTGGTCAGATGTTCACCTGGTTGGTCTCAATGAATGCAAGGCGATAATCACTCCCCAACCAAGTGAATTTAGTTGCCCTCCCTTAACCATAGGTTGATGTAGACTAGTTAGTATGTTGCATATGAATGTAGTTCTTAGACGAGAGAATGTTGGAAGTGAGAGTGAAGTACCAGCATTTTATTCTGGGGTGTGACTCAATTATGCCCTACGGCTTATTTAGATGCTACTACAGTACAGAGACCGGGAAGCCAACACCTATATCAGAGTTGCTGAGATGGGTTTCAACAGGTATCAACCGTTCCAATTCTGTTAGAATGAAGAATCTCATCTGCTTTTAACTCCTGGTGTTCTGGCATTAATGCAACAAAGATCCAAGTTGAAAATTACCTTTTCAAAGATGAAACATTTAAAAGGGTGCAATAAATGTTCATAATGTGTAAATAAGGAAGATAAAAAAAAACGCTAACTGAACCTTGGTCATAACAAACTATTAAAAGCCATTTTATGAGTATGGAAGACATGTACAGCGCCCTCAAGCAACCAACAAACTGCAGGCCTGAACACATTTATAACAGGATTGTGGAATTAAACCAATAACTCTGGAATTCAAGATTGAGTTTAACTTTTCTTTTTTTCCCCCCCTTTGAATCGCCATCTCTTTGACACTCTAACTCCATAAAATGTCTCAAGATTACATTCACCAAGCATGCTTTTATGCCCCATATGTTCTGTTCTCTGCTACAGATATTCCAAACTCCTTTAAGAATTCTATCAATTTATTGTTTTCCTGCTTACTGGCATATTTATCTCAGAGAATATGACGTAATGCAACTAAATTTGGGTGTCGGAAGATGTGTCCACTTCCATGGTCAAGTGCCTCTACCCTCTCACTGATTACGTTATGGTTAAAGGGTCAGTTCACCCAAATGACAAAGATATTTTGTCACTCACCCCTGGTGGTATTTAGCCATACAGACATGTTTGATTTTTCCAGGTTTTGATGACTCTGTCTGAGATTTCTGTCTCTACCCTACTTTCAGTGTTGTGTGGTTTGAGCATTTACATATTTATAAGCATAGTGCAAATGTTCATGTCTTCAGGAATCTATGCACAAATGCATACATACAATGCATTTACATGCATACATTCAAACATATGCAGGGTCAACTTTAACATGAGCTGGTCAGAATGTGTTTCGCACATCCAGTGAGATTTTACCAATTTAAACTTTAGTTTAAGCTCTATATATTCATATTTTATACATCCCACACGATGATGAAAAGAAGAAAGTGGTGGATCAGTGACAATATAGGTCCCCACCTCCCCACCTCCCACTCCTCCAACCACCCGCCCCTCTCAGAAAGCCCCCAGCTAATCAAGTAAAAAATGTCTTTCCTCCCCTCTCACCCCTGGCTCTGATGCCATATTCCTCTGCGAGCACCTGGGTGTGTCGTGCCCTGATTACATTACAGGGGTGGCACTGTTACCTGTCTGACAGGCTGAGCTGCTCCAAGCCAATCTACCTGCCTGCGAGTGCACCTTCCGGGATGCAGGTAATTGGAGGAGGGTTGATGGATAGGTGCAGAGGAGGTGGAGCTCACTGGGACCTCCTCCACAGTTGACGGCAGATAAAAATCCATTACAGACAAGGAGAAGGTACTTAGAGGGACTTGACTCTCCTCTGAGTGTCCTTCTCTGCTCTGCCAAACCTCTCTCTCTGCTCCCCTTTTTCTCTGTGAATCCTTCCCTTTCAGAGGAAACAAAATGATCAGTTCAAGGACGAGTAGCTTTAGGAGCAGCGGTAGCGTGAGTGGTGGATTCGGTGGTGGATATGGTGGTGGTGGTGGTGGAGGAGGGTTTGGCTCAAAATCTGTTCAAATTGGCAGGTCAGGCAGGCAAATGAGTTCGGCATCTTTTAGGCAAAGCAGCGGTGGTGGTGGTGGTGGTAATTACGGCGCTAGTAGTTTCATGTTCGGTGGCGGTGGCAGTGGTGGTGGTGGTGGTGGTTACAGTGGCGGCGGCGGTGGTGGTTACAGTGGCGGCGGTGGTTACAGTGGCGGCGGCGGTGGTTACAGTGGCGGCGGCGGTGGTGGTTACAGTGGCGGCGGCGGTGGTGGTTTCGGCGGCGGTGGTTTCGGCGGCGGCGGCGGCCAAATCGCAACCATCACAGCCGTCACATGCAACCAGAACCTGCTGGCCCCCATGTGTGTTGATATCGACCCCAACATCCAGACTGTTCGAACCCAAGAGAAAGAGCAGATCAAGACTCTAAACAACCGCTTCGCCAGCTTCATTGACAAGGTGAGGATCCCTTTTCTATGTTACGTTAATGTCCCACACCATTTCAAAAGAATGTTGAAAGTCTTATATCTGATTTAAAAAATGACCATGACATGTCATATATATTGTGTTGTTTGATACGTTAACTGTAATTTGGTTTAACAATAGATGTAGTATGAATGAACTGGGGAACATGAAATATTAGCAATAGACGGTGGATGCACTGCCCTGAAACAGACCATAATTGGCCCCTTGCCAGCTGTCTCTGTGTAGAGTGAGAGGTAGGAAACACTAGAGTGGTCGTATCCAGTGACTGGTGGCTCTCAGTATAAGGGAAAGAAGGGATCAGGTTATCACCATGGCAGCATGGACTCACAAGCTTTCCATTGTAGAAAGTGGACCCCCTCTTAACTATTTCCAATGCATTGCATAATGCAAAAGTCTTTGCATGAATGCTTTTGTCATTTATTTCATATGAAGAGATACAATGATGGAGTCTTTTAAATTTACCCATCTACACTTTTGTCTATAAATGAAGACCTCGTAAAGAAGATGAGATACCTTTCATCTCAGGCAGAAAGGAAAAGCAAGTTAACCACAACATGTGAGGGGACATTCTCAGTTATCTTCTCCTGCAGTGTGTTCATACCACACCTCATCTGTCTTTACCGGGGTGATCTGATTCCATCTCGTTCATTCAGAGTAGACTTCTTACTATTAAATGCCTCAAAATGAAATATTGTGCATTAAACGTTCAAACTAGTAGTACCTGTAGGAAAGTGAGGATCAAGTGTTTATGGAACATTTCAATTTAACATTTCTATGAAATAGAAATAGAAATGGTAGCATTGGCACTCAATTGATGTGACAGTTAATAGCTTCAGGCATGTAGCATTAATTACTGAGGGCTGTGGCAGGCAAGTTCACTCAGTGAAAGTATGCATCCTGACGGAGGTTTAAGGGGAGTGGCTTGCTGAGGTGTGGCGCCGTACACCTCACCTGGCCTTACGGGCACACGTACACACCCACAATGGAGGGTTGGGCTCCACCTTCTCTGGGGTTTTAGAAACAGATGGCAGAGCACTGTACTCCGTGCCTCACAAGCACCTTCTGTCTCCTAGGAACAAGCTATGAAACGTGTTTCTCCGGATCATGTCAGATGTTCTCAAATAATGCAGTCCAGTCTCACAGCAAAGCGTGTATTAGACCCGCCTGTTAACCGGAAGAAAGCCCGTCAGTGTCACCTTTTGTGTCACCGAAATGCCTGTATGAAGGTGCAGTGTTTTGAAGTGACGGTTGTCTAACTTCAGAGCTAGTTACATAGTACTGTATATAAAGTGAGAAAGATGGTGGGCAGGTGGAGAGGTGGATGGCGTTCCAACAAACACAGGCCTCTCAAGTGGGAGACTGTTGTTCGAGACCGGTGTTTATTTTTGCAAGTTACGTTAGTGGCGTTTGTCACGTGTTTTGAAGTGACAGTTGTTACTTGACATTTGTCACGTGACGTTACGTTGTTCCCCTATGTGTTTTACTTAGTTTACGTACTTATTTTAAGCCCAACCATGACGTTTTCCCTTAAACCTAACTAATTGGTTTTGTTGCCTAATCCTAAATGCATAGTTTTCTTGCCTGAACCTAAATGAGGGGCGTTACCGCCCCCTGCTGGTACTGCACGTTCATACAGGCGTGTAATATTCCCATCTCTGCGAAGCAAAACGTGACACTGACACGCTGTCCTCTGGTGGACAAGTGGGTCTGTTACACTCTTTGCCGTGATATGGGGTTGAATAATGACCTCATTAGAACAAGTGTAGTTCAACTAGACTGAGTAGACAGACTGCCAGTATTGGTGCATACAAGAGCTTTTTGCGTGGGAAAGTCGCACACATGTGTGGCTCAATGGATCACCTGAGGAAAGTAAAACAAAGAAGACAAAAGAAGGCACGCTTAAAAAAAAACAGTAAATATCGTCTACCTCTTTGCCTTTTTTTATTTGTAGTTTGCTGAAAGTGATCAAATGAAAACACACACACACATCTAGATGTGGATCATTTCCAGTGTGCTATGTAGTCCTATTATTTAATTAATTACATTATCTCAATAATATGGTTTTGCAGTCATATTCAAAGTAATACCTTTCCCCAAGTAAGAATGGATCTAAACATGAAATGATTTTACCTTTTAGGTTCGCTTCCTGGAGCAGCAGAACAAAATGCTGGAGACCAAGTGGAGCCTGCTGCAGGAACAGACCACCAGCCGCTCCAACATCGACGCCATGTTCGAGGCCTACATCGCCAACCTGCGCAGACAGCTGGATGGGCTCGGCAATGAGAAGGTCAAGCTGGAGGGAGAGCTGAGGAACATGCAGGGCCTGGTGGAGGACTTCAAAAACAAGTGAGTTAATACCGTGCAGGAAACCGAGTGAGTCTTTGAACGCAACGGCTGACCCACAGTGGTCGATGCCCACGGTAATTTTCCGTCAGCTAATTTTTCCACTCTTTGTGTCAGATATGAAGATGAAATCAACAAGCGTGCTAGTGTGGAGAACGAGTTTGTGCTCCTTAAGAAGGTGAGAGATGATCTGCGATTCTAAAGCTCCACCATGTCATTGACAACAGTGGAAGGAAGTATTGCTTTTTCTCTGACCCATCACCAATGCCGACCACTTCCTTGTTCTCCACTTACAGGATGTAGATTGTGCCTACATGAACAAGGTTGAGCTGGAGGCCAAGGTTGACGCCCTTCAGGATGAGATTAACTTCCTCAGAGCTGTCTATGATGCCGTAAGAAAAATGAACCACACCTGAGTCCTATTATGTCTGTTTCTTTGCTCTCACTTTTTTGGGGAAACACTTCTTAATTTACCTAACTTGAAAGAGGGCTATAAATGGCACCGGTGGGCAAAACATAATAACCAGACCGGCCAGAGGGTTTGTTTCACAGAATCATCCGAGAAGCCGTGATTGGAAACTGTTTGGAAAAGGGCAGGCGCTTTCAAAAAATACTTGGCAGGTGATTGGATGAACCATCTGTCAAGCAAAGTCGGCCAGTCAGACTCAGGAGAACATCTTTTCCATCGAGAAAAGCCTTCAGTGTCGTTCTTTCTCTTCTTTCAATGATAGAAATACACTCCACTTCTCATATAACTGATGCTATTACAGCATCTACGCTGACCTCTTTGGGAGCGGCCATGGTTGTTTAGAACGAACAGTCGCCTCTCTATGTCGTGTCACACACACCTAAACCACCACGCCTGTAGCTGCTAGTAGCTCCTCACAGGATTGGTCCGTGATCTGGCTTGCCGGCCACAAACGCATTACTTGAATTCTTCCGAGATGGATTTGTGCGTGATATGTGATCCCGCGATACTCGCGTGATTTTGTGACATCGCGAGATTCTAGTTGCCGTGCAAGGGTACACAGATACAGTATAGATATAGATGTTGTTCTGCCTTTACACTCTAACTCTTGATTTCATTTTTAATGAAATGACATGCATTTCTTGTGCAGGAACTGCGTGAGCTCCAGGGACAGATCAAGGACACCTCAGTCATTGTGTCGATGGACAACAGCCGTAACCTGGACATGGACTCCATTGTGGCGGAGGTCAAGGCACAGTATGAGGCAATCACCAAAGACAACTGTTCACAAGCTGAATCTTGGTATACTCAGAAGGTAGGTGGAGAGAAAAAGTAATCTCAACAACAACTCCAATATGAAAAACACATCCTGCAATGTCAAATAAAAGCGGAGAGGACAGTCTGTGGAAACTGTAATAACAATATATATATGTATATATATTTTTATTTTATTTTTTCAGTACCAGGAGATGCAGTCCAGTGCAGGCCAGACTGGAGATGACCTTCGCAACACCAAGAGTGAGATTGCTGAGCTCAACCGCATGATTAGCCGCCTCCAGAATGAGATTGAGGCAGTCAAGGGACAGGTTAGCTCACAGTAACATAACAGTTACATGATTGTAGATGTATATATTTATAATATATATATATATATATATATATACAGCATATATATTCTGCTAACAGCATATATATTTATATATCTTTCAAAACCCCTCAGCGTTGCAACCTGGAGGCCCAGATCGCTGAGGCTGAGGAGCGCGGTGAGATGGCAGTGAAGGACGCCACGGCCCGCATTAGGGACCTGGAAGAAGCCCTGCAGAGAGCCAAACAGGACATGGCCCGCCAGGTCCGTGAGTACCAGGAACTGATGAACGTCAAGCTGGCTCTGGACATTGAGATTGCCACCTACAGGAAGCTTCTGGAAGGAGAGGAAACCAGGTACGAGCTTAGCTACTTTGAACTCACAAGAGTTAACCTTTTCTAAACACTACGCAGCAACGTCAGCAGCTCAAATTGCTCATTTATGTGCCTCTCTGCAGATTGACCGATGGTTGTGGGCAAGTAACCATCCACGTACAAAGCTCCGGTATGTATCAACACATATCTTTACATTTCAAGTCATTTCTAAGCCAGTTCATGAAAACATAAAAATAAAAATGAGAAAACCTTCAGTAAAACTATCAGTTTGGTCCAATGGTGTTAATGGAGATTGAAATTCCTGCCATGTCATCTGAATGTCTTATTCTCATCACCAGGTGGCGGTGGCGGCGGCGGCGGCGGCGGCGGCGGCGGAGGATTTGGCGGCGGCGGCTTTGGCGGCGGCGGTGGCGGCTACAGCAGCAGCAGCTACAGCAGCGGCGGAGGATACGGCGGCGGCGGCGGCGGCAGCTACAGCGGCGGCGGCGGCGGCGGCTACGGCATGGGCGGCGGCATGGGCGGCGGCATGAGCGGCAGCATGAGCGGCGGCGGCGGCGGCGGCGGCTACAGCTCCAGCTCCAGGACCAGCATGTCCACAAAAATGGTCAGAGGCAGCCAGTATTAAAAACACGAGCTGTCTTTCTCTCCATTCTTCCTCTTCCCTCATTTTGTTCTCCTCCTCTTGTCCCTCCCCTCTCCTTGGCAACCATTCATAAAAGCTTCCATAAACCCCATCACAAACATTTGCATTTGACCATTTTCAGCAGGCAGATCTATGTAATGGTACAGCTCTCTTTGGTATTTTTGTTTGCTGTGTTGCTGCTCCCTCTTTGGTACTACATACCTACAGCGAGTCAGAGATTACATCAAAATACAAGTCGAAGCAGAGAAATTATTAGACCAGAAACAAAGAGCAGCAGAAACGTGAGTCAGTCCTCTCTTCCTTTGATCAGTCAGTCTGGCTGTCTTTTGGTTGCTGGGTCTGCTGTCATGCAGACAAAAAGATACTTGTAGTGTCATGACAGAGAATCCTTACAAGGCAACAATCATTGCACACAAAATGCCAACAGCAGTTCTTAGATTTGTACAAAAGGAGGTCCGGATGTTGATGTTCTTGAATTAAAAAGCACACAGGGCATAACTCCTCGTTTCTGCAATGTCTCTTCTGTTGTCTCACATCTGTCATTTTGTTGTGTATTTTGACATCATCGAAAGCAGCCGCATATAACACTTTCATATTTGTTTTTTGGGATCCTCTTTTTCCTCTCCTATTCTGAGAGAAATACTTCCATTTCCACTCTGAATGAAAAAGAAACATGGATAAAGCTGACTGGGACAACCAGATTTATTGTGGATTTGTACCACCAAAATGTCTGAAATAAATCTGATTTCATATTCATTTTCTGGCAGTTTTGTTTCCTCTTATTTACTTTTGGTGTACTCAATATAAATAATTTGTGTTTATATCTGATGGTTGGCTGAGCCCTGCCACCCTCATCAGAATCAGGATCAGCTTTATTGGCCAAGTATGTGTACAATTACAAGAAATGTGACTCTGTTGATGTTGTTGCTATCAATGTACTTACACAGAAATAGAAGTTCAGCTAAAAACAAGGACAACAAAGCTGAATAAAAGTAAACAAACATTTAGCTATTACGTACATTCAAGTAGGCGAAAGAAGATATATATGTATGTATGTATATATATATATGTGCCTTAAAGGGAAATTTATCAAGAATTGAATACTCTTCTCAACATGGGAGTGGGTAAATATGCTTGCTTTATGAAAATGTATGTATTTATTTATTACTGGGAATCAATTAACACAAAACATAAATATTGTCCAGAAACCCTCACAGGTACTGCATTTAGCATAAAAAATATGCAAAAATCAGAACATGGCAAACAGCAGCCCAACAGGCAACAACAGCTGCCAGCGTGCTGACTTGACTTGATTATCATTGGCCCTGTTCCCACCTGGTATTAATATGCGTCCTGACTGATCGGATCACAAGTGGACAGCCTTAAGTACAGGTGTGAACACACTCAAGACGCATTGAGGACGCATTGAGATCGGATCTTTCAGACCACATTCAGAGGTGGTCTGGGCCACATACAGTATGACCACATTCTTTTAGCAGTGTGTATGCGAATGGGTCCTGGCCACATTAAGGACCGCCTACTCATCTGATGACCAGCTGGGATCCGCGGGATCACCGCGCCCCTCGGGTGATCAAACAGGCAGACACGGGCGCTTGTCAGCCAGGAAACGGCCTCTGTGCTCTACTGTTCTTTGCGCGGAGCTGACATCCGACCGCCTGTTCTCTGTCCTCTCTGGAGTGCTGTACCCCGCTGTTGTCTGGCAAAAGCAGCGGTGCCAGCACCGGCGCCGCGGAGGTACGCGGGGACCGTCGGTACAATAAGCATTTATTTTGATGTTAATACAATGTACCAGAATTAACGAATATGTAGGATATTACTACAGACATTCATGTAAAATTACGTCACAACGTCTGCTGTATTAGCCGTGTGTTTACTATGTGTTTATTTGCATATAGAGCGGGGAAGTGAGATCGTAACACAAGTGGCAACTCAAGACGCATGTGGAGACGCACTCTAATGCCAGGTGTGAACAGACGTACTTAAAGCTGTTCATTTGTGATCCGATCACTGAGGACGCAAGTTAATACCATGTGCGGACAGGGCCATAAAGTGGGCATGTCTGTAAAGGGGAGACTCGTGGGTACCCGTAGAACCCATTTTCATTCACATATCTTGAGGTCAGAGGTCAAGGGACCCCTTTGAAAATGGCCATGCTAGTATTCTTAACCAAAATTTAGTGTAAGTTTCAAGCGTTACTTAGTCTCCTTCGCAACAAGCTAGTATGACATGTTGGATTCTTTAGGTTTTCTAGTTTTATATGATACCAGTATCACTCTAGCTTTAAAACTGAGCCCACTACAACCTCCGAACGATCGATTGCGATAATGCATTAAAGAAATTAGTGGCGTTAAAACGAATTTGCATTAACGTGTTAACTTTGACAACCCTACATACTTTTATATATTTATCTTCTTTGTTTAGGTTTATATAAATTGTAAAAAAAATACATAATACATTATTGTAATGATGCAGAGATTAATGTAACAGGTTGCTTTATATGCAGACTTTAGACTTTAGAAAACTTTGATCTTCTATCAATAAATAAGAGGCATTTTGCACATCCTAATGTATTGCACGTCTACGAGTCAACATTACATGCTCCTGACCCTGTGTTGCACGTCGCCCTACCACAGCTTTTTAAAGGTCCCCTATTGTGAGATACAGTATAAGTGAGCTGTCCATGTCTTTTTGATTATAAAGCATATCTAGGTGCTACATAAATATAGTCAAAGAATCAAAATGCTCAATCCACTGAGAAATGCACACAGCCCATATTCAGAAACTGTGCCTTTAAATGAGCCATCAGGACTTCCGTAAGGTTGTGATGTCACAGCGATACAGTGTGTAGTTGACACACCCACAGAGTCCCCGGCAGCGGGTGACGCTGTGAAGATATCGACAGCGCAGATGCGGAAGACAGGAAAATGCTGACCTATCAGAGCAGACTGGGCTTTTTCGGGAGGGGGGCTTAAAGAGACAGGCGTTAAAACGGAGCGTTTCAGACAGAGGATGAATACGGGTATATTCAGACAGACAGTATGAGAAAAATAAAGTGTTTTTTGAACATTAAAGTATTTCCCCTTTAAGTTGGGTTATAGAGTGCCACAGGAATGAGTCGTAAAACCCCCAAATTAGTTAGAATTTTAGTACTTTCGGTTCCCTCGTCTGGAAGTCAATGGGTTCTTTAAATGGGTTTTTAGTTAGATGCCTGAAATAAGGTCTGTGTTTAACACAAGCTGAGGAGATTTTAACGTTTTGTTCTACGATATAAATTACGTCAGTAAATATGCCACTTGTGAATTTTGAAGCCTTTATGTGTCTTAAAAAAGGCGGTTGCTAACAAGTGGCTAAATGAGACTACTAAACGTCATCATGCCGACTCGTCCGTCTTTACAGTCTTGTTGTGTATACTCGCATTCATGGGACTGTGGTTGTAAGAGCCACAATGTTTGAATATAAGTTAAATTGCAAAAAATGTTAAATTCATAATTTCTAGTCATGTTGCTGACTTAGGTAATGTTTAAAAAGGTAAAAAGACAAATGCATGTATATTGAATTTTGATGATTTTGCTCCCTTTAATATAGTGAGAGAGTGAGTGTGCATTAGAGTCAGGAGGCAGAGAGCTGCATTAGGCACGGGAGCACAGTTTTTCTACCGTGTGACACTATGTAATATCTAACTTTTTTCAGTAAACGTTTTAAACTGGATTACATCTCCTGTCATTCGTGTCAGACTGAAGTTACTGTGCCTACAGCTTGTTTGTGGCTTATTTTTGGGATCCAAACGGAATGCCACTACAGTGGTGTTGTTCGTTTATAGCGTAACGTTAGCTTTTTAGAGATTTAGATTGTTGAATTGGATATTGCCATGGGAATGAATGACTTTTTTATCTCGGTTGGTTTTGATCTAATGATATCTGTATCTGCAACTAGAAGGGAGTGTCTGGATTTCCACTGAAAGTTGATGAGATGTATCCAGGCAGACCTTGCCTGCCTTCTCTGTCAGTCCGGTCAGGTACAGGTGTACGGATCAGACTGCTACACCCATATAATCTCATACTTGTTTAGGGGATCACATCTGAAATCAAAGATCAGTTCTTTGGTCTTGGATGTGTTCAGATTCAGATGTGATGCTTCACACCAGTTAATGAACTCCTTTCAGACTGAGCCATGTTTGAAGAAATGCTCCTCCAACAGGCTGGCCAAGGCGGTGTCATCTGTAACTTTTAGAATATGGTATCCAGGGAATCTGCTGTGGCAACTGTCCGTGTATAAAATATACAGTGTTGACAGAACACTGCCCTGTGGCGTGCCAATAGAATTAAAATGCACCTCGGACAACTGTTCATCAGTTAGTCAGAAGACGTGTAAATAAAGAAACGGTGCTGTTCTCGCAGAGTGGAGCTAGTTAGCCCCTAATTTTTGTTTTTTGGGAAAAAAAAATATTTATACACATCTTTAGGAGCGTGGGGGTCCCTGATAATGAATCCATCATAAAATTTCTCTCTCCTCACAGTTACCAGCAATTGTTGAACTGGGACGACCTTTTTCGCTCCAGACTCTGTCCACTTTAGCACAGGCCTTCAGTGATGTATGACTTGAAGGGTCTAGGTATCATTGGATAATCGTAATTCATTTGTAATCGAAAAATGGAAATAGCATTGTTTTTTTGTTTTAAACCAAAAACTAAAAAAATGGTTGGTTTGTTCCTCAGTCAAAAATGAATGATGATTAAAGGAATCATTTTTCGTTTTTTTTATTCAGAAACCAAAAATGGAAAAACGGCTATTTTTTTCGTTTTTGGTTTGAAACGAAAAAACAATTGTATTTCCGTTTTTGATTTACAAATGAATTACAGATTATCCAATGATACCCAGACCTTGAAGGTATACAGTTTCATTTGAGGAGGTGCTGGCATGAGAAAGAAGGAACAAATGAAGCTGCTCCAATTCCAGTCTCTCCCACTGAATGATTATGACTGAAAAGAAGGGGAGAAGTAAAGCACCAGGGTGCATAGGTACACTAAAAGCCAAGTGACGGAAATGTGATGTCCAGCTCTGCTTCACATCCACCAGCAACTGCTTCCTGAGGTTCCCCACAGAATAGGAAATGTGTGCTTTGTCGCTCAAACCTGATTCGCTGAAAAGCCACCAACAAGAAATACTATCCAATCGAATATCTCTGAAGAAAAATGCTGCACACTTAGGCAAAACTTAGGCTCATTTCTGAATAATCTTTGGATTCTATAGTAGGCTATTTTTATTATTTTATTCTGTACATCATCATTGTACCACTGTTTAAAATACTAATGAACATACTATTGGTTTTACAGTTTTCCTATTAAGAGCACCATCAACCCATCTTCGTACTCGTCAAAGAATCTTTGCTATGATATAATGCTGCCCTCTAGTGATTGATTATTCTATGACACGTTGTGCCTGTTCTATTTTTTTGAGTATCCATCTTTCAATTATTGAATTCTTTTCAGTTAAAAAACATGTCATTTTATACAACGTTTTATTTGAAAACAATCGAGTGTGTTCAAACAGTAAAAATAATGATGAAAAATAAAATTCCACATCTATCCAAATAAGTCCTAAAGTGAAATTGCACCATACAGCCTTTACATATTATGAATACGTTACACAAAAACATATAAAATGAGACATGCACAATAACTGTCCTTGTGAAATAAATTGTAACTAAAGATATTTTTTATTATAAACCAGGGTTATCTTTCTACTATATACTGTACTTGTAAAGTCAAGAAAAAGCTTGTCTATCTCAGCCACATGTATGGAAATTGTCTTGTAATTTCCCAACTCGTGTTTTCACACATTTGTTTTACCATCTACTTTGCAGTAGTCAATAAAATAAATATTTTGTCGAAGTTGCAAGTTATCCTTTACCTTGGAAATAGAAGTTTTATAAAATAATCTTAACTCGAGGTCCACATTACTTTTTTCCTTCAAACCGCATCTTGTGGTCTTCATCACTGGATGGATCGGACATCTAACATTTCACGGAAAGAATGGTGAGATGCTGTCCTCATGAAAACCATGAGATGCAGTAGAAAAAAAGTTAGTAAATGGACCTTGAGGTAAGATTATTTTGTCAATTTATTTTAAATAAAGTTTGACGTGCATGCCAACTACTGCTACTGCTGTCTTATTTGTCTTAGCTTTCTATAGTCCTGTACAGGCCACCATACCAAGTAAAGCTTCCCTATAAAATGCATTTGAATTGCAATGCATATCAGATGCACCTAAATAATTTTTATGCTGTTGTATATTTGTCTGTCTGAGCTTGACAGTGTTGTTGACCTTTACAGTCTGTATATGTATTATAACCAAACATTGGGAGGCGCCAGCACATCACAGCATCCTACATGGCTGTCTTACTGGGGTTGTCAGGGTCGAAGGTCATGATCTCCATGTGGATAAGACCTGATTGGATTTAAAAAAGGAAAGCAGTATGATTTATTTGAGGAGAATATGGCACAGAGTTAACTCTGGCACTTTCGCACCAAGTATTGATTATTTTTTTCAATATACTGGGCATTGTGTGCATTGTAAAACTTACTCTTCCACTCCCCAACGGCGAGCTCCAGGCTCTCGAAAGAGTCGTCATAAGGATCAGAGTCTGGCTCGCACTCCGGGTCATGAAATTCTGCCAGCAAAGGGTGCGACAGTCCCTGCTTAGCTGTCAGCCGTGTCTCTGGGTCCAGCATTAACATCCCCTCCAGAAGGTCTACAGCTGGAAGCATCAAGATACAAAACACTTTTCAATTCAATCTCCCAGCCGACATTGACATTTTTTTAATTTTATTTTTTTCAACTGTTACTTGGCCTTGAAATTTTCTATTTGTGCGTCTGTGGCTCAGAGATAGAGCATGTTGTCCACTAATTGGAAGATCGGTGGTTCGATCCCCTGCTCCCAAATTGCTTTGCAATTGCATTTAGACTAGATCCTGATGGGCAGGTGGGCACCTTGCATCAGTTTGTGAATCAAGCCCCCCAGGTAGAAGCAAAGTTAAAATGTCAAACCATTAAAATGTTTCCATTCACTATACAGGGAACACATACAACTGTAACAGGCCTATTCGGGCCTATTTGGCAACACATTGAACCTGAACCTGCATTAAACCATTGCTTATCAAACACTGCTTTATGGATAATTCTTGAATAACCTGTAATGCGTAGGCATAAAATCAACAACCTGCAGAAATTAGAAAGAAAAAAAACAACCTCATAACTCAACTCAACTTTAACAGAGATGCAGCCAACCCCAATTATGGAATATAATTTGCCCTTCACCTTAAATATCTTAAATAATGCATTAGAAGACTAAAACAACCATAAATAATCATTGTTATTGCACAATTCATGCTGTCCCACATTAAGCAAATCATCCTGTCCCACTTTCAAAGAAAAAAAATCATTTTTCCTCAAGTGGGACAAATTTGATTGAAATAACAAATATAGAGTATATTTACACCATATTATCATATTTTTTGATGAACACATCATAAACGTATCCTGATAAAAACTAGCAGGATTTTTTTATTTATAAGAAAATTATACCCTAAACATTAAGTTTGTCTAAACACTATGTCATTGACCTTTGGGTGGTCTTCACACAGGGTACTTCCAGTTTGATGATTGCTCCACTCTAATCTAGGATTGGACATTTGATATGTCATGTGATTTTGATCACTTGGCACCACAGCTTGTATTAACCAAAAATGTTATTGCCTTTTTATTTGTTTGAGGAAGACTTACACCCACTGGAGCATAGGTGTCCCACATTACAGCAGTGTCCCACTTTAGGGCAACTCACCCTATTTGTTATAAATCTATAGCAAAGTGAACAATGGTGGTGAGTACACCTTTCATATACAAGGCTATTTGGGACATGATGGTAAAAAAAAAAGTGTGTTGCAAAGAGGTATTTGGTAAATACAAAAAAAAAAGTGATATGTTTCAATGAGAAAATGCAATGAATTTCAGTTTGAAGTCAACAAGCAGAAGCCGTTCAGCTCACCATTTTTATCCATGGACGCAAACACGTCTTTGAAGTTTTTCTTCTTTTGCGGGGGAAGACCCTGCACATACGATTGCGCCTGGAAAACAGTTAAGGGTGGTTACATTTCATTCCAAACCATGAGCTTACAATACAGGAAAGAACATGACACAAACAGTGAGGAAAGGCGAAATAAAAACGTGTGTTTGGAAATACACACTGCCTTTATGAGTTGGTTTAAATACCAAATATGAAAGCTGCAAAGTGCTGATGTTAGCTACAGTATAACAAGGCATGTAAATACATAAACTTACATCTTTACTCTGCATCTTCTGGACCAGGGAGGAGTCCGGTGTTCCTGTCAGACGGAGGATCTTCTTCAGCTGATCAATACCTGAACAGGCTGGTTTAGGAAGCCTCATAATGTACAACATACAGTGGTTTGGAGCAAATAAACTAGGCTACGGCGTAGGTTTGTTGCTATAGGTTACGCATGGCTGTAATCCGCTAGTAAACAGAGTAGAGGAAATAGAGGTTGCAAACCAGAGACAAAACAAAAATCGCCTTGGCCCATGTACGATAGAAAAATGGAGAGAGGTCTTTAGGAATTTGTTACAATTGGGCCCATTTTAATTATTCTTTCATGTCAGCTAGTATTTAGCTATGTTCCATGCTGTCCGGAGACAAAGACGAGCATTCGCGAGTTACGGAAATATCCGAGAAGACGTCGAAAGTAGAAAATATTCAGTCATGTGAGGTAAATGTTTGCTATGTCCGAATGTTTTTCGGAAAAAAGGCGTTTCAATATGCCATTTAGCACAAGTGAGCATAAAATCCTTTATCTGAATAGAAACACGGCTCGAGTAGTACTTCTCGTGACGAGGAAGCTGATCATAAACCAAACCATACTCCATAAACCTTACAATGCTGCACCTCTTTTCAACATTTTAAACATTAAATATGCAGGCGGGAAGTATGAGTTTCTGGATACTAAGCATACACGGCTTTATTACAAACACCGTGAGCTGAATGTGTGAGGATACTGTCATGTCCTGGGAAAAGCACCTGGCCAGTAATCATCTCAGCCATGATGCAGGCGGCTGACCAGACATCCACTGTGAGTGAGAGAATTTTAATAATAAAAAATGTAATACTTTGCCGTAGCATACTGCAATATTCTGTCATATTTTTAACACACACACATCAAATGACTCCTTGTATTAAAGGACGGTAATATTATTACCTGTTTGACTGTAGTGCATCCAGTTGAATATGACCTCTGGTGCTCTGTACCAGCGCGTCACAACGTAACCAGTCATTTCACTCTCTGTCTGTCTTGCCAGGCCAAAATCCAGGATCTGAGAACAGATACAGTTAGTTTCATCATGAAGCCGAAGCTGAAATGATGTCCATGACGAGTAATTGATTTTCCAATTTGTGTTACATTTGCTGTACCTGCGTCGATTTTTTTGCAAGTCATGGATAAAAGAGTTAGATGTCTAAATGGTTTCTGATTTAAAGCCAAAACTCATCATCGTTTGACCTGAACAATCTGATTTTGCAAAATGTTTTGTTTTGAGTCTTTTTTGTTTTTGTTTTAACTTACCTTTAATTCACAGTTCTCATTCACAGCAAGGTTACCAGGCTTCAGGTCCTAAAATCCAATCACAAGAGGTTTCTTAATAGCACAAAGACTACTTTGACTTGTAGTAAATACTTTTAAAATAGTTAATTCAATAGTTTTGGGAAATGAGCTTGTTTGCTTTCTTGCAGAGAGTTAGAGGAAAAGACTGATACCACTATTGTGCGTTAAATATGAAGCTACTAGTCAGCAGCCGGTTAGCTCAGCTCGGCATCCAGATTGAAAACAAGGGGAAACTGCTAACCGAGTACTGTCAAACTGTCAAAAGGTAACAAAATCCTCCTACCAGCACCGCTAACACTCACTTATTAAAACTCCAGAAGTCCTGTCCTCACAGTATAGAGTTTACAACTCTGTACAAAACCCAGGTGACTCCTGAATGTAGGCTAATAAGCCCAACTAAGAACACACAACATACTGTATATGAGACCGGTTTTGAGTTACTGGGAGACACATTTCCCACCACCTCCAGCACTCCTAGCCAACACGTCCCGGACCAGCTTGTACACTGAACGCACAGAGACTTTTAATTCATATTAAACCTTCATCAAACTCCTTTGTTCATTGTTATATGCTAAGCTAAACTAACTGGTTATATACTGTTTATTCAGCTTAAAGGCACAATGAGTGGGATTTGTCGGTTGCGTAACACACATATTCAAAGTTTGCTCCTCCACCCAGACTCAACGAGGGTTATTGAGAGCCAAAGTCCCGGCTCTTCCGGTTGACCCCATGGGACCTTACTTGAGAAAGAAGATGTACAGTAGTCAACAGCAAGAGAGAAATATTTTTCTGATCCCGTTTGAATTGCGCCATGAATCACACATATGATGTTTGTCAATTTAAAACATAATTTTGCAAGTCAAGAAAGTCACAGTTTGTCGTAGTATCATTTAATTTTGTGTGAAACCGCTCAGTGAACTACATCTCTCGTCTCGGACAATATACGTCACCAACACCAGCTAGCTAGCTAACTTACAGTAGCTATGTTCTACGCACAAATGAAACATTATCTTAACTGGTGTGTTTTATCCAGCGACTCCTGGTGTTTTTATCAGCCGGGAAGAGAAAGAACGAGCGACACCCGTTGCTGGTGTGAGTACATTCCAGTATGAAACACACAGGCATCGTAGCTTCAGAGAGAGAGAGAAGTGACTTACGCGACTTTTGGGTGTGTCGTCTTTCTGATTACGTATTTTAACAATCTGAAACTTCAACAGTTTTACAACAAACTGCGACTTTCTAGACTTGCAAAATTATCTTTTAAATTGACAAACATCTTATGTGTGTGATTCATGGCGCAATTCAAACGGGATAAAAAAAATATACTACCGTTAATATTTTTTCTAAAATAAGGTCCCATGGTGGTCCACCAGAAGGGGCAGGACTTCGCCTCTCTATGGTGATTCACTCTCATTTTTTAAACGAGCTTAGTCCGCTTGGCGTTTCGCATTCATATTTTCGTAACTTCCTCTTGAATGTGTGCTTACGATCTGGCACCTGATCGCTAACTTTTTAGTTTTCATAGAGCTATGATGCCTTCAAATGAAACTCGTGAGCTTGTATTTATAACATTGGAAGTTGTGTACACAGTATGCTTGGCATTCAAATGGTTAAGTTGTGAGAACATCGCTGCGAAGAGAAAATTCAGGCAGAGGGCAGGGTCCAAACACTTTTAGTGGGTCATAAGTGATGATTGAGAGGGATTATTTTTGTATCAGTCTATATTGTTTTTAGGAAAAATCCTACTCATTGTGCCTTTAACTCTCGGCAAGAAAGCGAATAAGCACAATGGTGAATGTCGAACTATTCCTTTAAGTGTACAATTCACAGTAAACACACATTAATTATGAGTGGTGGTGTATTAAAAAAAAAGGTTCTAGCACCAACCCGATGAATGATCCCTGCTGAATGAATATACTGTAAAGAAGGAGAACATAGATTTAAGCACACAGGTTAAAACAGCACACGTGGACAAACTGCACAGACACAAAGTGTAGCAGAGCATGCAGACCCACACGCGTGTGGCATATGGCTCTCTAAATGGCATGGCGTAGACTTGTGGATTTAAAAAAACAAAAACACATAACACATCACACATCACAAAGTCTCCACCCGCAGCCGATTGTGAATGCTATGTTTTGTGTATTTTCCAGTCCTCAGGGCAAATACAGACTGCTCTCACAGCACAGAAAGGCACACATACACAGATAAGAAGGGGAAAAACATCTCGGGATCGAAAAAGTTCGAAGCTTAATTCAAAGTCAAAGGGACATTTACGAGTTTTTCCGGTTCAAAACGTGCCCTCTCTTTCGTTTCCATTGAGCACTCTTGGTTACCCATTGACCAGCGTTGAGTGGAAAGGCATAAGGAAGGGTTAAGCAGTCAGTCAGTAAACTGACAACATTATACTTAACATGCCAGTAAGACATCTGTGTATTTAAAGGACTCACTTGTAGCTGTGGAAGTGAGAGAGCAGGCGTAGGCTATGCCTTGCGGGAAGACCTGCCCCTATACCCGGCCTCTGATTGGCTGCTAGCTTCTCTAACGCTAACAGTAGGTAGCCTAGCTTTGATGCTAACTCAGCCACGGCAGCTCCGAAGCTCCGTTTAGCGGAAGAATGAAGGAAAAATTTACGTTGTTGTTTCATCATTAAATTCACTCCTAAGAATATTTGTGGCGCGAGAAATTAACTGTGTAGATATCAAATATTGACAGTTTTACGAAAATCGATTGACGTTTTCGGAGTTGAGAAGCTCCACAAAGTGGCGCGACAGCGAGCTCGTGCCTGCATGTCAGCCAGCCACCCGGCTAGTCACCCTCACAGAACCCACTGTTGCTGGCTGGAGCTCGCTCAAGAGGCCAGTCTCGTAGACGCGCTTACGGGGATCGCTGTACCTTCTCGTAGACAATAAGCTTTTATTTCCACGTTGACAGTGCGATATTTTACACATTAAGTTTCACAACACAAATGTCCATTATAAAATTGGAACCTGTGGTTATCTGGCTTTGTTTTCCTGTGGGCTGTTTTGGAGTAACATTATTGAAACTGTGTCTGGCAGATAAGTCTCTTGCCAACACAATTGGTAGCCTCTAATAAATATGAAAATATAGGAATTTAAAAAATGTGCAGAATATAGCACCCAATAAAAAGCCTCTTGTTCATACTTGCCGCCCTTGAGACCTCAAAAGTAGAAAGGATTTCAAAACCAAAGCAGTGGTGGGGTCCGGGGGTCCACAGCTACAAGTGAGTTTTGCAACACATTTAACGCAAGTAAAAGTGTTGTAAAAGGCAAGATTCGTCACTTTGTGATGCACATTTGTGAAGTTGCCATTTAAAACAACTACGTCAGATATTTCAGAATCAAGTTTTCTGCTGCGAGCAAACTTACATTTTCTTCCAAAAATTTAGCCTTTTCTAATTTTATTGTCTATAGTATACAGTGGTTTTAAAATGTATCTTAGTGTTTACAGTAACGATCAGGTAAATAAATGAATATACTCTTACCTTGAGTCCTCTTAGAAGCTGGTAGAACAGGTATGTGATGATGCGATCAGTTAATCTCCGCTTTTTCATAATGTGGCCCAGATCCTTGGCTACTAATGGCATTACCATATAACTAGAGAGAGAAGAAGAGTGACAGAGGAGGAACGTATAGAAAGACAAAATCAACAAATAGGTAAGTTACATAAAGTGGGCCTAAATGCTGTAGATGACAAGAGCTCATTGCTATGGTGAGGAAATGCAAACGCACAAACTAACCAAAACAAACATGAATGAGCTTGCTCCCTCACACATCCTTGCTTGAACTTTTCGCACATGCACATACATGCACACAGGGTCTCGACAAGCTGCGACAACGAGCAGAAGAATGTGCTTCCTGAATCCCAACTCACAAGGTTTGGAATTTTTCCGGTGTGGAGTCAGGTGTGAAGACGTCAAGGAGGCAGATCACCTTCAAGGAAAAACATGGGGAAGGCATTAACATACAATATGTCTGTTAATACACAAATCTATGTGAAATGCTTGCACACATTTGTCAACAGGCAGTGCAGAGTTAGTTAGTAACACTGCACAACACAGTGACACCCTGTATAAATGTCATGTTTACAGTGTCGAGGTTTCTGTGGCTCCGGCAACTCTATTTTTCTAATGTATCACAGTCATTGTTATATTTCTGTACTGCATTTCCCAGAGATTGCTTCTAAAGCAATCGTTGCATCCAGAACTGATATCACTGTCCTTGGATTTTCTGTTTAAGAAGTTCGGGCTCATGCTGAAGTGCCTTAAACTTGCATTCTTTCTAATGGCCATCAGGGCGCGACTCCTCTGGTTGCAAAAACAAGTCAGATAGAAGTCTATGAGAAAATGACCCTACTTCTCACTTGATTTATTACCTCAGTAAACATTGTAAACATGAGTTCATGGTCTCAATCGCTAGTTTCAAGTCTTCTTCAATACAGCATGATGTTCATTTAGTAAATTATGGTCCCATTTTGACTAAAATAGACGATAAAGCAGGGTACGCTTCGGGATGTGGCTACCTTGTGATTGACATGTCGCTACCATGGCAAGGAGAGGCGAAGTCTTGCCCCTTCAGGTGGACCACCATGGGACATTATTTCGGGAAAAAATATGAACGATAGTAGAAGTAACTTTTTGATCCTGTTTGAAATGCACCATGAATCACACATATGATATTTGTCAATTTAAAAGATAATTTTGCAAGTCAAGGAAGTCGCAGTTTATTGTGGAACTGTCGAAGTACAAGACTGTGAAAATACGTAATTAGAAGGACTACACACCCAAAAGTCGCTTAGGTGACGTCTCTCTCTCTGAAGCTACGATGCCTGTGTGTTTCGTACTGGGATGTACTCACACCGGCAACAGATTTTGCTGGTGTGAGTACATCCCAGATAAAATCACCAGGAGTCGCTGGATGAAACGCATCAGGTAAGATAACGTTTCATTTGTGCGTGGAACATAGCTAAGTTAGCTAGCGCTAGCTAGCTAGTGTTGGCGACGTATGTTGTGCGAGACGAGAGATGTAGTTCACTGAGCGGATTCACACAAAACTAAAAGATACTACGACAAACCTACGACAAACTGTGGCTTGCAAAATTATGTTTTAAATTGGCAGACATATGTATAATTCCTGGCATAATTCAAACGGGATAAAAAAATGATTTGTCTCTCGCCGTTGACTGACGTACATTTTTTTCCGAAATAAGGTCCCATGGGGTCCACCGGAAGGAGAGGGACGTCGCCTGTCTATTGTCTGGGAGTTGTCCGTGTTTTCGTCTTACAACTTTAACCCTTTCACAGTGTGTTTTCAGTTCATGAAAGTTAATTGTAACATTTTGGTTGCCTAAAAATGTCTTATTTAGCGTTTGGTTGTACTTAGCTTCTTAGCTAGCCTCTTGTGTTACTTCTGGTTGCAAAAAAACAAGATGGCGACAGCCAAAAACCAAGATGGTGACAGCCAAAATGCCGAACTTGTAGTCGACTACGTCCACTTCTTATACAGTCTATGGGCTCAAGCTAAAAAGTTAGCTACTCTATTTATTCTAAATACAAAAACTGAAACTGACAACACAAGATACTTGGATCAGATGTATTTTTTTTAAAGGCTTTTATGCCTTTAATGGAGATAGAGACAGTGATAGCAATTAAAGGGGGGGAGAGATGGAATGACATGCAGCAAAGGGCCGCAGGTCGGATTCAAACCGGGCCGCTGCAGTAAGGACTCAGCCTTGGTACATGGGGCACCTGCACTACCAGGTGAGCTACCAGGGCGCCCTGATCAGAAAGAAGTCTTGTGTTGACACGTCTCCATTTAACAAACGAAACACTATATTAATAAAATCAAAACCTCAATGAATTTGATGCCTTCCAAAGATCTGCCGAGTAAAGGAGGTTATGTACAGTAAGTGTTCGTATAGTTCCTCAAAGGTTTTCAAGCGTAAATACAGAATCATGAGGGTTCCAACAATACACAACACTCCAAGCTTGTCAGGGAACATTGATGATATTATGGGCTTTTGTTGAATGGCCAGCAAAGCTTGCTTATCCTAAAAATCATCTCATCTCAAAATACACTGAGATAACAACTCATTGTATGACAGGGAGTCTCACCAAAAAAGTACCTTTGGAATGCTATTGTACTGTACTGGATTATGTCATATCAATCAATTAAGTTTCTCATTTTATTGTGTCCCCTCTCTGACTAAAAAAAGAAACCGCTCACTCCAAATTCCATCCATGCCCACTTTTTTTAGTCAAGTTCTTACATTTTCATGCTGTATGTGGCGGAGCAGCCTGAGTTCCCTGTAGGCCCGTTTGGCGTGGATGAGGGACTGGAAAGGACGATACAGCTTCTTGATGGCCACCTTCTCCTTGGTCTTCTGGTCAATGGCAGAACTATGTGGGAATCAGACACAGTGTAAAGGGCATGACACACACAGTGGGAGGATCAGTGCGCTCATGAAATGGCTCCTAATCTACGGCACCAAAATAACGATTATTAGTATATTTTTTTGATCAACTGTGATTAATTGATGAATCGTTTCAGCTATAATATGTCAGAAAATAGTGCAAAATGCCCATTACAACCTCCCAGAGCCCAAGGTGATGTATTCAGAAAGCTCATTTTGTCCGACCAACAGTCCAAAACCCAAAGATATTCAATTGAGAATCACATAAACTGTTGGAACAGTTGGCTCTTTGTTCTTGCTAAATGACAAATGATTCAATCAATTATCAATCTGTGTGCAATCTATTTTTTTCCGACTAATCCATCGATTGACTAATCATTTCAGATCCACTGTAATAATGTAGAAAAACTTTTAAATTAGTGAACTATTCAGGGTTGATGTCCCCTCTGGAAGCCTACTATAGCCAAACATGATAATATCAGTAATACGATCTTGTCTGTCTGTGGCTTAGCATTAGATAGAAACTGTGTCTGAGATATCTTGGATTCCTGTAGGCTGGGTTTCTCTATGTTGGGTGAGGAGATTCTTGTCGTATCGGAGGACCTGCGTTGACATGCTGACTTGCCTCAGGCGGACAATAGTGCTTCTGTTAGAAGATTGCAGAGTAATCTAGGCCTCTTGGACTGCACAGTCTGGGAATGGAATGCAGACCTAAGGCTTACATGTAGAAAATCACTTGTGACACCGAGCACTTAAACACTGATACTGTGAACAACACAAAGGCAAGTAACTTTGACCATTTACAAAACACCATCACTATATTATCACACATTTATGTTAGCTAATGTTACTGACTGCTAAAATAATGTGTTGGAGGTGGGTGATTGCAATTTGAAGTGCTATATATTATGTCAAATCAAATATTTAGATTTTCCTACAGGGGATAGTTGTACCCTAGGATGGGATTCGTTTTTAAGTAGCCTACAATTAATAGGCCTTATAATATTTTTTTTACCCAGTAGGCTATTTTATGACTTCAGCCCACACAGCAGGATTATCACGTAGGGTGAATTAGCTTAATGTGGGACATTTGTTTTTGCATTTCAAATTTCTGGAATAAATTGTTATATGAAGCCAGTACATTAAATCCACACCCTTTTCAAACCAAAAGAAAAAAATGCAGATATCACACTCATAAAATAAATGGTAGACATAACAGTACTCTAATGCCAAGTTTTCTCAGACAAATCTTGATTTTCTGATGTGGGACAGTCATGTCTGAAATGTGGGACACTGAAAAAAATCACCTTATTTAATGTATGAAACAGTCAAGGCTAAATGTGCAATCCCATGTTCAGTCATTTTACCACTTACAATGTTATTGCTGTTATAAAACCTGGCCTTATGTGTGTGGATGTGACATGATAAATCAAACAAACAATAAGACTATAAATAATAATAAATAAATAATAATAAATATAATAGTTTTGTATCATGTAGGCATATTAGAAAGACATTAAATATCAATAGTTTTATTGACTTTTATTTGTTTGAGGCAGACCTGCTGTACACCCACTGGGGCTTATATAGGTGTCCCACTTTAGGCAGTGTACCACTTTACGGCAATTAACTCACCCTATGATAGGCTTTATTAGACTAAAAACCTCCAGATACCTTACACATTTCTGTACACAATATACGAAAAGACTGGGATAAACCCTGTGGCGCTTATTTGCTCGTCAGTATAGCCGAAGTCGTGCGCCCCCTCCCCGGGTAAACTCACCAAACGGTCCCGTAGGCTCCGGAGCCGATCGACTTGAGCGTCGCGTATCTCACCGGGACGTCCCACGTCGTCTTCTGGACCTCCAGTCTGTGGAAACCCGGTCTGACAGCCTGATCCTTCGCTGGAGACTCCATGGCAAGGTTTATTTGCTTAGATTTGTCCAGTCGTGTTTTTAAGTCATAAGACGTTGTTATAGTGTACAGCTGTGGAGTTTCAACCTGACAGGTGAGACCTCTCACTGAAGGTAAAGAGCAGCGCGCTGACACGCCCCCGTTCTGCCTGCACCCCCCCTCGAAGCGTCACATGGGCGTGCTGTCATTACCTCCACCATCTGCTGTCAAAAACATGTTGACACATCTGATCAGAGCTGAGTTAAATAAACTCTAACCCTTCAATAAATCACGAGAAAATAGTGCACTGACAATGTAGATATACATCAATTCTGCATATTGTTATATTGATGAGTGAGAAGAGTTATTCTGGGTGTTATAGCCTACTGATTGTTATCACTTGCAACTGGATCATGGATGAAAGAAAATAAACTACATGTACAGGCCAATATTTAAAATATATGTTTCCTTTTCTTCATGACCTTATTAAAACTCTTCTTTTGTTCGCCAAAGATTCATTCACAGACAGAGAGATGTAGGCTGCAGCATGTTATCTATAGTGGCATTACTTATATTGGGGGTCAGTTACACCTCAGAGAGGTTGAACTCCCTGTTTGACATCTTGTGTACAAATTGTTAGAAATCCATCCATCCATTATCTATTATCTGTAACCACTTATCCCATTTGGGTTTGCGGGGTGCTGACATTGAACGAAGGTGGGGGGTACACCCTGGACAGGTTGCCAGCCTATCACAGGGCTGACACATAGAGACAAACAACCATTCATACTCACATTCACAACTACGGGGCAATTTAGAGTCAACAATGAACCTGGACGGTGGGAGAAAGCCAAAGCATCTGGAGAAAACCCGCGCTAACACGGGGAGAACATGCAAACTCCAGACAAACACACAGAATCTGGATTCGAACTTGCAACCCACCGTGCAGCCCCCTGTACAACATAATGCTATTCAATACAACAACTCAATACAACAACTCAATACAACAACAACAACAACAACAACAACAACAACAACAACAACAACAACAACTATAATGTTAATTTTTTTGTTGATATTGTTGGGAATGTGTAAATACAATTTTGGAAGGAGGTTATGTTTTCACTGGCGTTGGTTTGTTTGTTTGTTTGTTTGTCTGTTAACAGGATTACTCCAAAAGTTTGTGATTGATGTGAATGAAATTTTGTGGAGGGGTAGAGTGTAGCACAATGAATAATCAAGAAGATTTTGGTGGCTATCCGGATCATGATCCGGATTCAGGATTTTTTTCAAGAATTCCGATCAGCCTGAGCATTAAGACCACAGAGTATAACACATGCGTAGTGTAACTGATGACGTGTTGATGACGCATGACCTCGCCTTCTTCCTTCTTCTGAGCAGAGAGATACGTGTGTGGATGTGTGGCGAGACATCGAGGTGCGGGAGCTGCTGGCCGTCCGCGGTGAGAAAGAAAAAAGCGGTAGATGACGGGATGAGAGACAACGTAGTGTAACGTTATACAGACATAACAAGGCCGGTGAATGAGAGAGGCATCCGCCGACACGTTACAGGGAAACACACCGTGTTAATAACAAGCCGACCACTTCACCTTGGGGGAGGTATGCGCTCTCCGAGTGCCATTCTAGTTAATGATGGTGTTTTCTGAACTTCATTATATTGAGAGGTGTTTATAATATTTTGTCCTCCATATTTACAAACATGAGGGAGTCAGAATATTGGAAACACCTCTGAATATAATGAAGACCATCTCTAACCATGACCTCAGTCAGACCAGCCGTTAGGAATTATGGGCAGGGAGACAGACTTTCTAAATTGGGCCCCTCATCCACCCCGACTCCAGGTCACCCAGTTTCAAATGATACAGGTATCTTCACTCCAGCTTTAAAACTGAGCCCGCTACAGCTGGTTTTATTTGCTATAGTCTGCATATAGCTCCTCACCTTTGTACGTTCAGCTTTGCCTGTCACACCTGGCGCTTCTTCACACTTTTCTTTGGCCAGAAATTTGGCCATTGCCTCTCTGATCCTTTCATTTTCTTGTTCTCTCTGTAGCCTGGCTTTTATTTTTTTGGAGCCTCTGATCAGGGCTTTCCAGAAGGATGTTGAGTATCATGCCAGTGGGGAACAGTAGCCAGCCAGTGGGGAACAGTAGCCAGCCAGTGGGGAACAGTAGCCAGTTAAAGGGGGTCCAGGGCCATAATGCCCGATCCCTGGAAAAAAAAAATAAAAGCCCAAATTTGGTTCCTCTGGCACATTCTTATGCTACAATGCAATCATAATATACACTGATCTTAATTATTGCGTATTGTAATGAGTTTGCCTGCCTGATTGTAAACATGTGGTGAATTATTGTAATGGAGAATCAGGCTTCTAGTGCGTTTTTGCCTACACAGTCTGTAAAGCGATTAATAGTAATAGTAGCGATTAATATTTAAAACCACGTCTATTCCTGACTGATCACTTTTGTAATTTTTTTTGTAATCATTTACTATTTATTTAATGACACTTTCACTGAAAGGTTTATCAAGACATGCCACAATGGTGGTTAATGTATAAATGCACTCTTATTCAAAGAAAATAAACAAGGTTATTTCAAGGGTTTCAGGTCTTATCAAGCCTATGTATTGATTTTAAATTTAACCATTTATAAAATAAAAACTATGGCAAAAAGAACAAAATGAAATAACAAAACATGTGAATCACTTGACTCAAATCATGTGGATCTAGTTAATCAACTCAACTTTTAGCTATCTTTTAATCTTCACTATCATCATACACAGTAGCTCAGTGCTAAAACATGTAATTGAACTGGGGGCCTGAACAGTAGGATATACTCACAACTTCAGGGAGACAGAGTCGACCATAGACCAGCAGAGGGCAGTCACACAACATTCCGGTGGGCTAGATAAGGAGGAGAGTCTCGGCTCTCAACGAAGTCATTGTTCATTTTCATCTCGAAGGATTTCAAAGCTGGAGTTTCAAATTAAAAAAACATCTTCATCTGTTTGCAACAACATAACAAAATGACCATTAATGTCAACAGACTGTAGTTATCAGAGAGCATATTGTGCTGTATGGAATTAAATATTTGGTTTGATTATAAAAAAAAGCAAAATGATCATCAGAATTGGACATGTACGGTCAAACAGAAAGGCTATACACCACCATCCATATAGGGGGAAACATGAAATACTGTAAATCTGTCAGCGTGCATTTAGTCCATTGTTTACTGTGTGTTGTATGGTTGAAACGCACTTTACAGTGTGAACGGGACCACAGAGCCAAGTTTTATATTTCAATGAGTTTTAATTGTGTTTATGTTTCCATAATTAATCCAGAGTGCTGCTGGTAAACTGGGGCTTTACTGTCTGAACTGGTCACACTGAGCATTGTGCGCAAAGCTCCAGCAGAGTGTCAAGCCTGCAGAGGCAGAGAAACATGTCTCGGTAGTATTTTCAAAATAAAACCCTTACGGTGGAGCGCTTTTTGAGTCGTAGACGTTACAGTACAGTGAGGGAACACCCCCCTCCCCCCCCGAGAAAAACAGAGACAGAGTGAAAATGCTTTAAACAGTTTCTTAAACAGTTCCTGTTTGTCTCAGTGTTGGGGGGGAAACACTTTTATTTTGATACTAAATGAAGTAAAAGAGAGCTCTTTTTTTGTAGGCTACTTCACTTGTTTGAGTCTTTTATTGTAATGTCAGGATAAGTACCAGATATTCTGCTTCACTAAAAGTACCAATACCACAGTGTGGACATAGGCTATTAAAATGCATTCTAAATGTTATAAAGAAAGGTAAAAAAAAGAAAAAAATACTTAAGTATTGGCATCAAAATATACGTAAACTATACCGAAAGTACTCTTTTTACGCATAACGGCATTTCAGAATAATCATATAACATTTTTGGTTTCCAATACAGATGCATTAATGTTAGGGCTGTCAATCGATTCAAATATTTAATCGCAATTAATTGCATGATTGTCTATAGTTAATTACAATTAATCGCAAATGAATCACACATTTCTTTATCTGTTCAAAGTGTACCTTAAAGGGAAATTTGTCAAGTATTTAATATACTCTTATCAACGTGGGAGTGTGAAAATATGCAAATGTTGCAGCCGATAAAGGTGGGACTAATTTAAACCATAATACAGTAATATGGTGCCTTCATATGGGGTCGTGTTTACCGTGTTCACGAGAAGTGTCCATATGAACGCCCCCCCCTCTTGTGGTATTCACGACCTTGTAAGTGGAATGTGTTTTTGTTTGTAATTTAATATGTCTGAGGAAATGTTGATATTTCCAACTGCCTCATCTTTTTCCTCTGTCATTATGCCTTTGCATTTCCTGCATTATGTTACCCACTTGCTAGCTTGCTAAATTGTTAGCCTCTGTGGCTTCTAGACGCCGACAGTAACGTTAATACTGTTGCTCAGCAGCGGTGTTCTCACAACGTTACCACAACCACAGACGTCTCTTTCCCAATGTATCGATGGGAAAAAGTATTTTTGGGCCCAATGGCATCACGTGGCGGACACGGAAGTTGTAGTACCGCCGTTTGGCCACTACGGAAATTGGGATTAACGACCGGCGCTCTTCTTGGGGGCTTGGTTTTCAGGCTTTAGAAAATCTAGCCCGTGAATGGGTGACTTTGGCCAATCACAGGTCATTTGGAACGTTCCTATTGAGCATGGGCGGTGCTTGGTATCTCCTCAACTGATCTCAACATGGCTGCTGGGTCACAAACTTTCTCATTTTACAGCTAACAGACACTACAAGATGATTCTGAAAACATTTTATGCGAGAAATAGGCATTACAGTAACATAATATTGATTCATATTTGATCAGCGCTGCCTGGTTTGACCGTTTTATCGGAGTTTGCGAGTGATTGACAGCCGGCTCTCATAGACGGCAGCTGGACGGCAGACTCCAGATCAGCTCTGACTGGTTGTTTTCCTCCGGTCTGTGAAATTTTTTGCAGATGCCGTTAGGAGCACTGGAGGACACAGAGGCACATGATTTTTTTTCAGATCACCTGTCTCATGCACTACTGTCAGGATATAGTGGGCTCTTTTTTTTATAAAAAACAACTTTTTTAAATCATATTTGCTCCATTTCTACCCAATGCTGCTTTAAAGACAGCACTTATTTACATATTTACATGTACTTATTTACAACACTTTTTTTATTTTATTGACACATTTTTTCCTTCTCGGGTGCGACTGGTTTTGGGGACTTTATTTTGAAGACCACACCATGACATTTCCTGTCCCACCCTGTCTGACTCCGTGCATCTTGTCTCAGCTGTCCGCGCTGCGCTGCTCTCCTGTCTGTCTGTCCTGAGCTGAGAGCTGGCTGCGGTCAAACAACAGAGAGAGAGAGACAGCCTCCGGTTCTTCTGATGGGAACACACACAGATACAGCCTCCTACAGACACTTTGTGGACACGGAGTTTGTTTCTCCTCTCAGAGCTGGTTACTTCCTCAGAGTTTCTCCGGGTTTTTGAGGGAAAACCAGCAGTATCGTGAAGTAACAAGCTGGACCACATCAGATACTTTGTGCTCGTTAGCGCGGATGCGAGGCTCTGTTTCAATCACCACCATGGACGGCTGATTCACACACTCCACTGACCTCACAGGTGAGTTCAAGAGCATTTATTAAAATGGGAAAAAATATGATTTTCGGTCACAGCATCAGTTTTGCTTGTTAAAGACAAGACCCTAATATTGACTGGCTCAGCTTGACACTTGCTAGTGTGATGCTTGGTGTTACATTCAAAAGGCACGTTGCAATTAATATCAAAGTATTGTATTAGTCTGACATGGAGGGTGAGCTCTGCTTTTAGGTGGGTACGGAAAATCTGAAAAAGCTTTTTATTGAAGCTTTATTGCACCCCAAAACAAAGCACACACCCGACTAGACTGCTCACTACAATAGATAACACAGTAGCTTGGACTGTGAGCACAGGGCTTCAGGTCACACACACACTATGCTCACACTCTTTTGTCAGCTGATGTAGGAATGTGTGTGAGCCAAATGTCAAATGCCTTATTCACCTGCTAGCATTCTGCTGGACAAACACAGCTGTTTATTGCTTCATTTATAAAAAAAACAAAAAACCCCCAGAAAGGATATGCTTTGACAATGTTCATTGAACTTGATAAGAGTTCAGTTGCTTTTAGATGAGTGATTACTTGCTGGAATTCCTGTCATTGATTGGTGGTGGTGATGGACAATGATGAAGTTGAACATCGTAGCCAGTATAGCGATGCACTGATACTGGATCGGATATCGGGCCGATACGGACTCAAATAAGCTGGATCGGATGTCGGTGACAATGGGGCCGATCCAGCCAACTCAATTTTAAAGTTTTTTTTTACCAAGTTGCTGGTGTAAAATGCATCATTTTAAAGGGACTGTTTGTAACTTCTTCCACGTATAAATCAATCCGGGTCGGTGTCCATTGCGCGCTTGCGTGTGGCTACGCTGTTCAGACTCAAACTCCAACACAAACTACACAGAAGCACCAAAACCACAAAGTTATATGTAGTGAAGCCGGTCTTTCAAAGCAGTGTTGGCCGCGGTCAGAGGACGCGGGGGAGACCGTAGCTTTGGTCTCCAGGGCCGGAGTCTCTGCTGTACTCTGCTCCTCTGCCTGCCTGCTTGCCTTCGCTCACATAGCACGCTCGTTCTCGCTCGCTCAGCTCACCCTCCGGCCGCGGTCTGGAGGCTGAGGCAGGAAAAGCCATCACTAGGATCAGCACTGATTCATGGAGAGACCTTCGTCTGGTCAGCTAACATTACTGCCAAGCAGGTGAAATATAGAGGGAGTTTGGGGTTTTAGCTGACGTGCGTCGCCTCACTGTTTTGACGGATGCTCGCTCACATTCAGGTAGCGCATGCACACGGGAGAGGGCGATCAACAGGACGCTGACTTTCGTTGACTTAACGGCCACAGGTGTCGCTGTTACAACCAATTTCTGATTCTTACAAACAGTCCCTTTAATAATAAAAAACAATTATATAAATGCATATCTATCTATTTATTGGTCACGTTTTGTTTTACAAGGATGGGAAAGCAATGTTTAAGTCTGATGTTGCCTTACACATAACAGAATGATTCCAGTCACCTCCACACAGTGAGGCGTACAGCTTGTTCATTTATCACTGGTATCGAATCGGCACTCGGTATCAGCCGATACCCAAAGCCCACGTATCTCTATCGGTATCGGGACTGAAAAAGTTGCATCCCTAGTAGCCAGGCCAGCCTCACCCATAGACCTAGCAGAGAACAGTTGAAATGCTTCTGTCACAGAGGGAGTATGCGTTCAGAGACGGGCATGTGCTACGATTTCAGCTGTTCAGAGACTAGGTGAGGTTTTGGCTTTCAGAGGTTCCCCCTCAAGTCTATGTGTTGCACCTCATCAGACTGCTGAATCTGAAGTCACAAAGCTCTTTAGTGTGGGAGGTGTTCATGATTTTGCTGAAATGGCTAAAATAGGAAGATTGAGTTTATATCGGCAGCTGGTCGTGCCCCCTCTTCTATAACAGCTGCTGGATTTTATTTTGGAAAAGAGAAGCAGCTTAGAAATCGATCAAAATCAAAGCCTCTCAAAAAAAAATGTGCTGTGGACATATTTTAAGAGGGCCAAATATTTAATTTCATATACAACCTTATCTTTGTAAAGATTCTTGTGGTTGTATAGCCATTAGCCAAGCCTTCAACCTCAATCTCCTCTCTGGTTTTGCTCGGGGTCCCAGCATCCAGACATTTTTGAATGGCTGGCCATCTGCTTTCTGAGGGGTCTGTTCCAGAAGCACGATATCACATTACCCACACTTGACTGTGGGGGGATGAATGAAAGTGTGCGTGGTTATGGCATTATCAGAGACTGTGGTGTGTAGAGAAGTTTGATTGTTCACAGACTTCAGTCCTATTTGTCATTAAAAAAACACAACTGAATACATAAATACATAATATTGTTGGTTAAACAATTAAAATGGAATATTAAAAAAATGAACAAACATAAAGCTTTATAGTTTTTTTCCTTTTTTAATCATCCATATAGAGTGCTCCAGGTATGACATATTTGTGTAGGCTAACCAGGAAGTTAGCATTGCCCTGGGTTCCCTCGACAAAAAGCCAATGGGATTTTTCCATTGGGTTTTGGATTATTGCAGAAAATAAACTCTGTGGAAAACATACGTTTATGATACTTACACGTTTTGTTCAGCAAGATAATCTTCACAAATTAACAATGCTTCTATGATTTTTGAAGCGTAAATGCAATTGCCAGAAGTAAAAAGCTAACGTTAGGCTATAAACAAACTACACCACGTTCGCATGAGCGCGAGTATACGCGAGAATGTAACGGCGGACGAGTCGGCGCGATGACGTTTAGTATTCTCATTTAGCCACTTGTTAGCAACCGCCTTTTTAAGACTCATAAAGGCTTCAAAATTCACAAGTATTTAGTGACGTATTTAATGTAGTAGAACAAAACATTAACATCTCATCAGTTAGCTAAAGTATTTTAGCTGGGAAGCTAAGGTCAACCAAGTTAGCTAGCTAACGGCGCTTGGAAGTTTACAGACACAGCTTCTAGCTTCATGACATTATCTCGTCTCTTGTCTTTATCAAGGGCCACAATGTAAAATACATCTTGGACTTAATCGTGTTATCCTTGACATTTTTTTTTATATGTGTGTGATATTTTTTTTTGTATCCTTTTTCATAATGTCAAAGAAACTGAACGAAAACGTTCTAAGTAAGGTTAGCTAGCTAACTTTGTTAGCATTACTTGCCGGCTAAAATACTTTTGCTCCTGTTACAAGAGTTTATACGGTGATGCTACCGTGACAGACTGTGTAAAATATGGACGTAGTCTCCGTGACGTCACCTATTGTTTTCTGAAGAGCTGTTGTGAAGCTCAAACTGGGTGGCTCTGGCTTTCGCCATCTTGGCAGTGACGTCGAAGCCCAACTCCTGCCTAATCCAAAAATGGGCAAAAAGGTGGATTGTTGGTGGAGCTGAGGCGGGCTCACGTAACGCACCTGGTACTGCACCCACCTGTGACTCAAAACCGCCACACCCTCAATTATGCCTAACTTTAAGCCTTATTATAATTTATACGGGTGAGTTATATACAAACTCACCCCCCGTACAGTACGGGGAAATTAGTTATAGAGACCAAAACCGTTTTTTTGTACCAGTCTGTAAACATGTTTATTTTTGCTGTGACGTTGGGCATGTTAACATGGGAGTCTATGGGCATTAACTCGCTTTTGGCGCCATTCTCAAGTGGCCATTCAAAGAACTGCAGTTTTTGGCACTTCCGCGTTGGCTTCATTTCTCAGCACCGGAGGTTCTGAGACACACTCACACACACACACACCTCTCGGACCAATCACTGCTCTGGACATACATCGGCACACTCATCTCATTATCACAAGCATTCAGAAAATGTAATAATGTGGTTAGGAAAATAAAATGAGCTGATGAAAGACTATGATGAATGAATTCAATTTGAATTCATTTTAAAAATACATTTTGATTTATTTTACCAAATGATTGAAGGTTAAAGGAAAAGTATAAAGCTTTATTTTTTTTTACACTCTCCATATAATCATTTAACTAACAGTATTATCTGTTTATGTCATTACTATATCTGACTTGTTTTTTACTACATCAGTCGGTTTCGGGGCTCCATGTAACCAGAGATTGTCTGCCTCAAAATCCAACACAAATATTGCAGGACTGTTGCCATTTCTGCATGCAGCGCTTTTGAAAATCAAACTGTGGGGGTGATTATTCTCATTAGGTGGCATGCAGGAAGTGGTTAGGTTTACTATCCGGACCTCAAACCTCTCAGACACACACACACACACACACACACACACACACACACACACACACAGAGGGTGAATGGGTCGAAGGCCACTTCAGCTGCAGCTGGTCATTGAAAAGCGACGCTCTGCAGTTGAAACGACTATTTCCCAGCCCTGTCTACGAATCATAAAAGTAAGACTGCTGGGCACGTATGCGCACAAGGACGGGTTGTTATGATTCATAGGTGTCAAGTGTCGGGCACGCTGCAGGTTAAGTAGTTTGCCTTTCAACAGCGTGAGAATGGGAAACGAGTGGGAACGTTGGGATAATGGGAGAAGAGTGTTAAATGCTTTTTGAAAAATCTGACACAAGTGAACCCCTCCTCAGCTTTCTCATCTCTTCATCTCAGGTGTCACATACTGCAGTAGGATGCTAGATGTATTTTTGGCACTTTTGTCGTACAGGCATGTCGTCAGCTGGCTGGTGCATTGTCAGAATGATGGGATACGATGACCTGCTGAGTTTCCGATGAGCTCTTGTCTTGTCAATGAATGACTATGTCGGTGACTTGTCGGATGAGTCCGGTATGATTTCATTGTAATTATTAGCTTAACCCCCTACAACCAGCAGGAAGGCATCTTGAAAGAAATCATGGAGTGCAGAGACTAAAGAGCCATGTTGATCTTAGGTGTGTAAATGTACGAGAGAGAGAATGTGCATGCCAGATTTTGATGATAGAAGTATTTTGGGCGTTCCCCATATCGGTCACTGCAACAGCTGGTGGTCCCTCATGGTGCATTCTTTTGTGTGTGTGTGTGTGTGTGTGTGTGTGTGTGTGTGGGCTGAGTTTATGCTGTAATGGGGTGTGGGACTGGAGATTCTGCAGAGAACACTTGCTGGGGCACCACTAAAGCCACAGGCATCCCTGAGAAGATAAGGATAATGAACGGCATTGTGCGAATCCGAAATGCTTCACAAATGGCTGACCCTGGTTCAGACATGCCTGCTATCTGCTGAGTAGATTGGATCCCAGTTTAATAAATATTTCTTTTCATTAGCAGCAAGCTTCTATCCACTGTAATTAAATAGAAACCCCCTCCATCCTCTCATCCTACTGTACAAACACACTCTAAAACAGAGGTACAGGATGAGTGGACCTTTGACATGAGAATCATACACACATTTATCATGACACATCTCACTCATGAGACCAGATGCATATCTTTGGATCCACAAAGTAGTTCCTGATAGTTAACAGTTGCTTGATGTGTTTAAAGGTACTAAGGTCACTTGGGGGTATGTAGTTCAAGTTTATTTAAGATAAGCTTCGTTGACCAGCGACTCACGTGACTCACAGAGCTGACGATACTAAACGAATCGCGTGGCTACTGAGTCACATGACTCACGGGACTCACGATACCAACGAGTCATGTGACTGACGTGACAAAATGAGTCAACGTTGCTTTTAGTTTCACACGGGACGCGAAACACCGGTCTCCTGGTTGAAAGTCTTGTGTTTTTTTTTACCCATCCAACACCGCTCCCGCCCGCCCTCAACGGACTCTTGCGCTATTAATGCTACGTCACTTTAATAACGCCGCGGGTGGATTTTACATTCTCTCACATACTGTTGCTAAAGGGTGCCTCCGTGCGTCAGTTTCCAATGCGGAGGGGCGCTTACCAAACGGCGGTGTTTGACGAGTTGGGAGCGAGAACGGGTTCGCTGCCCAGCCTATAGACAAAACCTTACACCCCCAGCTGCCTCAGGCCCTGTCCACTATAGAATCAGAATGTATACAGTAGATGTTCCTTTTGTGTA
The DNA here is from genome assembly GCF_043250625.1 of Sebastes fasciatus. Classification (NCBI taxonomy): domain Eukaryota; kingdom Metazoa; phylum Chordata; class Actinopteri; order Perciformes; family Sebastidae; genus Sebastes; species Sebastes fasciatus. The sequence continues at coordinate 6,477,205 of NC_133802.1, forward strand.
GTCGGGGTAAGTCATTGCAACACCTAAGATACCTGGAATGGAGTCTTGATCTTGTTAATGTGGAAGCTGCAATATTTCATGTTCAATGTGATGTTTCACAATGACTGACAAGTTCCAAGCAGATTTTACACTGAAAGTTCAGTGAATTGATGCCGCTGCTATGGGAACTGAAACACTTGAGTGCACTACACTGAACTGGTTATTAACATATCAACTAGTCATTCAGGTTTTTTTTGGGACAGATTCAGACTGCGGATTTTTGCTTGATGACAGTCATAACTTCTACTACAATGGAAGTAAACAAAATGATCACTGATGACCTTGCATTGGCTGACTGATTGGTGAGCCTGTACGTGCTAACCAAATGACCAACCATTTGTTAATTTGAATAGGAGTTCCCATTCTGTCTACATTTGAGCCCTTACTGCCTAGGCTGCATACATATTACATATGTGGGCCCAGTTGCCTGTAGCCAGAAACATAAACCCTCTTTCCCCCCCTGACACCCAGCCACAGGCCCCCTGGACAGTTGCCTTTTGACCCAGTAGAGCTATGCTAGTGATCCGACTGACTCACAGGTGGAGCATTCCCTTTCTTGAAGAAATGCCTCCGCATTTGTCTGTTGGAGTTTCTGGTGTGGGCTGCGGCTTAGGTGGTACAGGCAACTGTCACGAATGCCCCGAAATGTAAGCCCGAAAGTAACACCCCCCACTGACGTGTGATTTGTTTCATTGTTAGTTTTCAAGACCAGCCTTGAAATAATTACTCCTGCTAACAAGGACCGAGAATCTCCAGTGGATGTCAATGGATGATCAATAATCATTTGCACACTTGTCAAGATAACATTCTAGGAATCGATTGATCAAAACAAACCCGACTCAACTGCTTTACTTCGCTGTCGATCGAGTTAATGGATTTGGGATTTACTTGTTTATACACACAGAAAGCAGGTCCAGAGGCTACTGCTAAGTCAGCTTTTTCTTCTCTTATTGTCTGCAGGGGCTCATCCTGAGGTTTATCAGCAGGGAAGGGGATTTTGATGGTGTCAGATTAGATCCTGATAGACAGGATGGGTTAAATCCCCTTAGGCTACTCAAGAGAGAGGGTTCTATCTGTCCGGAACTCTTGATTAGCCCATTAATTATCTGCAAAACCATGTTGTCTGCATTTACTTTGTCAGTGTTAAACAGTCACTTATATTAATGTTGTTTCGTGACCCATGACTATTGGAAGGATTCTACAGTAAAAAATTTTTTTTTTTCTATTTTTACTATTTGACATTGTCGCTGTGAATTACACTATCCACTTTCATTTCTTCTTGTGCTGCATATTTGCTGATGATGTAACCTCGAAGATATTAGTTGTAGCTCTACTACTTCCAGTGTAGGACATTACTTTCATTCTATCAGCCTACTATATTGAATTGATCTACTCGGCTTCTTTCTCACTTCTTTAAAGTTACTTATATATTAAGAGGACTCTTGTATTGTTTACACTGTGGAATCAGCTGCACTCAGTACTTCAGATTTTTATGTTGTGATGTTAGTTGAAGTAAAATCCTCTTAAGTCTCCCCCTGATTAATGAAAAGCTAAGGGGAAAGTAATAAGGTTGAAGATTAAACCATAATACCTCCAGGGCGAGTCTGCCGGCCACCCAGTATGAAGTCCACTCACTGTCTAGGGCGGATAACGCTGGCTACTGGTTAATTTAAAAGCATTACATGCAAACCAATGTCTAGGTACTTTTTGTTATGCCAAAATCAATTTATTTATTATATATATATATATATATATATAATTTTTATTTGAATTTATTTAAGATAATACTGTTATCTGCATTTGTCCACCATCAAACCGTAGGATGCAAGAACCGACATAAAAAAAACATATCTCAATGAACAAACATGCAAGGTTTTACGAGGCGGCAACCTTCAGTTCTGAAAAGTAACGCCAATGCAAAGTACTTCTCACTTGATTTATTACATCAGTAAACATTGTAAACAGGAGTTTATGGTCTCAATCGCTAGTTTCAAGTCTTCTTAAATGCTGCATGATGTTTCATTTAGTAAATTATGGTCCCTTGTAGAGTCAAATAGACCTTAAAGCAGGGGAAGCTTTAGGGCGTGGCTACCTTGTGATTGACAGGTTGCCACCACGGTGTTGTCCGGTCTGGGTGTTGTTCGTCTTTTCGTTTTAGTACTTTAAACCGTTTCACAATGTGGTTTCAGTTCATGAATGTTAATTGTAACATTTTGGTTGCCAAAGAAATGTCATATTTAGCCCTCGGTTGTACTTAGCTTCACCCTCTCGTGTCACTTCTGGTTCCAAAAAAACAAGATCATGACGGCCAAAAACCAAGATGGCAATAGCCAAAGTGATGAACTCGAGGCTTCAAAACCGTAGTCCACAAATCAATGGGTGATGTAACGGTGACTTCGTCCACTTCTTACAGTCCATGCCATCAACAGAGTACCAATGATACTCCTCTGATGCACTGATATCTATTTAAAGTGCATGACTTTAGTTCTCAACTTATAGTCACTGTGGACTCTCCGGCTCCCCGTTCCCTCAAAGGACAGTATTGTGAAGACTGCTTGCTATTGTTCAACGGCCTAAATTCACAGATCAAAGATCACCATAGTTTAACTTGACACAAAGCCTTTAGTGCAGATTTACGTTGCCCCTGCAAACGAATCCACTAATCGTGACAATTTTGATGCAAAATGTTGCCGTCTAATGCTGATGTGATCACCAGGCCGTTGACATAGTTCAGGATGAGCTTATGACCCAGAGTGGTTTTGTTAGAGTATGTAAGTTACAGATTTGTCACTACATGACTGGCTGGCAGTGATAATTGACTACTTGTCAGCACACACCTATTGACTGTCATACTCACCACTTGGGTTTCAAGTTTCTAATGATTACTGCAGAAACCCTGCAGTGTAGGACTTAAACCATGAAGCCATACTTGTTATCCTTTCAGTGCCCCCTTTTCTCAATAGAGTCTATTGAAAGTAATTGGCTCTATTTCTGCTTTTTCTTATGAATAGAAACATCTGTGTACTAGGGCTGTCCTCCACCAAAGGAATTCTTTGTCAACTGAAGCTGGGCATGCACTGTACGATTTTAGAAATGTTGTTGTGTAATTCCTACTGTACGAGAATGAGAGCTATAGAATCAATCACAGCTAATCAATAAACAGTCACCCTTTCTTAACCATATAAAATTATGTAATTGGAAAAGTCCTCACTGTCTTCCTAATACACTGTGTTGAGTTGCACTATACATGTTGGCATTCCACTTACTGCTAAACAGTCGATCAACGGGAAATGCTGAACTCATTCTATGTGAGATTTATCCGGAAGGTTGGTATTGAACCTGAAAAGTGGCTTTAAATTACCCTGCTCTCCGGCTCACGGAAATTGACGTATAGATGCTTTTCTGCCAAACTATTCCGAGCCTTTTTTGAGTGGCTGCTCACTCGCTGTTTTTATTAGATGAGAGGAGAGGGATACTGTTCTGTGCTGAACGGTATAATTTAGTAAAGGACCTTGGCCCGTAGGCAGAGTGCAGCAGATAAAACCATGATTCTGTGTGTGTTTGCCCCAGCTGCAGCTAGAAAGAGGAGGAAATCATTTAGATGGTTTGTTTTGACCGGTTTGACCACGGCAGTCGAAAAGTCTGCCTCATTTCTGTGATCCAGTTGGCAGCGAGCCACAATAAAAAACATGCGTGCTTGTTAAAGCCAAGATTATTGACATGAGTAACCTAGAACCCCTGTGGAAATTGTTTTCTATGCTGGATTTGACTGAACTGTTCCTGGAATTGATTAGTGACAACATTTTTGCGTCTAATGCTGGTTCACCAATCCTTTTTTTGAAACACTAAACAACAGCAATGGGCTGGCTCACTCTACAAGTACAAAGACTTATTAATTTGCACAGGAAACCAATACAGTTAACTTTACCCTCTTTTTTAAGATGAAAACAACTGTAACTGAACTATCCGAGAAACTGCCACGCAAAGGTATCCGAGCGAACCAGACCGCTTTTCCACCAGTTTTGAGCGGAAACATTGTAATCAGGGATGCGTCATCAACGGATGGCGTTGCACAATGCGCAAAGGAAGTAAACGGCAGTAGCAAGATAGTGGAGAGCAGTGATTACCTGCGAGCTTTTGTTCTGTCATTACAGATATTTGTTTGTACCAACTATTAGTTAGAACACTGCACGCTCTTTTTCCCGACAATTTCTCACTTGGCTTCTCCATTGTTACCTTCCTCCATCGTCTCTTTCTAACCTGTAGAATATGCTATGCCCACTGATGTCGTTACGGTTCACACTTCATGTCAAGGAAAACCTGCTATTTCTTGGTTCCAGCTGGGAGACAACCTATCGGGTTCCGAATTTAATTTTGGTCGAAATAGAGTGCTCCAGGGATGACGTATTTTTTTAGGCGAACAAGGAAGTTAGCATCGCCCTGGGTTCCCTCGACAAAAAGCCAAAGGGATTTTTCCATCGGGTTTTGGATTATTGCAGTAAATAAGCTCAGTGGCAAACACATGTTTATGATACTTACATGTTCTGTTCAGCAAGATGATCTCCACAAATGAACACCACTTTTATGATTTTTAAAGCATGAATGCAATCGCCAGAAGTAAAAAAATAAAAAAAGTCTCATTCCTGTAGTAATATATGCTCCGAACGGTTCAAAATTAGTTGCACAAATCGAAACAGAACCCATTCCATGTTGGTGGAAAAGGGGTATCAGTGGGTGATTTAGACTAGGGCTGTCCTCGATCAAAGAAATTCTTAGTCGACTAACACTAATATGATTTTGACGACTAACCGATTCGTTGATTGAATCGACAGATCTCTAAAATTACGTCTCTCCTCAAGTAATCACACAAAGCACCACTTTAAATCTTGTGTTTACCAGAGATGTGCTCATACATTTCTTGTAAATAAGTCATTCAGCATGAAAAAAGCATTAGAAAATGACTAATCGACTGAAGAAATCTTAAGTCGACTAAGACCAGAATGGTCGACTAATCAACTAAGAGGGGGTAGCTTTAGTTTGGATGTTAATGCATTGGTACTGATCAACAGCTCCGTCACCTTCTAATGAAATATAAATTAGGTTCAGCAGAAATATTATTTCCTGTTTAAAGAAAAGTAGGACATTAATGTTCAGTGCTTTGTTTAGATTTTCCGGATGTAACAGAAGGAGAGGTCCAGCAGTCTGGGGGGGGGGAGGCTAACCAAACAGAGTACAGTGTGTCTGGGTGTAGAAGGGGAGTATAGATTTTCACAGTGGTTACAGCACAGCTGACCACACAGTGAGGGAACAGGAGGAAATGACACAAACACAGTAACCAGATCTTTATAGTCCTCCTGAATGTGCGACAGTTTGACATTTCTGTGTTCTGACGTCGGTCGAAACGACTCATTCGGCCTGTATGATTTTGACGATATACTTTGTCCCATTCCATCTTCACGTGTTTCAGCATTACTTCAACCGCTGCAGCAGAATAACACAGATTAGACAATGTATGAAAGGAAATGCAACCGATTTCAGGAACCTTCTGGAACGATAACGTTACGTTAACTAAGAGGAGTCAAAACTCTGCAACAGCTCAAATCATGTTACTGATGTTAACCTTAACTATACTTACTCCTCTTTATCTCCTACGGGTATTAAGGCCGCAGTGAGATCTCTCCATCACATTTTGTCCGTGGCAACATGCTGCGTTTCTCCCCGTGACAGGAGCATCTTGTCCAGCAGCTCCTCCAACTTTAAGACGCACCAGCTAGCAGGGCCGGTTCTAGCTTTTTTGGGGGCCCATATACAAAATCTTATTTTTTTGACCAAATGATACTTTTCACACATACATTTTTTTTTTTTAAATTTAATTTAGCTGCATTGTTAACATCAAAATAAAATGAGGGGCTTTAAAGACGGCTGCTAGTGAGAGAAATGTACTAGAAACTACAGTACTGAACTCTGACCTTATAAGTTGCCATGCCAATATATATACATAAAATCATAAAATCTTAAAAAAGATATTGTCGAACCACGATGATGACACGGTGAAAAGTTAAGTTAAGATATTCTACTTATTGATTTTTTTTTATTTCTGTTGATTTTAGGATATTAATATATACAAAACTCCAAATGCATCCAGATTACATTGAGAATATTACATCAAAGTGTTTTCCCCCAATGGAGAAAAAGGAAAAGTTCCACATTTTGGGAAATACTCTCACTTTCTGGCTGAGAGTTAGATACCACGCTCATATCTGTATGCTAAATACAAAGCCAATACCAGCAACCCTTTAGCTTAGCTTAGCTTAGCTTAGCTTAGCTTAGCTTAGCATGGCGTACAGACTGGAAACATGGGAAACAGCTCGCCTGGCTCTGTCCAAAGGTAACAAAATCCCCTCACGAGCACCTCTGAAGCTCACTAATTGGTTGGGATGCTAATTTAGAATTTTTTTTCTAACCGATAACCGACCCTTGTTAACTGATTATTAATCGTTAACCGACAAGATTAGCGTGTCGCATGCAGCGGTGCTATTTTTAGTGCCTAACAAGTCGCCCAGCTGCAACGAAAAGCCAGGTTAAGTCCATCATTTATCACCAGCTGCAGTGTATGAGCACAACAGACAACTGAGTCCCCAGTTCACCCGTCAGGGAGAGTTACTGTAACAGCCATGACGCTTCATGATTGTCCCAATAAGTCTCCACTGCATTATTTGGTTTAGCTGCAAGGTTGCCAGAGATTGTCTGACCATGTGTGTGTGGCGGGGAGTGTGGGGAGTCGGTGGCGTTATAGCTGTGAACGTAGCAGTAGCAGTGTGTGTACAGTTTATTTGTCAGTGAATAAATGCTACAACTCCTCCAAGCCAACTTCCTGTTTCTTGCAACTCCTGCTCAGACTCTCTTAAGGTGGGCTGTTAAGGTGGACCAGCTATTTTCCTTTAAGTGACAAGCCGCTCATCTGAGTTTTGCTCAGCTTTTTAGCTTTTTTTAAAAAAAAAAAAAATCTTTTAACCGTTTAACTGTTAGCATTAATCGGTTAAAATTCGTAATGTCGGTTAACGGTCAACCGGTTAATTATTAACATCCCCACTAATTACACTGACGTGATATTGCTCTTTGTTGGTATGGAGATTTTGTTCCCTTTGGACGGAGCCATGCAGTTTCTCCCAAGTTCGTTGCCGTAGAGACATTTATTTTTACTGAACTTGACTACACAGTGGCATTGGTTTCATTGGACAGATGGCAGCTGCTCACTGTGCGTCCATCTCCAGGTGGCAACCCCCCCCCCCCCCACCCCCCAACCGGCCGTTGTTCTGTGTTTAAACAAAATGATACCTCCCACCAGGTCCAGCCCACAAGCTAGGCATCGTGCTTATTATTGTAACATCATGCTCTCACATGAAAGTGGGTGAATGCAATATGAGAAACAGACCAGAAGTTGTTGTTATTGTGTGTGTGTGTGTGTGTGTGTGTGTGTGTGTGTGTGTGTGTGTGCGTGTGTGTGTGTGTGTGTGTGCTCCAGGCCGTCAGTGGTGTCCATTAGTTGAACAGTAGTCGGATCAAGTCTGCTTGTCCAGCTGCTGATTCACCCCCTACCAGGCTCACACACACACACACACACACTTTTGCACCGGCTTTCATTCCTGATCCTAAACAAACATTAACTTTAACCCTTGACTAACCTAAAAAAAATCTTTTGAGAATCACTTTACAAAAATGTCATTACTTTGAATGTCTGGTTTTCACATAGCAGTTTATCCTACACCTCATAGGGTCTGAAATTAGCACCCGCCACCCGCCAAATGCGGGTAAATCGTTGGCAGTGACAGGTGAAATCGTCAGGCCATCGGCCACTTTGGCAGCAGTAGGGATGGGAAAAGAGAATTGTTTTCCCGTTAAAAACGGGTTTTTACTTGTCCAATTCCTTGGAATCTCACACCTCTGTGACTATCGATTCTTCCGTATTGATGCTTTCCAACAGTCACACATGCACAATGACGCAAAGGCAAGCTGTATCATGTACTGTTACTGAACCTGAAGGACGCACCTTATTTTGTCCCTGATAATGCTACACTGAGAACAACAAAAGCTGTGTTGAAATCAGCAGGAGGAGAGTTAGTAACGTTACCTTTAAGCAGCCGGTTGGCAGCACAGTCCTGCTTGGATAAATAACGGAGATTACGAACGTTAACGGAGTTATTTTTTACGAGGCATTCAAGGGCGAAGGTAAGTTACAACGTTGTCACGATGTGTTCAAATGTCGTGTAATGTCTCGTAAAAATTAAGTTTTTGGCGAGAAACTCGAATAGATCCAGTTGTTTGAAGGTTTTCACAGCAATATAAATAGATATTAGAGAGAGAATTATGACCTGTTTAACTTCCTAACACTAGCTCTGAGCAGCTTGCTTTTAATCAAAGAAAATATTTAAATAATCATAATCATTTGAATTGTGTGTTTTTATGCAAACAACCACAATAGATGACAGTAGCAAAGTACAGTACCGTGTACAGTACCATCCCACCCCCGAAAAATAGGGCTCTCCCGGAAGCCACGGTGTAATTCCATCACTGTAATTCACCATGTATGTAATGTTTTTTATGTAAAATATATCGAACATTGAATGACAACAGATATAAAATGTAATTCCTTCATTTAGCACAGAGATTTGTGTGAGCGGCAGACAAAAAAAAATGTGGCAGGCAGTGAGGAAAGTTCATTTCAGACCCTGCCCTCCACACACACACACACCCAACGTGGCCTTCAGTCTTTGTGTCCCATCTAAATGGGATCTTCCTCTCCCCCCCGCTTCTTACAGAGGCATGTCTGGATACTTTAGGCCATGTCCGTCTGCCTCTCTCTCTCTCCTCCCTCTGTCCCTCCCTCCTGTCATTCTTCACGTCGTTTCTCTTTCCAGGGTCCACAGTTTGACCCCAGTTGCCCTTGACACATACATTTCTATAGCTTCGGCCAATCAATAAAGACTCGTGTGGCCCGGTGTCAGATGTTGCGGTCCACTAATTGAAACCAACAACAACCCACGGTGAGCGACAATGACCATTTTTTTTTTTTTTTCGTGCATGTGTGCGTCGGATTGATGAATGAGGAGGATGGAGGATCTGCCACATTCACATGGTGATCACCCGCTCATTCAGCTATTGTTGAGACCTCGGTTTTTGCAAGATTAGCGAGAAAAATTGTGCCGCAATCATGTCAGCAAGATGAATGTGGGTTGAGAATTATGGATCGAAAAAAAAAAAGTAATGGCATCTTACTTAAAGAACATCCATTACTACGGAAGATATAAATATTTAAAAACAGGTCATAAATATATCGTCATTTAAAAAAAAAAAAAAAGGTTAAATAATTTTTTAAAACACCAGGGCTCTGTAGATTTTACATATGTGCTTTAAATATATTGAGGAATGGTTTGCGGTTGTCAGATAACCCAGTTTATGAATTTTCTTTCTTCCTTTTTTAAGATTTAGCTGAGAACCATATAGGGCTTATAGCAGCATATAAAAGTATAATGTAATTTAATTCAAATAACCATAAAGCTGCTCAAAGTCCATAATAATAAACGCAAATTAATTTTAACGCCTCTAATTTCTTTAACACATTAATGCAAACGATCTTACGGAGGTTGTAGTGTAGCTCAATTTTAAAGCTAGAGTGAAGATCCTGCTAAGATATTAAACTACAAAAACCTAAGGAATCCATTGGTACCAACCTCGTCATACTAGCTCGTCGCGAAGGAGGTTAAATAACGGTCCAAACTTGGGCTACATTTTGGCGAGGAAAAACTGTCATGGCCATTTTCAAAGGGGTCTCTTGACCTCTGACCTCAAGATATGTGAATGAAAATGGGTTCTATGGGTACCCACGAGTCTCCCCTTTACAGACATGCCCACTATATGATAATCACATGCAGTTTTATTCAAGTCATAGTCAAGTCAGCACACTGACACACTGACAGCTGTTGTTGCCTGTTGGGCTGCAGTTTGCCATGTTATGTTTTTTATGCTAAATGCAGTACCTGTGAGGGTTTCTGGACAATATTTGTCATTGTTTTGTGTTGTTAATTGATTTCCAATAATAAATATATACATACATTTGCATAAAGCAGCATATTTACCCACTCCCATGTTGATAAGAGTATTAAATACTTGGCAAATTTCCATTTAAGGTACATTTTGAACAGACAAAAATTGTGCGATTAATTTGCGATTAATCGCGATTAACTATGGACAATCATGCGATTCATTGCAACTAAATATTTTAATCGATTGACAGCTCTAATATACAGAGGGAGCGGGTCCTCCCTCCACGGTGCCGGCTGCCATGTTCCTACTGAAGCCCAGAACGGACAAACCTCTGGCCGAAGTCGATAACGTTACTCGCTCTGGAGTTAACCCCCCGTCAACCTCACTGCTAGATGCCTTCCAGATGTTACACACTGGTCCTTTAAATGACGCGATGTGCTTCAATCATTCATGAATGCACGAAGCACTCGAATAAGTGATATAAGAGAAGTCTTTCATTAAAAGGAGCAACACGTGTTGGTTGCGCTGCATTAGCCAGCTGCACTTGTAAACGAGTCTATTGACAAAGAGGATTCAAATTTGGGGCGATAAAGAAGAAGCTCTTAGCCTTTTAGCTTTTTCTCTGTGTGACCAAGCAGGTGACAACAGCACGGTGCATCTGTTGCTGGAGTGTGGAGTAGAAATGATTTACCCGGACAGTAACGTCTGTTAGGGTGTCTTCAGCATCAAGACTTTAAAGTGTGCAAACCTCATACACACTTTAATTTTGATGTTGAATGAGAATATTGTCGGCTTGGTTGTGTTGAGCAAATAAAAAAAACGGGGTGTGGGTGAGGGGGTGGCTGCTTTCAAAGCTACTGTAATTAATCCCAAGCATCAGTCAGACTATTCTCATTAATAATGCATTTCTAAGCAGCAGGCCTGACATGGGGAGTGGATTCAAGTCTTTATTCAAAGATTCAGCAACAATGCCAGGCAACCCCTCGAAGCCAATCTGCTTTTCTCCCAAAAGCAAGCAATCAAAAAACCCAAAACATGTTTCACCATGTTGAGGGTTTGAAAGAATAAGAACAGAGGTAAATCTATTACAGTGCATAATCTGTCTTCATTACAATGTATAAACAAATCAAATTAAAAGGAAATGCCGTGATGAAGAATTCTTGAAAGGTAAAGCTATTCCCTGATACTGCTATCACCCATTCCAGTACCCAATTGTGCAATGCATTGAAGAACCACTTCCTGGTCCAATTTGCAGGCCTGACTTGCTGTCTTTTCTGTATTGGTACTTTTTTTTTCTACATTATCATTAGTTAATCATCAAGTGGTTTATTTTTTTTCATGAATTTATTATTTATCCAAGACTTATTTTAAAAAGTAATTTTATTGTTTGTTTGTTTTTTATCTATAATTTGCATGTTTGTTTTGATTTTGTAAATTTTGTATAAAATAATTTATAAAGTAATAACGGTGTGCTGCACAAAACATGCAGTCATTTTCATCGCCGTTCATTCTAATGTAAGGAGTATTTTTCTTTCAACTCTCGTCCCAAAATTAATTTTCATCCTCCCCGATTGTATTTTTTTTCGGCCCCCGAGACGCCGGGACGTCCTTAAACTCAAGCCCTGAACGCGAGATTATGTTTTGTGATACTGTATCAATTCTCAAATACACATTTGATTTATAATTAAAGGTTTACATGCAAAGACTAACTCAATCAACACTATTTCATTTGCGTCCTCTCAGTGTATGTGCCCTTTAAAGTAGTGCCATGATGTCTGATGTTACAGGGACTGTGATAAATGTAAAAGCAGATCCCACTGTTCTGATTGCATAAAAAAGTACATTTTATTTTACTCTGATTTTATGCATGTGGCGGTGTGTTCTTTATACTATGACAGTTTTCCTAAAATTAGATTTAAAAAATTGCAATATATTGAATCGTAACACCTGTATCATGATACGTATCGTATCGCCAGATTCTTGTCATTACACAGCCCTAACTGAAAGTGGTATGAACATCCTTGTTCACTGATGAATAGTCAGCTTTACAGCAGGTTAAAGCTACAGTGGGTAGAAATGGAGCAAATATGATTGAAAAAAGTTATTTTTATAAAACGGTCACTATATCCTGACAGTAGTGCATGAGACAGGTAATCTGAAAAATATCATGTGACTCTGTGTCGTACGGGGTCCTAATGTCCTAATGTCCTAATGTCCTAATGGCATCTGCAAGATTTCACAGATATCAAAATTAAAAGTAGTGGTTCTACAGAAAATTGCCCCCTGTGACTGAAATATTATAATATATTACATTAAATTGTTATATAATACAGATGCATCAGTGTGTGAGCAGTATTTAATTGTTGTAGCTGATTGAAGTGGAGCTACTTTTAACTACTTTACTTACTGTTTGGTAGTTTGGCACAGTGGCTCCCAAACTAGGGTTCAGGCCCCCTTCAAAGGGTCACAAGATGAATCTGAGGGGTTGTGTGATGATTAGTTGGGTAGGAGAGAAACAAAATTTGCCAACAAAATTTGCAGTAATTAGGGCTGTTAAAGTTAATGCAAGTTCATTTTAACGCCACTAATTTCGCAAGTTCTACAGCTAATGTGAGATACTGGTATCATATGAAAATAGAAAACCTAAGGAATCCATCGGTACCAATCATGTTATACTAGCTTAGGCTAAATAACGCTCCAAACTTATGCTAAATTTTGGTGAGGAAAAACTGACATGGCCATTTTCAAAGGGGTCCCTTGACATCTGACCTCCAGATATGTGAATGTAAATGGGTTCTATGGGTACCCACGAGTCTCCCCTTTACAGACATGCCCACTTTATGATAATCACATGCAGTTTTGGGGCAAGTCATAGTCAAGTCAGCACACTGACACACTGACAGCTGTTGTTGTCTGTTGGGCTGCAGTTTACCATGTTATGATTTGAGCATATTTTTTTATGATAAATGCAGTACATGTCATTGTTTTGTATTAATTGTTATAAATACATTTGCATAAAGCAGCATATTTACCCACTCCCATGTTGATAAGTAAAGCATCTAAAATCGGTGGTTTAAATAATGACATTTCCCTTTAAAGATGGCAGCATGTCACTGTGAGAGCACTGGTGTGTGTGTACCTAAGAATTATGTTCCAGTCCGTGTGGATCGGTTTTGAGATTCTGTTTGTCTTTCGCTGGTCTGAGCACAGCCAAAACCATGTGGGCAGGCAGCAGGGTCTCTGCAGAGCTTTGATCGGGATGTTTGCTTCCACAGCGGCCCTCTCTCAGTTTCAGATACAGTCAACTGAATCTGTCCGTTTATACACTCGTCTGTTTTCGGGGTGGTTCGTTGTTTCTCTTTGGTCAATTTTATGTTTTTTTTCTGTCCATTTCTGCTTTTTTCTCTTGTTCGACTTTGCTTCCCCTCTCGCTTTTTCTTTCTCATTATCACACACACACACACAGACAAACACGCACACACACACACACACACACTCCTTTGTATTTCTTGCCCCCTCAGTCTCTTGTTTTTTTTACCCACCTCTCCCTTGGTTAAACCCTCGAGTTTGATCAATCATTGATGATCCCAGGTGTCCTGAGACCTCTGGGGAAATCCTGATTGGCTACCTCCCAACACCCACCCCACCCCACCCCACACACACACACACACACACCTTCTGCATCCCCCTCACAGCCCCTCCTTGCCTTTCAAGATCAGAGTTAAACCTTACTCGTTGCCCTCTCCCCAATCTCTCTCTCTCTCTCTCTCTCTCTCTCTCTTTCGCTGTTTCTTATCTCGCCCTTGCCTCTCTCTCCCCACTGGACATAGGAGAGCCGGCTTCAATTAAAGAAGCAGTTGGGGTTCCCTAAGCCATTAGCCATATTAGTGTTGGGTCCGTGCCCGTGCCCCTTCTCGAACAAAGACCTCTCAATGCTTTGTGGAGCCGTTTGGTTGGCGTTTGTCTAGATTTACTCATTTATAGCCACACACCCTCTTGAAGACGCAGTCGGCGGTGGCAGCGTGGCCGTCTCGTAACGTAGCACGTCGTATGTGGTTGATTTAGGGTGTTTCACATCTAGAACTTTTTAAACGGACCAAACTCAGTCCTCTTAAAGTGGACCAAAAAGGAGGACTCAGTTCTGTTTCTGGTCCACTTCAGCTCTGATGGACCCTCAGTCTTCTCTCTGTTCACACTATAGTTCCTTCCTTCATCACTGCTGGTCAATGCTTTCCCCCTTCAATGACATTTTCAGTGCCGGCACAGGCGCTTCCACACAAAATACTGTCCAGTGTGTCGTAAAAGGGGCATGTGTCTCTTATGTCAGCGGATTCCCCGCTTTTTCTCATTTTATCGCGGGGGGTACTTTTGACGTAGTTTTTTTCTTTGGCACTGCAGTATGGTCCTAATGAAGCCCCTCGCTTTCATATGAACTGTAAACTGGAGGATAACCTCAGCGTTTCTGTGCGTTGTAGACAGGTCCCGTTTGATGTGTTCTTCGTTCCTAGTTTGACCGTTTGGTCGGAGTTCGCGAGTGTTTGACAGCCGGCTTTCATAGACGGCAGATGAACAGCAGACCTCAGATCAGCTCTGACTGCTTGTTTTCCTCCGGTCTGTGAAATCTTGTAGATGCCGTTAGGAGCACTGGAGGACACAGAAGCACATGATTGTTTTCAGATTACCTGTCTCATGGAGTACTGTCAGGATATAGCGACCGTTTTATAAAAATAACCTTTTTTTAATCATATTTGCTCAACCTACTGCTGCTTTAATGTAACTTGACCTCCAGGTGGATTTTACCACAGTAAATATTACTACAGCTGATGCCCACATCACACCGACATGACATTGTTGCTTTATTGATTGAAAGAAAAAAGATGACAACTGAATGAAAAGAGCAAGTCCATGTGATTAATGACATCTAGAATCCTCTCCCTTACCCTCCCTGAGGGTTTTATCGCATGCTTAACCTTTGGCAATGATTCCTTTGTCCCCAGATCACAATCGCACACCTCAGACCTTCAACACAGCCAGGCTCCACTCATCAGTCATCTTTGATTTTCTGCCAGAGATTCAGATACAGGGGTAATGTCTGCGACTAGGGATACTAGGTGTGTGTGTGTGTGTGTGTGTGTGTGTGTGTGTGTGTTCATTGCGCGTACGGCCGACTCTCACATGCGTGTTTCCTGAGCAAGATGGAGAGAGCACAGTCTATTAAGCATTTGACAATTGAAGACCTCCCACTCTAAAAGACCTGCTCAGATTGTCCTCTCTCCAAATCCCAGGAAGCTAAGGGGTGGTGGTGGTGGCAGGGGGGGGACAAAGGCGTGTCTCCGGGGGGCGTCCATTTTCTTTCTAATGAAGCTGTCCGTCACACGGCTTGTTGACAGAAGGCCAGGATATATCACTCCCACCTGCCACTCTAAAACCACCGGTTTGGGAGCTAAACGGGCCGAGGTCATTTTGAATCTCAAAAAACAGAAAGTGGAAATAGGAATTGATCAAAATATTATCATTGGAGCATTTTGTCGTCTTCATTCAGCCTCCGCTGTACTCGTACTGTTTCACTGGTCACTCACCAGCGGGGTATTTTCCACAGGAGTGCAACTCCATCCCGCGACAAGCTTCATACTGAGCAGTCATACTTCGTTTTTTTTGTAGTAAAATGCCACATGATAGACAAGTATCAAGTGACCATGTGACTTGAATTGTTGCACTTCAATAGATTTCCAGTAATGTTTTACAAAATCTGTGGTTACCTTAGAGTGTATTTTATTTAGGGCTGTCAATCGATTAAGATATTTAACCACGATTAATCGCATGATTGTCCACAGCGATTAATCGCAAATTCATTTAATACATTTTTTATCCATTCAAAATGTACCTTAAAGGAAGATTTGTCAAGTAATTAATACTCTTGTCAACATGGGAGTGGGTAAATATGCTGCTTTATGCAAATGTATTTATAACAATTAACACAAAACAATGACATTTATTGTCCCGAAACTCTCACAGGTACTGCATTTAGCATAAAAAGAATATGCTCAAATCATAACGTGGCAAACTGCAGCCCAACAGGCAACAACAGCTGTCAGTGTGTCAGTGTGCTGACTTGACTATGACTTGCCCTAAACTGCATGTGATTATCATAAAGTGGGCATGTCTGTAAAGGGGAGACTCGTGGGTACCCATAGAACCCATTTACATTCACATATCTTGAGGTCAGAGGTCAAGGGACCCCTTTGAAAATGGCCATTCCCCGCAAAACTTTAGCGAAAGTTGGGAGCGTTATTTAGCCTCCTTCCCGACAGGCTAGAATGACGTGGTTGGTACCAATGGATTCCTCAGGTTTTTTTAGTTTGATATAATGTCATGATCTTCACTCTACCTTTAAAATTGAACCCGCTACAACCTAAAGTTGCGTTAATGCATTAAACAAATTAGTGGCGCTGAATCTAATTTGCGTTAAAGCGTTATCGCGTTAAATTTGACAGCCCTAATTTTATTTAATTCAATTTGTAAAAAGTCTGACTTCATGTTTTGTCAAGTCTGTCGGCAAGACGACCAGCAAACAAGTTTGGATCGATCAGGGCTATGTCATGCTAACATTGTGGCTGCTCCATCAACACTCAAAAAAATAGTGTCATCTAAATTAGGCATAAATATGGCAGTATTTATTTTATATTTATTTTAATCATTCATTCATTACAATCTCCTTTTGCAGTCAGGTCACTGTACAGATATGAGATACTGTCATAGAGCTCTCGGTGCCCAGAGATTGCAATTTTTCCTCCATTTCTGATTCAACAACGTCGTGACGTCAGTGACATCCGTGACATCGGGAGAATCTAATGATTTTCTAAATGCGGTGTTCCACTCGACTTGTGAGCAAATGTACTTTATGATTCCTTCATCAACGGTTTCTCTCTACCTATATAGCCGTTCCCAGCTGGCCCGTGTTAACGTCCATGAAAGCATTATCATTTTTAAAGCTGTTTAAACCAGCCCTTTCTACCTTATGTAAGGACCACACTGGGACCAGGAAGTACCCGCCAGTAGCTACCCAATGAGCCCGTAGGACTGTAGAGTGCGATCCGGAATGAAATGTGAATTAGGAACGCCTGTCACTGGTCCCTTTTAAGGGATTCAGTGGGATTATGTCTGCATGGGTGCCCTGGCTGCAGATGAAACACGTCTGGGATGAAAGTAGGCAGTCTTTGCATGCATGCACACCGAGTTGACCGGCCACGCCAATGAGGTATTTAGGCCAAGCGTTGTTGTATTGTTTTTCTTGGGGGTTTAACAGTCAGGTAGCCCCCAACAACCAAGGATTAGATAACAAATGCTGCGAGGTGCTTTTAGAACATGTCTCGGGCAACAGAGAGATACTAAATCAATAGCACGGTCTTGATTTTGAAAGAGTCACCATCATGTTTTATATTAATCCTGATGGAAATGTTATTAGAACGTTTATTCAAGGCTGGCCCACATACACAAAAGACCTTAAAGGTTGCAGACGCCCACACTGATATTTGATTTTTCACCAGACAGACAGAGAACAGTCAGTGTGTTAGTAGAACTGACCCTACAACAGCTCTTTCATCAGGCTGCCATTAGGGCAGCAAGTTCAGGTCAGCACTCCCAACTGACTGCAGACACCGATGGACACTACTTCAATATGCTTGAAGCTAATAAGTAGGGACGGGTACCAAAGCCCCGGGGGAACACATTTTTTCAAGACCGTAGTATTGATAAGCCCCGACGTTAACAGTTCTGCTGTCGGTATTAGAGAAATTAAGAAAATAATTTTTTTATTTACAGTATTTAGGCGAGATAAATGTTATCTTGCACCTTTGATCTCACAAACTCTGTTTCTAATTTGTAATAAGATTAAAACATTCGTCAGTGATGCATTTTCATTTTCCAATCCAGAGGAGAGATCTCTCTCTCAGCTGGTCGTCTGTGTGCGTCTCTCTCCCACTCACACACACGCACAGACACCGGACACCTCCAGTGTATTTTGGCTTTTCTATGATATTTCATATTTATTTGAGTCATTTCCTGTCTAAATTGATTAGCCAGACCGTTTGCCAAATTTTTTTTTGGATAGATAACTTAATTTTGTGCTCAAAGTTAAAAAAACTAAGGTTGTTGCTAAACTGGGAGTATGATGTATGACTATAGTAGCAGGTCAGACGTCATCCCCTAAGCTTGCGCAGGTGCACTCATGCTCGTTTGTGTCTGAGCAGCAAACTGATAAACCTGTTTATCTGTCAGTTTGTCTTTCTAGTTAGTTAGCTAGTTAGCTGTAGTTAGCTGGCCCAACTTGTTGCATTAGCTAACTGAAGGTTTTCATTTTATCTACATTTACCTCCACCTTAGTTTAGTGTGTTTATTTTCACTATGGCATTTGTGTGTGTGGTGAACGGGTGAAATCAGCGCAGTAGATTACACAAAATCCCCAAAACAGAATCAACAAAACACACTGACTGTCTCTCTCACTCGCTCTCTTCTTTATTGTCTCCTCCTGCTGGAGATAAATTAACGGAAAGCAGCTGATACCGGAGGTTTGCGGGCCTCGAACAGGTCCGAACGACGGGGAGCACAACTTTCAGCCCGAAAGAAAACAAGAGAAAAGTCCCGTTAGAGAAATAAACGAATCACAGTGCAGCCCGGTGTGGTGTCGGTGCTGGGAGCTGAGGCAAGAGCGGCCGGTGCTGGTGGACGGTGCACCTCCAAAACATCCCAAAACTGTATTTCAAACGGCGGATCACGGCAACATGTTTATCCATCCTCCGGTGCGCTGTGGCCGGCGTGCGGCGGTGCGGCTCCTCGGTGCAGCAGCAGCCAGAGGACAGCCAGAGACGGTGAAGAAGAGAGCGAGTGAGAGAGTCGGTGTATTGCACTAATTCTTGTCTCATCTGTGGTCAGATGAACATTAAATTCATCTAAACATGGGGTGAAAAACGATGCAATATGGTTGTCATGGTAATGAATTACATGTGACTATTATGGTGCCTTCAAATGGGGTCGTGTTTACCGTGTTCACGAGTGGAGCCCATAAGAACCATATTGTGGTATTCACAACCTCGTAAGTGGAAAGTTTCTGAAAGCTCTGAGGTCACGACTTGTGACGTGTTTGACGTTGTCAGAAAGGGAGGAGGCCATGGAAGTTAAGTTTTCAGTGCATAATAAGTTAATATATTGTAATTTTTCGTAATTTATAATATGTCTGAGGAAAATGTTGATATTCCCAACGGCCTCATTGTTCTCTTCTGTCATTATACCTTTGCATTTCCTGCATGATGTTATCCGCTTGCTAGCTTGCTCAATTGTTAGCCTCTGCGGCTTCTAAACGGCGACAGTAACGTTAATATGGCCGTTGCTTAGCAGCGGTGTTCTCATGACTTAACCACTTGAAAGGCAAGCATATCGTGTACACGACTTCCCGTGTTGTAAACACAAGCTCACGAGTTTCATTTGAAGGCACCATTATATCACACTCCCGTTCTCTGTTTGAGAAAGAACCAAATAACAAGAACTAAAGCTGGCTGGAGGGGAAGGCTTTAAAGAGTTACACGGTCAGGTCTAACCCTCTAGAGTATATTTTCCTAGTTAAGGAATGATGTAATGATATAATTCTGCAGCGCTTATCACTACCAGGCGTGCAGGGACAACAGCCGCAAAGAATCCCTGACTAAACATTTAGAAAATGCATGGCATCCAGATAGGCGCCTGAGATACCAGGCACAGTGGACAGAGGGAGAGGGGAGGGGGAGGAGGAAGGAGAGACGGGCGAGAGGATTTGTTGAGAAGGGTGAGACAGAAGGGGGACGCAGGACGGGCCTCCACTTAGCGTGTTATGAGTCAAAGGTTCGCCAGGGGTCATGAGCTGCGAGCTCATTCATGAATAAAACAAATCATGTTCTCAGATTCTTGTTCCAAACTCAAACACCCAGCAATAAGTTCTCCTGGGAATACACAGAGTTTATCTTTGAGGCTTATTCTGGGCTTTTGAGAAAGCATACTGCATGTTTCATAACCATGAAAGTTATTAAACTGGAGGTTGGGCAGAGAGCAGACCAGATTTTCTACCCCTCAGCCCAGGAATATTAGCAACGATACTCTGGCTGGAGTCTGTCAGTGTCTACTGTCTAATTCAATAATAGAGCAGAAAATCAGGCTTGATGTTTCGCAGAGCTCTCAGAATCATAAAATATGCTCACTCCCGAAAAAAAAAGAAGCATTTGTGACAAGTAACAAGGGACAGAGGAGCACACAAGTGTTGTTAGACCACAGACAGTGTGACAAGCTGATTAAAATGCCCACAGACCGGGAGAGCTAGACCTCCACTCTCTATTCACTCGACCCAGGCACGTCGTCACGACAACGAAGGACGACAAAGGGCTTTCTTCGGCTATTGAGTGCTGTGAAAGAAGAGGCGGCCGTGTGTGTGTGTGTGTGTGTGTGTGTCTATGTGTGTGTGTGTGTGACTTGGAGGGGAGATGTGGCTGTACAAGCCGTAGGTGGTAATGTATGCTGACCATCCACAAACACATGAATACGCATGCACGTCCCACTGCCACCTCCTTAGCATTCTGCCACACAATGACCATACCAGCGTCCTCGATGACGTGATGCTTCAGCCCGAGCATATGGCCAGGCCCCTCCGAACTAGCCACAGACAAGCTATTTAAGCTGGCTTTGTCTTTTTTCTGTAGACAGAATGCACAGGCCTTTGTCTGTTCAGTTTGCCCGCTTGAGATTATTTTCTCCTTACTATGGTAATAGCTCTGGAAACAAACAGGATACATTCAGTGTATTTGATAGTGGCTTTAAACTTCAATCACTGACGAGTCGAATCAAAATTTGTTTCTTTTACATTAGAAGTTGCAGCTCAGATCAGTAGAAGTCCTGGTATGTTTGACGCTTAAAGCAGCAGTAGGCAAGTTGGAGCAAAGAGAATTAAAAAAAGTTATTTTTTATAAAACGGTCGCTATATCCTGACAGTAGTGCATGAGACAGGTAATCTGAAAAAAGAAATGTCCCTCTGTGTCCTCCGATGTCAGACCGAAGGAAAACAACCAATCAGCCGAGCTGGAGCCTTGCCGTCTCTGAGCAGCTGTCAATCACTCGCAAACTCCGATCAAACGGTCAAACTAGGCAGCGCTGATCAAATATGAATCAATATTCTCTTACTGTATTGCCTATTTCTCATTTTACAGCTAAACAGTACACTACAATATGTTTCTGAAAACATTTCATGTAAGAAATAGGCATTACAGTAACAATATTGATTCATATTTAATCAGCGCTGCCTAGTTTGACTGTTTGATCGGAGTTTGCGATTGATTGACAGCTGCCTGCTTTGAATAGCCAGCCAATAGGAATCCGAGTAAGGGTTAAATCAGCAGCAACTGGACTGGGTCTAGGTTCTTGAAGACGTTTCACTTATCATCCGAAAAAGCTTCTTCAGTTCTGGCTGAGTGGTAGGGGAACCCAGGAATAAACGCAGGAACAATTCCTGGGTTCCCCTACCATTCAGCCAGAACTGAAGAAGCTTTTCGGATGAGAAGTGAAACGTCTTCAAGAACCTAAACCAAGTCCAGTTGCTGCTGATACAACCCTTACTCGGATACCATGACCTGGATGACTGAGAACCTTCACAAACAGCCAATGGGAACGCTCTCTCTCTCTGAAATGACCTGTGATTGGTCAAAGTCTCCCGTAACGGGCTCGATTTTCTAAAGCCTGAAAACAGAGCCATGAGGAGGTGCAGAATAAAGGAATTGTTCAACATTTTATGTGGAATATGTTTATTCGCCTTCCTGCCCAGAGTTAGGCTGGATGGGAAGATCAAAACCCCTCTCATATCTTTCCATTAAATATGAAGCTATAGCCAGCAGCCGCTTGGATTAGCGTGGCTCAGTAAGCAAACATAAGCAACTGTACTTCCAGATGTTTTGTACAAGTTCAAGTTTAAGTTTATGATTTTTATTATGTTTTTTGCTTCGTCATCCACTCTTCGTCTTTTTCTGACGTTGTCATTCAGTGTGGCCGTCTGGCTGACTCTCCTACGGGTGTCCAGAGAGCTGAGGTCTGTAATTGTGGCAGGATTTGTTGGCTGCTGCCTGCGCTGCTGCTGCAGCTCCAACCCTGTCAACAGGGGCTCTTTCTAAGGATCTGACCACCGGCCACTTAACACGCTCCGTCTTACACACACACACACACACACACACAAAAGATAATGAAAGCACACAACCAGCACTATATTCAAACATGCATTTTTAGATTTATAACAGACATGCTTATTAAGTGGCCATATTTTATTGCACTCCAGGGCCGCTTGGGTCCCACAGACGTTTGCCTGTCCCCGGTTAAAAAGTTAAATCGGGCCTCAGCTGCTATTGTCAATCATTCTCATTCTCTCTCTCTTCCTCGCTCTCCCTCTCATGGAGTCGGTCTACCGCCTGCCTCTTCCTGACTGCTCTTTCATCCCCAGGCCTGTTGAATGTTGAACTGAAGAATTACGGCAAGCATCAGTTCCAGTTTCGTCATATATTTCCATGACATCAGTAGTCTCCTCTCTCTCTCTCCCTCTTAGTCAAGGTCAGAAGGTCAAAGGCCTTGTTGTCAGATGCTCAGAGCTACTCTCCTCTTATTTTTTAACTCCATATAAAGTTAAGAATGTAAATATTAATTTCCACATTGCATTATAATACAGAGGGATTATCAATCTATAGTCAAGTCAGGTCTATTTATATATATATTCCAGTATCACAAATTAATTATAATAAAGATTTCAAAATTAGCAGGATGTGAATATATGAAGCCCCAAAGTGTTCAATATTAAAAACCAGGGCTGTCAATCGATTAAAATAGTTAATCGTGGTTAATCGCAAATTAATATCACATTTTTTTATCTTAAAGTGAGATTTGTCAAGTATTTAATACTCTTATCAACATGGGAGTGGACAAATATGCTGCTTTATGCAAATACATGTATGTATGTATTATTGGAAATCAATTAACAACACAAAACAATGACAGATATTGTCCAGAAACCCTCACAGGTACTGCATTTAGCATACAAAATATGATCAAATCAGAACATGGTAAACTCAAGCCCAATAGTGTGTCAGTGTGCTGACTTGACTATGTCTTGCCCTAAACTGCATGTGATTATCATAAAGTGGGCATGTAAGGGGAGACTCGTGGGTACCCATAGAACCCATTTTCATTCACATATCTTGTAGGCGTAAGTTCGGAGCGTTATTTATCCTCCTTGCCTACATGCTAGTGTGAAGTGGTTGGTACCAATGGATTCTTTAGGTTTTTTAGTTTCATAAGATGCCAGTATCTTCACTCCAGCTTTAAAATCTAGCCTGCTACAACCTAAAAATCGCAATTTGCGTTAATGCGTTATTATCGAGTTAACTTTGACAGCCCTACTAAAAACAATAAATGACATTATGAAATGAATATGATAAATGTATAAAATAAAATATTTAAAAGAACCAATAAATTGCTAAATAATTTTATAAAATAAAACTCAACTCATCGTTATGAAATGTTATTGCATCATTCTGGTTCATGTTTCTTGAGGTCATGTTATTTCGAAGGTTCCATTTCATCACGGCATTTTTCCTTATGGCACTTCTGACCCGTTTAATTATTTAATGCTGGGGCAGCATAAAACTTCAAGTTAAAAGTACATTATTTACTTTTTCCACATTGGCATATTGATGAAGTTGTCATGATATCCTGAATAGGGGTGTAAGAAAATATCAATACACATGAGTATTGCTATATTATGTTGTGCGACACTGTATCGATTCTCCAAAACACAGTCTTAAAAATCCGACGGACACACCAGCTCATTTTTACAAAAAATGAGCTGGTGTGTCCGTCATTCCGTGTATTGAATGATGATCGTGTGTAAAGAATAGACATCTTGAAAGTCCATTGGTCTTACAGTTGATCTCAGGTCGTGTGTCATGCTGTACCAAGCAGTTCGGCTTAACACCTGCTTTTCCCAGGGAGAGCTTTACTGTCTCCAGGGTGAAAAGATCCTGTCATAAAACGGGCTGAGCCAAGTGCGTGCGTGTGTGTGTGCACACATGAAAAAGTGTGTTGTGTTATGCTGATGTGTGTGTAGACTCTCTTTCCAAGGGAAGTGGCTTTTATCCTGTGTCCGTTCAGTGCAGCCTCTTGCTCGAGGAGCTGTGAAAGGGACACTATTCCCTCCAGCGGCAGACAGAGAGCCCCTTCAGCACACCGGAGGGACGGAGAGAGAGACACCCTCTGTGTCTGCATGTGAACTGAGGGGAGAGAGACGGCCATTGACCCCAGAGAAGGCGACGGAAGTGGAAAGGGGCCAAGCATGTGTACATCTGCCTCTCATAATATTAGCGCTTTCACCGATCTAACTATCTAAATATATAGAGGGACAGGGTTTTTCCCTGGCTCCAAATGAGGTGGAGGTGATACCATCATCCTGACCTCGGACCCTCTAGGGGGGTCCAGGGGGCTTTCCCCCCACCAGAAGAACATTTTGTACATTTTAAAGTTAATGCATCAATCTGGTGTACTTTAAAAGCAAAATTAAGAGAATCGATCGATGTGCAGATTCAGATTCTTAATACTAAATAATAATCCACTAATAAATTGTGGTGTATTATTAAGTAGTATATCATTATTAAACATATAAAGTAATTAAAATGACCATGTTTCCCAGCTGCAACATTAAAGTGATGAACACATTAATGCATCAATAATTAGAATACAATAATACACCATAATATATATTCTTGTGAAATGGGCCATTCTGCATAATGAGTAGAGGCTATTTTTTAATTTTGGTACTTTAAGTATATATTTGATGCTAATACTTTTGTACTTCAGTAACATTTTGAATGTAGGACATTTACTTGTAGCAGAGTATTTTGACACTGTGGTATTACTTTTACTTAAGTAACAGATCTGAGAACATCTTCCATCACTGTGCTCTAGTAAACAATTTAATCATGAACTCGTAGGTTGTCTCAGCCACAAAGCATCATGGTAGACGAGACGGGGCCTGTGTTTCAAGACGGGCTGGTTGCCAACATCGCCACAGACCCCTGACACACCGAGGACTGTTCCTCCCCGCAGGGAGAGAGGGGACAGCGAGCCGTCACTCAACGGCGAGCCACTTTCATCCCCCGGGCCTTTCCGAGCTAAACCAGATGTGCAGACTGTTGCGGTGATTTTGAATTCACCTACAATGAAACTAGTGAAATTGAAATTGATTCACCTTTTTTTTTTTTTACAATTTTGAAATGTATTTTTTAATGCCAGAATCAATATATTTGCTTCATTTGAGTCTATGCAGAGGAAGAAGGTAGTTGCCCCTTCTATTTGTATTTGTAGTCTGAGTAACGTGATGTCATATCTGTTCCGTATCTTTCAACCAAAACAAACCGGCCGGCCGCCACTAGCCAAAATGAAAAAGTAGAAAACGGTGGAGGGTCTGCGTGGATACGACCTGCACCCTCACATTTTAAATCCAAAGTCGTAATCAATACACATCGGGTTGAGTATGGAAACACTTTGGGTTTCACACATTGCAGGAAAAGCAGAGCTAGACATCACGGCTGAAGCTGCATGCTAACTCTGTCATGGACAGGAAATCTATCGTATCGCGGTAACGTGCGGTCAAGCCAGCCGTCACTCTCATCTCTGTGGTCAAATCAGCCGACGCTACAACTGTAGAGCACCCATATACTGAACCCCGATGGAGCTGACACGTGCAGTATACATGTGCGACTACGTCCGGCATTCAAAATAAGGTGTTAACAAAGGGAACTGTATACACAAAATACATATATGGAAATAAGATTGATTGGATTATATTCACCAGAAGTATAAAACATAACATGTCCCTTATAAATTAAAAATAAGATACCAATAATTTGTGAGGGAAATGTCTTTGTTCTTTGATATTTGGGTTGCTGGAAAAAAATTTAATAAATAATTCCTGACAATGACTGATATATTTGACTTCAGGACATCTCTGACTACATACATGCTGAAAATCAAACAATCTTACTGTATCAATTTGGATCTTTTCCAAAATAAAAGTCCCTAGAAGTGTATGATTCAACTTTATCCCATGGTCGAGTGTTAAAAAAGGTTAACACAACTCGCAATATTGAATCTCAATACTTGTAGAATCGCAATACATATCTAATCGCCACCCAAGTATCGAGATAGTATCGAATCGGGAGATAGGTGTATCGTCCCAGCCCTACTATCAACAGTCTCCTCTAGCATTGGAAACTTGTAGGAAAAAACAAAGCAAACGCCTAAATTTTTTTTGTAGAGGCACCAAGAATGGCATTTTCAGTCTTTTCAAAAACATTGTTGTCAACTTAACAGTCTCATAAAAGTCGCCCGAACACATACAGCACACCGACTCTTTCCTCTCCCTACTTTTAAATCAATCGCAATCGTTTACTGGCAAACGTTTGTGCCTGTTCTGTATCATCCTGCCTGCGTGTGGTCATTGCTGATCTCAAACAGACACTCTGCTGCTCTCTCTTCTGTCCTCTCTGTTTGGGATCCACAGATGCCAGCGTTGCAGAGTCGGGGGCCCGGGGCGAGACCCGGCCGACCCACCAGAACATAACAATGCAAAGCAGTGCTCCATGGCTCCGGGCCCAATGTCCCCCTCACTGTCCCTATGCTGCTGACCCCACATATTGTATGGGTCTTAGGCGTTCAGTGGGCTGTCACGGCTCATTAGGAGCTTTAGAAATGAAGTTGCACAGCAGACTCTCTCTGTGATTAATAAACATGGACAGAGAGGGAAAGCAAGACAGATAGGAATGGTTAGGGCAAAAGTTCATTGAAGAGACCACATTCTGAGAAGTTTATAGAGTCTATAAATATACACGCACACACACATATCAACTTTTCTACTACTGTTGATTGGGATGGGTATGTCACCTTAGAGCGGTCGCGGTGAAGGAATTTCCCCAGCGGTAACAATGATTGGCTTAACGACATCGCTCAGCGGTATTATTATTTTTTGAAAATTGATTTTTTCCTGATTTAAGTGCTATATAAATAAGATTTATTGTTAGGCTATTATTAGGTATATTGTTGCTTTTTAAATGACAAAGATGACAGTTTTAAAACTAATTAAATACTTTGTTTTTTTCTGTTATATGCAGAAAACAGAGGGACATTGAGGAGCAGCGTTTTTTCAGCTGAGACGCTTTGGTTGCGTCCGGTTGCTATGATACGGAATATCTGCTGAAGTAAAAAAATGTCGGCACAAGTTAAGAGTACTTGCTCTGGATGAAGGGAAGGCTGAAGCAGGTAGCGGAGAGTGAATGTGTATTAATTTCTCCTCCGTTGTCTCCTCCACGGGGTCACAGCCGTCAGGACCTAATGATTTAATAAGGGCTGTTCAAGTGTTCGTACTGGGAAGTTGATTGACCTCAAAAAAATGATCCGCTGAGTTACAGACGTCTCTTTCCCAATGTAAGTCTATGGGAAAAAGTATTTTTGGGCCCAATGGCATCACGTGACAGACACGGACGTTCTAGTACCCCCCCGTTTGGCCACCACGGAAATTGACATCAACGACCGGCGCTCTTCCGGCGCTTGGATGTGACGGTTGGTCTTTGAGGTATTTGCCCCGCCCCAGAGTTGAACATTTTTCAACTCCTTGCGACCAAAAAAAGAAAACACCATATGTGCAGCGCTCAGCGCAGAATAGATGCTCAGTGCCTCGTCACGCTGCTGACGTTTGTAATCCGCAAAGAATGGAAAACAAAACGGGGTCCCTGTTTCAAGACGGGTCGGGTGGGTTGCCTACATCACCGCAGACACCTGATGCATTAAGGACAGTCCGCTCGGTTGAGAGTGGCGCCGGGAACAGGGGGCCCCTTCCCTCCTCGCAGGGAGAGAGGGCACAGCGAGCACTTATAGATCCATGACACCGGGAAGCGTTGAAGTCCGGGTGAGGGGTGCTGTAAAGCTCACGACCCCCAAGGGGATCCTCCCTGACCCGCCAAGTTGAATCTCCCCGGCAGGCCGCGTGGATCCCTCTGCTGAGAGGAGTAAAAATATTTTTGGCTCATTGTGGCGGGTCATATTTGACCACATTTGACTATGTTAATGTGGCCAAAATCATTAGTGAAACTCATGCAAATGGATTTTCTGATTGCCAGATAGTCTATAAGAAAAGAAAATGAAAGAAAAAAGGAAAAAATAGCCGAAACTTCGTATTGAACATCCAATTTGAATGAAAAAATCCAGATTTGGGTCCAACCCTAGAAATCACACATATGTTTATATGTTTTCTTGCATGTGAATATTTGCTCCATAGTTGCTTTGTGACCACCAGTGCCCCTCCCTAGTTCAGTTGACAGTCTAATGGTCTACTAGAGGTTGTTTATAGGTTGGTGGACTGTGCCCCCTGGCCCAACATGCTGCATACCAGACACAACTGATGAACTCTGGAGATTGTTGGTGAACAGCATGAGAGAAACCGCCCCTCTGCTTCTCTAAAGGGTGGCGGTGGTATTTTATTATGCTACCAAACACTTCCAAAGTGGGAGTAAATGTGGATGTTTCACAACATCAGGAGACTGACTGTGGCAAAGGCCAGATGTAGCGAGTGAAGATGAACCTCTCGGATCCACACTCTTATAAGAAGAAACAACTTGTTATTAGCTTAAAAGCCTTAAAAGTATGTTTGTTGATTTATGCCACTAAAAAATCCCCAAACTGTTTTCAAGAGTCACTAAATGGATGATTATAGAAAGAGCTATCTAAGTAGAAGAGTGGTCATTTAGTTGATAAATTAAGTGATCCGTGGTCTCGGATATCGAAAAATAAATAACTTCCCCTCTTGGCTTTTATACATTAACCACAGCTGTATTTCCTCTGTTCTTCCCCTCCATCTCCACTTTTTCCCATACTACAGTCATCAAGTCTGATCTCATGGTAGTTCATAGGAAGCCATCATAGCTGTTTGGTAAGAGGAAGTTCCCATGGCGATGGGGTCGCCGCACGCTATAAATATGTCGGTCGCGGCATGTTGGTAGGTCAAAGAGTAGGCGAGGACGCCTGCTCAGAGTAGCAGTGAGAATATGTCTAGAATTGTTCCCAGGCTCTCTGTTACAGAGGCTGGAAGAGGAAGAAAATATCCAGCGAAAAAAGTTATAAGTCTAGGTACAGCTCACGACAAGTCCTGAATTAAGGGTGATGTGCTTTAAAGAGTGTACAATATAATATATCTCATTCCATCCAGCTGTAAAACAGAAATAAGCAACATATTTGTAGTTGCTGTCAGTGGCTTGATGGGCCTATTTTGTGTCAAAAAATAACTAATTCTAATCTAGCACACTGACTTCAGACATTTTAAGGCAAGACTTTTCAAAAAAGGAATAATCCATTCTTCCTCTTACAAATGCTATTTTTAATTCCTAAGTAATATCCCTCCTCATTGTAATACACTCAGGGGATTTCCTACAACAGCCTAACTTGGTCTGGTATGACCAAGTAGTTTATGGAAACTAATGCTAAACTAATGCTTTCTTTCCCCGAAAAGGGAGCGCAGCCTCAGCGATGACGTGATGCTGGTCTGGTCTATAGCTTGGAGCCATAAAGCCCCTCTATTAGATATTTTTTAGGGGAACGAATCGAGCTCAGCGTTTTTGGATTTATTGTTGGTGCAACCAACTACACAGCAACTCTTCGGCATAGCGTTATTACTATTACCGGTTTGTTTAAAGTAGAAGTTTGGAGACGACTTTGGAGACATCTTCTCTTTACTCTGTTACCGTCTTTAGGGGACACAGGATTGTTTTCCCCAAAAAAGAGGGCTGGATGACGTATTGCCGGTCCAATGTATGCTATTTAGTGGTAACAACACCACATTAACCGTCTTAGTTTAGCATGTTAACAGTTTGCAAATAAGCACTAAACACAAAGTACAGCTGAGGCTGATGGGGAATGTCATTAGACTGTAGTACTGTACTGTTAGTACTGTATTGGACAAATGAAAACGTGAAGTTGATGGCTGTGCTAAAGATTATAAGGAATCACCCAAGTTGTAACAATTCACCCTGAGGAGTGTTAGACTGACCGTTGAAGAGCCACACCGGTAACGTGGCTAAAGAGAACTTATATCTGACAGCTCTGGAGATTTGGGCTCAATAAAACATGAGGCACACTGAGTTGGTTTGTTTTATATATATATTTCATAAGGACTATTCCTCCCCTGCGTCAAACGAGGATGTGTTTTCAAGCCCTGTTTAACAGACTGTAACGGCCACTCCTCTTGACACTCACTCACTCACACACACACGCACACGCACGACTCAAATCCTCTGACAGTGGGCGTGGAGGTTATTACTTATTATACTTCTTATTCTGCTCATGAATAAGTAAAGAGGAGGACTGAGACACACTCACCCACTTACCAGACACATACTAAGACACATGCACCTGCTCCTGGATGGCCCCCGGTCATGTACACACGCCCAAATACACACCCTTCCACACTCACACGCACACACACACACAGCGATTCCCTGGTCTCCTCCCTTTCAACACCCCTCGTCTTTGTCCTGATTGCAGCCCCAGGGGGTCGACAGTTAGGTGAGATGGCACCGCGTGTCTAATGTCTTAGCAATCTAGTCACACTGCAAGGTAATGGTGCACAATATTGCATTTTTTTCTTAATATCACAGTCTTATATATACACATAGCTTTCTCTCTTTCTCTGTCATTATGAGTGTTGTTTGGGCATAAATAATACCTACTTGCCAGGGCTCAATTTTAATTAATATTCTGCGTATCTCATTGTGTATAGAGCTTCAGTTTAAAGCTTGCTTCATACACTATGGTGTACACAAGTTATTTATTTTTCCAAGTGACCTTTCTCAGTGAGGTCAGTGAAAGGTCTGAGGAAACTGTTCAATAATTGAAGGCTTTTTTTTTTCTCTTAATGCGAAGGCTCTCAGTGTCCGCAAACCACTCTTCTTAGAGGCGTTCAGTGATGGATGTGGAAATGGTGAAATGAGTTGTTTTCAATGCTCCGGCTGTAAGGGAGTAAGGGATACTGTTGCTGTTGTTTTGATTGCGACACTCCACATATAGATAATGTTCTAAACGCTAATCATGCACTAGGTGTTGTGAAATTGTGATGAATAATGTGACATTCATTTTGAATATTGCCTCTGTCTATCTCTGAGTCACGTCTCTCTCTCTCTCTCTCTCTCTCTCTCTCTCTCTCTCTCTGCTTTGTATGCAGATTAGTAATCATCAGTGTTGCTAACATTCCCAGACAGAGGAGGAAAGGAATGGGATATGAAAGTCTTCAGCTTAACAAAGAACATAAATGGGTGAGATGTTATTTCCAAAAGATTTTTTGAACCTTGAAAACTGTATTTAAAGAATACATGAAACAAATTGTAAGTTTAAAAAGGAGAGAGAGAGAGAGAGAGAGAGAGAGAGAGAGAGAGAGAGAGAGAGAGAGAGAGAGAGAGAGAGAGAGAGAGAGAGAGAGAGAGAGAGAGAGAGAGAGAGAGAGAGAGAGAGAGAGAGAGAGAGAGAGAGAGAGAGAGAGAGAGAGAGAGAGAGAGAGAGAGAGAGAGAGAGGATTTCCTTCTAAGGACAAAAACAAATCTTGAATATATGTTTCCATTTTTTTTTTCCTCGTTAAACGACTAGTTCATTTCCTAAAATAGCAGGGCACTGTTGTTTTAAGCAGACACTACTCAAACAGGAGTAAATAGTGCATTTATACCACAGTGTGTGTTCATGGTAATGATGGAACATGTCGGCCAGAGCAACAGTGAAAAAAAAGAACATTTTCTCACAAGCTTAAATTCTTAAGAGGTTCTCCCCACATCTTAACATTTCTCTCAGCCTAAACCTAAGCTCTCTAAAACTCTTAAACTTGCACTTACTCAGCAATATGGAAGCAGCTTTTAGCCTTCTCGAATGTTGATGTTTAACCTCAAACATCTGCTAGTGCCGGCCTCTCTAACCCTGCTCTGTTTCTTTCCCTCAGAATATTTGCCATGCTACATGGGGCTCTGAACTCCACCCTGCTCTTACTCCTCGTCCCCGTCATCTTCGCCGCAGCCCATGGTCGCTCCTACGCTCGTTTTTCCCGCAATGACACTGAATTCCAGCACCTGGTGCTCCACCCAGACCCCTTCGTGGGGACGGTGTAC
The DNA here is from genome assembly GCF_043250625.1 of Sebastes fasciatus. Classification (NCBI taxonomy): domain Eukaryota; kingdom Metazoa; phylum Chordata; class Actinopteri; order Perciformes; family Sebastidae; genus Sebastes; species Sebastes fasciatus. The sequence continues at coordinate 6,509,529 of NC_133802.1, forward strand.
GTGGGGGCCAGGGACCACCTCTTCCAGTTGAACGGATCAGATGGACTCCGGCTGGAGCAAGAGGAGAAGACCGGCCCCGTGAGCGACAGCAAAGACTGCCTTCCTCCGGTCACTGAGCTCAACTGTCCCCAGGCCAGGAGAACCAGCAACCACAACAAACTGCTCCTGGTGGATCCGACGGCGTTGGAGTTGATCACCTGCGGCAGCATACACCAGGGCACCTGCCAGAAACGCAACCTCACGTCGATCAAGGAGGTTCTCTTCTCCACCGAGAAGCCCGTGGATACGCAGTATGTCGCGGCCAACGACCCGTCGGTGTCAACCGTGGGGCTGGTGGTGGGGCTCCGTGGCGGGGAAAGGACGGTGATGTATGTGGGAAGGGGCTATACCGCCAGCCACCCGCCCATCTCCACCCGCCACCTTTCATCACAGCCCGTCTTTTCCTACGAGGAGACGGCCAAGCTGGCTGTGGCCGGGCGCCTGTCGGAATACGACCACCACTTTGTGATGGCGTTCACGCGGCGCACGTATGTGTACTTCTTGTTTTACCGCCGTGACATCAAGTCTGCATCGAGGGAGTACCGGACCTACGCTGCCAGAGTGTGCTTGGACGACACCTCCTACTATTCCTATGTGGAAGTTCCTCTTGTCTGCCGATCCCCTTCCTCTTCCTCCAGGACTTACAACCTGCTCCAGGCTGCCCAGGTACTTTCTCCCTAAATATTACCAACAGGAGACCTTCCAAATACTTGTAGGGAGCAAAAATTTAAAAAATATAGTTTAATTTTTTGCTCTAAGAAATGGGTTCACATCAAGATTACACTGATGCTGGCTGGGTTTAACTTTCCCGAGTTTTTTTTCCCCCCGCACCTTTGTTGCAACAGGTGGGACAAGGTGCAGGCCGGGAAGGCGAGGATCTGCTGGGAGTCTTCTCAACCCGCGTCGGCTCCACAAACAACACTCCCTTGGATGCCTCGGCTCTGTGCGTTTACCCGCTGGACGAGCTCGACGGACACATCGACTCCACCCGTGACCTCTGCTACACCCAGAACGGCCGGGTGGAGGGAAGAGGAAATGTGGCATACATAGAGTACGAGGTCAAGTCCAGCTGTGCCAACCTGCCCAAGGTAAGGATGCAGCAGATGAAGGAAGGGGGGTTAAATGTTTAACCTGGTGTTGAAGCTGACCTTTTTCTCTGACAGAAGAAGATACAATATTTTTGGAGCAATGGGCCTTTTAAAGCAATGATTTTGTCAATAACATGCTCATATGAGACTCTTATGCCCTGGCCACACAGGGAACGTCAGAACCTGATGTTTTTTATTTCGGTGTCCACGATAACAGGTTCGAGCAGCCACACAGAAATGTGTGAAAATTATCGTTTGACAGTATATTGACATCATACCAGCAACATTACTACAGTTTAGATGTCTACAAATCTGTAGAATATGTCACAGACATGAAAAAAGGAAAGATTTATTTTAAAATCAACACTTCCTGCTTTCATTTCAAAATAAAAGCCATAAAGCTTTTTTTTTTCTGTGGACAGAATTCCTTCATTTGTTAACATGAGGCTTTTATTCTGAAATATTTGCAAGACAGTGTTGAAGAACATGCAGCGACTTGCACGGCTCCATGAATGAATATAGTACAGGGTTTTAATTGTGGATTATTACTATTATTTACAAATTACCACATGCTTCTTAACCTTTTATCTGTCTAAAAGTAGATATAATTGCCATTTATAATGAATTGAAATGGCCATTATGAAAGGCAAACTCTATGTAGAAAGAAAGGGCTGGCAGCAGCAGCAGCAGCAGAAACGCTGCCAGTGTGGACAACCCCGCATGGGACACACATCAGTTCAGCCGCCACGTGCTGCTGACATTCCCTGTGTGGCCCGGGCCTTACACTACAGTTTATTTTTGGTCCCGTTTGCAGAATTGCTTTTTAGCATAATTTTTTTGTGCTTGTTACTGCACGGATAATGGCCATAAAGTAGGGCATCCTCATGGATTATTTTCTGCTGTCTTCACGTACCTTCAGTATATCATCTCAATTGGTTTCAGTGGTCGCAGAAAGACTAAACAGAAGGTACAACACGGTAACGAGGGATGACTGGATTGCCGAGATTAAGCTCAGTAACGGGAAGAATGAAGGCATTGTAATGAGGCCCTCGCTGAAAAGCCCAAAGCTCCCAGATGCCCCAGGAGTAGCTTTGCCCAGCTGCAGCCCTCCAGTGACCCCCTCTGCTGCCCTTCAGCCGCTCAGGTCCTGCCAGCCCTCAGAACCATTTAATGGGAACGCTAGGGATCAATAAACCGAGCTAACCCTGAATCAGCTGTGCTGCTGCTTAATGAGCTCTGACAAGGAAGGAGTTTTTTTTAAATCCACTGACATAGAAGACAGAGAGTAAGAGAGAGAGAGAGAGAGAGAAGGGGGGTGGGGGTGTAGAAACATGGGAATAGAAAGACTAGCATACAGAGCGACAGGCAGAAGGAATAAAAGAATCTAGAGGAAGAAAAGGGATGATTGAATGAAGAGAGGATGTATTAGATCACAGTTCCCCTCGCAACAACGATAACCCATCTTGTTTTTTTTAATAAACAAACTCAGAGTAGACTAAAAAAAGATTCTACTTCCTCTTTCAGGGCCAATTACGTGAAGCCAGAGCTCGGAGACTTACCAGAAAGCAGGATTTAGAGTGGTTACTTTGCGAAACCAAAAGAGCGAGTTGGCTGTGTGTCCGTACGAGTCTGCTTTAATCTGTGGTGCAATCCTCTTACGGTGAATTAAGAGGATTCAAAGGCTCTGAGGCAAGAGTAGGAAAGAATGGAAGACTAATTGAAAAGACGTGAACACGAACTTGTTCGCCTGAAGCTTGAAATATTACCAACAAAAGCAATCGGTTCAGATAGATGCATAAAAATCAATAAATAACTCCTGATGAAACTTTCTGTCATGTGTTTGTATAGAATACCATCAAGGCTTATCCCTGCGGCTCCGACCACACCCCGAGTCCGATGGCGAGCCGGGCACCGCTGGAAGCTAAAGCGGCGTGGCACACCTCGGCCGCCCGTCTCACTGCTGTGGCTGTCAGTGTCAGAGAGGGACACAGCATCGCCTTCCTCGGAGACTCCAAAGGGACTCTGCACAAGGTAGCTCAGCCCGTGTCATACTTGGATTTTTGTGCCAGTTTCTTTGGGCTCTTAAAGCCTGCCCCAGCATGCACTAGGCGGGAGGCAGGGAGACGCCCTGGACAAATCAGAGGGATAACAAAGATCTGTGTGTCATGGAAATATTTAGCTAATTTCTTATTAACCCCTTAACCTAAGAGTGAAGATACAGGTATCAACTAGAAAAACTTATGGAATTCATTGTTACTGTACCAACCACGTCACGCTAGCTTATCAGGAGGAACGCTAAATAACGCTATGAAATTAGGCTAACTTTTGGCGAGGAAAAACTGGCATTGCGATTTTCAAAGGGGTTCCTTGACCTCTTACCTCAAGATATGTGAATGAAAATGGGTTCTCTGGGTACCCACGAGTCCCTTTCTCTACAGACACGCCCACTTTATGATAATCCCATGCAATTTTGGGCAAAACTCGTGCAGTTGTTGACAGTACATGTCTTACAAATGTGTTATTTTCTCTTATTCTAAAATGCTGTATTTGAATATTTCTGCATACTGGGGTCCCTAAACAGTCTTGGAATTGCATAAATTTGATATCTCTGAAAAGCTGTGACTCTTGTGGATCAAATGACCCCAATTGCATTCATGTGTGATGATGTTAATGCCCATAGTAGCCAATTTATTTTAGTGAGACTGTATAAAATGACCTGTGGTGACCTCTAGGATAATCACAGCCTTATGAAACTTTACAGCCACAAACTAGAGACCTAGAGCATTCAGAGGATGGATGGCTATCCTAGATAGATTGAAAATAAGGGGGTTTCTGAGCAGTTTCCAGAACAGAAGTGCTCGCCATCCAATCGCCGGAAAATGCAATTCTTGCAGAAATCTTACAAATGTCAAAACATTTTGATACCAAATCACAGCATGGCTTTTTCTATGGTGTTCCTCAAGGTCTTGGTGACTTAAAGTGGTATTTTGGAGGGATTATTGATAATTTTTTTTTATCAATTCTTGAGTGGTAAAAATTGGTTAAATTTAGCACCAAATCTGTGTATCAAATGGTATCAACCCAAAAAATGCTGCAACAACTTATGAGACATAATAAAGCACGGGAATGACCATCACACACTTATATTATAATGTTCTAAGCCCTTATACACTTGCACAATTTATTTGAATTAATTGAGAATGAATGTTAAGGGGTTAACGCAGTTTCCACTTTTTTTCCATTCAAGACAATCACACCAGTAGAGTTTACTTAATACTGTGAACCGTACAGCTCTGCCCACTGCCTAACCCTTCTAAGGGATGTCTATGGATTCAATTTCGAGCAAAGCAAACACACCTCCCTCTACATAAAACATTTGCAACCAATTTCATGGGAAGTCTGTGCCAGTTCCCATACACTTCTACATCGCTACGCAACTAGCAGCCTGGAAGATTCCACTCATTCCAGCACTCACAGTTTTCATACACAGACTAGCATACCACTGTGATCCCATCCCTAATGCATTTGCTTTTTGTTCTGTGGAGTGCAGAATGTGGTTATTGGAGACATTTATTTGAGCAAGTGTTTTAAGGCAGTTTTTGGAAGACAAAATATTTTTTTATTCGCTTTGTTTATCAAGGTGTGGCTTTCTACAGTATTGTCCAAAAGCTGCTGTGTGTCACCACAGCAACATCTGCACAGATCTGATAGTCACATGTAGGATGATTGTAGACACAACTCTGCTGCGAGGTATTCGAGGAGCTAGTTATCGTGTAGTAGGTCTGTTTTGCTGTGTGAGTGTGTGTTTGATGTGTGTGTGAAAGAAAGGGAGGGAGACATAGAGTCAGACATGGTGCTTTTAGGTAGCAGATCAAAGCGGCACTCCATGTAGCCATCTGAAGTAAGCTATCGTAACAGGATTATCGTATCACAGCAGGACAAATTCCACAGCATCCAGATACAGGACTCTCTGTGTGTGTGTGTGTGTGTGTGTGTGTGTGTGTGTGTGTGTGTGTGTGTGTGTGTGTGTGTGTGCGTGTGTGTGCGTGTGTGTGTGTGGGTGTGTGTGATGGCCCATTTTAAACTTCATACCAGTGTATTTGGTTTAACTTGGGACAAAATTTGTGTCTCCAACTTGATTTCAGTGCAGTTGGTGCTGAATTTAACAATTTCTTACCACTCGAGAATTGATAAAAATTATCAATAATCCCTCCAAAATACCACATTAAGACACCAAGACCTTGAGGAACACCATAGAAAAAGCCATGCTGTGATTTGGTATCAAAATGTTTTGACATTTGTAAGATTTCTGCAAGAATTGCATTTTCCGGCGATTGGATGACGAGCGCTTCTGTTTTGGAAACTGCTCAGAAACTCCCTTATTGTCAATATACCTAGGAAAGCCATCCATCCTCTGAATGCTCTAGGTCTCTAGTTTGTGGCTGTAAAGTTTCATGAGGCTGTGATTATCCTAGAGGTCACCACAGGTCATTTTTTACAGTGAGGTCAAGTTTAAAAAAAAATGGTCTCAATACAATGAAATGTCTACTATGGGGACTAACATCATCACACATGATTACAGTTGGGCTCATTAGATCCACAAGAGTCTCGGCTTTACAGTGATACCCAATTTATGCAATTCCAAGACTGTTTAGGGATCCCAGTATGCAGAAATATTCAGATACACCATTTTTAAATAGGGGAAAATAAAACATTTGTACTGCTACCAAAAACTGCATAGGATTGCTATAAAGTGGGCATGTCTGTAAATGGGAGACTCATGGGTACCCATAGAACCACAGTCTGAAATTAGCACCTGTCACCCACCAAATGCGGGTAAATTCTTGGCAGTTGCGGGTAAAATCGTCAGGCTGTACGCAACTTTGGCAGACAGGGAAAATGCTAGTGATGGGAATAGAGAACCGGTTCCCATTAAGAACGGGTTCTTACTTGTCCAATTCCTTGGCATCCCATGCTTCTGTGACTATTGATTGCTCTGTATAGTTGCTTTCCAACAGTTACGCATGCACAATGACGCATATGCATGCTGTATTATGTTTCAGCTTGTTTGACCGGAGACTGGGCGGAGAGAAAAAAGGCATGCCGCTACTAAACATGAGGGAACACACCCTGTTTGTTTACCTGATAATGCTACACTGTGAGCAACAAATCTGTGTTGAAATCTGCAGGTGGAGAGTTAGTAACGTTAACTGTTAGCAGCCGGTGGGCAGCACAGTCCTGCTTGGTCAAATAATGGAGTTACCAACATTAATGGAGGTGCCATTCAGTTATTATTATGAGGCGTTCACACGCTGCTCGGGGAAAAAAACTATTGGGCGAAGGTAAATTACAACGTTATCATGATGTGTTCAAATGTAATATTGTAAAATAAAGATTATGGCGGGAAACCTCAGTAAATCCAGTTTTTTAAAAGAGATGTTTTCACGGCAGTATAAAATAGATATTAGAGGGAATTATGACGTGTTTAACTTCTTTTAAATCAAAGCAAATATTTAAATAATCATAATCATTTGAATGTTTTTATGCAAACAATCACTATAAATGACAATAACAAAGTACAGTACAGTACTGTTTAGAGTACCCTCACTGCCCCGAAAAATAGGGCTTCCCCGGAAGCTACAGTGTAATTCGAATTTAATGTAATTCACCATGTATATAATGTTTTTAATGTAAAATATATCAAACATTGAATGACATCAGATCTAAAATGTTTTTCCTTCATTTAGTGCAGAGATTTCAAAAGTGGCAGATAAAATTTCTGAGCGGCAGACATAAAAAAAATACTTGTCTGCCACAGTGGCAGGCAGTGATAAAAGTTAATTTCAGACCCTGCATTGAACCCATTTTCATTCACATATCTTGGGGTTAGAGGTCAGAGGTCAAGGGACCCATTTGAAAATTGCCAGTTTTCAAATGCCAGTTTTTCCTTTCCAAAATCTTGCGTAAATTCGTAGTGTTATTTAGCCTTCTTCCCGACAAACTAGCATGACATAGTTGGTACCAGTGGATTCTTTAGGTTTTCTAGTTTCATATGATGCCAGTATCTTCACCTGAAAACTTGAAAACTGAGCCCGCTATGTTCTCTGAAAGACAGAATAGTGGCCGCGCCCAAGTTTTAAGGCGTTAATCTCAGATACACTTCTTGCACAGACATTGCATCTTCAATACGGCGTCGCATTCTCTACAAAATCTGACATGCAAAACGACAAACTGCATTAATTTTTTTCAAGTCACCAAGCATTACAGAGCTACTTCCCCATGCCATTATGTGTTGAGTGCATCCTCTTAATGGGACAACTGATTCTCCGTCCTGTTCGCAGTGATCAAGTGAGAGCCTTTTGGAAAGAGGCATGAAAACCTCTGCTAATCCCATTAGCATGAGGTAACATGAGAGTCTGAAGGCCTGGGAATCACTAAAGGCAGAGGTGTCTTCCTGTGCTTCATATTAGATTTGACTGTGCCGTAATCACATTCATGGCCACTTCTGCTGCGATCCTGCACAAGTGTGATTTGATTTGCGTTGGAGTTGTAAGCTGAAGAAGATATTCCTTTCGCGTTATTTCCTTTTTTGTCAGCTCCTCATTTTAGTCCTGCAGTGTGAGGAATTTACCAATTTCCTTCCTAGTGAAATGTGTTATATATTCATATATATTCATATACATATATTAGGGCTGTCAATCGATTAAATATTTAATCGCATGATTGTCCATAGTTAATTTGCGATTAATCGCAAATTAATCATACGTTTTTTATCTGTTCAAAATGTACCTTAAAGGGAGATCCGTCAAGTATTTAATACACTTTTCAACATGGCAGTAGGCAAATATGCTTGATTTATGCAAATGTATGTATATATTTATTAAATATTGTCTAGAAACTCTCACAGGTACTGCATTTAGCATTAAAAAATATGCTCAAATCATAACATGGCAAACTGCAGCCCAACAGACAACAACAACAGCTGTCAGTGTGTCAGTGTGCTGACTTGACTATGACTTGCCCCAAACTGCATGTGATTATCATAAAGTGGGCATGTCTGTAAAGGGGAGACTCGTGGGTACCCATAGAACCCATTTTTCATTCACATATCTGGAGGTCAGAGGTCAAGGGACCCCTTTGAAAATGGCCATGCCAGTTTTTCCTCGCCAAAATTTAGCATAAGTTTGTAGCGTTATTTAACCTCCTTTGCGCCAAGCTAGTATGACGTGGTTGGTACCGAGGGCTTCCTTAGGTTTTCTAGTTTCATATGATGCCAGTATCAGTAAAACTGAGCCTGCTACGTTAAATAAATTAGTGGTGTTAAAACGAATTTGCGTTAACACGTTATTATCACGTCAACTTTGACAGCCATATATATACATATAGTATATATATCATAGGTATACCACATTTTCTCAAGTGTCTGTTGTTTTTCTTGTGCACTTCTTCAGGTATATCTGGGCCAAGATGGCCAGGTGGAGGTATACGCGAACATGACGATCCAACCCAACTCACCCATCAACAGTGACCTTTTATTGGACCAGAAAGGAGCACACATCTACATCATGACCAAAACTACTGTAAGTATAAAGATGTAGTAACACTGTTTTGGACAGTTAGAGGTGGTAAATGTAATTTTCTGTCTGGTTTATGGAGTCCAGCAGATTATGTTAGCAAGTAAGCATTCATAGGTTTCCACAAATCTTTGAACTAGTCAACAGATGTACAAGAACCGTACCCCTTCTTGGCGCGTCTGTCCACTGAACCCACTCACCCAGATGTCTCCATACACGAGACTGAACATGGCTCGTCATTCATCGGCGGACAATTTATCGTTTGTCAGAGTGTTTTTCAGGCTTTGATACTTCCTCAAGCTGTGTCCCTCTCACAGAAAAATAGGATAAAAGAATAAGAGGCAAAGAACATAAGAGAAAAACAGAGAGGCCAGCTGGCTGGCGAGGTCAAAGGTCACTAACCCTGCTGTGATGGGTACAACAGTCGGCAGGAGGTGTAAGGTCAGACATAACAATGGTATTGATCAGAGAAAGTGGCCTCCATTGTGTTGGCACACTCCCTACAGAGTGTCTGTGTGGGTAGCCATAGATGCTGATGGATATGGGAAACTGTTTGTCTATACATTGAATGGCTTGTCTCACTTCTGGACCACTGAAAGCCTCAATCTGAATGTAGAGCTTTAAGCCTCAAGTTATATTTAAAATGCATTAATCTAAAATAAACTAATTATGATTACAAGCACTGCAATTGCCATTAAGGTAGTGTGTCATAAGCAGATTGAACTTTAGTTTCTTGAAGTCAGAAATATTGTTATCAGAAAATAAAATAAAGAGTCAAAAGGCAAGATGATGTGAAACCAACTGTTCTATTGCACTCATTACTTAATCAAAGAGAGAAAAACATATATATAATCGCAACTTAATTGCACATTCTTTATCTGTTCAAAATGTACCTTAAAGGGAGATTCGTCAAGTACTTAATACTCTTATCAACATGGGAGTGGGTAAATAAGCTTGCTTTATGCAAATGTATGTATATATTTAGTATTGTAAATCAAACAAACAAAAATACTAATTATTTTTATTTAAAAATATTTAAAAATATTATTTTATTTTTTATTATTTTTAGATTACAAACACTGCAATTGTCAGAAAGCTTGTGTGTCAAAAGCAGATTGAAGTTTAGTTTCTCGGACTCCGAAATATTTTAATCAATTCTACAAGTGTGGGTAAAGCCAATGAACCAGTTTCAGCGTTTCAGACAGAGGGTAAATACAGGTATATTTAAACAGACCTTATGAGGAAAATAAAGTTTTTTTTTAACATTACAGCATGTAAACATGTTCTAGTAGAAACACAAAATACAAGTATGAACCTGAAAATTAGCATGATATGGGACCTTTAAAAAAGTCATAATGTTAGCATTATATTACTTGCCTGTAGCTATCCAGGTAAGCTAGTTAGCCCATTGGCTACCTTGAAAGCAACTGTCATAAACAAATGATTCAAAGTCATTTATATTGTTATGTCATCAATTATGTTTTTGCAAAAAATAAAAACAAAAACATAAAACATGGAGGATAGTCTTGAAACAATTAAGTGCTCTTTAGGATTTGGCAAGCGGTCATAATAGAGCAATGATTATTCTGCTTACTCGGTCGGTATGTAAGTCTATAACATTGCAGCTGGCAATAAAATGAAATCCAAGGCACTCTGGTGTAGTTAAACATCCTTTATAAGGTCTCTCGTGCCTTAATGAAGGACTCACATTTCTTTGAATTGCTTACCACAGTTATTGACCTGTAGACACACTGATTGTGTGTGCTGAGCAATAACAGCTTTATTCTTATTCATGCTGGGAAATTTGGCCAGAGAGTTTCTGAAATTAAAACAGCAGCTCTTTTGTGATTTATTATTTTTAAAACCATTATACAGAGGAGAACATGAAGGTGAAACAGAAGATCTCGACCTAGTACCTGGTATCCACCTAATTCACCACGTGAATTTGTCTTTGAGCACTCCCTTATCTGTGTGTGTTTTCAGGTAGAGAAGCGTCCGGTGGCAGAATGTGGAGACCACCTGGACTGTCAGTCCTGTCTGTCTGCCAAAGACCCCTACTGTGGCTGGTGTGTCCTGGAGGGACGGTGAGTCAGTGTACATATAATATAGTGGGGCTACTGCGAATGCTCTGTTGCATCCCTCCTTGTCAGTGTTGCCAGATCTCGTGAAAGAAACAAGCAACCTTACCCACCTACCACAGTATGAGAGAGAGAGGCGCACACTTGATCACTTCATATATATGCAAGAATTTATTTGGGATTGGACGCATTTAATTTCATTCCTGCATTGCATTGCATTTTTGCATCCTTTTTTAGCTTGTAACTTTACATTTTTCTTGTTAACTAAACTTAAAGTTGAACTTTTAATTTTTGCATTTCGTTTCATTTTTGTATTTTTGCAAAGACTGTGAATCCAATGAGAGCAAGCCTCATTGAAGAGAAAGATGCTGCGTTTCTGTTTTTCCAGTGCTAGCATGTTGAACCAGATTGGCATGATGTGCTCGTATGTCACACTTACAAAAATGGCAAAATGCCCCTCGAATCATCCCCAACTTGAGGGTGAATCCAATCTCTATGTCCACTCTCTTTTTCCCAGTCTTTGTTGTACTTTTTGCCATATTTTGCCAACTTAGTACCTGGCATTGTTAGCTCAATCAACCCCGCGAAGATTTGTCTCACAACAACAACAACACTCTGAGTGGTGGTGGCGGTTGCAGGGGGTTGTGTGCGGATCTTGCAACAGGACAAACTAGACTAACTTTAGAAGCCCCAAAAATGTAATTAGCAGACTTGGCAACTCTGCTTCCTGTCTGCTTCCTCTTTCCTTGTCTCTCTTACCCCTCTGTGTTATTTCAGGTGTGGCCAGCGCTGGGAGTGCCAGCGAGGGTCTGTGCAAGGCCAGTGGCTGTGGAGTTTCAACCAGGTGCAGCAGTGCCTCAGTATCCAGCGCCTGAGCCTCTACAACATCAGCCGTGGGGAGAGAACTGATGTAATGCAGGGGGGGAAGAGTGGGGAACGGATGCACAATAATAGTCTACTGTGTGCCAGTTGTAGTCTTTCTTAACTCCCTCCATCTCACACATTATCAGTTTCTGCTCACATCATTTCCTTTTCCATCCTTTTTTATTGATGTCCCTTTCCCTTTCTGTCTCCCTCCCTCAGATCACAGTGTCAGTAGAGGGCCTCCCAAGCCTAGGAAAAGGAGAGGCCTACTCTTGCTTCTTCCAGGATACAGAAGCTCCTGCCTCACTCACTAACACCGGTGTGATATGCTCCACTCCTGATGCCAGCAGTCTGCCCCCCATTGGCCATGGAGATGGTGAGTAGTTTTTGTATTAGGTCAGCAATTGTACCCAATGAGTCAACTTTTTATACAAAACCTATGATGTCACGATTCTCCAAATGAGTGGATGATTCGATTTGAAAAAATGTTTCCAAGCACTGACGGCTATGCCATTGTTAGACTATGGAGTGTTGATTCGTAAAGATCAACAGATCATTGGTTTTAATGCCTTGACAACTGTCATTTTACATTTTCAAATTCTTCTTTAAAAAGATTTTCCATGGTATCAAGTGTGATATTACTACCATATCTTTTTCGGAATGTACCACACTAAGGCCATATGGTGAGTCACCATTGGCAGAAGGGTACTTTACGCTAACAGCTTAAGTTCCTGCTCCTGCAAAAAGCCACCAGAGGCCTGTACTACGAGGCGAGTTCAACATACCCAGGGTATCTTCTTGTTATCTGGCTGAACTAACCCTAACAAGTGGGATCCCGCTAAGTGGTCCTACGAAGGCGGTTATCAACTCGGTAAACCAAACCAGGGTTTCTCAATCTGGCTATGAGCCAGCCACATGAAAGGGGCGGTGTTTGCAGCATGTGACTAATCACAAACATCGACAAGAATTCTGTCAGCAGAACGGCACATTTTACAAACCAAGAGAATAATAGACAAATACGAGACTTATTAATTTAACGGAACACTCAAAAGTCAGATAGATACGTCTAGATGGGACTTTGATATATAAATAGCTTTCAAAATAAAATGGATAAACAGATTACAGTATTTTATATTAGTATATTGATAATGCCCAACTTTGGGCGAGCATAGCTTAAACATGAGGTCAAATTGCGCTGTGTTGCGAGCATAGACTGCTCTCTTCCGGCGGGAAATGACAGTTAGTGTAACCATATTGTCGTCCGGGTGGAAACAGTTGGGATTATACACACTGTTCAGTTCCAGAAACAGGCTAAAATAACGAAAAGGAAAAAAAAAAGTGAGAGGGCGATGAAAATCGGGAGTCTACCGGGAAAATCGGGAGGGTTGGCAAGTATGTACCTGTAATCTACATTGTGTCATCTTTGAAGTCTTGCTGTAAAAAATACAGGGTCGAAATCGAGAGCTCATTTCGATCGATTTTAGAATCAAAATCGTGACACTTCCGCAAAACACACAAAGTTGGGTGCAACGAGGACTATCGTTTTATCATATCTTTATTGCAAGTCAGAAATGTGAAATTTACAAAACTACCAAAGCAGCGCTATGATGCTTATGAGAATGACATTTGAGATTGACATATACTGACAACTGGTTGTTGTTTTGATGCAGAGTTTGTGATGGTGACCCTCTCACTGCGTTTCACAAACGTGACAGTAGCAGAGACAGAATTCACCTTCTACAACTGCAGCTTGGTCCAGCAGCTCTCTGGACGCAGGCCGTGAGTACACACACACACACACACACACACACACGCACACACGGGATGCGCCAATACTGACTCAAATAGCATCAGATATCGGTGGCCGATCTATTAAATTCAATTTTATGTTTATATATTATAAATATAAGGTATAAGGTATGAAGTTTATATACTTTATACATTATATACTGGAATTTGAATTCTTGTTTAAGTTTTGACCAATTTGTTGCTGCATTAAAAAGGTTTATATAGAATTGTAATTTCTGTTAATTTTGAAGATTTTTTACCAAGTTGCTGTTGTACAATTTATTATTTTAATATAAATTAACAATTAAATAAATTCATATCTGTATATTTATTGGTTTTACAAAGTTAGGAGAGCATTGATTAAGTTGAGCCTGATGTTGTCTTACACATAACAGAATGATCCCAGTCACTTCCACACAGTGAGGCATACAGCTTATTAATTAAAGACTGGCATCAGATCGGTACTCGGTATCGGCCGATACCCAAAGCCCAGGTATCGCTATCGGTATCGAGACTGAAAAAGTCGGATCGGTGCATCCCTAGTAGTTCAGCATGTTTTAATACCAATTGAAACTACTGAGCAAGATGCCGTGCAACAGCAAAGTATAGTTAATACAGTCTTAGATCATCTGAGGATGTGTGAGAATGAGTTTGTAGGAGTTGCCATAAGGGCTTTCTAACATTTTTATTGCCACTAATTTTAATCATGTTTTTCTTTTGTTGTTCTGCCTGTACCCCTGCTGCGTGCTCTACTAGATGCCAAGGGTGTGTTAGCAGTCGCTGGGGGTGTAACTGGTGTATCCACCAGCATGTCTGTACACACAAACACACCTGCAGCCAAGGAGTCACCATCTACAACCAAAATGTGAGTCATCATTTAGTCTGGAAAGGAAGGCTTTTGATTGCACTGAGAGATGTTCCAGAGAGGCGTTGATTCAACTCTGTGGTCACTTTGGAGGTTTGTGGTGCCGTTGATTATTATATTGAGAGATATTTTTTATATTTTGTCCACCTCATTTACATCAATGAGTACTTATTGTTAGAATTAGGGCTGTCAAAGTTAACGCGATAGTAACACGTTAACGCAAATTCGTTTTAATGCCACTAATTTCTTTAACGCATTAACGCATTTCGATCTTTCGATGGTTGTGGCAGGCTCAGTTTTCAGTTTCTGGACAGTATGTGTCATTGTTTTGTGTTTTTAATTTATTTCCAATAATAAATATGTACATACATTTGCATAAAGCAGCATATTTACCCACTCCCATGTTGAACTTAGTATTACATACTTGACAAAACTCCCTTTAAGGTACTTTTTGAACAGATAAAAAATGTGCGATTAACTTGCGATTAATCGCGATTAACTATTTTAATCGATTGACAGCCCTAATTAGAATATAGCCTAATAGAGTATAACCCTATACAAATCAACAGCACCACAAACTCCAAAATAACCACAAAGTTGAGTCAACACCTCTCTGAAACTGTTTCAACAAAAATGAATCCTCCTTCATGAAGGTAGGATTTGTTGCAGGACAGTTGTATTAGACTGTATTAGTTTTAGTTAGGTGTACCCAATAATCTTACAACTGAGTGCATACTGTAAATATCTGAAAAACACTGTGTGGAATGTAATTTAAAGGCACTAGGTTTGTTTTGCTGGTCATATATCATACTGCATTGTGTAACATGCTGCACGTTAGTCTGTTGTGCATGTCTGTTTGCTTTGTTTGGTGTAGTTTTCTGTTTGTATTTTTTAAGTGCCGTTTTACCATGAATCTTTATTATTTTTCTCATAAGTTGCTTCTTAAGCCCTGTCTACACGTACACAGATATTTTAATTAAAAACGATTACTTTCCCCTCTGTTAAAAAATAAATGAATCTGTCCACATGGCCTTCGTTTAACAAAATATCTCCATCAACACTAGAACGGGAAAACAACTCCAAACGCTCACCCTTACTTGTCACCATAAGTGAGATCACAAGTTAAGGGTCCAGGAATTTTGTTAGCACCCTTCTCACTCCCTTTTTTTCAGCTTCATTACAGTCAGTTGGATAACAGTTACTGTTAGTGGGGGGGGCTGGGATTCCTGGTCGAACTACATGACTCATCACTCTGCTGTCATCAACTGTCTCTTTACATGCATAAATGACGAAAAGGAGCTCATTCAGGTTTATGTCCACAGCCCTTCTGAGTGCTCCAAACCTCGCCTTTAATCGCCCAAAAGCACATTCCATCACCATTCGGCCTCGACATGTTTAATGTGTTCCCTGCTTTGGCCTCCTGTGACTGGAACATTTTTCAAATGTAAAGTAGTAATTAGTCCGAGCAGTGCTTACAAAACGTAATAAAGCTGTTAGTCTGCCATCTTTGTTATTTTTTCTGGGCATGCTCATTACACAAAGCAACAATGTGGGCATGCACAAAATGAGGAGAGGACGTCATCGTTTCCAAAACGCTCCGTTTTACACGTCCACACAGATACAAAGTCACCAGAGTTTTTCAAATTTTGCACCTTAGAAGGCATTAGGGATGTGAGGGTGACGAAAATTCCCCACCGGTTGATAAACTTGTGACAACAACGGTGTAACTGATTACACCGGACATTTTACAAGAAAATATGACGGTCAATATGTGTAGCACGGTTACTTTGATCTGACCTGTGTGTCTGGCCTCTCCGATAGAGCTTTTGTAGCGGTGCCGCAGGGGCCTACCTGGCTTTGCTGCGCCGCGTACACCGGCAGTGATCGCTCCGTCCTCCCCGTGGCGATTACCTCATTAACGTTACGGTTCTCTTATAGCATTGGTTTTAAATCTGAAATATAAAAGCACGTTTGCTTTTTCGCTTCGACTCCAAATCCTTCGCCATCTCTCGGTCTGTCAACTCCCTCTCGTCCCGTGTGTGAAATGAGTGTAAATATGACACCTGCTACTCTGAGCTGAGACTTGGTATGGAGCAGATGCATTCACTGTCAGTTTGAAGCGTCCGCCGTCCAACTATCTATTGATAACATGCCGCTGATACGCCAAAATAAACTAAATGGGTTTTATTTCTGTAAAAAAAAAAGCGAAACAAAGGTGGGGACAGTGGGGACGTAATGTAACCCATTTGTGCCCGACCACCGTGTGACACCGGTAACACCGACTACCGCAACAAGCCTAGAAGGTGTTTTTAAAACATATCCGTATTTGTGACCCAAAACTCCGTTTGCGTGTGAACGAGAGGCCAAAACGTAGAGGAAAATATCCGTTTTTACAAATATCTGTACACGTGTAGACAGGGCCTAAATGTATTTGCATACCCTTCTGTTTTATCCTAATTTTGTCTTCCCCCTGCTTTTTTCTCGTCCTCCCCTTCCCTCGCTTGTTCACTTGTGCTACTCCATCGTCAAGTTCAAACCGCCAACACCCACCATCCCACCACCCACCAGAAATTTGACCCCTTTACTTCCCACTGTCCGGGCTGCTACAACAACAGCAACAACAACAACAACAACCACAACAACAACCACAACAACAACAACAACACAGCCACCACCCACAGAGACACCTACCCCCACCACAGCAGCTGTCCCTTCAACTCCCACCACAGTGACACCACCCACCACCCCTAATGCTGAACCCATATCTCCCCTTACCCTGGCCACAACTTCCCCCTTTGTCAGACTCTTCAGCCAGGCCACTACCATACACAGCGATGTAACCACCACAAGCGGGTCCCTCCCTGATGTGGAGGGGACGACGGAGGGAAACGGTGGCCCTGTAAGAGGTTTCTCAGAGGATGAAGAGACTGAAATCTTGAATATCACTGTCGAAACTCCCCACACTACATTACCCAGCAGCACTAGTGGCAAAGTAGACCCCGAACTGATATTTTTAGAGCCATCTGGTGAAGTGGTGGGCTCTTCCTCTGATGTAAGCTCAACCACCTCCAGCGAAGTGTCCCTTTTAATAGACATCCCTATCGGTGACAATACGGAGTCCATTCCTCTGGCCGGCTCTGCAGAGAATGACTCACATCCATTGTTCAGTGAGTGGGAGACGCCAGGGGGAGAGACCGACGTGGACTCTGGCGCCAGCGAAAAGCCGTTCCTCTACACACAATCACCCGAAACAGTTATTGACCCCAACTCTGTATCTGCAGCAAACTACCAATCAGATTCTTCGACTGACTCTTATTTTCCGGTGAGTGCAGAAGCCACGTGTGCAGCTATAGTCTATAAATCGTACTGTTGCTCCAGTCGCCACGAGAAACCGCTTAAAGGAAAAGTTGTGGGAAATACTATTTTTTGCTTTCTTGCCGAGAAGAATGATACCACTCTCATATAGACGGGTTTCTTATATACAAACATTACTGGGTGTGTGCGCATTCAGAGTCCGACCACCAAATACCGTTAGCATAATATGTATTAGTATGAAATTTGTTTATTATTATCGACTGTTATAAAATGGGTAGCATTAGATCAGACATTAAAGTGTGATTTGACTCAGGGGACCAGGGTCTGTTTGGTTGATACTCCCATCGCAGTTCAAGTTACGTGAGCCCCTCCCGATGGCCGCCGCAAGACACTTTTTCCTTAGCCATTCCTCAACAGGTATAACGTTAATATAAAACTGGAGACTTGGATTTTGGTCTTGTTATCCGTACAACCAGTCACACAGCAGCTCTTTGTATGTCGGGCAGGTGGACGGCTCTCTTATAAATAGAGTGTTGCTGGCTGCTAGCTAACGTTATCGGTTAGCCCTCTGTCAGAAACTTAAGGCCAAAAGTCAATACAGTAATGCTGATATGTCCGATTACAATTTAAACGAACGTTAGCTAACGTTAGCTTCCACGGCCGCTTGTTGTTGTGACCGCTGAGGATGAGTGGACTACTCCGGTAGACTACCAGACGTCTTCCCTTCAAAATGTAACGTTACAGCATACCAGAGTGAGCTTTCCCCCGCCGTTACAGCAATTTAGAGCCGTAACTAAGTCTTGCGTCACTAGTTTTAAGGCATAGCCGCTAAATATATATAAATATTTCCTTATACTGTGGGTCGATCATCCTGTTGACTGAAAGCAGGGGGGGGAAATCAGCTAGCCTGACAGATATAAGAGTGGTTTATTTTATTTTCCTTTAAAAAATACTGCTTAATTAACCCAGGGACATCTAAGCTTTAATCTGCAGTGAACATAAAACTACTTGGTCCACATTCTACAGCAATGCAAACCATGAGAAATACTGAATACTACACTCTCCTGTCAACAAGAAAGACAAATGACTGACGCAAAATCAGTCTTCTCAGATGTAAGGACGGAACTGAGAAATTCAAGGCACTTAACCTGACAGGTCTTATTGACTTGTCGACCCTCCCCATACCATTTCTGTTCATCTCACCCAATGATAGATGCATTTTCACAGGTTGCTATCCCTGATCATGACATTTTCAAGTCAACTCCCTCCTTGTGTGTTTTCGTGTTGGTGGTCACTTAGTTATTGTTTTTATTTAAGTTTCATGTATATTTGCAGTTCCTTTGTTTTCATAATCTCCCATTTCTCACTTTATGCTAGACTAGGTATATGATGGGATAGCTACTCCCACGTTGGATTTATTAATTTTTTTATAGGATTCTTCGGACTTTTCTTTACCTAAAACAACGATGACTTTAGTTGGATCGTTTTTGTGGACAGTCTTCCAGGTAAATCTAGGTTTGGTGGACAACCCCATCCATACTTTTTGCGTCCCATCCGCTAACATGGAAGGGGTGGGAATTAGGATCTATACTGCAGCCAGCCACCAGGGGGCGATCAAGATGTTTTGGCTTCACTTTTGGGGAGCTGTCATGTCGTCCATCTTTATATACAGTCTATGGTTCACGCTAAGTCCCTGTCAAAGCAAATAGCAACAGTTCAGTGAAACTCTTTTGATGTTGTTGCATGACAACACCCGCATGTCCAAAAAAATATTTGTTAAGATCGAGGCGGAAGAAGTTGCGTGACCTGCATGGAGCCATGATCTGAACGTCTTGGGTATGAACTGGAACATGAGCCAGGCATAACCCTAATGCCACTTATTCAAACATCTAATGGAAGTCTGTCTCAGACAAGATAACTTGTCAACTAATGCCCATGATTATACTGGATAATGGACACCTGTTCTGAGATCCTTTTGAGTAGGATATATATATATATATATATATATATATAGGTTTATAAAGCATAGCTACATTTTTCTTTTCCCTTTATGTATAGATATGTCTCATTATAATGGTTAATAATGTGTCATCAGGAATGTCCGTGTGTGGAGAAAGTTCAGGATTCCTCTCTTCTCCCTGTCAATGTGGAGAGGAAAGTCACTCTGGTGGGACAACACCTAAACCTGTTTCAGGTAACGTAACCATCCATAGGTTCAACAGCCCTTTGTCTTAGTAGGGCAAGACTACATTCTAGCTGTATTCATGCAGGTTATTCATATGATCTTGAAAAAAATATCCTTTGTATAGCTTCAGCTAAAAGGTTTGTTTGTTGTTATCAATAAGTAAGTCTTAAAGTCTCTTCACCAGCAGTGAGTACGAGAGCAGCTTTGCAAACCCCCGCGTTGACGTACGCTCCAGGAGTCAATGCGGCGTCTATGTATATATGTCTATGACTGTGAAAGTAGGATGAAAATCAGTTTGTACCACTTACTGTGCCCCAAAACTTTGAAATGTGTGTGTCTGTGCACATAAACGTATGTGTTGTGTTCATTTAGGATGACAATTTGGACTACGAGTGTGTGTTGGACATTGAGAATCAGTCAGTGGTGGTGGATGCCTCCGTGGAGCCGGATGCCACACAACAATCAATCTTCTTTATCACCTGTCAACCTCACCAGGTCAGAACATCTCTCAGTACAGTGATTCATATCAGTATGTTGTCGTGTTTAGTCGACACTCTTCAAGTCTGGAAATAATGGTGTCTGGAAACTTCCAGATTGTTGAAAGTATTTCTCGACAACATTAGATATTCATGACAAAATAATCAACAATTACAGTAGGGCTGTCACAATATCAGATTTTCACTGCACGATTATCATGGCCAAAAAGGATTCACGATAACGACATTATCGCGTTATCCATAGAAAATTAAAAAATTATAACAATTTTATTTTGCGTTTTGTCTCTTTTTTGACAAATAAATTACGCTAAAAATACAAGTGTAGAAGGTGGAGAGAGAGTCGGTAACCATAATATACAGTATATAGAATATATATATATACAGTATATAGAATATATATAGAATGTGCCTTGTGCATTGCACATTCTACTTCAATATATGTAAAGGATAATGTACAGCGAGCCGGTCATTGTTGTGAAATAAACCCCGACAGGGGTCTTGCATCATCCTGAAGGCGTTTATTTTACAAAGTGACCCACAAGTTGTACATTATCCCGCTTAATACACGGCTACTTACTTAAGAAATCAATAATTTGACACAAAAACAGTCCGCTAGAGTCCGACATCAGAACTGCGCCCATAGCAACGGTCTGTTATACATAGCAACGGTCTGCTATAAAGAAATAACACCATAGAATGCCGTTATGGACCAATCAGAATCGAGTATTCAACAGAGCCGTGTAATAAATAAAGTTATTTACACAATATCATATGTGTATTATTAACATGATGTCAATATTTATCTATTTTTTTTTTAAATATCACGGTTATCGTTAATACCGGTATAGTGCGACACCCCTAAATCACAGTGAGAAAAACAAGGACAAAAATGTAATGTGAAACAACTAGGGCTGTCAAAATGAATGCGATAATAACACGTTAACGCAAATTGGTTTTAACGCCACTGATTTCTTTAAGGCATTAACGCAACTTCCGAATTTTCAGGTCGTAACGGGCTCAGTTATAAAGCTGGAGTGAAGATACTGGCATCATATGAAACTACAAAAACCTAAGGAATCCATTGGTACCAACCAGCTTGTTGCGAAGGAGGCTAAATAACGCTCCAAACTTATGCTACATTTTGGCGAGGAAAAACCAGCATGGCCATTTTCAAAGGGGTCCCTTGACCTCTGACCTCCAGATATGTGAATCATTGTAATAAGTTGATTGCGAAAACAGGTTTTCAGGCCTCAGAAAAACAGGCTTCTATCACAAATTGGTCCAATGCTAATCACCCAGATCTTCTTCCATTTATTTCAAACAGTGTGATCACATTCATCCCTCCCAGTGTGACACCACCTTTCATGAGCTGCCTAGTTTGAGTCACCATTGTGAAGCGGCAATACAAGAATTTGCTTTTACAAACTGCTGATTGACAACTTATTTGTCTGTCTCAATCTGACGGCGTAAACCCCACCCATCGTAATGACAGCAAATCACCATAAATCAACAAAAAGAAAGGTCATAACCAACACCAATAAACCAGCGGCATGCTACATTAAAAAAGATCAATAAACTGCTGTCTCTTGACCATGTACGCCTGCGTTTCCATGAGTGTGTTTCATTAGCTCTCACAGTCAGATAATTTGACACATGCTGTAACTGCTCTGCACATGGATGTGCATAACATCAACTCATATACCATATCACAAATAGTGCCGGATTGACTCTTAATTGCCGTTCTTGTTTCAGTATGCCTATTCTGCCTTGATGGAGGAATACCCGGCCATGATCAACGTGAGAAGAAAGAACAACTTCCTCATCGACAGCGCTGAGGATCTGTATGGTGGGTGTTTTTGCTAGTATGTCTCTCTATGTGAGACCATGTGTGTGTGAGATAGAGAGAAGTTAGAGAAGTATTTTTGTGTGAGAGATGTGAGGCTGATCTGATTACATAGGGTAGTAGGGCTGGGACGAGTCACCTATCTCCCGATTTGATACCATCACGATACTTTGGTGCCGATTCGATATGTATTGCGATTTTTATTAACTTTTTTAACACTAGACCATGGGCAAAAAGTTGAATCAAACACTTTTACTTTGAAAAATATCTAAATTTATACAGTAAGAATGTTTGATTTTCAGCATGTATGTAGTCAGAGATGTCCTGAAGTCAAATATGTCAGTCATTGTCAGGAATTATTTATTACATTTTTTTTCCAGCAACTCAAAAATCAAAGAAAAAAGACATTTCCCTCACAAATTAGTGGTATTTTATTTTTTAATTTATAAGGGACATGTAATGTTTTATACTTCTCGTTCTCGATAACGTTTCCTGCCCATGACAGAGTTAGCAAGCAGCTTTTGCCGTGATGTCTAGCCCTGCTTTTCCTGTCAATGTGTGAAACCCAAAGTGTTTCCATACTTTACTGGATGTGTAGTGTTGGATTTAAAATGTGAGGGTGCAGGTCATATCCGCCGTTTTCTACTTTTTCATTTCGGCTCGCGGCGGCCGCCTGGTTTGTTTTGGTTGAAGGATACGGAACGGATACGGAACGGATACAAAGTCACGTTACTCAGACTACACCAAAAAAAAGTGGTAACTTCCTTTTAACTCCACATACACTCAAATTAAGCAAATATATCGGTTCTGGCATTAAAAAATCAATTTCAAAATAAATAAAAAAATTGCGATACATTGGTGATTTTTTTCCCATCCCTATAGATACTGGTACATATTGTATTGTTGTTTGACATATAATGATGTATTTTCCTCACAGTCTCTTCCCCTTCTCTCCCTTGTTTCAGTGACCCTGTTCAATTGTTCAGTGGGGCGGTCCGACTGCAGCCGATGTCGTACTGCCGAGCCCAAGTACGGCTGTGTTTGGTGTGGTGGTGCTGCTAGCTCTCGCTGTGTGTACCAGGACTCCTGCTCCGAGGAGATCAAACACACCTGTCCTGCACCCGTCATTCACTTCGTAAGAATTATTTACCTTCCTTCTGAGCACAAACAGCACTAAGACACTCAGGATATTTTTTGCTTTGAGAGGGAGCCTCTTAAAGACAGTAATGTCGGCCGGGATTGTCGGCGATCCCACGAGTCTCAGAGGGTTAAACACTTTTTTCATTATATTTATAAATTATCAAAGGGTCGGATCCAGCCCATCCATCCATTGTCTGTAACTGATTTAAACAATTGAACAGGCCTGCCCCAGGCCAATCATACCATAAACCCATCATACATTGTATTGAACCATGAGCTGACTGAATCATTACATCCCTACTGGAAACCCATTTTTATGTCACGCTGTCATGGCATCTGAGGCATTATGTCAGAACAATATTTCATACTTTTGCTCCTCCTGTGTTTCAGCTGGACCCAGTGTCCGGTCCCGTAGAGGGAGGGACAGTCGTGACTATTTCAGGCTCTAACCTCGGCCAGAGAGCTGAAGACATTCAGAACTCGGTCACAGTAGCCGGGGTCCCCTGCAGCGTCATCCACAGTAGATATGAAGTCTCCTCAAGGCAAGTTGTCGGTCCACCTGAACATAAACTGATGGTAAAGTTTCTCCCCCTTTTTTTTTTTTTTTTTTTAACTCTGACAGTCTTTACGTTGTAGGATAGTGTGTGAGACGACAAGCAGTGGAGGAGAGAAGAGCGGCCAGGCCTCGGTCAAAGTGAGGGGAGGAGGACTCGGACTGTCTGCTCAGATCTTCAGCTTCCAGGTAAACGCCTCAACCAGTCGGTATGTTTACGTGCACAGAAAAAACCAACAGGTTACTCCTTCATTTCTTAATGCAGATTTGCAAAACTGCTGCAGATCTGTATTCACAGTTTTCCCCTAACCCTCAACCTTGATTTGGAAGCTTTTCTTAGTGAGAGCACAGCTTGTCCTCACAGCGTGAATATTTTACTTTTCTTTTTTTCTTCATTTTTAAACTTTGTAGAAACTAAGTAGTCTTCAAACCCCAACCGACGCTGACTCAAGGGATCACTTGAGGACATTTGTCAAACTTCATGCAGCTCCCTCTGCCACAAAAGGCTTGCTTATTTAACCCTCATGCTACCAACTGGGGTACCCGCAGACTCCAGAGGTATACTTTCTGTCATATCTCAGAGGTGTTTTAACTTATCATTCCAATTTTTCATGACTCATTGTTTTCTCTTTCTGTTTTGATTAGTGCTTTTTGAATAATCATTTTAATACCGATGTACTGGGGTCCTAGGGGATTCTAGTTTATTCTTGGGGACCCCAGTCGGTGGTCCTTGCACGTTAAACATGTTGGTAGGATGCGTGCTTGTAAATCCAGCGAACATCCACAGAAACTCCTGCTACACTCTTTTTCAGCAAGCCTGCCTCGTTCTTGGCAGGATTGTATAATTATGCTGAAGCAAGCTAACAAGCATTTTAAAAAAACAAAGAATATCTCTGGGGCATTTTCACACCCAGTTCACAAGCAAGCGGTTACTTTGAATCCTTGCATGTTCCCCCCCCCTGAGTTTGGCTCAGTTACACATATGAGAACACAGTAATCGCTCTTGGGTGTGGACCAAAACAGATGCACCGAGAACCTCGCTGAGAGGGGGGGGGTCCCTTGGTATTTTTTTCTAAACTAACCCTGAAATGCCTCATTCGGTAAATGTGATACGACCGCGATCGAAGACAGGAAGCATCAAGAATGATTGGTTGTTACATTCCACAAATGTATAGCTGTTTAATGTCCGTGTTTGTTTATCCAAGAAAAACACTTCTGACCAGTCCAGGAAACGACAGCTCCCGCAGGGCTTTCGTTAATTAGGCTTCACTTGAAATTGTGCCGTGTGAAATGTAAGTGAACCACAGCAACGCGATAAAGAAACAGCATGTCTCCTTATTTATATTACAGCGTAGGTTCGACAACAGCCTTAATTAATTAACCCAAGTGACATCCAAATTAATTGTTATACTAGCTGGCTGTGAAGCATCCTTCTAGTGTTTCCCAGAATGCCCCGGTGTCTCTTTTATCTTCCCAATAAATCATCCGCTCACTATCGGATTATTGATTACACTTTTTTTTCTCTCTCTCTCTCTCTCTCTCTCTCTCTCTCTCTCTCTCTCTCTCTCTCTCTCTCTCTCTCTCTCTCTCTCTCTCTCTCTCTCTCTCTCTCTCTCTTGTGCATCTTTGCATCTCATCCTATCTTCTTTCTTCTTCTCCTCCTTATCTCTCTGTCACCAGGATCCCGTACTAAGCAGCATCTTCCCCCAAAGAGGGCCCAAAGCGGGGGGCTCCTCTCTCACCATCAGAGGCCGGAGACTGAGGACAGGACACTTGAGTGAAGTCAGCGTCCTAATCGGAGGAGAGCCGTGTGTGGTAATGTAAGTGTCTCTAATCGATCGTGAATTAAGACTATGTGAGTTTTAACATTAAAGGCCCTATTCCAATCTGGCTCCTACACCCTCCCACTCCGTGGTGGAGTGAACTCCGTTTTGTAGTCACACTCGCAGCTCAATGAAGGGTATAAATACAGCGGCGAGCTTCAGGGACGAACTTCCCTCTCTCCGGCAAGGAAATAAATATCAGAAACAGAAATACTTTATTGATCCCCGGGGGGAAATTGAGTTACGTTTTGCTCCCGTTCTAGAATAGAAATAAACATAGAGAAATTATAAGAAAATATAAATAAGAAATATGGATAACAACAGTGCAAATGATAATGCTGAAAAATAGGATCTATCATTAAGTGTGTAGAAATATAAATTTATAAAATATAAAAATAGTATAAACTAGAATGGCACTCGGAGAGCGCAGACCTCCGCCAACGCATGACTTTAAAAACAGAACACAGTTCACAGCTGGTGGTACCGTGAGGTGGTCGGCTTATTATTAACACGGTGTGTTTCCGTGTAACGTATCGGCGGATGCCTCTGTCACTCAGCAGCCTTGTTATGTCTGTATAACGTTACACTACGTTGTCTTGTCATCCCGTCATCTACCGCTTAGTTCTTTCTCACCGCGGACAGCCAGCAGCTCCCACACACACATCCACACCTTGGATGTATTAAGATCCACATACATATCTGGCCATGCCTCATCAACGCGTCATCAGTCACACTGGGCATGTGTTATACCCTGTGGTCTTAATGCACAGGGTGATCGGAATTCTTAAAGAAATTCCTGAATCCGGATCAGGATCTGGATCGCCACCAAAATCGAATGGATTGTTCATTGTGCCACACCCCACCCCTCCAAACAAATTCATTAAAATCCATCATGGACTTTTGGAGTAATCCTCCAAACAAACAAACCAACAAACCAACGCCGGTGAAAACATAACCTCCTTCCAGGCCTTCGGCCTTGGTGGAGGTAATAAATAAGATTATTAGTGTAAATACACAGTATAAATAAAAGCAGTGTTAATGCCAGATTATTGCACAGTTGAATTATGCACTACATTATTGTACTGTTAAGTTAGTATTGCACAGTTGAAGATATAAAAAAATATTGTTTTTATTATATATATGTTGTATATGTATTAACATACTTTACAATCAAATGAGCACATCAACTGTTTTCTAGACAAGACAAGACTATATTTCATCCTAAATACAATGTATTTACTTTAACTTGTTAACATCTGTATGACAATAAAGTACAATAAATTAAATGTCTATCTTAGTTTGAGCAGTTTACGAGTAAATGTTTGTACCTGTAGTCACATGGAACTGATATTGGATCGTGTTCCATGAAGAACACAAAACGGCGTTGCACGTCGTCAGTAAGGGCGGCTGGTTAAATCGGCATCGATGCAGGCTCGCTGGTGGAGGGTTTTATAACCCACTTCCACTCCCTGATAATTGGTTTGGGGTGGCATTTAATATGTCGAACCCTCCACATGAACGCGCAAACGGAGTGGAAGTGGGTAGGGAGAGGGTGTAAGGACCGGATTGGATTTGGGAGTTAATCTGGGTTACCTCAGAGTTATAAAAGTAAACTCTCTCTTTGTGTGTGAACAGACTGATTTATATTTTGAATAAAATAAGTACAAAGTGGGAGAAAATGTAAAAATAAAAAAAATGTGTCCCCCTGTTCAGGCCAAACATCCAGGAGGATGAGATCAGCTGTCTGACCAGAGGCAGTAACAGAACAGGAGAACATGGCATCACTGTGCGGTTCGGTGGCACGGAGCGCCACCTACAGGGTCTGGTCTATCATTACACCCCCAACCCCAACATCTCAATGGCTGCTCCGTCGAAAAGCTTTCTCAGGTGATTATCAGCCTCAATACAGCTCTCTTGAGACATTCAAATATTTCTATTTTATAATTTATCCATGCACATAATATACATTATATAACTGCTATGGTGATGATATTCCTTTTAGAGCAATAAAATCCCAGCTCTGTCTTAAGCTTGTGACCTGAATACAGTTAAAAGTTGAGTTTAAACCGAGACATTAGGCTGAAATCTATCTTATAATGTCTGTCCTGATTATTCCTTCATCTAGAGCAGGGGGTCGGCAACTTATTTGGAATTAAGTGCCATTTTTACATTTTCCTGTTAATCAGATCAGTGTGCCATATCAACAATAAGCAACTATGATTAAAAAAAAGTTGTTTTTATAAAACGGGTCACTATATCCTGTCAGTAGTGCATGAGACAGGTAATCTGAAAAAAATAAATGATGTGCCGCTTTGTCTTCCGGTGCTCCTAATGGCATCTGCAAGATTTCACAGCCCGGAGGAAAACAACCAATCAGAGCCGAGCTGAAGCCTTGACGTCTCTGAGCAGCTGTCAATCACTCACAGAGTCCGATCAAATGCTCAAACTAGGCAGCGCTGATCAAATATGAATTAATATTCTTTTACTGTGATGCCTATTTCTCATATAAAATGTTTTTAGAAAGATCTTGTAGTGTACTGTTATAGGTATAGTAACAGAATATTGATTCATATTTGATCAGCGCTGCCTAGTTTGAGCGTTTGATAAGAGTTTGCGAGTGATTGACAGCTGACTCCGCTGATCGAACAGCCAATAGGAACGCTCTCTCTCTCTGAAATGACCTGTGATTGGCCAAAGTCTCCCGTCACGGGATAGATTTTCTAAAGCCTGAAAACAGAGCCATGAGGAGGTGCAGAAGTCTAGTTTTCTCTCAGAACACTTGAATTACAATATGCTGAAAGGTTATTATGGGATTTTTGCCCAATGATGCCAAAAATATTCTGTCTACTGCAGCTTTAAAGATTTAGAAAACATCTAATGGGGACAAAACATTTGCTATTGATCCTTGATCTTCTGATATTTTTCTCGCAAATGGCCACACACCGGAACAGTAGGGGCAATGTCGACCACGAATGTTTCAATAAGTGTCTCCTCTTCAACCAGTTCAGCAGCAGAAAATACTTTCTTTTGTGCTCCATTACTTTCCAGTCAGAACTCAAGACAGCCCGGCATCAGACCATCTCCATCAGATGAACTGCTGCTGTGCACAATTACATCTGCAATTACATCTGTAGTCTTAGTAAATACCCCTGATGGTCATTTGTGACAGGCTTAGTAAATATGCCCTTTAATCTTAACATAAAATATAATTAATAAATAAATATTATTTTCTTCTTTCCCTCTACTTTCGCCTGCAGTGGAGGCCGAATCATCAGAGTTTCTGGTCAGAACCTGGATGTGGTCCAGGAGCCGAAGATGAGGGTCACCCTCAGTCCTCCTGATACCCTCCCTCCCAGGAGGAGAAGGAGGAGCACCAAATGGAGGAACGAAGGAACCCTGAACAGAGAACAGGATCGTCGGGGTCCGCTGAAGAGGTGGAGGAGGATCGTCCCAGAGGCCGAATGCCCCGAGGGTACACTCTGTCACGTCAAACAGGTGTGCTTCATACAGAAAGAGAAATGTACTCTTCTTCTAATTATGTGCATATTGATGTTTTTTTTTTATTTCCTTTACGAACTAACACTTCATTGTTCATGTTACTCCCCCTTCCAGTACGAGTCTCGATGCACAGTGAACGGCTCCTCCCTCATCTTGTGTCCCACTCCGGCGGTGGGTCCGGAAGCCAGGAGGGCCAGGGTCAAAGTTAATTTCCTGTTGGACAGCCTCCATTTTGACTTCAGCACCGTGGGGAATGAAGCCTTCAGCTACGAGCCCAACCCAAAGCTCTACCTCCTGCAGGACGACCCCAGCAAACCGTACCACCACAAACCTGGCAGCATCATCTCTGTCGAGGTGGGCGCTAACATCCTGCGGTGAAACCGACTTCACTTCTTCTTTCTACTCCAAACTGTGTTTAAGAAATAGTCCCAGATCAGTCCCTTCAGAACAGCTTTGAAAACAAACTAATTTGCAGTTACAGTGTTATAATTATCAACACTGCAATCCCCTACAGAAATAGTAAATATTGCATTTAACCGTCTGAGACCCACAATAGACCAGTTTTTGTCTTTTTTAGGGGTGTACAGTGGGTTTTTAAGAGGAGATAGCAGGTCAGCAGTAGATGTCACATAGAAGTGGTGTACATCATCTGAAAGCTGGGAACATGAAGATTAATTTGAGATGCAGCTTAGCACTGTGTGTCAAGTTCTTCTAGTCATTATTCAGAAATAAACATGAATTAATTAATCAATTAATTATTTTAAATACATTTTGAAAGCATTTAAGGGCTTAGAACATTATGATAGAAGTATATGATGCCTGTTCCCATGTTCTATTATATCTAATAAGTTCTTGCAGCAATTTTTAGGTTGATACTATCATAGATTTGGTGCTAAATTTAACAATTTTTTACCACTTGAGAATTGATAAAAATGATCTATAATCTCTCCAAAACACCACATTAAGACACCAAGACCTTGCGGAACACCATAGAAAAAGCCATGCTGTGATTTGATGTCAAAAACTTTTAACATTTGGAGATTTCTGCAAGAATTGCATTTTTCGGCGATTAGATGGCGAGCACTTCTGTTGTGTAAACTGCTCAGAAACCCCCTTATTGTCAATCTAGCTTGGAAAGCCTTCCATCCTCCGAATGCTCTAGGTCTCTAGTTTGTGTTTATAAAGTTTCATGCGGCTGTGATTATCCTAGAGGTCACCAGAGGTCATTTTATACAGTGAGGTCAAATTTCCAAAAATTCTTTGGATCTATAAATGTCTCAGCTTTACAGTGAGATCCAATTTATGTAATCCAAAACTGTTTAGGGACCCCAGTATGCAGAAATATTCAAACACATTTTTAGATAAGGCGAAAATAACACATTTATACTACATTAAAAAAACTGCATAGTTTTTGCCCCAAACTGCATGTGATTATCATAAAGTGGTCATGTCTGTAAAGGGGAGACTCGTGGGTACCCACAGAACCCATTTTCATTCACACATCTTGAGGTCAGAGGTCAAGCGACCCCTTTGAAAATGGCAATGCTAGTTTTTCATCGCCAAAATTTAGCCCACTTTTTGAGCCTTATTTAGCTTCCTTGCTGACAAGCTATTATGACACGGTTGGTACCAATGGATTCCTTAGGTATTTCTAGTTTCATATGATATCTGTAGCTATAGCTCTTAAACTGAACCTGCTACAGCCTCTGAAAGAGTAAAGTTAAATCGCCGCGATCCCACGGGTCTCAGAGGGTTAACTCATTTTGTGTGTTTCCCCTCTAGGGAGAGAACCTGGATCTAGCCATCTACAAGCATGAGGTGGAGGCTCGGATAGGGGCGGGGGTGTGTTCGGTGAAGACCCTGACCCACAACCACTTGTACTGTGAACCCCCAGCTCAGCAGCCCTCAGTCCCAGCCAGCAAGAAACAGGATGGCATGGACAGTCTGCCTGAGTTCACAGTGAGTTAATGTTACTGTGAAACCTGGAATTCAAGTCGCACATTTACTACATTCACTATGACCCTACTACGGAAGCCCTGAAAGGCAAGCGAGAATTTTTTTTTCTGGTGATCGATTTTCTAAGTCTGATCTAAATTGTTTTCTCTCCTGTGTTTATGACTGAAGAACAGTTGAAAAAGAGATGGAGATGGTGAGATGAAGCTTCATGAAGCACTGAAGCTCTCCAGCAAATTGTACCGCAAAAGAGTTCATTTCGAGGCTTCATGTGCACACGAAACCACCTATTGGTCAAAGAGTGTAAAACAGACAGATATATTCCAGATATGTGGCAGTGGTTTAACCGGGTAGAGGGCAGTGGAACTTGTGTAACTATACCTGTTCTGAAGTCATAAACACAGGAGAGAAAATAATTTAGATCATATTTAGAAAATGGATCACCAGAAAAAAAGAAAAAAATCTTGCTTGCCTTTCAGGGCTTCCGTATCGTACTACAGCCCGGGAGTTATTTAGGGGTTTTTTTTACATTCGAAGCTTCTATGAAGGTTTCCAAATGAAGCTTAGAATGTCTGTCGTCATATTTTATGGCGACATCACCCGGAAAAAAAAACATGAAATGTGAAAAACTGATTTTTGTGTTACTGTGGTTATATGAATTTAATTTAAGGTGCTCCTAGATTGCTGCTAGACCGCACCGTTAATACAGGTTCGTGCCTCCCTTTTGTGCTGCAAGCGGGAGAGCAAACAGTTTTGTGAAAAATATGTTTTTGAAAGGCTAAAATCCAACAAATGTGGATTGAAGCAGAATATATTGTTAGATAAAAAAGTGAATTTTGGAAATTATTACATCTATCGTTTTTCAATAAATGTTGGACTTTACAACGCTCTGGAGTTATTGGAAATGTTTGGATCACACGAGTCGGAAACAAGCCTAGGCAGCCACCGCTGGAATGTAATTCTATAGATAGTATAATACTAGTTATATTAGTTTAGTCTAATCTTTATCTGCACCGTTGTGTGGTGTTTAACTCAAATCTTTGACTTGTTCTCCTTTTTATCGTGTAAAAAGTCTGTAATTGTTCTTTTCAGGTGAAAATGGGGAATCTAAACTTCTCTCTGGGCAGAGTGCAGTACGACAGCCAGGCCCAGTCTACATTTCCTCTGGAGGCTCAGGTTGGAGTCGGGGTGGGAGCTTCCATCGTGGCTCTCATTGTGCTCATCATAGTCCTCATATACAGGTAAACACGCACAGCACACGGATATTTCACTTCAGTTCAACTGACTTTACCTTATAGTCCTCAACAGCAGTGTATATTTTGGCAGCTATTTTAGATTTAGTCTTAGTCTTAGTCTTGAAACGAAAATGCTTATTAGTTTTAGTCAAATTTAAATCTGCAGTGGGTAGAAATGGAGTAAATATGATTAAAATCATGTGCCTCTGTGTCCTCCGGTGCTCCTAACGGCATCTGCAAGATTTCACAGACCGGAGGAAAACAGCCAATCAGAGCTGAGTCTGCTGTCCAGCTGCCGTCTATGAGAGTCGGCTGTCAATCACTCGCGAACTCCGATCAAACGGTCAAACTAGGCAGCGCTGATCAAATATGAATCAATATTCTGTTACTGTAATGCCTATTTCTCTCCTCAAATGTTTTCAGAATCATCTTATAGTGTACTGTTTAGCTGTAAAATGAGA
This sequence comes from Sebastes fasciatus, assembly GCF_043250625.1. Classification (NCBI taxonomy): domain Eukaryota; kingdom Metazoa; phylum Chordata; class Actinopteri; order Perciformes; family Sebastidae; genus Sebastes; species Sebastes fasciatus. Next base: position 6,542,328 of record NC_133802.1, read on the forward strand.
ACGTTTGTGACCCGGCAGCCATGTTGAGATCTGTTGAGGAAATACCAACGCACCGCCCACCAGCCGGAGCACAGCCAATAGGAACGCTCTCTCTCTGAAATGACCTGTGATTGGCCAAAGTCTCACAGGCTAGATTTTCTAAAGCCTGAAAACAGAGCCATCAGGAGGTGCAGAGTCTAGTTTTCTCTCAAAACACTTGAATTACAATATGCTGAAAGGTTATTATGGAATTTTTGCCCAATGATGCCAAAAACATTCTGCCTACTGCAGATTTAAGTAATATTTTATCTTTCATGGTTTTAGTCGATGACAACACAAAACGTTTTAGTCCAGATTAGTCGCCGAAAAGTCATTCGATTTTAGTCAAAATGTTTTCTCTCTTAATTTTGTCAGCTATTTATATATATATATTATTTAATCTTAGTCCTGTTTAGTCATCAGATTATATTGAACATTTCTGTCATTTTAGTCAAAATTATTTCACTTAAAATGTTATCTTATCATTATCTACCTGAGCCTCTATCAACAGGTTGAATGATTAAGAATGCAGCTTTGCAGTTAGTTTGAGCCCTCCTGACTGCGCTCATTAATGATCCGCATTTCAGTCGTTATGAGAGCCAATCCGCCCACCCAACATGTAAAAATATGCGTTACTCAAACCTGCAAACAGCCAACTCTATGCATTATGGTAGCACAGCCCGAAGGACAGAGATGGACTGAGTGCTGTCGCCGCCGTGTGTGTGTGTTTGAGACAGAGAGAGGGGGAGAGAAGATGGAAGGTGACAGAAATAAAGAGAGATTTTGGTTACGTTTTTATGTTTTTAAACTACATTTTAGTCTTGTCAATTTTCGTGAACGATACTGCTTGTTTGATGTCGTCACCATTAGTGTTTAATGACGTCGATTGCGTCTCGTCATCGTCTCGTCATGGAAAAAAAAGGTTGTTGACGAACATATTTCATCATAGTTTTCATTTAAAAATGAACACGTGATGTGATTTTCAGTCATATGCTGCTATTCTTCTTCTGTGCTTCTCTGCTGCTTTATTTCTTTACCTAAACGTTTTTTCTGCATCGTTGTTGTTTGTCAGGAGGAAGAGCAAACAGGCCATGAGGGACTACAAGAAGGTGCAGATCCAGCTGGAGAACCTGGAGACTAGTGTGAGAGATCGCTGTAAGAAGGAGTTCACAGGTACGATCCAAAGCTTCTGTTACTAACTTTTAGAAAATCAGCTCCACATATGTCCCAATATAAGGAAGAAACACAAACTGAGGCTTTCATTCCTTTCCCCCTCCTTCAGACCTGATGACAGAGATGATGGACATGTCCAGTGATTTGGTGGGTTCGGGGATTCCCTTCCTGGATTACCGGGCGTATGCCGAGCGCATTTTCTTCCCCGGCCACCAGGAGTCGCCACTGAGACGAGACCTGGATGTCCCCGAGAGTCGAAGGCAGACTGTGGAGCAAGGGCTGAATCAGCTGTCCAATCTGCTCAACAGTAAACTCTTTCTCACCAAGGTCAGCCAGCAGTTTGTTTTTTTTCTTCCAGCCACTTTTACTTCCTGTTTTTTTTTGGTCAACGTTCTTTCTCAAACAGAGAATTGGGGGTGTGGTTAATAGTCAGACAATTCTTTACGATGACAACCAGATTGTATTGTTTTTTCAACCCAGTTTAGATGAAACCAGCTTAGATGAATTTACTGTTCATCAGACCACCAATTAGACAAGAATTAGCGCAACACACCAACTCTCTCACTCGCACTCTTCTTTTACCGTCTTCTCCTGGCGAGGCGGCCGTCTGACTGCTGCTGCACAGGAGCCGCACCGCCGCAAGCCGGCCACAGTGCACCGGAGGACGGATAGACATGTTCTGAGGGCCGCCATTTGAAATGTAGTTTCTCGCTCTCGCCTCAGCTCCCAGCATCGACACCACACCGGGCTGCACTGTGATCGGTTTATTTCTCCAACGGGACTTTTCTCTTGTTTTCTTTCGGGCTGAAAGTTGTTCTCTCCCCGTCGTTCGGACCTGTTCGAGGCCCGCAAACCTTCGGTATCAGCTGCTTTCCATTAATTTATCTCCAGCAGGAGGAGACGGTAAAGAAGAGAGCGAGTGAGAGAGTCAGTCAGTGTGTTGTGTTAATTCTGCCGATGGGATTTTGTGTAATCTACTGCGTTGTTGCACCCGTTCACCGCACACACAAATGCCATTGTGACAATAAACACACTAAACTAAGGTGGAGGAAAATAAAAAATAAAATGAAAAGTCTCAGTTAGCTGATGCAACAAATTGGGCTAGTTAACTACAGCTAACTAGCTAACTAACTACAAAGACAGACGGATAAACAGCTCAGACTCAAACGAGCATGAGTTTGGAGGATGACGTCTGACCTGCAGCTTCTACTATAGCAGAAAATTAAGTTCATCTAAAAAAAAAATTGTCAAACAGTGTGGTTAATCAACTTAGTCAGGAAATGACTCAAATAAATATGAAATATCATAGAAAAGCCAAAATACACTGGAGGGGGGGCTTTGAATAAAGGGTTTGTTTTAAGGATGCGCTGAAGAGTCATCACAACCACATCATCCATTCTCAGAATCTGGGACAATTAAGTATTCACCCTCACTCATACAGTTGATTTTGATTGTGTAGAAACACAAATATTTCCAGAACACCATCTTTCCCAATAACCTGCTGTTACAGGTAGACAAGGCAGTTTTTCCTCACATCTTCTTATTATCCCTGTCGTCTCTGTAGTTTATTCACACTCTGGAGGTGCAGCGGACGTTCTCCCCGAGGGACCGGGCCTACGTGGCGTCTCTGCTGACTGTAGCGCTGCACGGTAAACTGGAGTACTTCACAGACATCCTGAAGACGCTGCTGAACGACCTAGTGGAACAGTATGTGGCCAAGAACCCAAAGCTGATGCTCCGGAGGTGAGGGTGAAGTCAGTTGGTCAGTTTATCGAGGTGTCTTTACCCCTCAGATGCTTTCTTCATCCATAAATTGTTTGCTGACTTTTTTCCTTTTCCAGAACGGAGTCAGTGGTTGAGAAGCTTTTGACGAACTGGATGTCCATCTGTCTGTTTACCTTTCTGAGGGTATGTATTACACTAGTATTTTACACCTGGCCACCTGACCTAAGTACATTTACTCATGTACTTTACTAGAGTATTTCCATTTTATGCTACTTTATACTTATACTCCACTACATCTCAGAGATGAATATTGTACTTTTTACTCCACTACCTGACAGCTTTAGTTACTTTACAGATTCAGATTATTAAAACAAAATATAATCAGCTAATAAATGATGATATGTTATTATTAGGGATGCACAAATCCAACTTTTTCAGTCCCGATACCGATGCGGCTTGATGTAAACATTCCTTTCCTAACTTTGTTAAGCAAATTGTAATAAATAAATACATAAGTATAATTTATTGAATTGTTTTTTTATAATTAAAATAATAAATCATACACCAGCAACTTGGTAAAAAAAAGGAAATACAGTTCAAGTGTAAACCTTTTTTTTTAGTGCAGTAACAAATTTGTCAAAACTTAAACAGGAATTCAAATTCCAGTACATAATGTATAAAGTATTTAAACATAGAATTGAATTGAATAGATCGGCCCCATTGTCACCGATACCCGATCCAGCTATTTGAGACAGTATTGGCCCGATATCTGATTTGGTATCAGTAGCGGTGCATCCCTGATTATTAAAGTTAACGTGATAATAACCCGTTAATGCAAATTTGTTTTAACGCCACTAATTTCTTTAACGCATTAACGCAACTCGCATTGTTAGGTTGTAGCGGGCTCAGTTTTAAAGCTAGAGTGAAGATACTGGCATCATATGAAACTAAAAAAAGTCAGGAATCCATTGGTACCAACCATCTCATACTATATACTATATTTTTCGCGAAGTAGGATAAATACATTTTGGCAAGGAATAACTGGCACGGCCATTTTCACAGGGGTCCCTTGACCTCTGACCTCAAGCTATGTGAATGTAAATGGGTTCTATGGGTACCCACGAGTCTCCTCTTTACAGACATGCCCACTTTATGATAATCACATGCAGTTTGGGGCAAGTCATAGTCAAGTCAGCACACTGACACACTGACAGCTGTTGTTGCCTGTTGGGCTGCAGTTTGCCATGTTATGATCTGAGCATATTCTTTTATGCTAAATGCAGTACCTGTGAGGGTTTCTGGACAATATTTGTCATTGTTTGGTGTTGTTAATTGATTTCCAATAATAAATATATACATAAATTTGCATAAAGCAAGCAATTAACTATGTACTATTGTTTCTATTTCTTACTAAATCATTTAATGTTGCTGCAATTTTTCCACAAGAATCAATAATGTAAATATTTTACAATACACAAATGACACATCTGTTCAGTTAAAAAACACTCATCACAAAAACTCTCCAGTACAAATGAAATTCAGTTCCTCATTAGGCAGGGTGGCTGCTCAGAAGTAAAGGAGAGCACTTGTCGAGGTCACTCACTGAATGACTCTTAAATGAAATTGTGTAACGGTAGGACATTGTTGACCTTCCGTCTTTCTGCTCGGCCAGGAATCAGCAGGGGAGTCGTTCTACATGCTGTTCCGAGCAATAAAGCACCAGGTGGACAAGGGACCTGTGGACGCCGTGACGGGGAAAGCCAAGTACACGCTGAATGACAACAGGCTGCTGCGAGAGGACGTGGAGTACCGCACGCTGGTCAGAAAACACACACAGATACAATATAAAGTATATTAAAGCTGAAGTAGGCGAGATTGGAGCAAATGTGATTAAAAAAAGTTATTTTTATAAAACGGTTGCTATATCCTGACAGTAGTACATGAGACAGGTGACCTGAAAAAAATTTAAAGCCTGAAAACAGAGCCATGAGGAGGTGCAAAAATCTAGTTTTCTCTCAGAACACTTGAATTACAATATGATGAAAGGTTATTATGGAATTTTTTCCCAATGATGCCAAAAATATTCTGCCTACTGAAGCTTTAAGATGGACAAGTTTAACTCAAACAACTATGGACAACAGCACACACTTGAACACTTCCCCACCTCCTGAAAGTCTGTTTAGCAATATTACAATATTTCCACCAAATAATCAGCCCATCCTGTTCACCTGTCCAGACCCTAAATGTTGTGATGCCAGCTGCAGCTGCCGGCGGAGGCACTACTACCCAGACGGTACCTGCCAAAGTCCTGGACTGTGACACCATCACCCAAGTGAAGGAGAAACTTGTGGAACAAACCTGGAAGGGAACCTCCTTTTCCCAGAGGCCACACATAGACTCGTTACACCTCGGTAAGTCCGGTTCATTTTACAACACCACGCTTCTCTTCAGTATCTGACTGCAGTGATAAGTGGGCTGTCGATCACAATAACTAGCAGGCTAGTTTCCATTTTATTTATTTATTTATCTATTTATGTCGTTTTTTATTTGAAAAAGGGACCATGCATATTAATCAACGTTAAAACAAATGTAAATGTATCCGAGTTAGCCAAGAGGCAAGTTTTCATCAGCAGCCCCTTTGCCAGATGTTGTTAGGCATCCTGGAATAATACAAATAATACAATATGTTCAATAGTTAAGAACATACTACATTGGTAGAAAAGCATATACAATACAGTTAAACAGCATGAGCGGTACGGTGCGAGTAGCCTACAGTAATCAGTGCCTACATTGTTGGTTCTCAACAAGCCATTTCTTGACATTACACTTAAAAGAATACTATGATGGAGACACTCTAATTGATTGTGGTACTAAATTCCATTGGTGTGATGCTCTGAACGAAAAGACGGCCTGGTTAAATGCAGTTTTCCTGAGTGGGATTGTGGACTCCGCTTGACCTCTGAAGGTCTGCCGTGGTATCTGGCACCAAGCTGTCAGTAGTAGATCTTTTAAGTCCTGTGAGTTGCGAGGTGGGGCCTCCGTGGATCGGACTTGTTTGTCCAGCACATCCCACAGACGCTCGATTGGATTGAGATCTGGAGAATTTGGAGGCCGAGTCAACATCTTCAACTCGTCGCAATCCACATGATGTAAAAGAAAACGTGATTCATCAGACCAGGCCACCTTCTTCCATTGCTCCGTGGTCCAGTTCTGATGCTCACGTGCTCATTGTAGGCGCTTTTGGCGGTGGACACATGTCAGCACGGGCACCCTGAACGATCTGCGGCTACGCAGCCCCATACGCAACAAACTGCGATGCACTGTGTGTTCTGACACCTTTCTATCAGAACCAGCATTAACTTTTTCAGCAACAGTATCTCTTCTATTGGATTGGACAACACGGGCCAGCCTTCACTCCCAACGTGCATCAATGAGCCTCGGGTCTGACCATGAAATTTGCCAAACTGAACTTTACTTTATTACAGATCCTTTTTATGTTAGTTTTGAAGCCAAGGTTTTAATCTATGTGTACTCCTAAATATTTGTATTCGGAGACAATTTATAGTCTCTCTCTTGAGATGAGAATATCTTCAGTGTGAATGTTCAACATTTCTACAGTGGTAGGCAGCTATGAAGGCCACACAGCAAATATTTATTCTACACAAATCACTTATAAAACTGCAGACAATCCGTTTGTTGATATTATAAAGTAGGATTATAGTATTCAAACGCAAAACAGGGAAATCTTTTGATCAAAGAATTACCTGGAAGCCTTTCCATGTGCACCCGGATTACCAAAAGAGATGAAAACTTCCTATTTTTAGAGCAACACACATGTGACATATATGTCTATGTTGCAGTATTCTTGAGAAAGCAGTAGCATAATGTTACATGAATATTTGTTTCCCTCCAGAGTGGCGTGCAGGTGTTGCAGGTCACCTGATCCTGTCAGATGAGGACCTGACATCGGTAGTACAAGGCTTATGGAAGCGTCTTAATACACTGCAACACTACAAGGTAACGGCAAGTCACTCAAACACTAACACACACACACACACATCAACCATTCATGATTGTTTCGGGCAGGAAGTGTGAAAGTTGTTGATGTAACTGTGCAATGCAGGTTCCCGACGGAGCGACGGTTGCCCTCGTCCCCAGGAACACCAAAAATCACCTCCATGACAGCCACGATTACATGCCTGGAGAAAGTGAGTCTTGTGCACTTTTTTTGTGGATTGTACACACACTAGAGTTTTACACAAATGCATTGCAGTGGAAATAGTAAAAAAAGCAGCACAAGCGTGCATGCAGAACGGCGCCCCTTTTGCCGGTGCTCCTCGCTCTCTCACTCTGTAGCAGCGTGGAGGGAGATTGTCGGTTTGCATGTGAGCCGCAGAGCCGGTTGAGGATCGGAAAAAGTTTCACTGTGGGGGCATTACGTTTCCCCCGTGCACAGTCTTTTTCCATTCAGAGATGACTTTCCTTTTCCCGTCTCGATATCAATGTGCATCCGGCCGGAAATCAGACGATCCGCAAGGCAAAGTATCAAAGGAGTCAAGTAAAAAACAAAATTAAATTAGTCTAAAATAGTTTTAAACTGTTTTCCATATGTTGTCATGTATGAAAAGACCCAAAATGAACACTGTAAGCGGACTACTTGATTACTACAATCAATATATTTAAACAACATTTGTATAGGAATGATTCTGTCCCAAGCTTTTTGATCCATATAAGCGGTTGATCACTGTAACCGTGATCACTATAAGCGCTTTCCACTGTATTCGGATATGAACAGATATGAAAAGGAACTTCTAGTAGCCAAAGTGGTATGACAGCTAGGTTCACCCTTAGTAAGTTTTCACTAGTTAAGGGTCAAGAAATTTGGTGACCACCCCACTCACTCTGCTGTCCTCAACGGTCTCTTTACATGCATAAATGACAAAGGGGAGGTCATTCAGGTTTATGTCCACAGCCCTTCGGAGAGCTCCAAACCTCACCTTTAATCGCCCAAAAGCACATTCAATCGGCCTCGACGTGTTTAATATGTTCCCTGCTTTGGCCTCCTGTGACTGGAGCATTTTTCAAGTAGTAATTAGTTTGAGCAGTGCTAACAAAACGTAATAAGGCCGGTAGTCCGCCATGTTTGTTATTGTTTCAACAATGTGGGCATGCGTGAAATGAGGAGAGGACATCATCGTTTCCCAAACGCTCCATTTTACACGTCCACACCGATACAAAGTAACCGGAGTTTTTCAAAATCTGCACCTTAGAAGGTCTGTTTGAAGAAAGGCCAAAACGTAGAGGAAAATATCCGTTTTTAAAAATATGTGTATACGTGTAGACAGGGCCTCAGACTTCCGTTTTCTTTTTCCTTTTTTATTGAGGGTGGGATTCAAATACAAATCAGGCTTTATGATTATGTGATGAATTTCAGTACAGGGATCAAATTTATGTTATTTAGTATATATTGTGAGCAGCTAAACTTCTACATATACGTACTGTATGAGGAGTAGGAGCAGTAGAAAACAATTTAACGCAGAAAAGTAATCCGTCTAGGCGTTTTTTAACAACTTCACCTGAACACACACTCATATCCACGTGTGTGCATGGGTAGCTGTATCCAGATGTAACTACTGTATAAGTGAATGTTGATCTTCATGCAGCCATGTGTTAGCTGAACAGCTGAACAGAGTGTAAATAACCAGGAGAGGTCACTGTTTGACTGTGTATGCATACAGTTATGTTGCACTAGGTAGGATGAAGTGGGAAGCTGAGAGCAATAAAGGTAGTTGTAAAACAGCAGAGAAATAGGCAGTACTATTGAATACAGCTGTATTCGGTTGGACCATCGTGTGCTGTACTGTAATATGTTCAGAACTGTAACAATACCTCGCTTAGCTTGCAGCCGTACTGAATCAAGCCAACGAAAATATACTCATTCCACTCATTCATCCCCTCCTACCAGAGACCCCCATGCTGGATGACGGGGAGGAGGGAGGAGTGAGGCTTTGGCATCTGGTGAAAGCCAACGAGGAGTCGGAGCTGCCCAAACACAGGAGAGGTAGTCTGAGGGAGAGAGGCGGCGAGAGGGCCAAGGCTATCCCAGAGATCTACCTGACACGGCTGCTCTCCATGAAGGTAAAACAGTCAAATCGAGGTGGTGCTCACTCACTCACTCATATTTGTTTTTTGCACGGCCAAATTTCTGGCAAAAGACAAGTGTGAAGAAGCACCAGGTATGACAGGTGACGCTGAACGTACAAAGGTGAGGAGCTAGGCAGACTAGCAAATTAAACCCACTGTAACGGGCTCAGTTTTAAAGCTAGAGGGAAAATACCGGTATCATATGAAACTAGACGACCTGGAGTCGGGGTGGATGAAGGGCCCAATTTGTAAAGTCCGTCCCCACTCTCCATAATTCCTAATGGCTGGCCTGCGTCGCACACACAGAAGCAGAGACCGTAATGTCACAGCCACACACACAACATGCACATTGCGCACACAGTACAGCCACACACATACATCATGTCGTCGGTGTGGAAGTTCTTCAGCGCGAGTAAATAAGACGTAAATCTTGCAAAAGTGGGATATACTGCAATCCATTTTTTAGCTGGATTTCATTTGTCCAGTATTTTTATTTTGAGATTTGTTTGAGGTAGAGAGAGAGAAGGTCCTGTAAGTTTTTTCTCCCGATTCGACTGTTATCAGGCCATTAAATAGGCGCTATCAGTCGCTATAAGCACCATAGATGTGGGTCAGTAGGGGCCTACTACGCCTACTACGTTGGAAAAGTGAAAGTGAAAATTAAAGGTTACACGTTCTCATGTTGTAAAACTGAATGAAACGTCACGTTTTGAACACAAGCAAAAAGACTTTGTTAGGTTTAGGCAACAAAACTACAACTTCTTTAAGTTAAGGTAAATAAACACTTAGGTTTATGCAATGAAACTACAATTCTTTTAGGTTTAGGCAACAAAACTACAACTTCTTTAGCGTTAGACAACAAAAAAACACTTGGTTAAGTTTAGGGAAAAACATCATGTTTTGGGTTAAAATAACTACGAACACAAAGACAACTACACGTTGTTGGTTTCACATGGGATGCTAACTCTGGTTTCCTGGGTGAAAACTCTGTGTTTTGTGTCCAATCCATTGTCCCTGACCTCCACCCTACATAGAGTTTCACAATGTCTATACTACAGCGCCTGGCTTCCACTTCTGCTCCTGTCATATTTACTACGATTGCTAGAGGTTGCTGTTGTGTCCTTTTATACCTTCTTTCGGTAATCTACTACGTGAATAGACAGTAAAACCTACTAGTGGGTGTAGTAGGCCCCTACTGACCCACATCTATGGGGCTTGTAGTGACTGACTACGCCTATTTAATAGCCTGACAACAGTCTAGTTGGCTGAGGTTTTTTTTCTTTTGAGAAAATGTACGTTATTTAATATTCACAATGTTTTATTATGAACATACAATTGAATTTGAATTTGTACATGAAAGTAAAGTTACAGAAATGAATGTGTATGCTGTCAATTATAGTTCTTAGAAAGATAGAAAAAGCGGGATCAGCAGGTCAGACTTTTAAAAAATCTGAATCAGCCAAGAAAATTTCAATCGGTGTGTCTCTAGAATGAAGACATTGGATTCAGGTGTGTGTGTGTCTGAATGTATTAATGAGTTGCACTTGTACAGTATGTTTATATGTAGAGGGGAAAGGAAAAAAGGCCAGTAGTAGAAAAGTAATAATCACAATTACAGCAAATGGCTAAAATGACAATAATAAGAATTCTGTAAATCAATAGATAACCCAACGTGAGTGTGAATATGTGAATGCACGTGTGCAGATTATGTGTATAGATCTGGTTTATTTATCTGTTTCATTTCCTCTGCTCCATCTCAGGGCACACTGCAGAAGTTTGTGGATGATTTATTCACTGCGATCCTCAGCACCAGTCGTCCCGTACCTCTGGCTGTCAAATACTTTTTCGACCTGTTGGATGAGCAGGCTCTGCTGCACAACATCACGGACCCTGAGACCATCCACATCTGGAAAACCAACAGGTAACTGGCCAGCAGCAGCTCGCTAAACGTTTGAGCGTTTGGGACGCAGGGCTGGCAGCCAGCACTGGTCACAGGCCAACTTCTGGTGGGCCGACATATGAGAGATATTATAAACACGCTTCACGGGGAATATCATCCAAAGGTTTAAGAACATCTTGTGTCAGTAAAGCCACTCAGAACATGTGGACAACAGCTGATCACATGGTTTTACACCTGATGTTGAGATACATTTGAAATACCAGAGCTTTACTAGTACTTTTTGTGCATTACTTAACAATATCAAAGATATCTCTTAAGTGGTTCCTCCTTTTCATACTTTCGTAGTTTGGTTCATTTTGTTAAGAAAACTATGAAATAGGGCTGTCCATCAATTAAAATATTTAACCATGATTAATCGAATGATTGTCCATAATTAATTGTAATTAATCACATGTTTTTTTATCTGTTCAAAATGCACCTTAAAGGGAGATTTGTCAAGTATTTAATACTCTTATCAACATGGGAGTGGGCAAATATGCTCGCTTTATGCAAATGTATGTCAATATTTGTTATTGGAAATCAATTAACAACACAAAACAATGACAAATATTGTCCAGAAACCCTCACAGGTACTGCATTTAGCATAGAAAATATTCTCAAATCATAACATGGCAAACTGCAGCCCAACAGGCAACAACAGCTGTCAGTGTAGTCAGTGTGCTGACTTCACTATGACTTGCCCCAAACTGCATGTGATTATCATAAAGTGGGCATGTCTGTAAAGGGGAGACTCGTGGGTACCAATCAAACCCATTTTCAAAATCTTTATCTTTTGAATTCATGCTAAAAGCACATATCTACTATCATAAAATGTTGTGGTTAACCTGCTTTGTTTGGCCCCATAAACAACCCTCACCAGAGTCAGTGTTAAAACACCATCAAAAGAACTCTGGTGTTTGCCAAAGTAATCTGAACAAAAGGTTCATCGAAGCGTCTCTTTTTTTTTCTCTCTGACATATGAATATGCTGTCTTGATATACATTATAATCCATCAGTGGATCACTGTTTTACATACGTTCTTGTCTCGTCAAAAAACAGTTTACCGCTGCGGTTCTGGATCAATATCCTTAAGAACCCACAGTTCATCTTTGACGTGCAGACCTCAGACCACGTGGACGCCGTGCTGTCCGTCATCGCCCAGACCTTCATGGATTCCTGCACCATCGCTGACCACAAACTGGGACGGGTGAGCTTAATCACTTTAAGGCACTGCCAGTGTTATGAACATAATATATAATGGCTGTGCTATTAAATAAACAAATCCAAAAACTCTATACTAGCACAATAGGGTGAGATGATAACGACATTTATATCACATCTCTACACGTGCATGGAAAACCAAATAATATACTGTAAATCATCTCATAATGGTCAAGCTGTGCGGTTTTCAGCTGTGCATCAGCCCGGCGTAACGTTATCGAGTGTCCGACAAACCGTGCGTGGATGTCCTACGTTCACAGCTGTAGTCAAGTAAATTTTATTTGTATAGCCCAAAATCACAAATCACACATTTGCCTCGGGGGCTTTACAATCTGTACAGGATACGACACCCTCTCATCGGATAAGGAAAAACTTAACCAAAGAAAACCCTTTTAACAAGGAAAAAAATGGAAGACACCTCAGGAAGAGCAACAGAGGAGGGATCCCCATTCCAGGATGGACAGACGTGCAATAGATGTCGTGTGTATAAAGTAACAGCGTAATGAAAATACAACATAGACAATCCATATGTCAAAAAATGATACATATAATGTGAACATATGTGAGAAGGTGGATCCAGGAGGATGTCAAGCAGCTTCCCGGCGTCGCCAAACAGATAGAGCTAGAGCAACACAACCTCCTCTCCACGCCAACCAGATAGAGCCAGAGCAACACAACCTCATCTCCACGCCAGATAGATAGAGCCAGAGCAACACAACCTCCTCTCCACGCCAGATAGATAGAGCCAGAGCAACACAACCTCATCTCCACGCCGAATAGATCGAGCCAGAGCAACACGACCTCCTCTCCACCATGGAACCTAGAGAGAGGAGCTGTAGCTGTAGCATTGCTGGTGGCATCATGTTCACCGTTGTCACACACATACGGTCTGTCAGCGCGGCGTAACGTTAGCGAGTGTCCGAGAGACCGTGTGTGGCGGCGGTGAGTGTAGGGTTGTCGGTGGTTTTTTAGCTGTGAACGTAGCAGCAGCAGTGTGTGTACAGTTTATTTGTCGGTGAATAAATGCTACAGCTCCTCCAAGCCAACTTCCAGCCAAGGTGGACCAGCTATTCTCCTTTAAGTGACAAGCTGCTCCTCTGAGTTCTGCTCAGCTTTTTAGCTATTTTTTAACATAATAATAACTGTTTAATGGATAGCATTAATCGGTTAAAATTCTTAATGTCGGTTAATTATTAACATCCCTAACCAGAAGCATAGTTAAATCAACAAAGCTTTATATTTTACCTGTTTTATGTGATATTCAGGTCACGCTTCTCCATCTGTCTTTCTTTGCACAGGACTCTCCCATCAACAAGTTGCTGTACGCCAGAGACATCCCGCGCTACAAACAGATGGTGGAGCGGTAAGAATATGGCAGCAAGTTGCCCCACTGACCCCAGGCATAAAATAACATTCTGGAGGAGAGAGGGAGGGAGGGAAGGGAGGAGAGAGAGAGAGAGAGAGAGGCCTAGGACAATCTGTCAGTGCCAGACAGAGGGTAGACTAAGCCTGCGAGGCTTCCATGCATGGATGGTCTGAGAGCAGACTGCTACACTTACTACTGTCTGCTGCGCATTAAACCCTGCAGGTTACACTGGTGATGTATTAAAGCTTCGCTTAGCAGGGTTTTTATGTAATAATTATGCCTGGTTTATAAGACTTATTAGTCTTATCTCTTCATGTTTTTACCCATTGATATGCTATAGATCTCTCCCATTTCCCCATATCAGAATAAACAGCATAACATCTTTTAGGGATGGTAAATAATTACTAGGGCTGTCGAAGTTAATGCGCTATTAACGCATAAACACAAATTTGTTTTCACGCCACTCATTTCTTTAACACATTAACGCTACTTGCGATTTTTAGGTGGTAGCGGGCTCAGTTTTAAAGCTGGAGTGGATATACCGGCATCATATGAAACTAGAAAAACCTAAGGAATCCAGAGCACAGCCAATAGGAACGCTCTCTCTCTTTGAAATGACCTGTGATTGGCCAAAGTCTCCCATCACGGGCTAGATATTTTAAAGCCTGAAAACAGAGCCATGAGGAGGTGCAAAAGTTCTCTCAGAACACTTGAATTACAACATGCTGAAAGGTTATTATGGATTTTTTTGCCCAATGATGCCAAAAACCTTCTGCCTACCGCAGCTTTAATGTCCAAAACCACATTATTTTTCTCATACTGTCCGTCTGAGTATACCTGTGCCTCTCTCTCTTTCTCTGTCTTTAAGCCCCCCTCCAGGAAAAAAACACAGCCTGCTGTGATTGGCTCGTGAGAAAAATGTAGTGCACCTTTGCAAAGGAAGCTGTTGGCGATATATTCTAATGAGCCTGCATTTGACATTCAAAACTGCCTACTATACTAGCAGTACGTACTGATTTGGCCAAAATGCACTATGCAAACAAATGCAAAATTTATAGTTCGCAAAAAATACCTGCATGGCTTATTGGCAATTTTAGGAAAATTTATGGCGAAGTGAAAATTTACAAAATACAATAGAAAGGAATAGAAAGAGTACCTGCTATCACGTTGTTTTCATTTCACCAATACCTACATGCAGTTCTTTCCTTCTTTTCTATATAACTCTATACTCTACACTCTCTCTCCAGGTATTACGCAGACATCCGTCAGACCATCTCCGCCAGTGACCAGGAGATGAACTCAGCTCTAGCAGAACTCTCTCGTGTATGTTACCCACTCTTTGTTTTCCCGTTTTGCAAGAATAATTTTTTTTTTTTTTTTTAAGGCAAGGTTGAACACGTAAATCATTTCAGGTCCCGGAAGTTTTCCATCTGGGTGGTTGCCGAACAAGCTAGATGTGGAGTTTGAAATGAAATATGAATGGCAACCGATGCAGTTTTTAAGAGCCTGACAGTTTCCTCACCTCTCTATTTTTACTCTCACAAAACAGAATTACGCCGCTGAGGTCAACTGCCTGGTGGCTTTACATGAGCTGTACAAGTACATCAACAAATACTATGATCAAGTGAGTATGACGAAAAGTACAAAAACACGACCGTTGGTTTCAGATCTATCTTGACTGAATCTCTCTATGTTGAATATTAATTTGTATAATGTAAGTGATAGTTACCATTAGGCTTGAGTTTGCAATGTTATCATTTAAGCATATTTGTTATTTTAAATGCAGTACCTGTGAGGGTTTCTGAACACTATTTGTCATTGTTTTGTGTTGTTAATTGACTTCCAATAATAAATATATATATACATTTGCATAAAGCAGCATATTTGCCCACTCCCATGTTGATAAGAGTATTAAATACTTGATAAAAAAAATGTTAAGGTACATTTTGAACAGATGCAAAAAGTGCGATTAATTTGCGTTTAATCATGGACAATCATGTGATTAATGGCGATTAAATATTTTAATGGATATGATTACACAATATTTACATGCAAATCTAAACAAGTCAAATTGTAATGATTTCCATATTCCGTCAGATTATCACGGCCTTGGAAGAGGACCCCACAGCCCAGAAGATGCAGCTCGGTTACAGGCTCCAACAGATTGCAGCTGCTGTAGAAAACAAAGTCACAGATCTATGACCCAAAGGACGGGATGGATTTTTCTTTTAACTTTGAAGAGAGGAAAACGACGGGAGAAGGTTCTGTCTCCTGGAGGAAAAAAAAAAGCTGAAGTAGGGCAAAGGAACATTGTGGCACATACTGTGATTTCGCTGTCATTTTGACCGAGGATCACTGACGTTGGCCATATTTCCTGAAATTTCCTAACACTTTGGAGTAAAGTGGCACTGCTCTGAGGGGGGAAAAAATAAGGAAATGTGAAATGAAGCACATTAAAAACAAAGGAAATTCCTCTGAATTTTGACATCTCTCGTAAGAAATTGCCAAGTCGCATTCTCACTAAAGGGAGACACAACACGAAAAGAGATCTCTGTTTTTTTGTCCGACTCTACGCGGACTTGGAAGGTTTTTTCTTGACAAACTGCACTGAACATTCCTGCAAGTTTACAGCGATACTTCTTAGTCCTCTGCAGAGGAACAGATGCTGTATGCGGTGTGCTGGATGAAGAAACCGTGGACGAGGAGGAAAAGGGAAAAAAAAGGAGGACTTTAATAATGTCTGTGGAATTTTGTACCGCGCTATGTCAAAGTCTTACATAAAGTAAAAACACATAATGACAAAGTGCTGGAGAGGCCTGAGCGACCACTTATTCGAAGGACGTTTTCATTCTGCTTTTAGCTTCCTTAAATCATTCTACCAAGTCTTACTCTATGACTTTTAATTAGCTGTTACTGGACGGTTTGTTGTTCTGTTTAAACGGTTTCCCAGGATTACATTTTTTTTAAGCTTCACATCGCCATTTTACTGCAATTTCTAGATGCTGCCTCGTAGTTTGAACTGAAAACCAGTGTTTTTGTAAGTGTCGATTTTATTTTGTCGAGGACGTAGTACGTGAGTACCTGCTTTCTTCTCATGATGACCTACTGCTTATTGTGAATGTTCCTTTTCTTAGGCACAAATGTTGATATCAAATTTTGTAAACAATTGTATTTCTATGTATTACCCAAGACAATTTGGCAGAGGTACTTCTAGCTAACTCATTAACTGATCCGTCCTTAAGAAAATCATGAAAGTAAAACCTTTAACAACATGTAGATAAAATCCATAAGCACTACTGTAATCTGTACTAATTTTCAATGAAAAAAAAAAAGATCTTAACATGTATGAAAGACCAAGCCTGACTTATCGGAAATAAATGCACAGAGGAACTGAGAAATATTTATGTTTTACTTCCACTTCAGTATTTATTTCCCTTCCCCATTTTCCATTTGTGTAATATTCTTCCACAGGATGTTTTTTGTATGTGTATGATTGACAGTATTTTTTTTTCCGTAAGTACGTTGTCATAAAAGCAGTCCTATTCATGGATTGTAAATCTGAAGTTGAATGTGTAAATAAATTATGTGGAATTAGATTACTACATACTTATAAGGTTACTTCTCAAATATGTGCATTTCATACATGTATTTAAATTGTCCAATTCATGTTTTATTCATTTTTGTTTTATTTAAGTCAGATTCGATCTTCCATATTTCTAAGACGTTTTGGCTATTGTCTATACATTATGTTCTGTTTTTGGATTATCCACGCAGCCGGTACCCAAATGCTTTGTTATCCCTTCCCCCATTTGAATACACCAAAGTCACATTTTGCAATTGAAATTTAGTCTCCAGAGTTTGCGTGTTCTCCCCGTGTTAGCGTGGGTTTACTCCGGTGCTCAGGTTTCCTCCCACAGTCCAAAGACATGCAGGTTAGGTTACTTGTTGACTCTAAATTGCCCGTAGGTGTGAATGTGAGTGTGAATGGTTGTCTGTCTCTACGTGTCAGCCCTGTGATAGTCTGGTGACCTATCCAGGGTGTACCCCGCCTTCGCCCCCCCCCCCTCCCACCCCCCGCGGCCCTGAATAGGATAAGCGATTACAGATAATGGATTGATGGCAATTTAGTCTCCATAACTACTACTAAGACCCTCCAATATTATGTTTTTTTTCATGCTGAAGGAAATCAAGGAAACTGCCTCCACCACTGGATGGTTGTTAGAGCAGGATTGACGCCAGTTCTTCACACAAAACATTACACGCCAACAGAGCGGCTGTGCGCCACTTTTAAGCTTTAATTAGCATTTAAGTTTTTGGTGTCAAAGTGGATGCAAGATTTGAACAGTGTTACAGCGGAGCGAAGCTGCACTTCTTTATCTTTAAAAAAAAATCTTCCCTTTCTCTCAAGACTTAAATCAGAAAATATAATTATTAAACAAAGGTGCCGGTGTTCCCCGTCGCTCTGTGATGCCACATGTGAAAGTCTTTTACTAGTTTTTTTTTTCAATTTAATTTATTTTTTATTTATTTTATTGCATATGTTGTTGGTTATTATTTTTGGACATATGAAATAGTAGTGGTTATGCCCCTCGAAATCAGATGCTACATCATGTGTTGTTGTTTTTTTTTTACTTTGTGGTGTTTATATTTACCCTCAAGACAGTAGTGAGGAGTTACTACAATTCAAAATCAGATTCACATCAGCATCAACAGTTTCAATCTCTCCTTTTGTATTTTACATCAATTTTAGAAGCAGTAGCGAATTATGATTTTTAATGTTGCAAGTGATTATTTTGTACATTCAGAAAAAAACATTCTTTGCACATTAGTGTTTCTTGTGGCTTACTAGCATATGCAAAGCTCAGTTCTGATGTTTTACCATTTCCCTGTAGATACATACTGCTCTTAAGTAATCCTGACTCTAGTGTTCTCTTACTAATTGATAGGATGAACCTAACAACAACTTAATGTGATGCAATAAAGTGGTACTGATGTTAATGAATGTCTAAATTTGTTTTGCTATTACTTCATACAGTGGGAAGTGTTGATAGTAGCATGTCTTTTTTTGTTAGTCCACTGTTGGTCAAGTTCAGAAATAATTTTAATCCTTTGAATCAACACATTGTCAGTGTTACACTCAATAATCCAAAGGGGCACGTGTGGCAGTGAGAGGCCGTACAAGCCATAATTCATTCTGGCTCTCACACACACATACATTCTCCTTTCACATACATATATTTTCACTCGCACATTAACTTATTTTCATGCTCATTTTTATATATATTCACTCACTCCTTCAAACATTTTACTCTCATATTCATATATTTTCTAACTAACACATTCATACGTTTCACTCTCAGATTCATACATTTTTAACCAAAACATGTTTCACTCATATTTATATATTTTTAACAAACACATTTATACGTTTCACTCTCACATTCATATGTTTTTAACCAACACATTCATATGTTTCACTATCATATTTATATATTTTTAACAAACACATTCATACGTTTCACTCTCACATTCATGTTTTTAACCAACACATTCATATGTTTCACTCTCACATTCATGTTTTTAACCAACACATTCATATGTTTCACTCTCATATTTATATATATTTAACTAACACATTCATACGTTTCTCTCATATTCAAACATTTTTAACCAACCCATATGTTTCACTCTCATATTTATATATTTTTAACTAACACATTCATACGTTTCACTCTCATATTCATATATTTAATTCACACATTCATACATCAAATACATTTAATATTATAAATAATATGTACTGTATATGTAAGAAAAAAATGTATGTGTGTATGTATGTAAGTAGAAAATACATGCATGTAAGAGAAGAATTTATGGAAGGCAGGTCATTTATCGCGCTGGGATTGTCTGAGAAGCTCGAGCAGGGTCACGATCAGCATGGAAGGGGGAATAGAAACGCGAGTACTGCAGCAAGCCGTTGGGGTATTTAGAAATATTTTATCCCCTCACATCCTTGTCCTCGTCCCTCGAGTGGCAGAGGGCAGGCTCAGCTGCACCCAATGCTCCTCACAGCATGGTGTAAAGTGAGATGAGAGCACTTTTCAGACCAAAGGCCTGTACTACAACACAGGATTTGGGGTTAGCGCGGTAACTTCAGTGCCTTGGTGTGCAGATCGTATCTTAATATTACACAAATATGAAGAAGTTAAAGTTATAATTCAGGCTAAAAGCAACACAGTTTAAACTGACTGGCTGTACGCTGTGGGTGCTTACCGCTTTGAATAGGTTTTAATATATATTTTTTTAATTTAATCTCAAGTCCGTTTCACACCACCGGAGTCCGGGACGCAGCTGGTAGAAGGCTGAAATAGTCATACACGCTACATCATTACCAAAGGGCATACAGAAGTGTAATTTATTCATCCCTTATGTTCTGAAAGCTTTTTATAATATCACTGTCCTATCTCGACGGCTATATCCGACTTTTGAGTATTACCTTAAATTAATAAGTCTGTTAATTTACGCATTCACATATTGGCAATTTTTCTTTTGCCAGTTGTCCTTCCTGCTTTTGGCAGCTTTAACTGTGTTACTTTAGTCTGTATTATGTGTTTAACTTCTTCGGATTAACGAGAAGATACCCTGGGTATGTTGAACTCGCTTCGTCGTACAGGCCTCTGATGTTCCTCGTCTACAAGCAGCATAATTCCTGTCCTATACTGTATATTGTGACAACCCTCTCCACCCTGTCTGCCTGTTACTTGTTTTTTTTTATGGCTGCTTTCTTTGCAGGTCCTGGAGCTGGGCGTGGCAGAGGGCCATCAGCAAACTGGCCACGCCTGGGCTCATCAACAACACTAGCAACGCCTGGGCACTGTGTGCCAGTGCTTTAAAACTCCTCTTGGAGCTCAGTTGCTGGTTCTCTCCTCCCTGAGAAACCCATTTGGTTTTTGGTTGATGTTTTTGCTCTCTGTTGCTGCATTTACACCCTTTTCCACTCATGGGCTGCAGTTGAAAAGTTTTTTTTTTTTTGCTTAAGAAGGTTCCTAACTGATAGACTGGCGACCTGTTGGTTGCTGGTTAAATACATCTAGTGAGGAAGAGTCCATGCTCTCCACCTTCCTCTCCCAGCCACCCACCAAAAGGCACAAGATGGCATGTTGGCAGAAAGCAGGCTGAGAAGGAGGAAGCCAGAGATGCTGCTCTAATGGAACAGAATTAGAAGTTCCTTGGCCTTTTTGCAGAGCTAGTAAAAAACTAAAACAAATGAAGAGCTTTGCATATGGATCACAGATGTGGAGTCCTGTTGTGTTAATTGAAAGAAATCAAATGCACATTTCTTAAGTTAATGCATGAAGCATAGTATTGAGCAACACATTGCTCCGATCCACAAACTAAAGCTACCCACGTGTCAGAGCTGTGCCTGGACACTGCTCTCATCACTGCCTAACTCGCTGTACTGTGCAATCCTCTTCCTCCCACCTCTTACAAGAATACTAATAAATGTCAGGAGCCCCTCTTCCAGAACTGTCGCCTCAAACACGTGAGATTTCTACTGTTCATACTAATTGTGTTATTAAAGCAGCTGTAGGCAGAATGTTTTTGGCATCATTGGGCAAAAACTCCATAATAACCTTTCAGCATATTGTAATTCAAGTGTTCTGAGAGAAAACTAGACTTCTGCACCTCCTCATGGCTCTGTTTCCAGATTTTAGAAAATGTAGACCGTGACGGGAGACTTTGGCCAATCACAGGTCATTTCAGAGAGAGAGAGCGTTCCTATTGGCTGTTCATCAGAAACTTTCTCATTTTACAGCTAAACAGTACACTACAATAGGTTTTATGTGAGAAATAGGCATTACAGTAACAGAATATTGATTCATATGTGATCAGCGCCGCCTAGTTTGACCATTCGATCGGAGTTTGTGACAGCTGCTCAGAGACAGCAAGGCTCCAGATCAGCTCTGATTGGTGGTTTTCTTCCAGTCTGGGAAATCTTGCAGATGCTGTTAGGAGCACCGGAGGACACAGAGGAACATGATATTTTTCAGGTTACCTGTCTCATGCACTACTGTCAGGATATATTGACTGTTTTATGAAAAATAACTTTTTTTTAAATCATATTTGCTCCAATCTGCCTACTCTAGCTTCAACTGTGATACACATGAGTAAAGGTAGAAGTACCCGAATCCAAAGTGACCGACCTACTCGTACAAGAGAAATACAATGACACATGAAAAAATGAGTCCAGCAACACATGTACGCTATTAATGCAGGCCATGTCCTATTTACTCAATACTTCCATTTACATCCAGACACTACATTTATTATTTAGACTAGTTTGCCTGAGTTTGAATAGTTGTAATACTTTTCCACTAATTTTACAGAGTGAATGAGTTGAGTGTTTCTTAGGCAGCCCATGGTCTTTGCATCTCACAGAATGATCCACTGTAATAAATATGACAAACACTGTGTGAGAGAAAGGCAAGTTCTAGATTTATTAATGTGCAACAAAAAAAAATGGGGATCCTCTTCCTCAGCCATCTCCAGGATGTGTCCAACAGTGATGCAGATGTTGTGGAGCACTGTACACACTGCAAAGACCTTCGGAGCAAAGGTGTGATCCACTTCCAGGGCTTTGAAGAAGATCCCTCACCACCTTGCCTTCATAATGCCAAAGGTCCTCTCTATAGTGGATCAGGCTCTGGCATGGTGAGCGTTGAAGCCCACCTCTACTCTTCTCCTCACTGGTTCCCGGCATGGGGTAATGAGGGTGACTGGTGCAGTCAGACATAGGTATCCCCCCACGATGAAGTAACCAGCTGGCGGGTAACAGCCCCTGACGAACATGGACTATTTCTTACCACCCTGGTGTTGTGGACTGATCCAGGGTAACCAACAACTGTGTCCAGGTATTTGCCAGTGCCATCACAGATTGCCTGAAGCTGGACAGAGTGGAAGAGTTTCCTGTTCAGGTAGTCTTGAGCATGGGGACCATGGGGGAGCCTTGAAACGGCACGTGCCATCCAACATTGGCTCCCACACAGTGGCTGAAGTCTGGGCTGTTGGCAAGATGTTGGAAGCCATGGCCAATTTCAGCACACTGTGCCAGTGTGGGGAAGTGGACCACTTTGTCTAGGACGGACGGGATTGAATCGCACATTCAATGTACAATGTCAAACACAGTCGTCTTTGGCGCATCGAGTACCAGGGAGACAACAGACCATGTGCCAGCCAGTAGACCACCAGGAGGATCTCCATATGCTGCACCCAGCCAGGGGTCTTCTCCCTCCTGAGAAGGATTATCAGTGCTTCAATAGATGGCCTACACAGGCGGTAGTCAAAATGCATGTCTTTTGATGCATCTAAATAGATCTGAACAAGAGGGACATTGGTGTTGGGGTTGGCATATATTTTGCTCCTCTCCTGTAAATTACAAAATAAAGTGTAAATACATTATTAATGATAATAATAGTAATAACTTTTTTTTGTAGAGCACTTTTCAAGCCTAAAGTGCTTTCCAAGGAAATTCACATCATTGACAGCAGAATAAAATGAAACATAAATAATTAAATTTAAAAAATAGTATAGGTGTAGCGCTTTCTGCACCTTTTCATAAAGGTAGCACCCTGTGTTCGTCAAACTTAATTCCCAGGTTGGCTTTAGTTAAACCCTTATTCCTGTTGTTGCTTTATTTTAATAACCCATAATTATTTCCTCCCTATTTCTTATATGTGACTGCACTGTGGCTATGTTTATACCTAATAAAAATCACAGAACAAATATGTCCCCAACAATTTACTCAATTTATTAACTAAAAGGGAATGATATCAAAAATATGTAAAATAAAAAAGGTTCACAATACTCTCAATAATAGTATACCAAGAAAATAGTACTTTGACCTTTGACAGAGATAAACAAGTCAGTATAAACCCAAATCAATCTTCTATGTTTCTTTAACCTTCTGGGGTCACTAGCATGTATGTCACCCTTTAATGTACTTGGTCTAGCCAAAAATACCATAAAACAACACCAAAGGATATGCAATGAACTCTTATGGTTTCTTTTACTTCACCAAAAATAACCTGGTGGGCCCACACACACACACACACACACACACACACACACACAAACACACAAACAGACAAACAGAAGCCGGCAAACAGAAAAGGACGATTAGTGAAGACAACCCCCCGTTGCAGGCCTGGCCGATGCTTGGGAACTTGGTGGCCAAAAAACGGTTGAGACCGTTTCGCTCTAACCGGCCAAAACAATAAGAGCTGAGTACTCACAGTAGCGTAGCAGAGTTTGTATCACAGAGTCCTAATGTTGCACCTCCAGTAGTGGTGCAAAAAGCTAGAAAGGCTGATAGCTGACCGTGGCAGTCCGACGGGCGAAATCTTCTTCCTCCCTCGCTGCCAGAGGAGCTACCAGGCTTTATCCAGGTCGTCTGGAGCGCTATCTGGGCAGTCCAGAGTGTCCTTCGGCGGTAGTTAGCTTGACTAGTTAGCTGGAAAGGCTAACAGCGCGATATCAGCTACAGCGTAGATAGTCACTTAATTACTCGCAATGTATACATTCGGCTTTTCACTGGCTTGCAGTCCTATGCTCTAGTTTCTACAGCACTATAACTTGCAAACACACTTTACACCGTAAATCTCTAATTACTACTTCTCTCAGACATCTTTTTCGTTCCACTCGCTTCTCTCCAACTCCTCCATTGCGCCGCTCCCTCACTTCTCTCGCTTGACCACCCGCTCCTCGCTTGTCCCGCCCCACAGCCAATCACAACCAGGTAAAGTGACATGACACATAAACAACCAATTACATGTAATAAAAATAAACAACGTAGGTTGTACTCAAAGTAAACCACATGCTCACCAAGTACACTGCAACCAACCTATTTAAAGTGACACAACATACTGTATGTGTATATTGAACTGAACATGTAAATATTTACCAAAACATATTTATTCTGAGCAGAACCACCAGGAAACTGGTAGTAGACCAGGAAACCAGCCACAATGGCACTCAGGGGCAGAACAAATTGCCCTGGGGCTACATAGGCAAAGAAACAAGCATATACTGTACATATTCAAACAATTGCATATGCACATACATACACAGTACGTCAGCACACAAGCATACACAAGACCCAAATTCAGCCGATTGGAAAAGCCATTCAACAAAAGTGAGTTTTAAAGGGACTGTTTGTAACTTTTTAAGCGTATAAATGTACCGGGTTGGGACAAATGCGCGCTCGCGTGTGTCCGGATCCTCATCTCCTCTGCCTGCTTGCCTGCACTCATACAGAGCGCGCAAATGTTCTCGCGTACTCGCTCCACCTCTAGACGTGAACGCATGCTCACTCCACACTGCAGGAGAGTTCGTTTAGCTCTGAGAATATCTAGTGAAAACAGTGGACGTTTGTGCAGAAATAAATGCTGCAGCTCCTCCAGACCAACAGAGGTTTCCCGTGTCTTGTGAAATGACGGGGCTCCGTAGCGAGAAACGTTGTCGTCTCGTTACCGACCGGGTGCCGGTGTCTCCCTGCTCTCTCCGACTGCGGGCGGAGAGAGCAGGGAGACACCCTGCGGAGCCCCGCTGCCTCAGCCTGCACTGAGGCAGGAAAAGCCAACACTAGGATCAGCATTGATTCATGGAGACCTTCGTCTGGTCAGCCAACATTACTGCCAAGCAGGTGAAATACAGAGTGATATTGTGGTTTTAGCTGACGTGTTGTACCTCACTGTTTTGAGCGATGCTCGTTCATGTCTTTTTAGAGCGAGCAAGCGCGAGCCCGACGCTGACTTTCGTTGACTTCAAAGCCACAGGTGTCGCTGTTAACAAGCATTTCTGAAAGTTACAAATAGTCCCTTTAAGACTGGATTTCAAAGTGGTGACAGATCAGTGGAAGATGTTCCAGAGTCGGGAAGCCAGTACTGCAAAGGTTCGATCACCCTTTGTTTTCAAACTGGTCTTTGGAACAGTTAAAAGACCCAGACTGGCAGACCTGAGGGGCCTGTTCGGACAGTAAGATATGAGGAGCTCAGTTATATACTCCGGTGCCAGGTCATTCAGAGATTTACATGTGATTAAAATCACTTTAAAATGAAATCTAAGAGAGACTAGGAGCCAATATAGAGAGGCCAGAATTGGTGTAATGTGAGAGAATCGCTTAGTTTGTCAGTAGTCTAGCTGCAGAGCTCCAAACAATTTTGAGCTGCTCTGTTGCTCGATTGTTTAAGCAGGTATACAAAGAATTACAATATCAAGACGGGATGATGTGAGAACATGTATAATTTTCTCTGTGTTACTGAAAGAGAGAACTGCTCTAATTTTAGAGATATTTTTGAGTTTATAAAAGCACGACTGGACTACTTTCTTTACATGTTGCTCCAGGCTCAAGTTACTATCCAGGACAACACCCAGATTTTTTGCGGCTGACCTTTACGTTAGGAGTAAGGGGGCCAAGGAGAGGCAGTATTTGATTTGAGATGTGGTCCGGGCCAATGATGAGTACTTCAGTTTTGTCAGAGTAAAGTTTTAAGACGTTTTGGGACATCCAACCTGTTCTGTCTTGTAGGCAGCTATGTAGGGATGCTAATTTATTGGTGTCAGAAGGTTTAAATGACAGGTAGAGCTGTGTATCATCTGCGTATCTATGGAAGGAGATGTTGTGTCGACGGATTATGTGTCCTAAGGGCAACATGTAAAGGGTAAAAAAGAACAGATCCCAGGATTGATCCTTGAGGAATACCATGATTAGTCTGTGCAGTTTTAGAGCTAAACTCCCCAACTCAAACAAAAAAATTGCAATAAGAGGAGGATTTTACAAGCTGGTTGATGGTATTAAACAGGCTTATGTTGGTTGGTAGAGATTGGCTGTGAGAAATACTGGTCCCTGGCTACCTTTATCTTACATTTGCGTGATGTCAGCAGGTCTTTGAGCAGCAAGTAATGAACCTGTAGTTTACTGGACTTCCACCGGCGTTCAGCTTTTCTATACGTTCTTTTAAGGCTACGGATGTCCTCATTCATCCATTTAGGCGGTGGTTTTATGTTTGGTTATTAAAGGAGCAACTATGTCAAGGGTTGTGTTGTTATTTCCTGTCTTTTAATTTTTTAATCTAATGCATGCATTATTGTTATGTAAGGCAAGTGCATGGGAGAAGTTCACCTTCAGGGCATTCTACCAGAAAGGGTTTATTTTAACCCACATCGGGATCTTAACCTAAAACCTAACCAAGTTTCTGGCAGAAAGCCCTGAAGGTGAACTTCAGCACATAGGAACACATTTGATATGCAGGAACAATTTCAGTAATGCTTTGATGGCGTGTTAAATTTAAGCATGCTCTGTGATCTATGTTTACCCATATCAGCATCCTCTTACCATTTGTGCACACAACGCTATGAGCCTCCGCAGTCGTACCCTCCTCCTCTGAATGACTACTTCTGATACTCCCCAGCTGTACTTTTATAGGCCACTAATTGAAATTGGCTCATCAGGATATACACTACTCAGCTGGGTAAATGGGTTATTGGCTATTTATTGAGTGCGGGAGTGTTGGGATCTTGATTATCTGATATCACATCCACAGCCTGTATCAACCATAACAACTTCAAAGCACAATCAAGTCAATATTTCAAGGTGTTAATGTGAGGGTAGGCAGTATGTTTTTGGCATCACTGGGCACAAATTCCATAATAACCTTTCAGCATATTGTAATTCAAGTGTTCTGAGAGAAAACTAGACTTCTGCACCTCCTCATGGCTCTGTTTTCAGGCTTTAAAAAATCTAGCCTGTGACGGGAGACTTTGACCAATCACAGGTAATTTCAGAGAGAGAGCGTTCCTATTGGCTGTGCTCCGGCTGGTGGGCGGTGCTTGGTATTTCCTCAACTGGTCTCATCATGGCTGCCGGGTCAAAAACTTTCTCATTTTACAGCTAAACAGTGCACTGCAAGATGTTTCTGAAAACATTTGAGGAGAGAAATGGGCATTACAGTAACAGAATATTGATTCATATTTGATCAGCGCTGCCTAGTTTGACCGTTTGATCGGAGTTCATGAGTGATTGACAGCCAGCTCTCATAGACGGCAGCTGGACGGCAGACTACAGATCAGCTCTGAGTGGACTGGTTTTTCCTCCGGTCTGTGAAATCTTGCAGATCCTGTTAGGAGTACCTGAGGAAACCAGAGGACACCAGAGGACACTACTTTAATGAGCCAGACTGGGAACTCCATATTTGTGCATCCTCTCTCTCAGTGGCCAATAAAGTATGAACACCTGTCACACAGAGCTGGTAATGCTAAACCATGCATGGAGTGAATCAATTCAAATCCCATGTCAACTTTTGTGCAAAGACAACAGTTAAAAGTATCGTACGTGTCAGAAATCTATCTTTACCGATAGTCTTCTGACACTTCTGATACTTTTAACTGTTGTCTTAAATGTCAGAAGACTGTCGGTAAAACCAGCTAAAGATTCATCTGCCATCCAACGTGTGAATGTCAGGTGACAACTGTGTGTTTGTTTTTCTTGTGGCTGGAGGGTGATGAAACCTCAAATCTGGCAACCCTTGAACGTGTTTAATGTGTGTCAGTGTGTGCGTGTGTGTATGTTCAAGCGCTAAAGTGGGATCAGTGTGTGTGTGTGTCTTAAATTAGCAGCAACTTCATAGCAAATGAATGCAGGTCGCGTTTCACAGAGGGGGGGGGGGGGGCCAAACTGAAGGTGAGGTACTCTCCATGATTCCTGATTTCCGGCACCTGCTACCAGTCCCCATTTTCTGTTTATTTTGTTTACCTTGTTTGCATTAAACCATATTTTGCTAATCATACTGTAGGTGTTGTTTAACTCATCTACTGTATGTTGCTTTCCCTGAGTCAGGGTTGTGACAGTGTGTATGTGTTGGCATGTATATGGAAATGTGTAGGCTACACGTGTGTGAACTTGGGTTATGTATCCTGAAGTGTGCCTGAGGCTGTTCTCTAATGTTGCTCTTCGAACAACACTAATGATTTATTTGTGGTTTGAGGAACTTATAAATACAGTAACAACAAGATGAATCAACCAGCCGCCTTGGGTTTCATTTTAGTGTTTATGATAAATGTCTGGTTATATGGTGAAATATGAATTTAGTGTGACGTTTCAGAGGGAAAACTGGAACAGAGATATGTTGTAATGCAAACCTCTTATCACCTGATATTTATCCCCTACTAACCCAGTGATCTAGATCCATGCAGGTGCTGTTTGGATGTCTCTCAGCGCGTGCACAGACACACACGCACACACACACACTTCCTGCTCCTGTGGGAAGTGTCTTATTACAGCTCTCTGAAAATGTAAAATAGTTACAGCCAGCACAGGTTTTTCAGTTTAAGACTGGACAAACATTAAACAGTAATAGCTGAACACAGGAGGATTGATCAAAAAAAAAAAAAACTGCACACTCTAATGCAATACAACAGCAAATACTACTGTGTTGAAGCTTTTAGCATCTATCTCTTTTGGGAACTTTGTATCATCGAGGTTGTCCAGTGCAAATGTAGGCCTACCACCACTTAAAGGTAGGGTCGACGATGTATGAAAGCTATCATCATTTGAAAGTATCATCGCCTCAGGAGCTCCGTCTAGTCTAGTTGTTGTCTCACAAAGATTTGTTCAAAATGTTGCTACTTGGCTTCCCCCTGACACCAAAAAGGGAGATCAGATGACCGCCGGCCCCGCTGGCCCCCACTGTGGCATAAAGTTGATTTTGAAGTTTTACTGGTTGTTTTTAAAAGATAAGTTTGACATTTTCGGAAGTAATGCCTTTTTCTTGCCAATTGTTAGATGAGAAAATCAATATCACTCATGTCTCTACACCACTGATTCTCAAAGTGGGGTCTGGGGACCCCCAGGGGTCCATGGCAGTCTGCCAGGGGGTCCGCAAAATAATTTGCTATAAATTGTGCTGTATCATTTAAAAAGTTCATATCTACAGATTGGGACCATTTTCAGCATAACAAGCACACTGTGTCTATTACTACCACCCATGTTAGCTTTGGGCCGATAGAAACTCTGTCTGAAGTAATATAGGCTTAATTACTATGATGTGTTTTGCAACACTGTCATGATAACTTCTGTTATGATTTTTCAGAGCTTTCTGACAATTATTTGATTAAGGAGCAATATGTTCATTGTTTTAAAGTTGAAGCACTCACTGAAAGTCAGCATTAAACTGGTCATTTTAAATGTGTGGATTCATTAGGACATTGGTATTAACATGATTCAAATTGAAAAATGTTTCTGTTTATCATTATCCAACAGGTCTGAAATATTTATGTCAAAAAGTTTTGCAACACAAAAAGTTCCGATGGCTAAGAGTAGTGAAAACCGGGACATTTGAGTGTTTGTCGGGACTCTGGACACCCAGCTTGAAACCGGGACAGCTTGAAGACGTTCCACGTCTGGTCACCGTAACCACAATGCAACTTGATGGCCGACAGTTCAGTTGGAGATACGGCCTAGCGGCTAATGTAGCCTCTAGCCTCAAACAGAGATGAGGAGCAGGCTTCTTCTAACTCCAACCCCCGCATTTTTTTTTCATTTTCAAACCTGTAGTCTTCAGACACAACCGACGCAGATTGAAGTGACATCACTTGAGGTAATTTATCGGATTTTTCACACAGCTCCCTCTGGAGCCGCAAAAGGCTTTATTCAACTTTTTTTTCACATATGCAGCAGTAATCTGCAACACCTGTAAACAGATTGTAATGTGTAAAATCTTCGGACAGATATGATGATCTTCTCACCTAACTTTCGGCAAGAACGTGAAAAGGCACATTTCCTGAAATATCTAACAATTTCAACTGACATAAAGCTATTGGCTGTTCTGGCTGAAACACAAAGGGGACTGAGTCCCGTTTTTATTGTGGCCCTTAGATTAAAGAATGACCTCCCTAATATACGAGTGCCTGCCAAAATTCTCAATGGCCATTTTTATTATTTTATTTTTGGACCAGCAGAACTATCTGTTACAGTATATACAATGCACATGTGCCTTTTAAACGGGTCTTCAAAATGATTCAGCAGTTTGATCAACTTGTTTTTAAACTTGTTTTGTCAGTTTTTTTAATCATAATGCTGAGTTTGGGATACATTTATTTATTTATTTTTAAATTCAAACCATGTTGGTACAATGCCAGTACACCACTTCAGCCACAGTGTGCTCTATAGTCCGAATTGTTAAGAGGCCCACATAAGGACCTGTGATAACGTGTCATCTGACTATGAACAGTTATTCACGTGAGGTCGAGAGGCCCTCAGTGTCTGAGAGGTGGAGGCCAAGTGTTCTCACATTTAAGTCCCTTCACACCCCACACATACACATAACACTCATCTCACCTCTCATTTCTCTCCCTTTCAACACCATCAGTTCTCTCTCTCTCTCTCTCTGTGCTTTATTATCCAGCAGCCATGGAGTCTTGTGCCATGTCAGTGTGGTGTTGACAACAGAGGGCAGGGAATCAGGCTTTGGGATGTGGAAAGTTTTCTGAAGATGTGCACACACATACACACACACATCAGTGATGAAGGCTGGAACTAGTGGAAGTATATTTAGAAAGATTACACCACGTCTTTTCACAGGATGCCACTTCCAAAGAAACCTTCTTTGATAGTTTGCATGTTAAATATAGGGGTGTTGTGGGTACAGTACATATGCTATTATTTAGCAGCAAAGTGGTTTATATTATAATTTAGATAACACACACATTCACAACTGTGATCTATCCAGCCCAGTCACCAGGAAAAAATGCTGATGTTGTACGTTTCTGAAAACCGTATACGTTGAATGTAGACGTTTTTGCATTCGGTCAGAGCAGGTGACACAGTATAGGGAGCGGCAGTTATTGAAAGTCATGTATTATGAAAGTCACCTGGTATGAAAGTTACGTGGTATAATAACGAGCATAACAAGTGAGGAAGTCCACTGATGTCAGGGAGAGGTGGTGGATGAGTCAAACAAACACAGGACTTTCACCCAGGAGACCGCTGTTTGTGTCCTGTGTGAAACCAAAAGTAAACATTGATTTTACACTTGATACATTACGTTGTTACGCTTGTTACGTAACGTTACATAAGAAAGTCAGCTACGGGTGGTAAGTATTTATGCTAGTTACGTAGGTACGTGTTCCGCAGTGTTGTTCCACTGCGTTGTTCCGTTGTTTTGTTCTGTTATCTTGTTCCATTAAATTGTCTCCGTTACGTAATTTTCTTTACGTTGTTTTCTTTACGTTGTTCCATTATGGTTGTTCCGTAATGTTGTTCCGTAACGTTGACTCCTTTCCGTTATGTTGTTCCGTTCCATTGTTGCGTTCCGCTGTCCCGTTCCGTTGTTCCGTTACATTGTTCCATTATGATTTTAACACAAACCATGATATTTGCCTAAATCTAACCAATCGTTTCACAACGTTAACCACGAGTCATTGTGCGTTTCTGGAAGCGTGATATGAGGCTGATATGAAACTTATTTATCTTCGATTCAGAAACGTTGACTTTCAACATATCCCGTGGTTTGCAGAAATGTCCAATCCCAACATTATTTTCTGGCGACTGTGTTGGATCTATTCCCCTCAAGTGTCAATATCTAATAGGTAAACATCGCTGATAAGAAAACGACAGTAATGTATGTCCAGTAAAAAAATAAATAAAAAATAACCTCCTCAGCTGACCTTCGTTCTCATGACTTCATTGGGATACTTTATATGTTGTTGGAGGACGGGGATCCCATTCTCCAGCCAGGTTTAGCAATCTGTGATCCCTGTATGGCCCAAAGGTTAAACTCCCCTTGAGACGGGGGAAAAAATCAGCAGCTGTCTCTCTCTCTCTCACTCGTCCCTTGGTGTTTGGCCTCACGCTACAATTCTCTCATGGTAAAGCCCCTCTGATCTCTGTTATGGCTTTCCCACAGTAGCGGACAGAGAGAAGTCGAGGCATAGAGATACAGAGATGGACAAACAGGCAGACCAGGACAGAGTGACGGATTTAAGTGACACAGTGAAGCAGGTAGAGGCAGTGGATTAGGAGGCTGCTGGGGGATTTCCATGTTTAGACCCTGCTGACTACTGCTGGCGTTCCCAGCCTCCTGAGAGATCTACCGGACCCCCCTCCCCCACACCTCCCAACCCCCCAACCCCACCCCCCAGCAGCTCGACTGTGGTGCAACATTAAAGGTGTTGCAGTTTCATTTGCTATTGCTACTGTATCTGTCTCTCTTCTCGCTTTATGACAAAGATTTGACCTCTGCAGGCTTCAGATATTCACCACTTTTTAACTGAAGCTACCAGCTCTCTTTGATCGCTCCGCTGGCTGCTGTGTCTGAACCACACCATGCACAGGAGTCCCCCCTCTGTGAATATGGCTGCTCAGCAGAATCCTACGTAAGTATGGGACTTCTTTTATCTGGGATACTGTAGAAATTATTCTCATGGCACTCGACACTGGAAGCAAATGGGTAATTTAACTCTAGAAAGCTTTGTGTTTTAAACCTGAAATACACAAAATGCAGCACAAATGTTCTTAGCTGTAAACAAGATTTTCAGTATGTTTCACTTTTGGGTGGAAAACAGCTTTCCGTAGATGCATTTTCATTTTCATATTTTTATGCCAACTTGAATTCTTGTTTGATTTCATCAAAATGCAGCTCGGCTCATAAGCGTTGTTTTCCACGGCCACAGCAATGCAGTTTGGAGCAGTTAAGTTTGGCCATCCACAAATAAAGCATACCGGCATTATTTTAGACATCACAGAGGTGACCTTAAAGCTACAGTTACTTACAATACATTTTATAAAGTTAATAATAAACTCTGCCTCCTTTTTAGTGCTCCTAATGG
Organism: Sebastes fasciatus; assembly: GCF_043250625.1. Classification (NCBI taxonomy): domain Eukaryota; kingdom Metazoa; phylum Chordata; class Actinopteri; order Perciformes; family Sebastidae; genus Sebastes; species Sebastes fasciatus. The sequence goes on from NC_133802.1 coordinate 6,575,795, forward strand.
TATTTCCACCACACCCCGAAGAAAAGCAATCAATCCGAGCCGAGGAGTCTCTAACGGAGCTGTCAATCACTGCTCGCGAAGGACGTGAACTCCGATCAAACTGTCAAACTAGGCGGTGCTGATCAAATGTGTATCAAGATTCTGTTACTGCATTGCCTATAGAGTGCTGATGCAGGGATGATGTATTTTTGGAGGCCAACCCGGAAGTTTGCATCGGAAGACCTAACTCATTTCCGGGTTTTAGGACTCATTCCTGTAGCACTCTTACAATGTTTCAGAAACATATTTCAGTGTATTGTTTAGCTATTGATATTTCCTCAACTGATCTCAACATGGCGGCTGGGTCACAAACTTTCTCATTTTACAGCTAAACAGTACACTACAAGATGATTCTGAAAACATTTTACATGAGAAATAGGCATTAGAGTAACAGAATATTGATTCATATTTGATCAGCGCTGCCTAGTTTGACCGTTTGAAGGTAGATGACATTAGGAGCACCGGAGGACACCGAGGCACATAATTTTTTATAGATTACCTGTCTCATGCATACAATGGAGCATTAGGGCCACATTGAGGGAAAACAAATCTGAGATTTCGAGAATAGAGTCATAACTTTACGAGAACAAAAAGTAATTTCCTTCTCCACAAAAGAGGCAATTTCCCCCAGGTCCGTGTGATTCTTTCTTCAGAATAAACACAGTTTCTTGCACAATCTTTTCAAGGTCTTGATACTGATGATAATGTGGTGCTACTGAGCCAAAAGATGAAGTATTTTGTTATTTGTGAAACCTTTACTAAAGTATAACTTCACAAGACGCTCCATGTTCCTCATTTTCACACAGGCGGCACGCTGCTCTATTTCCCCTCTAAAATAACGCGTAAAATTATGTATAATAATATAATATTATGACTTTATTGTCATAATATTACAACTTTTTTTCTCGTAAACCTATGACTTTATTCTCGTAATATTACGACTTTATTCTTGAAATCTCTGATTTTTTTCCTCAATGTGGCCCTAATACTCCGTCGTACATGCACTACTGTCAGGATATAGTGACAGTTTTATAAAAATAAATCACATTTGCTCCAATTCTGCCTACCGCTGCTTTAATATCACACATTTTACAGGAAAAAAGAAAGTCATCAATCATCATCATCGTTTGAAAAAATTGAAATCCTGCACATTCCACTATGTTCGGTAAATCTAAGAACAAGGGTGCCATATCTCACATCAAACTCTACTGTATGTCTGGCAAGCCACCCAGAAATCTGACCCGTGTTCGGTATTCTCAGACATGACGTGACCCAACCGCCACTACGGTAGATAGCCAAAGCAGCTGGGATGCAGAGTTATCAGGTTGTGTGAACATTCTGCAAAATGATTTTCAGTTGAGTCAGAAATAGTGCAACTTCCGATGCTGCTTGTCCACTCTTAGAACCAGGCAGTGGGACAAGTTTCCATGGCAAGACGAGTCCATGTGAAACTCTAAAATTAGTTCAACTCTCCCGGCTGCCCCCAGCAACTCAACACTGACACACACATGCACGTACTGTATGCAGAGGATGCACAGTGAGATTATAGAATCAAGTTTTTATGTGACATGTGTGTGTGTGTAGTTGTAGGTCGTCTGATAACTTTGAGGCCCTGGGATGCCACGAGCAGCTGGATTCGAAGGACAGCCGGGACTCCGAGGACCCCGGAGAATACTGTTACGGTACATCAGAGCCTCACTCCATCATCTGCCGATGTACTCATTCACCGCCGCCAATGTCACCACACTTTTATCCTAGGCCTCTCCGTCCCCTAAGAGCAGCCCTTGCTAGGCATAGAGCTAAATAATTTGTTCATCAACAATGCAGAAACTGTGGTATCAGCAGGCTCAGGCAGGAAATGGCTGGAAACCTCTATACGGTTTTCATCTATACGAGAACAGGTTGCTGTTAAATTTCTACGCCAATTTATTTTCTTTCTTGATCAAGTTGTTACTACAGTTTATTGCTTCAAATAAGACAAGACTGTCCAGATGTGTCTGAAAATAATTGGATAAATTTGGATTGGTTTGAAGTAGGGCTGTCAAAGTTAATGCAATAATAACGCGTTCACGCAAATTTGTTTTAACGGCACTAATTTCTTTAACGCAACTTGCGATTTTTAGGTGTTAGCGGGCTCAGTTTTAAAGCTAGCGTGAAGATACTGGTATCATATGAAACAGGAAAACCAAAACAATCCATTGGTATCTGCCCTTGTCGCAAAAGAGGCTAAATAACGCTCCGAAGTTACACAAAATTTTAGCAAGGAAAAACTGGCATTGTCTTTTTCAAAGGGGTCCCTTGACCTCTGACCTCAAGATATGTGAATGAAAATGGGTTCTATGGGTACCCACGAGTCTCCCCTTTGCAGACATGCCCACTTTATGATAATCACATGCAGTTTGGGGTAAGTCATAGTCAAGTCAGCACACTGACACACTGACAGCTGTTGTTGCCTGTTGGGCTGCAGTTTGTCATGTTATGATTTTAGCATATTTTTTTTATGCTAAATGCAGTACCTGTGAGGGTTTCTGGACAATATTTGTCATTTTTTTGTGTTGTTAATTGATTTCCAATAATAAATATATACATGCATTTGCACAAAGCAGCATATTTGCTCACTCCCATGTTGATAAGAGTATTAAAAACTTGACAAATCTCCCTTTAAGGTACACTGAGAATAGATAAAAAATGTGCAATTAATTTTCGATTAATCATAGGCAATCAATCGATTAATCGCAATTCAATATTTTAATTGATTGACAGCCCTAGTTTGAAGTCATTAAAGATGATCAATGTCAGGACAAAATTTCAATATTTGTTGAGATATTTCAGTTTGGACCAGTGGTCCAGAGCCTGATTCTGCCCAAGGTTTCTACCCGCTAAAGGGCAGTTTTTGTCGCATAACAATGAATGCTCATGGGGGATTTCCTGTTGGGTCTAAACCTGCTCTATATGAAAAGCGTCTTGAGATAACTTCTGTTATGATTTGACCCTATATAAAAATAAATTGAACTGAATGGCGGACTGACCAATCTTGCTATCCCTAGAGCCACAGCGCTAGCATGGCTGAAAAATCACATGACATTGTACGTACTGATGGTCATTTTTTGCCATCGGTGATTAAAGAATTGCAACCAAGATGTATTGAGCGGGACATTTTATGGTCTAAAAATACAGTCTTAATTGCTTCCTTTGTGATCTGTAAGTCCTTCTCACGGCCCAGTCAACCTTTTATTCCTCTCTTATTATATATCACTTTGACCTGAAGTCTTTTTGAACCTGCCATTCTGACCTCTTTCCCTTCCTGCCAGCTGTGCAGCTCTCTGAGTGCACCTCTTAACAGCAGATAAACTGCTGAGCATGTGTTTCCACATATACCTGACACAGTAATAAATCACACACCACCATATATCATGTTCACTTTTAATCCAAATAGAGATTCCAAGATCTCTGACAATGTCCGAGACCTTTGTGTCATGCTGGCTGAAAGAGAACTGCTTATGCATCATAATGTTTCAGTGCCCGCAGGGGAGATATGAATGTATTACTCACTGCGGACATGTTATAGCTGAGAGGAAGTTGTAATGCCAGAAATAGCTGTAGTGCCACGTTTTAGTCCTCTCTCTCTAAACACCGGATGGAAAATGTATACTGTATGATGAAAAGGTTTCACATTTCAGTCGTGGGCTATTATAGACAGTTAAATAATAGATGACTTTGTCCTTTCTTAGGTGGGTACCACCCTGTCCAGATAGGTGACACCTTCAACAGAAGATACCAGGTGGTTTCTAAACTTGGCTGGGGATATTATTCCACTGTCTGGCTGTGTCTGGACCTCAGGTAGGTTTAATTAGGGACTATACAAAAATTGAGGTGGGGAGGAGAATCTTTTATTTCACTTTGTAAAAAAGCAAGACCCTTGGTAGTATTAGCATTTTCTTTGGACCCTCCTCTTGACGTAGAAAAGTAATCTGATTTGAATGTTATTATATTAATGGTATATTCACAATTACCAGTGTGTATATTAGAATTGGAATTAGAAATTGATTGCAAACATAACAAAACTATGAACATTTCAGCCATTCTCTATTTTTGAATAATAAAATGGCTGAGCTTGAATTAATGACCAAGCGCTCTTTGTTTGCTCCACTTCCTGTTTTGTTTTTCAAAAGTCTTGGTTCTCATTGGTTCACATTGCCTGCTATATGTTTCTCAAAGTTGGGAACACATGTCTACATTTATGACTAGGTTATATAACCTGACACCACATTCATTACATTCGGATTAAAAAAGACAATCTTTGGCACAAAATTACCTACAGAGTGTTTTTTAGAACCTCCTTGGCACCCACAATTGACTGGTTTAATTCTTAAGGTGTTTTGTTTTGATCCACACTTGTTTTGAGCACTGTTGCGATCTCTTCACCTCACTGATCCTAAACACTGGACCTTTAAAGGGAGATTCGTCAAGTATTTATAACTCTTATCAACATGGGAGTTGGCAAATATGCTTGCTTATTGAAAATCAATTAACAACACAAAACAATGACAAATATTGTCCAGAAACCCTCAAAGGTATGGCATTTAGTAAAAAAACAAAATGCTCTGACTTGCCCCAAACTGCATGTGATTATCGTAAAGTGGGCATGTCTGTAAAGGGGAGACTCGTGGGTACCCAGAGAACCCATTTTCATTCACATATCTTGAGGTCAGAGGTCAAGGGACCTCTTTGAAAATGAAGTTTGGAGCATTATTTAACCATACAAAGCAACAAGCTAATGTGACATACCAATGGATTCCTTAGGTTTTCTAGTTTCATTCGATAGCAGTATCTTCACTAGCTTTAAAACTGAGCCCGCTACAACCTCAGAAAGATTGATTGTATAAATGCGTTATTATCGCATCCAAGCAGATCTGATCCGGTGTCTGTGTTGGCAGGTTATGTCGACGTGTTGCCGTGAAGGTGCTGAAGAGCGGAGATAGCTTCACCCAGGCAGGACAAGATGAACTCGCTCTCCTACGATGCGTCAGTGACCCGTTTGTTTGTGTTTCTCCTCTCTAACATGTCTTACTCTGTCTGTCAAATGTTATGTCTCTTGATTTTTGTCTTTGGTCAATTCTAAATTGTAATGCATTCTCACATTCCCTTGTCAACCATCTCCCTTTCCACCTCCTTTCTGTCTACATTAGCTATTTATAAAAATGCTTTCCCTCTTTATTTGTCCCCCTGTCCTTTTTTTTGTCAGCCTTCTTACTCTCACCGCTCCCCCCTCCTCTTCTCTCTTTAATCAGGCTAGCGGTCCTACGAGCCGTCATCCCTCCAGTCAAAGGATCGTTCAGCTGCTGGATGAGTTCAAGCTGGCCGGGGTCAATGGGGTCCGTATCCTTTTTACAGACTATAATATCTTGGGCACGCGTTCTAAACCTGACACCGAAGACTGGAAAGCTCTCACGTGTGGAGGTTTATGCTTGTGTGTCTAAAAGATATATATATATATAGTATATATATACATACAGTAAATACTGTATATATATATCAAATGGTCGGACATCAATATTAACTTTATGATGAATACATCTCATACATGATTTACTTCTGCAAACTCTAAAAAGAGCGTTGTTTTCAGAGATGTAACAGTAGATAGCATTATGTTGGCTCACTGAAGACAGTATTGCATTGCATCATACAGTGAATACTGCTATAGCCAACAGCTTGCAGACATGTAACTGACCTTAATGCCTGGTGGTTAGACATGTGTCTGGTGCTGGAGCTGTTGGGGCCTGACCTGAGAGGCTGGCAGCTGTGTTTTGGGAATCCTGGACTGACGCCGCATTCGGCCAAACAAATACTTACTCAGGTAAAGAACCGCGGAGACCGAAGGTATTAAGATCATGCAAACACATATCTTCATTTAAAGCAGCAGTGGGTAGAAATGGAGCAAATATGATTTTAAAAAAGTTGGTTTTATAAAAACGGTCGCTATATCCTGACAGTACTGCATGAGACAGGTAATTTGACCGCGAGGAAAACAATCAATCAAAGCTGAGCTGGAATCTTGCCGTCTATGAGCAGCTTTCAATCACTCGCGAACTCCGATCAAACGGTCAAACTAGGCAGCGCTGATCAAATATGAATCAATGTTCTGTTACTGTAATGCCTATTTCTCTCCTCAAATGTTTTCAGAATCATCTTATAGTGTACTGTTTAGCTGTAAAATGAGAAACTTTGCGACCCGGCAGCCATGTTGAGATCAGTTGAGGAAATACCAAGCACCGCCCACCAGCCAGAGCACACTTTCTCATTTTACAGCTAAACAGTACACTACAAGATGTTTCTGAAAACATTTTATGCGATATAGGCTTCAGAGTTTGACCGTTTGATCGGAGTTTGCGAGTGATTGACAGCTGCCTCTGTTGAATTAACAGCCAATAGGAACGCTCTCTCTTTGAAATGACCCGTGATTGGCCAAAGTCTCTAGATTTTTTAAAGCCCGAAATCAGGGCTATGAGTAGGTACAGAAGTTTAGTTTTTTCAATATGCTATATAAATATGCTGAAAGGTTATTATGGAATTTTTGCCCAATGATGCCAAAAGCATTCTGCCTTCTGCCACTTTAAATGGAACAATTTGGTGCACTTTAGATGCCGTTTGTAGACTCAAATTAATATCTATGCCCAGTTTAGTAACAATTGTCTCCCTTGAGGTTTATTAATAAAAAGTTCAATATTTTGGGAAACATGCTTATTTTCTCTTTTGCCAAAACGTTCAGTGTTTCCCACATTGTGGATTTTGCACAACTGGAAACCAAAGGCAGCTGATAAATATGTGGTTAGACTGCACAATTATTCTGTTTTTCTTTTGTTTGTTTTCTCTCTAGGTTCTGCAGGGCCTGGACTACCTTCACACTCAGCGTAAGATCATCCACACAGACATCAAGCCTGAGAACATCCTGCTGTGTCTGGAGGAGCAGTTGCACAAAGTACCAGCAGGGGGCAGCAGCTCCTCCTCTCTACTGGCTGGGAGAGAGGCCAAGTCCACAGGCACAGTATTTTTTACAGCTACAGATGCTGGAGATTGTTTAAGAGTGGACTCTCAAAGCTGGACAGTTTACAGCTGAGCTGTCTGAGCGGCCGTGCAGGGTTCATCACATGTGTGTACAGAGCAGATGTACTTGGAGCCAACTTGTGTGCTAATGTTCGGCTTTTAATATACAGTTGTTCTGTACACCTGTAAGGCCTACAGTATATTGTAAATGTTAAGGACTTTTTTATATTGGTATCTAAAAAATACATATTTTATTATCTAGGGGTGTAACGATTCATTTACTGCCCAGACATGTTTTTTCCTAAACCTAACTAAGTGGTTTTGTTGCCTAAACCTAAGCAAGTGTATTTGTTAAATTCACAACATTAAGCATGTGTTTACTGCGTCCGAAAAGTGACGCCAAGGGGTATAACAAAGCGTCATGACGAGTTGGGATGAGAATGTATTGCTTTGACATGTAATCAAGCAAATGCATCCTAACCAAAATATCAGACATGGACAGTTAGAATATCTTATACAAATGTGTTTCTTGGAATGAATAAGATGTTAATACATGGTTTCTTGTTGTTTCTTTCAGAGAGGGAGCAGGTGAACCCATACAGTTTAAAGGAAATCAGAGTGAAGATTGCTGACCTGGGCAGCTCCTGCTGGGTCGTGAGTAGTTAATCTACACTTTACACGCAGACATTATAATGTTGGACATATTACATTAGCCGAGTTCTGAAATTGCTTTAAATTTCTAGACCTACAAGAAGGCTCCCTCTTTACAAGACATTTGGTCTCATATGGTCTCAAAGCCGCTGAAAACCTGATTTCAAAGTATGTCTCTGGAAATAAAACACAAGCAACAATTCAAGTTTAAAAGTTTACTCATTTTTTAGAATATAGTATTTATTGACTATAATCAATATTTTTGTAATAGCAATGTATCAGATGACAATGTGAAAACAATTGAAATGTGAAAGGGTTCAGTCATAGTGATGAATCTACAGAGGTTCTCTCTCATAGCATTGTTTTTGGCTGCAGTAGTCAGCTGTTTTCAGTGAAAAGCTCTAAAAACCCACCGTACGCTACCTGCTTAGCAGCAAACAAACAAAGTTAGAGACTAGCTGGTGAACATGTACTACTAGCTTGTCGCAAAGGAGGCTGAATAATGCTCCAAACTCACCCTAAATTTTTGGCGAGGAAATACTGGCATGACCATTTTCAAAGGGGTCTCTTGACCTCTGACCTCAAGATCGGTGAATGTAAATGGGTTCTATGGGTACCCACGAGTCTCCCCTTTACAGACATGCCCACTTTATGATAATCACATGCAGTTTGGGGGCAAGTCATAGTCAAGTCAGCACACTGTTATTTGATTTCTAAAAATCAATATATACATACATTTGCATAAAGCAGCATAGTTGCCCACTCCCATATTGACAAGAGTGTTAAATATTTGACAAATCTCCCTTTAAGGTACATTTTGAACAGATAAAAAAATGTGCAATTAATTTGGGATTAATCTGGATTAAATATGGACAATCATGCGATTAATCGCGTTTAATTATTTGAATCACTTGACAGCCCTAATAAATACACATATGCTCTAAAGGAAATAGTTGCTAAATATGGAAGCCAAAATTCCATTGTATTTATGCGTTTTATTCATGTATCCAAGGCCTTTGACAGAATGAATCATTAAAATTTTTTCCTGAATTTGAAGATGAAGTATATACTTAGAAACACCAGCCTTCCGGTATTCCCTGCAGACACTGCAGGTTAAAATGGGACAATGTTGAATCTGCCCCGTTTCATGTAAACAATGGTGTTCGCCAAGGTGGAATTCTGTCTCCTATTTTGTTCAGTGTGTATATGGATGATACATCGAAACAATGGAATGGGTGTAACACAGGCCGTCTTGTTGGAAACTCTGTTATCAATCATCATATGTATGCTGATGATGACCTGGTAATTCTCAGTCCATATAGTGCTGGGGTGCAGCAATTACTGAAGGTGTTCTCACATTAAAGCAAAGATTTAATGACCAAATACTGTAATGTCATGATAGTCAGAAGAGAGGATAACAAAGTAGTTTTTTTCTGGTGTTTCACCGGTACGATATTCCTTTCATGACATGCAAGGAAATAAAATAACCTGGCCACTGATATTTGAATGATGACAAAGATATCTATCGGCAGTGCTGTAAACAATATGCTCAAGCAAATATGTTGCTTCATAAGTTTAGTATATGTTATGTCAATGTAAAATGTTTATTATTCACTATAACATTCTGCACACCTATGTATACACAGATCATCTTTGGTGTATAGCTACAGGAAAAGTAGTATACGGAGGCTCATGGTGGCTTACAATGCTGTTGTGTCCTCTGGTGTTCCTATGTGTGACACACTTCTCAGACATCTGATGTACAATTTTGTGTGTCGCTTGGATGAGTCAGAGAACAGCATCATAGAGGTTTTAACCAAGAGCTGCACTCGGTTCTCATCCAGGCTCAGAAAACACTGGCAAAATAGCCTACATATGAATGTTTTTTTTAATTGAACGATGAATTGCTGTGGTTTTATCTTGTATATTTTCTTTTCTTTTATTACTATGGACCCTCCTGCGAGTCTGAAATAAACCCAAATTTGTTGCACATAACAACAGACTTAAAATGTTCTGTCTGTTATGTCTCTCTCTATTTCGTGGCCTGTAGTACAAACATTTCTGTGAGGAGATTCAGACCCGTCAGTATCGCTCACTGGAGGTTTTACTGGGATCTGAGTACGGCCCGCCTGCTGACATCTGGAGTGTCGCCTGCATGGTGAGTGAAAACCAATACGATGTTTACAATGTGTGAACTATTCAAACCCAAGACTCCATGGTTTCTTTGGCAGCACCATTCCATAAAACAGAAATAAAAGTCTTGTGAATCATATCATACACATTCATTAGAATTTAGAATAAAGTGAATTAAAATTTTTTTTTTTTATTAAATCAACTTTCTTTAATGAATATAACTTGTCGGTCTCATCAACATGAATAATGTGGGGAAAAAGTAGTATACTTCAAGTTTATTTTATGAAGTCAAATTAAGTAAAGTTCAAGTATATTTTAAGTATACTTTATGAAGTAAGTATACTAATATCAATGTACTAGTAGTATACTTGTAAGTGTACTACTTCAATACTTATTGGGACTAAATTGGCCCACTTTTTAGTTTATAAAAGTATACTTTTAAGTGTACTTTAAGTGTAAGAATAGTAAACTTTGAGTACACAACTAGTTTACATCTAAGTTGTATTTTGTACTGCAACTATATTATCAAGTGAACTATACTACAAGTGAACTTATAGGTTTGCTGTTAGTTTACTAGTTATTATCAACTACTAACTACTTTATCTAACTTTTTAGTTTATGAAAGTACACTTTAAAGTATACTCTCAGTAAATTACAATTTTATTACTTTTTACTGCAAGTATACTTGACTTGATATTTTGTGATGAGATTTAAAAAAAAAAAAAAAAGTTTTTCTCACACGCCTCCATGGTGAACGGAAAATGCGAAAACGTAGAAAATTCTTGAAGATTTAAAGTAAATTAACATCAAAACATACGTTTGCAAACTATCACACCCTCTAATAGGCTACAAAAAGTAAGCATAAGCCAAGTATATTTAGACTTTTCTGTATACTTGTCAGTAGAAGCCAAGTATACTTAAGTTTTAAGTTTAAAAGAAGTATACTAATAGCACACTTGAATAAACTTCTTTTTGGTAAGGGGTATTACATTCTTTATTCCTGTGAGAGTGTTGTAAGTACAAAGTTCAACATCCTCATTTGGATTCATCCTCTGACAATTATTACGGTCTGTACAAAAGTATGTGTAAAGTCAGTGGATCACCAAATTGTATGGCAATCCATCCAACTGTTGTTGAGATATTTCAGTCATGCCGCTAGCATGGCTAAAAAAAAAAACCTGTAGCCTAGCCTTTATGATGCAGACATTAAAAAAACAAGGCTGGAGTCTCCAATTAGTGTGGTTGATATTGGTCCTCTTTTTAGATGCTTCCTTGGCCACACATCTCACCATTTCATTTCCTCTTGCGTTCTCTCAGGCCTTTGAGTTGGTCACTGGAGACTCCCTGTTTGAACCCAAAGCTGGCGAGTCCATTTCCCTGGAGGAAGGTACGTTTAGTACAATGTGCTGACACCGGATTAAATGAGATTACACTGTGTGGCTGCATTGTAATGATGCAATGTATGCTAATGTGTACTGTAAATTTGTATATCTCATGCTTGCATGTGTGTGTGTGTGTGTGTGTATGTGTTCCCATCCACCTCAGACCATATAGCTCAGATCATGGAGCTGCTTGGTAAAATCCCACCAGTTGTTGCCTTGTCGGGTAAATTCTCTGCAGAGTACTTCAGCCGCAGAGGTAAGTCTGCAACCACACTTCATGGTTGACGTTAGCTTCACTGATCAACGACTCACATGACTAGTGACTCACGGGACTGACGATACCGACGTGACTCAAGACTGACGCAACGTTACTTTTAGTTTCAGACGGGACCTTCGACCGACCGTCGAATAACACCGCGGGTGGGTTTACATTAGAGTGAGTTGAAAGCCTGGTTCATCACATACTGTTGCTAAAGGGTACCTCCATGCGTCGGTTTCCAATCCTAAGGGGCACTGACCAAACGGCGGTATTTGGCGGGTTGGGAGTGAGACAGGTTGTTCTCGTTGTCGGCCGTCATTTTGAGGGACAGGTTTTTAAAAATTCTGTCGTAATCTATTATTACCCGTCATTTAAATTAAAAAATTTTTAATGACAATAATACACAGGCCAATTTAAAGGCAGAGTCTATGACTCTAATCCAATGCGCTTTTTGTTAAATTATACCAAATTAACGGGGGGGCTTTTATTGTGAAGAATGTAGGAAATTAAATGTGTTTATCACCGTTTTATAGCCGCATCTTCGACCACACAGAGCCATGATTATACACACCCTCTAGCTAGCAGGTATCTCTGTTGTAATGGAGACGTAAATCCCTGCTGTGTTAGGCTGACGCCAAGTCATGTATGGAAAAACCCTACAAGACACTGGAACTTGGCTTGTGTCTTGAGGAGTTGTAGCATTTATTCACATTCACATTTATATTAGTTATGGCTGACTCCATCTCACCATCACTCTGTCACTCACACACACTCCCTCGTCAAAATGACGGACGGTCTTCAGATTTTTCCGTCACTGATAAAGAAAATTCAGTCAATGATGGAAAATATTCAGTTAGCGCAACCTCTTGTGATAGTATGATTTTACTTTTATTGATATCTTCCTAGTAAATCATTTCATAATTGCTATTTGTGAGCACCCTTGTGTAATACTGGTTGCATGTCATTCAGGTGACCTGCGTCGTGTCGGTGCACTGAGGCTCTGGAGCCTCTATGACGTTCTGGTGGAGAAATACCACTTCCTGTTGGAGGAGGCCACTGGATTCTCAGACTTCCTTCTTTGCATGTTGGATTACCATCCGGAGAGGAGGGCCACGGCTGCACAGTGCCTCCACCACCCTTGGCTGTCCTCCTGATAACCTCCAACAGGCTTCGTCCCCATCTGCAGTCCTCACAGCCCGATGCTGTCAGCAGCTCGACCTGGCCGATTTCAGGACATACCAGCCACAACCTCAATATGTGAGATGTTAAAAAAAGCACAGGGCATATTTGAGTATTTTATACTAGCGGAATCCAAAGAGCTACTTAGAAGACTGTTTGTATTTCACTGACTTTGATTTGTGAATTCCTGTGGAATGTGGTGTTGTCATTATTCAACACCAGATAGAGGTGCCCCGTTACGCACTTTATGCTGCTATGGCTTTTGTTTTTTTACATAGATCTTCTCTAGTGTAGCTACTGTAAGTCTTTGACTGCCAGACCTTATATGAGTCATATAAGTTGCAGAATATGATTCTGTATCATCTCTTGCTACACTGAGAGGCCTGACACTGCTAACCAGTGTGAAGTTGTCAATCTGACGCAAACTTTGAGTGCAGCTATTATTCTGTGTGATTGAATGTTAGTGATTAAAATGATTAAAAAAATGTATACATTTCATGATCTTTCATATTGTATGTACTTTAATGTTGCTTTTCTTTTTGAACAGTGTAATGAAATGTAAGTCACATTAAGTCAACTTTATTCATATAGCCCAAAAACTACATTAACATCTGTACAATATACAAGACCCACAAGATTTGGATATGGAAAACCCCATAAAACCCTTTAATCATAACCATAAACTTATTAGGGACACACTGCTTTTTAAAGATTTATTTAAAGGTTATATGGAGTGCACCAGGGATGACTTATTTTGTAAGCCAGGAAGTTAGAGACCCCCTGGGTTCCCTCGACAAAAAAACAATGAGATTGTTCCATTGGGTTTTGGATTATTGCAGAAAATAAGCTCTGTGACAAACACGTTTTGTTCAGCAAGATAATTTTCACAAATGAACACCACTTTATGATTTTTGAAGTGTGAATGCAATCAACATAAGTAAAAAACGAACGTTAGTCTATAAACAAACTGCACCACGGTCGCACGAGCTTGAGTATACACAACGAGGCTGTAAAGGCGGACGAGTTGCCGTGACGACGTTTAGTAGTCTCATTTAGCCTCTTGTTAGCAGCCGCCTTTTTTAAGACACATAAAAGCTCCATAATTCATGAGTTGGGTATCTATTGATGTATTTTATATCGTAGAACAAAATGTTAAAATCTCTTCAGCTTGTGCTAACCTTATTTCAGGCTTCTACCCAAAAATCCATTAAAAAAAAAGCATGGACTTTCCAGACGAGGGAACCGGAAGTGCTTAAATGCTAACTCATTTCTGGGTTTTAGGACTCATTCCTGTAGCACTCTATTGAGAACATTTAGACAAATAATTAAAAACAAAATAATACATCCACAAAGCTTCTAGAAAGGTGCCGAATAAAAGTATTGCTATTGTTCAAAAAACTTTTAACGTGTTCAAAATGAATGTTTTATTTAACTTTGTGGAAGATGTCTAATGTTTGGTTCCTACTTCTAACAAGGCTTGTGAGCCAATAGTATAGCAACATTATTGTGTGGTATCTCTGTGTTGCCAGTGATCGAGTTGCCAGTTAGTGTGGGAAAAAATGGCAAATGGGTTGACACTGGTGTCTCCATCAGGCTGCAGAATACATGAATATTTACTATGGAAACAAGTGACAACTGACATTAAAATAAAATATCCTGCAACTTAGTGAAACACCCAACCATGTAAATATTAATGTAAATCAGCTTTTATTGTCACATATTGTATTGTACACAGCACAGCACATAGTGTAATTCAGTCTCTGCATTTAACCCATCCTGGTATATTAGGAGCAGTGGGCAGCTACTATATACAGCGGCCGAGGAGCAGTTTGGGGATCTGGTGCTTTGCTCAAGGGCATCTCTCCAGCTACCAGTCCACAGTCCGTACTTGATCCGTTCGGGGACTCGAACGGTTCCCAAGTCAAGTCCTTATGGACTGAGCTACTGCCACCCCCCTTATAACCATCCTTTATAGATTGACTATTGTGCTATAAGCACCCTGAAATTGCTATTTGACTTTTTTTGTCTTTGTTAGTTTCATGACCACATTTATTTATCACATGCTACCTTTATTGTAGTTCAGCTTCCTCTAAATACTTCACATAACAGCAACTTTCTCAGGACCGTGATTTTGTCCTATTAGCCTATTATAACAGGCAATCAGAGTTCAGACTATTGGTAACATTAGCTCCTTTATTACTGATACAGTTCATTTCATTCCACTTTCATGCACCATACAGTACTGTATATGAAATATTCTCAAACACAACTACTTTACTACTGTATATTATATGTTGAATCTCTTCTGAAGCAAAGCCTTTGAGGTGTAAATTTCAGATCAGATAAAATTGATCATCATCAGACTAAATTCACCTGATAAGTATAAACTGTGACCACTATGTTTGTTATGCTACGCTGTATTTTTACCCATTTGAATTACTACCAAGAACACCACTCAGAAGACATAACTGCATATAACACTGTTAAGTGGAACAGACAAGGTTGAAATCAAATAATGGTGACTTGACCTTTAGCTGGAGACGATACCCCTCTTTCATTCTCCTTGTTTCCAGGAAGACCTTAAGCATCAAAGTATGATTTGACTTGTCCTTATTAAAAAATATTACAATAATCTCATCAAGGTTATGCTGTCCAGAACTAAAGTTGTTGCCTGTTGGGCTGCAGTTTACCGTGTTATGATTTGAGCATATTTGTTATGCTAAATGCAGTACCTGTGAGGGTTTCTGGACAATATTTGTTATTGTTTTGTGTTGTTAATTGATTTCCAATAATAAAAATATTATTTGTATTTGAATAAAGCAAGCATAATTGCCCGCTCTCATGTTGATAAGAGTATTAAATACTTGACAAATTACCCTTTAAGGTACATTTTGAACAGAAAAAGAATGTGCAATTAATTTGCGATTAATCATGGACAATCGTAATTAATCACAATTAAATATTTCAATCCATTGACAGCTCTATTAATTAGTAATTAGATAATAGTTAAGTTGATGATAAATTCCGGCATATCAACCGATCCAGCTGTAGGCTCGGCACTCCACCAGTGGGTTCTCTTTATAAACCACTGTGTAACCACACTGTGTCCTGATCTGACGACACTTCCTGGGCCAGGAAGTGGGCTTCATTGGCCTGTAAAGGACAGAGAAAAGACAATGATAGGAGAGGTTAGAATATGAGAACTATTCACAATGACAGAATTCCCATGAGCAAGGCTTTACATAATTGAAATCAATTAATATGACCTGAAGTGAATAACAACACTCACGCGAAGCAGTAGAAACCAAAGTCGTGACAGAAGCACTTGTCACAGCCTCTCTGGAAAGATTCTCCTGGTTTGTAGTGCTTGTCTCTATATGAACAGATGCCTGTGGAAGAAATAAGCACCACAATGACATATCCATCTCTTTTGGGTCCACATTTTTTTCCTTTCCAGTTCCAGGTATGACCCTTCTAGGTGAAAGCATTTATCTTTTACAGGAGGTTACCTCAAAACTTTGCAGATTCTATAAATGTCTGCCGTCGCGGCAAAATAAATAGAGCCCTGCTGCAAGAGGTCAGGCACATTAATGTCTAAATCTAGCATCCTCCCATTCCTGCAGGCTGCGGGTGCTATCCCCATGGGGGTTAGTCAGTCACCTTGCAGAGGGGGATCAATAGGAACACTCTGATCTGCTGTGAAGAGCCCCATGGGTCTGAATGCAAGGTCAGGGTATAGAGGACATGGTTTGCGGTCAGCCAGTTGGGGTTGGTTTAATGGCTAGAGGTAAGTCACAAGTGTTGAATTATGCTCCCCCGGGCGGAAAGTAGCAACGCCTAGGACTGTGCTGTGGGCACACAAACAGGGAAGCAGAAGTAGTTCTTACCTTTTTTGTGGTACAAGGAGGCTTCGGAGTATCCGGTGCTCAACAGGAGGATGAGGGACAAGCAGAAAGCAAACACCAGGGATAGAGAGCATCCATGAATGTTACTTATTGAATGTAACATCGTAAAAAAAAATATATTATTTATTTAGTCTTCCAACCTGTTTTTGTAAAAACTAATCCTGACTTTCACTAGTTCAATTGTCAGTCCAGTAAAGTCCTTGTGATGGCATAGTAGACACTGGCTAATATTTATAGTCTCACATCACTACTGGGCAGAGAGAGAGAGAAAGAGAGAGAGAAAAAAGCATCTCCACATGTTTAGTTCCCTGGTTTCTTCCCAGCGTCCAACTTTTGTTTCGGAGCGAGGTGTGTATAAATAAATACTACCTTTGGCTCTCGCTCGGTGCGTAAGCCTGCGTGGGTGAGAGGATGGCCGGCGCTCCAACAGGATGGTCAATCGGTTCAGTGGTTCAGTGGTTTGACCAGCTTTTCGGGTTTCTCTCGACATCTTTTCTCAGCGTGTTTACCATCTACACCACTCAATTTATCTTTAACATACACATTTCTCCTTTCCCCTCTTTCTATCACCCCCACCACCACCACCTCCCGATACAAAGATGCTGACTATTAAAGTTAAACCTATTTTTATGACTGCTGACATTGTCGAAAAACAACTCTTTGTGCTGACATTGTCCCTCGTGTGAAAGGAATTGGTTCAAGTCAAATGATCACAAAACTGCGTTCTAGAACATCAAAAATCCATGAAAAACATTACAAACTTCAAAATCTATTTTTCTCTTATAACAATAAACTTTGTTTTTTCCATGATATTTCATATTTATTTGAGTCATTTCCTGACTAAGTTGATTAGCCACACTATTTGACCATTTTTTTGGGGGGGGGATAAATATCTTAATTTTGTGCTCAAAGTAAAAAAAAAAAGGATGTTGTTAAAATGTGAATATGACATATGACTATAGTAGAAGCTGCAGGTCATTCGTCATCCTCCAATCTTGCACAGAGCTCTTCCAGATTGCACAAACCAGAGGAAAACAACCAGTCAGAGCCGAGCTGGAGCCTTGCCATCTCTGAGCAGTTGTCAATCACTCGCGAACTCTGATCAAACGGCCAATCTAGGCAGCACCGTAAGCAGAATCTCTCTCACTTTTTATTCTGCATCACTAGCTCTGAGCGTAGCATATTCATGCAGATACATTTACACTGCAGTCAGTGGATATTCAGACAGAGTAAGAAAATGACGAGTGTGTCATGGTTTGCACAAACATGTTCTGCTTTAAACTGTTTACATATGCTGCAGTACATATAGCATGAAGTAAAGACCGCAATATTACCAAGAAAGTATGTAAAATATTTCTTTTTTTTTGCTGTATATACTTTGAAGAGTCTGACATCTGGAAAAAATGGCTCAAATATTTAAGGGCAAAGTCAGAAAGTTCCTAGTTTTGAGGGTCAAAATGATAGACCCATAGGGGAAAGCTGCTGTAGCTCTCTGGGTCTCTGTCACACACACACACACATACACACACACACACAGGCAGATTTTACTGCATGTGTGACTGACCGCATGCAGAACAGATTGTGGTCAGTCTGTTCTTTCCCGACAGCCTCTGGCCAGAAACCAGCCGACACACCACGCTCTGACAAAAGAGGAAACAAACAGGACATCAAGGGACTGGAAGGAACTTGTGGTGGCCGAGGGGCTCCAGATAGAAACCACCACTTCCTCCACGTCAACCCTTTAGTCACACAGGAACACTTTCACGGTGTTCGGCGGCGGCTCGGTGGTTAGTGGTGGCTCACACAGCAAGAAGCTCCGTTTTTTTTGTTTTGTTCTTTTTTAATTCAACCAGTACTGCTGGACACTTCTCCACGTCTGTATTGATTTTCCAGGTGGTCCGGTTTTCTACCATAAGGAAATGGAGATTCTAAGACTTGCCTGTAGGTTTGACCAGTAAACTAAGAATTACGTCCATATTGGAAGACAGTGCACTTCATGATTTATGTCCAGTGCCAACTTTCAGTATTACACTGTAGTGGAGGATGTGGAGGTTGGCGTGGTTGACTTTCACTCCGAAGACTGGAGTTTGTGTCCTATCACAGACAGATTAATGTCCTTTTCATTAAAGCTTCAGTAGGCAGTATATTTTTGGCATCATTGCGCAAAAATTCCATAATAACCTTTCAGCATATTGTAATTCAATTGTTCTGAGAGATAACTAGACTTCTGCACCTCCTTGTGGATCTGTTTTCAGGCTTTAAAAAATCTAACTTGGAGTTCCTTCACCAGATTTCACAATGGCGGCGGTGTCACAAACGTTCTCATTTTACAGTTAAACCGTGCACTACAAGATGATTCTGAAAACATTTGAAGCGAGAAATAGACATTAACGTAACATAATATTGATTCATATTTGATCAGCGCTGCCTAGTTTGGCCGTTTGATCGAAGTTCGCGAGTGATTGACAGCTGCCTCCGTTGAATGAACAGCCAATAGGAACGCTCTCTGAAATTACCTGTGATTGGCCAAAGTCTCTCGTCACGGGCTAGATTTTTTTTAAACCTGAAAACAGAGCCATGTGGAGGTGCAGAAGTCGAGTTTTCTCTCAGAACACTTGAATTACAATATTTTTTTTAACATTTTAACTTTAACTACAGTATAATCTTTCCTTAGCCTCAACCAGGTCTCTTAGTTCCTAACCCTAACCATACCTTAACCACCTTTATTTGCTATAACCACAATCTTTCTGTAACCATAATCATTCTGTAGTTGCAATGCACAGATATTGTAGAAAGGGAAAATAAAATAAATTGTTACTATGGATGAAATCCGTGGTTTTAAAGGAATCATCCAATATCAATCCTCTTGCCTGGGGATAGGGTGCTGGAATACACTTCAGACCTCTGTTGTCCTGCACAGGATGAATGGGTACAGAAAATAGATTGCTGCAACATTTCGATCCTTTGGAACAAGCAACAAAATGCTTGCATTTCATACCAAAGCCCTATTCACACGGCACTAGTATTACAAAGGGACCTCACGCATACTGCTGCCCCTACAAATATGTACTATTGCTTGCAGTATGCATACAATTGGGACAAACTACTTCGTCATAACATTGTGCCTTGAACTTTGACCCTCTTGCTCATATATTCGTCGCAGTCCGTCAATGAGCCGCCTTCAGGATGTCATCTGTCTGTGCTCTCTCGGGCGCTCAGTTGATGTGACGTATCTTCTTCTGCGCAGAGGATTGTGGGCAAGAATAGCCAGAAAAGCATGCTGGCTTGCATACCGCAAAATGCATCCTGGTATTTTTAGCATACTGTATTGGACATACGAATATTGGGACATACTAATTCTCTTTCTGGCATACTAAATAGTATGGTAGTATTGGCATTGGAACATGCACATTGTTTTTTTTTTTTTGTTCCCAGATCCCATGAACCACTTATTATGGCAGATACATAGGCTGCATATTTACAGAGTGAAATTCTAAGTTAAATATCTTGGTAAATGGTAGACTGTCGCATCAGTGTGGTAGGTCAAACGCGAGCCAGGCTGACTGTGGTAGGCTGGCTGTAAACAAGTGAAGGATGTTTTGCCTCTGGAGTGTAACAGCGTGGTAGGTCGAGTGGGACTGAGGGCAGCAGAAAAGGACCACACAGACTCCCAAACCACCGATGATCACCATGTTATGACAAGATGTGGATCCATAAGCTTTTCTATTAGCCTCATTTACCACCTATATGTGAAATGACCACAACCTCTTAACAGGGTATTACGTGGTGATGGTGGTGGCACATAATTTTAACACATTATGTGCCACCACCACAGAAACAATGCCAATGGAAAGTCAATTAGGATCCTTTGTCGTGGTGGACACACAAACATGGGACTTATAAACTCTGTGTATAGGGAGAAGGACAGGGTGGACCGATGGGTCAAACATGGGACTTACAAACTTGTAGGAGAAGGACAGGGTGGACAGATGGGTCAAACATGGGATTTATAAACTCTGTGTATAGGGAGAAGGACAGGGCGGACCGATGGGTCAAACATGGGACTTACAAACTCGTAGGGAGAAGGACAGGGTGGACAGATGGGTCATACAGGGGACTTATAAGCTCTGTGTAGGGAGAAGGACGGGGTGGACAGATGGGTCAAACATGGGACTTACAAACTCGTAGGGAGAAGGACAGGGTGGACAGATGGGTCAAACATTGGACTTTTGCCCAGGAAACTGGTGTTTGTGATTGTTATTGAGTTATTTTCAGTTACGTAGGTAGCCTACGTAATTGAAAAGAACTCAATGTTGAATGTTGTTCAATGTTGTAAGAAGTTTCGTAACAAATGTAGTTATTTTAACCCAAACCATGACCTTTTCTTTCCTTAACCTAACCCAGGCGTTTTGTTGCCTAAATCTAATGAAGTAGTTTTGTTGCTCAAACCTAATGTTAAATTGTTTCCCATAGTGGCGGCACACAATTTTAACACATTATGTGTTACCACTAAGTAATGTGCTGTTAAGAAGCTGGATCATTTCATGCATTTCTGTGAGATCATGTAGGTTTTTAGCAACATGAATGCAAAAAAGGCAATATAATTTCACCATGCCCACATGCAGTTCTTAACAGCTCCATTTGGACGGAATTTATGAATCCCATTGTCCCTGCCAGCATTGGCATTGTCAGTCCGTCCACTGCTTTGATCCAGACAGATGATGAATCCTACTGACTTTAGGGATCTCCTTACTTTTTCTCCACCTCCTCCCTCAATGAATTGTAATACAATAACGTTGGTGAACATCAGGTCAAAGTTTTGATTTGTCCAATATGATCAAATACCTGCAAAACTAACGACATTCCCATCAGCCTCAGCTGTACTTTGTATTTAGTGCTAATTAGCAAATGTTAGCATTCTAACATACTAAACTAAGAAGGTGAACATGGGAAACATTGTACCCCCTAAACATATAAGGTTATTGTACTAGTGGGACCCGGAGGGATGTCAGTTGAGTAGGCGGTTCTTAATGTGGCCAAGGATACATTTGCATACACACTACTAAAAGAATGTGGCCATATGTGGCCCAGACCACCACTGAATGTGGTCTGAGCAATCGGATTTCAATGCGTCTTGAGTGCGTTCACAAATGTACTTGGAGCTGTCCACTTGTGATCCGATCACATCCGAACAGCTTTTTGCTGCGTCGAGGAAAGCCCTACTTTGGCGCTGCATGGTGTGATGTGTGGCGAGCGCAGCTCAAACCGTGTTGTGTTGGTCGCAAGCGTATATCTATGGTCACAAGCAGCTCTCTCTTCTGCCGGGAAACGACATTGGGTGTAGCTCTATTGTTGTCCGAGTGGAAACAGTAGAGCTTGTACATTGCCAGAGACTGGTTGAGATAACAAAAACGAAAAAAGGTGTGAAAATCTGGAGAATTGTGACCCCGGAAGGAAACCGGGATAGGGCAATGAAAAAGTCGCACGGGTAAATCGGGAGGGTTGGCAAGTATGCGCTAGTCTCCTAAAGGGGCGGTGCAGTAGTGAAACCCATGTGATACAGATACAGGAAACTGACTAGGAGTGTGCCATCTCCTTTCTCAAATGTCTCTTGTAGCAGTTCATACAATATACCTTGGTGTGCCTAATATCCTTTACAATGTATACCGAAACTATAAACTGTATCATTCGTCTGTAGCATGTAGTGCTTTAAGTGTAACTGGTTTGTCTCCCAGGTGAAGAATTAACTTGCTTAAATGTCAGTTCCAAACCTAAATGACAGCAAAACGTTTGAGGTTTCTATAAGTAGAACTTTGTCCTTTAGTGGAGCATGCCCAGGCCTTGTGGTATCTTAAGTCTCATCCTGCTTCACAGTTCCAAATGGATACATCACAGAACTCAATAAATAACACCGCTGGGTGACCGGTGTGGTAGAAGCTAAAAGCAGACCACACAGAGGATGAACCCACTGATGAATTACAGGTACTTACTGTGTGACAAGCTGCGGATTCTCAAGCCACAGGCGGTCTCAGGCGATGCCACCCTCTTGGTGTGCATCTGTGCGCAGTGGCCCTGTGTGATATTTTTGGTTGTGTGACTCACCCTCAACACTAGAGCAGAACTGGATGCTCTGGCTTGGCAGTTAATTACATAAATAGTCCTGTTTCAACCACAACTTTGTGCATGGTGATGGATACAGGCATCAGGACCTTTCTATGGTCGAAAATACTGTAAGTGTGTGTATAGAGCAATATGTGTACCAGATATGTGTTTATTGCTTTGCTTTAAAGCTGCAGTAGGTAGAATAGGAGCAAATATGATTAAAAAGAAGTTATTTTTATAAAACAGTCAGTATATCCTGACAGTAGTGCATGAGACAGGTAATCTGAAAAAAAACATCATGTGCCTCCGTATCCTTTGTGTCCTCCGGTGTTCCTTATGTCATCTGCAAGATTTCACAGACCGGAGGAAAACAACCAAGTAGAGCCGAGCTGGAGTCTTGTCATCTCGTAGCAGCTGTCAGTCACTCGCGAACTCCGATCAAACGGTCAATCTAGGAAGCGCTGATCAAATATGATGCCTATATGTCTATTTCTCGTGTAAAATGTTTTCAGGAACATCTTGTAGTGTACTGTTTAGCTGTAAAATGAGAAAGTTTGTGACCCTGCCGCCATGTTGAGATCAGTTGAGGGAAATACCAAGCACCGCCCACCAGCCGGAGCAAACGTTCTCATTTTACATCTAAACAGTACACTACAAGATGTTTCTGAAGACATTTTATGCGAGAAATAGGCATGACAGTAACAGAATATTGATTCACATTTGATCAGCGCTGCCTAGTTTGACCGTTTGATCAGAGTTTCCGAGTGATTGACAGCTGCCTCTAACAGCCAATAGGAATGCTCTCTCTGAAATGACCTGTTATTGGACAAAGTCACCCGTCACAGGCTAGATTTTTTCAAAGCCTGAAAACAGAGCCATGAGGAGGTACAGAAGTCTAGTTTTCTCTCAGAACACTTGAATTACAATATGATGAGAGTTTATTATGCCAGTTTTGCCCAATGATGCCAAAAAACATTCTGTCTACCCTCACTTTAAAGGGCCAGTGTGTAGGATTTAGGAGGATCTATTGGCAGAAATGGAATATAATATTGATAACTACGTTTTCATTACAGTGTATAATCCCCTGAAACGAAGTTGTAGCCGATCCCAGCTGATATTGGGCAAAGGCGGGGTACACCCTGGACTGGTCGCCAGACTATCACAGGGCTGACACACAGAGACAGACAATCATTCACGCTCACATTCACACCTACGGGTAATTTAGAGTCAATGAATGAGACAATGAACCTAACCTGCATGTCTTTGGACTGTGGGAGGAAGCCGGAGAACCCGGAGAAAACCCACGCTAACACGGGAAGAACATGCAAACTCCACACAGAAAGGCCCCAAGCCGGATTCAAAACTGTGAAACCTCTTTAAATCCTCCACATTGTCCCTTTAAATCCACATGATTCATTGATTTAAGTCTGGATAATGTTTTTGAATGTAAAATATCTTTATTTGACCTTCTCAAAATGTGTTTCAATAACAGAAATTGTCATCATGGTGAGTTGGAATACTATTCACAAATAGGAATTAATTAGACATTATAATTTTTAAAATCAAAATCAGCATGTCATCATAATTCATGAAAAGCAACAAGCCTCTTTCAGACTCTGTCCACTTGTCCACGATCAAGCAACTTTATAAATAGACTTTTATACATTTTTGGGTGTTGACATTTCAACGAGCAGTCATCCATTTGTGAGTCAAAATTGAATCGGAGATGTTAAGTCTGATGTGACAGAACAACAATCATCATACATCATACCAAAATACATAGAAAGTAAACCAGAACAGAAAGGAAAGATTCTGTAGTTAACACATAAAAACAAAGATCTCATCAGAAGTACTTAACAAATATCAGTATATCATTCTTTTGTTACAAAACAAAAACAGATTTTTTTTTTCTTCATGTTAACACATGATAGTTGATGGTATTTTGGCAACATCTGCATTTCAGGAGTTAACAGAAAGTCAACTATTATCATAACGTAAGTCACTAGACAGTATTCATCTTTGCCCCCGATCCGTCCCACCCCCAACATTATGTCTTTATACATGATATTGCATGATAAAAACCATGATGAAATCATTGACATATCAATGACATTTTACACAATCAACAAACATGTTGTTTGCTGCTAGAGATTGGAAATGACTTCTCATCGACTCTGTGTCCTTTTTTATTAGCTTTTCATTCTTTTTCCACGTATTTATATGATTCTGTAATTCAAGATTGAGGTGAATTCAGCTTTGGAGTCCAGTCAAATAAAACAAAATCAATTGAAAATCAAGTGCTGTCTATTAGTTTCACTTATCAAAATGTTTCCCCGAATCAAGCTAAATAACTGGGGGAAGAAAATATTCTTAATTATCTAAGTTTGAAATGTTCGACTTGAAACTGAATTGACCTCAAATCTGCAGAAAAATCCATCTATAGCTTCAGAGCTCAGTCCGAGTATGTAGTCTTCAGTAGAAAAAAGAAACTACAATGTCACTACTTGTTTTGCTGGTTCTGCACCACATCTGAATTAAATCAAGAGTTCTTAGAGGCACCTGGAGTGGTACAAATATGTGCTCATCAGGGTTAAAGTATTGTCAGTTCCTTGTTAAGGTATTTTTCCAGTTCATCGTCAAGTCCTCAGGAACAGAGTACCCAGAGAGGAGACCAGACCGATGATGACACATGGTAATGATGCTCGGAAGCCTGACGTGACCGCGAAGGCCTCAGGGCTTTTTCTTTATTATTTCCATTTCTGTAGATTTGTCGTAAATTATGTCCTAGGCCCGTGAAAGAATTCTCAAATGACAGATGCATGCCCTAGTAGATGTCTAAATCTCAATACTGTATGAGAGACATTACCGCCATTTATACCATTAGATATATAAAAAAAAAAAAAAATCACCATGCTGATGTGTCAGCAAGTCCACTGATTTTCTGAAATGATGATGTACATATCAAAACATATTTCTTGCAATACCAAATGAGGTCTGTAGATACCGTTTCAATTGTTTTTAACATTTTTTTTTTCAAATGCTTGCATGGTTACTTCAAGGTTAAAGTGAAAGAAACTTTTCTTGTAATGAGGGCCCACCACTTTTACGATAAGATGGTTGATAGATGTAAGCTAAGGTCTGTGCAGAGCCTGCATGGACAGCATCATTAGATTCAGCATAAGGGCTGTTTTCATATTGTCTTAAAGGCCCAGCTTGGAAAAACCAGAGTAGCACTACTGTACCAAAATGTAACTGAAACCTTACCAACGGGACACTGTAGAGTAATGTGTCATTTGGACTGATGACCATATCTCAAGAGTATCGACTAAAAATGCTTTAGCCCGACTTGTTTTGATGATCGTTTCCATAATGAGCCTTTAATACAGTACTGTATTCACAGCTCCCTGAGAGTTAGCTAGCTACTATTCTGAAAAACACACTACACATCTAGCTATCTGCTCATTATATGTATATAGAGTAGGGATGCACCAATAACCTAATACAGGATACCCTACTAGGCCACTATATCCGGCTGAAATTAGATATCTTACAACAGCCTTGTCTCCTAAAGATTACATCCCCATACAACAAAACTGCTTTGTCAATTATGTTTTGAAGGGAAATATATGTTCTCCCAGATTACGTTCGTTTTCGTTGTCCCTTGTGAAAAAAGTCAAAATTCAGTGTTATTATTATTTTAATTTACGTTCGTAGCCTAAATAACTTAAAAAATTTACTTATTTTAAGCCAGACCATAATGTTTTACTAAAGCTGACCAAGTAGTTTTGTTGCCAAAACATAACCAAGTAGTTTGGTTTAATGTGACATGAAGCATTTAACCTTACGTTACGTAAGTTACTTAACAAACCTAGGGTACTTATTATAAGCCCAACCATGATCTTTTACTAAACATAACCAAATCGTTTTGTTACCAAAACATAACCAAGTAGTTTTTTTTTAACGTTACATGAAGTGTTTAACATTACGTTACGTAAGCTATGTAACAAACCTAGGCTACTTATTTAAAGCCAAACCATGATCTTTTACTAAACATAACCAAATTGTTTTATTGCTGAAACATAACCAAGTAGTTTTGTTTAAATGTGACATGAAGCATTTAACGTTACGTTACGTAAGTTACGTAACAAACCTAGGCTACTTATTTTAATCCAAACCATGATCTTTTACTAGATATAACCAAGTACTTTTGTTGTCTAAACATAACCAACTACTTTTGTTTTAACGTTACCTGAAGTATTCAACATTACATTACCAAAGTTACGTAACAAACCTATTTTAAGCCAAACCATGATCTTTTACTAAATATAACCAAGTAGTTTTGTTGCCTAAACATAACCAAGTAGTTTTGTTTTAAGGTTACGTAAAGCACTTAACATTACGTTACTTAACTTACGTAACTAAACTAGGCTACTTATTTTAAGCCAAACCATGATCTTTTACTAAATATAACCAAGTAGTTTTGTTGCCTAAACATAGCCAAGTAGTTTTGTTTTAATGTTACGTGAAGCGTTAAAGATAACGTTATGTAAGTTACATAATAAACCTGCGCTACTTATTTTAAGCCAAACCATGATCTTTTACTCAACATAACCAAGTAGTTTTGTTGCAGTTTTGTTTTGTTTCAATTCACAGCGATAATCACATGTTTAAAACTGCAACCTTAATCTGGGAGAAAATACGTTTCCCATGAAACATAATTGAGAATGAAGTTTAGTTGTATGGGAACGTCTTTTTGTAGGAGCGAGGATTGCTTACCGTATATTAACCCATTATACATGTGTATTACATGTAAAGACAAATTCTTCAGATGTTGCAACAGCAATATTGTTTTGTAAAAGTGATGGTGTCACATGACATTTTAACATGAATACTTGTGTTAATAGTGCATCCCCAACAAAGTGTAACATGGATTACAGGTAAATATAATGCATTCAAATCCCTCACTGGATTGTATTTTCATTGTGATGTTGCCCGTTAGATAAACTGCTGTAGAATGCAGATCATCTCGTGTGGTTGAATTGTTCAGTGAAATGGATTTAATTACTTCTCAGGGTTTACAGTATATGATTGTGTGCCCCCCAATGCCAGCAAATGGGCAATGGATACCAAATTCTTATATGAAACAAATATCTGTGTGCTTTTATTACACAACTAATTTCATTCCTGGATGACTCGACCCTGGTTTGGTGCCTTAGGGGTTTCAGTTACAGTATGTCAGCCTGAAGTGCTGCTCTGAGAGGGATAAAAAAGCCCCATGGTGCTCCGGATTACAGCAGCCAGCTCTATCGTACTGTGCAACCGCAGCTTGTCACATGTTAGAATCATACTTGTCACTAATATCATGACAATCGAGGGTCATTAATGCAGACATATCCAGTGGCTACAGCCTAGAGAGGCCATAACTGTGCTCATGGGTACAATGGGGAGTTACAAACCTCATACTGGCAGCGTCATCAAACAGAGTAAAGAATGCCCCTTGCAGGTGTTTTTCATATTTTATGTAGCAGGTGCCAATTTTTTTGTTGAAAGTAGCACACAATTGTTTAAACAGGGAATACATAGTATTTCCCGGTTGTCCTATTAGATGTGTCAAGCCAATCACTTCTGGGTTGTCTTGTTTGAAATGTCCTGTAGAAATTACAACTTTTATGTTGCTGTTGTAGCAGTGATCACTGTGACAAAGGTGTCAGAAAATAATTCATGTCATAGGCGTTTTGATCACAACCACTGACACGAGTGGCTTTGTCCGGAGTGCTACATCAAGGTACATTGTTGTCGGAGCAACAATAATCTGGTCGGTATCGGTGGCTTGTCCCAATGCTACATAAATAATACTTTTTTTTTATATTATTTGACATTATTTTATGTTATTATTTTATTACTGTAACACATTTTATAGACTGATTCCAGTATTATTAGATTCATTGGGCCTCATGCAAGAACCATTGGTATGGTATGAGCAGATTAATTTCTAAATTCTAAATTCATTCATAAATTCTATTGCGTACGAATTAATTATGGAGAAAATTCATGAGTGATCCAGACCTGTACCAGTCGTGCACAGAGAGAAACTTGTTGACTTACAGATCACAATGCCTTCATTTGAATGAATTTCAATAAAAATAAAAATTCTCTTCAGTTTAGCAATTTACTGAGAAGATGGAAAACATTTTTCTTCTTCTTTGGATTCATGATTCTATTAACATATTTTTGCATGGCAACTTCTACAGTTCTGTAGTTGCTCACTCTGTCAGCTTCCTCGAGGTCTTTATGCACAGCCTGGTCTCCGAAAAAGTTTGTTCCCATACAACTAAACTGCATTGTCAATTACTATTTGAGGGAAACGTATTTTCTCCTAGAATACACTTGTTTTTGACTTATCAAAAAAATAAATTTCTGATCAAAGTCCACAGAACTCTGCTAAGGAGGAGGTCGGGGTGGATGTGTGGGTCAAACAAACACAGGACTTTCATGCTGGAGACCGCTGTTTGTGTCCCATGTGAAGTCAATTAGAATTTACGTGAAATCTTTAACATTACGCATGTGACTTACGTAATAAACATAGGCTCCTTATTTGAAGTCAAACCAGGATATTTTACCAAACGTAACTAAGTAGTTTGTAGCCTTAAAATAACCAAGTAAATTTGTTGCGGGTTTGCTTTTTTTTCCAATTTAAAACGTTAATCATGTGTTTAAGGCATTGTAACATCTCATCTATATAATATTCTCCCATCAATCTCTTATCACATTGCCTTGAGCGCCTCCCATCAAAGTCATGGTCTGCTTTGCTTTAACTAGACTTTTTTTTTTGTATCTAATGCCGAGTTCACACTACACAACTTTAGTCCTGATTTTCTGCTCCCCGACAAAAGCCCCAGATCAGAGGTAAATCGGCGGCGGCTTGCCGCTCACACATTGGTGCTCGAGCATCAAAGACACGAGCCGAGAGGTTCGCCGATGCCTCGCAGGCACATTCTAGATATCTGGTGCTGTCGGGGACTCTGGCCACAAGGTACAGCCAATGAGAGCGCGAGAAACGGATTGAGGGGAAACCTGGGGGAGGGAGGGGATCATCTGTAACAATAGGAATTTACTGTATGTGTTGCATTTGCAACACGGAGCAAAGTTGTTGTTGCACTTAGAGGAATAAATACTAAAGAAGAGTGTGGAAACCGGTGGAAACAGGTTATTTTGTGAACATGTGCCAATGACAACATCAGCAATGTGTCCCGTATGGTATCACGTAATTTACGATGTATTTCTCAGGTGTGTTTTTGTGACAAAATGTAGTTTGGAGACCTCATCGGGGATTCCTCCTGGTGAAAGATCTTGTAGTGTGTGACTCCCTGTCGACTTCAAGACTCCCTATTACAAGACAGCAAGTAGTACTGTGAACTGACGACTTTGAAAGTCGTGTAATGTGAACTTAGCTTAACTTCATGTCAAACCATTCTTCATTTCTGCCACAGTACGTCTCTGCTCTCTACTCTTTGGTAACATTTTTGTGACCAAAACAAGTAGCTTAATGTAGCACTTCTTTGGGGCGCTCATTATGCTAATGCCGCTCACGACCACACACCTCGTCATGAACAGGTGACGCCCACCAGGTTGAAACAGATGTGGAACACTCATGACAAACCTCACAGAAAAAAAGTAATATTTTAAAATGTTCTTGCATGAGACCCAATGTATTTCAGTTTGGCTACTTTAGGCTACTTTATCGGGGGTACGGGTGCTGGCGGTGCCTTTGGAGGACTTATGGTACGTGTCCACAGGGGCATTTTTTTATCGCGAGGGATCGCCTCGCTTCCCAGCATTGGACTATTGACTGGCTGCAACTAGACACAAGGCACGAGGCACCTGATTGGACAAAAGCTTCCCCTTGTGGCCTGCTGCTGCTCCCAGCTTTCAAACCGGAAACGATATGGCGGCTCGGTTGGAAACTTTCTTCTCTTATTCACAAAAAATAGTTCACCGAAATGCGTTTCTGAAAACATTTAATGCAAGAAAAAGCTGAATCTCTCTTTATTTTGTATCGACAAGGCTTAGTTTAAAAGTTTCTTGGGAGTTTCCAGAAGCGGCGAATCGCGTCGGACGCCCGTGATTTGCATAAAACAGCCTGGACCTCAAATTTATGCAAATGAGGAGCGGGCAACTTGACAGTCCGTCTCTGGAATCGCACTGCCACGCTACCAGAATGCATTGCACGGCTGCTTACATAGACATAGAATGGGAAGCGTGGAAAGGACGGAGTCTGTGGACACGTACCTTTAGACTTTTGATCTATCTTCTAAAATCCAAGCTATGGCCCCTTAATGATATAAAAATGTATATCTACCATGCAAGGATTCAATGGTAGGACACCAAGTCACAGTATATTCTGCTGACTAATGCTCATGTTCCAGAGGCAACGCTTTGAGGTGATTTAGTACTTTTTAAGGACGTTTTCATTCATTAGTTGCTGTGATTTTGTCCCACTTGTGATTCCTATGACTACTACAAGCAGCGTTGCTTGTTCAAGAGGCAAATAAGTGACATCACCTTAAGACAATGCAGCACTTGGGGCTTCCCTCTGAGAGAAGGCCGACTCATACAGCCATATTCACACAGTCTTAAGACATCTGTAGAGTAAACTGATCACTGTATGCTGGAACCATAAACTGGAGTAAACTGCACACTGGTGAAAGGGTATTACAAAGGAGGGAACTCAAAATAAAATGTGATTTCTAAGTCTGACTTGGACAGCTGCAATTCAGTTCAGCAATTCAACTTTTTACTATATACTGTAGGGTGAAATACTACAATAAGAGGCTTGTTTTGAGGCCTTGTTGATGCAGGGGAAGCGTCTTTTGTTCTGTGTAAAAAAAAAAATTGTAATACACAATCACTTTGATTCACAGTCCCCTGCTTTTCTGTGGAGTATTCAGCAAAAATATCCATTTTTATTCCCATCTGTCTAATCCCACCAAATCAGCAGCGAGGGTATAAACACAATGGATTCGCACATACTCCGATGCTCTTCTGGCACAAGGAACACTGAAACCAAGGGTAGAAATACTATACTCGAATGCATTAGTCAGATGAGGTTTTGTTGTCGGCTGTTTTTGTCAGCAGTAATGTTATTTACATTGTTAAGTATGTACAGTAGAGAATCTCCCAGAGATGTTAGGTTCTGTAAAGCTGCAATGGGGGTACTCCTTTAAATTCCTCACATTGGAAAAGTCCTTAGATGAAGAGCCAAATAAGTCAGCGTTGAAGTGTTTTGAATGTTTAATAATCAACTTGCTGCTGTATTGCGAGTCTCGACTCCGTCACTGTACCAGGAGTATCAATAATCCACTTTCTGGAGCTATGGATGTACACAACACGCAAACTCAAAGTCATTAAAGAAGCAAGATTTGAAAAAAATCATTAAATCATAGATGGACATTATGGTTCTTCATCATAAGGACTGAATTTCTCACACAAATCAGGACTTTAAATACAGTAAATCTTTTTTTTTTTCATCATAAAGGTATTCGTTGAGAAAGTCGAGTGTTAAATGAACTGTACAAGCTTGTATTATTTTTGTTGTTGTTGAAAATATAGTTTATACCAGTGTGTTTTGCTGTTTTTTTATCTTACAGAATCATGTACACTTGGTGTCTGCATTAAGATTGGGTGATATCCTGATCATTGGAGAGAAGAGAAGAAGAGCGTAGAGGGGAAGAAGAGAGGAGAGGGAAAGAAACAGATGGAGAAGAGAAGAGAAGAGAAGAGAAGAGGAAAAAAGTTGTCCAGTGCCATTGTTGCCCTCAGTGAAGACGCTGCACTCCGTACCTCGGCTCTCTTCTATCCCGCACCTCAATCTGGAGAAAACAAGACAGATCATTCTTATTGTACTGATTTAGCAGCCTGGTGTCCTAGAAATTACGTTCTCATACAACGAAACTGCATTCTCAATTATGTTTTGAGGGATATACATTTTCTCCTAGATTGCATTTGTTTTTGATGTATCACAAATATGCATCAAATGAAAGTCTGTGGAAGTCCGCGTGAGGTCGGGTTGGATGTGTGGATCCAAAAGTCAACGTTGACTTATTTGAACGTCATATTAACGTTATCATTACATACTTAAATTAACTTACATAAAAAGTACTTATTTTAAGGCAAATAATGATATTTTATGTAACCTAACAAAGGTTACGATATTGTAACCCCAGTTCCATAAGCACAGGTGGAGCCTTCTACTGGACTCTATGGGTAATACTCTCCTCCAATCACACGCACGCGTTCACCCACTGAGATTTGCATAAACGTAGCCAGCCAATCAGGACGTACCTATCGAACGCATGCGTTACCACAGTATATAAGGCAACGTCCACCGCTGTCTGCATCCTACACCCTCTGCAGTGAGCAGGAGCAACAAGGCCCTCTTGGTCATTCTAGCTCACACCAATAAGTATTGAATTAGTAAACAACTAGTATACTAATAGTACATGGATATTAGTATACTTACTATATAAAGTATACTTTGGGGAAATATACTTGAACTTTACTTAAGTATACTTCATAAAATAAACTTGAAGTATACCACTTTTTTCATAAGGGTTGTTTTGTCCCTGAAAACCTAAAATGTAAGTTAAATTTACTTTTGAACAGAGCAAAATAAAAATAAATTGTATCACTTAGTGCACTTCATTTTTTGTCAATATTTAGTTTAAATTCAATATGTAGCTACACAGCAGTGTAAAACAGCTAGCTTGTTTTTGAGTAGGCCTTTATTAGTTCACATAAAACTCACAATAGTTCATATACAGTATGTCATATGTGACATATGGGTGGCTGTGGGTGAATACTACTAGCAGGACAAAAGATCCCTCCACTACCACTGTCAGCTAATGACGCTGGGTACTGCATTATGCTCAAAAACTAATGAGGCTTTACACAGGCACACGTGTATGTATTCCACAAATATAATGCACACGAAATGTATAAAGCAAAAGTCAACTTACCCTTGACACAGCAAAATCTGCAAGGACAAAAAAAAGAACAAAAGTGTTAGCATAGACACAGTGAGGCAAGAACAGAAAAAGTGCATAGTTCTGTAAAACATGAATCTGCTTATGTAAGTATGAGTTAAGCATTTAGGACATCGCTCAATGGTAAAAAAAAAAAAAAAACATACACTTTTAACCTATGTCCACCTTCAGTGCACATTTGTAATTTATTTAAAGGGATAGTTTGGGTGTTTTTAAGTGGGGTTGTATGAGGTACTTCTCCATAATCGGGGTACCGGCACGGGTGCAAAGCAATACAGTGCTGTGGACGGGGCCAGCAGCAAAACATATTTTAGCCACCTAAAAGAAAGGCTCACCTAAAACAAGACTCAGACAAAACCAGAGTATATGTCTGGTCTGTGAATTTGTGGCTAAATTGTTACACAGATAGTCAGTGGTCATTTTTATATTGTTAAATCCAGCGGTACATGTCCACCAGGTCATGCATATGTCTGCATACTACTGAGGAACGCAATATGCAGTATGTACTGTATACTGCATACTGCGTTCGTCAGTATATGTTGTAGGCGGTTTCGAACACAGCCAAAAACATTATAGATACGTTTCATTTTCAGTTCAGTTCCCCGTCGGAAAATATTCTAAATATAGTGTACACTTCAATGGATATCAATTTTTTTTATACAACCCCACTTCAAAACACCCTAACTATCCCTTTAATTTGTTTCTCATTGTTGATTTATGTATTTTTGACAGTATATTTTAATAGAAATCCACTTATATTTGTCTTATTATTGACCTAATGCTGATGCAGTTTTTTTGTTCACCCATGTCACTTAAATGAACAACAAATGCTTTCATGGGCTGTCCATTGGTTGTCACACAGTTTTGTTTTATCAGTTGATATAAAGACGCTAGAGGAACATTTATTTCTATGAAATAAATGTGAACGAAGCATTATATGCATTGAATGTGTAAAATCACCGCCACTGTCAATGAGGTTAATCAGATAAAAACAGAGACACGCCCACGCTCTGGAATATCTCCAGTTACCATGGAAACCATCATGGAGATAGACCGTCGGAGAACCAAGACATCTTATGTCTCTTTTCTCTCTCTTTATCTCTCAGTCTCTTCCTCTCACTCCTCCTCTCTCCTTTACTCTGTATGTATATCTCTCAGTCTACTATGTCTCCTGTCATAGATCTTTCTCTATCTCTTTCACCCTCGCTCTGGTTCTTTTTCTGTTGTTGCACATTGAGTCAAATCAAACACATAATCCTTATGTGAGGAGAATTTGTATTGTTTGGCATTGTATCTTTTTTACTCTTGGCCCTCAACTGCCTTCTTCTGCCGTTCCTGTCCTCCTCTTCCTCTCTTTTCATACAGCTGAAACAATGCAATTCAAGCGTCCTGATGCAACATCATGCAAACTGTCAAAAAAAACCTCTGGAGGCTGGAGGACGTTCTCCCACTCTTGAATACAGCACTGGAAGCAATTTGGCTGGAGTTGCTGAGGTCAGGTTGGAGTGTAGTCATTTTTCAACTGGGCCAATATTGTTCATAATAATGGCCTCACAGTTAAAGGGCCAGTGTAGAGCATTCAGGAGTATTAGCAGAAATGGAATATAATATTCATAACTATGTTTTCATTAGTGTATAATCACCTGAAACTAAGAATCGTTGTGTTTTCGTTAGCTTAGAATGATCTCTTCATATCTACAGCGGGTCCTCTTCACCGAGTCCGCCATATTGCACCGCCATGTTTCTACAGTAGCCCAGAATGGACAAACACTGGCTCTGGCGAGAGGCTTTCACGTTTTTACGTTACCTATCCGTTATTATCCGATTACAATCCGATCACCCAAAACGCATTTTAATTCCAGGTGTAAAGGGGATCTTTGATGATATTATGGATTTCTACAACCACTGATGATCATGTTAACAGCTGCAGTGCGTTCCACAGCTGTTGGAACGCACCAGAAAGGTGCTTAAGGAATGGCTCATTAGCACAATAACACGGCCGGTTTGAATGTTTATGATAAAGTGGATCTATAAGTATGAAGTGAAATTAAATGTGTGAGAGGCATCATTAAACGTATAATGATGCACCTCTCACATTTAATTTCTGCAACCTGGCTTCAATTCACCATCTCACCACCTGCGTCGCCAATTTCCCCCTTAAGTTTGGTTTTATAGATCACAGCTTTTGCTTGGGAAGTGACATAAGCCTCTACACCCACGGTCACCTGACATCCCCTCCCACCTACACACCTGCACTTTCCTCGGCAGAGTCCCACTTGGGGGGTATCACCTGACCAGACATTATCAAACCACTTGGCGAGGGCGGCTTCAGCCAGAGGTGCTTTCCCTGGTGCGCATTCGTTTTTCATTCAGAGAAAATGACTTTCTTTTTCCTGTCATGATTTCAATGTGCATGCAGCACCAGCCTCGGGGAGACAGGTGGAAGGCAGATAAGTTACAGCAAGGAAAAGTATCAAGGGAGTAAAGTAAAAAACAAAAATTTAATTAAAGCAGCAAGTGGCGATGAACGGGCCCTCGCTCCTTCTCGCGGGTCGGGGGTACTGGCGGGACGCTGATTGATGCAGCCAGGTACAATGAAACAAGAGTCTACGATAAACGGTCCATTAGTACTGAAAGGGGGAAGGGCTAAAGTGTAGGGGGCGGGGAACACGTCACTAATGAAAGATGATGTCCCTTATGAGTCCAGAGATGCCCTCCGACAAACAGTTCATGCGTTATGAAAAGGGTGTAGCTAAATGTTAGGGGCGGTGATAACCTTCACCAATGAAACAGGCAAGCTCCGCTGGGTGCAATGTCGCTTCCCGCAATACTCTACGGTAAACGGTTCATGAGTTATGAAAGGGGGCATGGCTAATGTGTAGGGGGCGGGGATAATGCCTATGGAAAGGAGGCTGGGTCACGCTTCATCAACACGTCATATTTTTGGGGTATAACACATGCGCAGGAAAATCTGGTCTGCACTCGCAGAAATTGAGCCAATCGCAACGCCGTCCACAGCTTCAGTTACACTGCGCATGTGTTATACTCCGTACCTCAAGACCGATGTCTGCCCATGAACCAGCCTCCTTTCCATAGGCCTTAAAATGAAACAGGGATTATCTGCTGATTGCAATGATACCCCCCATAAGAGTCTACGACAAACGGTTCGTGAGTTATGAAAGGGGCGTAGCTAAATATTAGGGGCGGTGATAACCTTCACCAATGAAACACGCAAGCTCTGCCGGGTGCAATTTCGCTTTCCGCAAGACTCTAGGACAAACGGTTCATGAGTTATGAAAGGGGGCGTGGCTAATGTGCAGGGGGCGGGGATAAACATACCAATGAAATAGGAACTCTCTACTGAGTGCATTGACACCTTCCACAAGAGTCTACGACAAACGGTTCATGTCTTGGGGCTGGGCTATGAGTCTATATTGGCATGTAAATGACCTCAGGCCTGGACCGCCATCATGGCTGAGAAATTCGGAGCAGATTTGACATAGTATGCTGAAGAAACAACAACTTCCTTTGCGAATCACGCCAAATGGCCGCCATGCTATGTCAACGCTGTTCAACAAAAACTTTCAATCTTCACAATAATGCATCATCGAGGTCTTAAGCTTTTTGATACATATAAGCGGTTGATCACTGTCACCATGATCACTATAAGCGGTTTCTCCACAGTACTAGCATTATATCAGAGTTTAGGTTAGCGACACTCCAGCAACCCCAGCGAGCCAAACTAAGACTTGAGATAGCGTTGGGTTTCCCAACCTCATCATTAGTCCTCATCCTCAAAGCCTTTTCTCTTGTATAAATGAAACATACCATTTGAAGATACAAACAATGAAGCATAAATCTAACCTCTGTGTTGCTTATCCAAGTATGTTTGAGTGAAAAGATATTGTTTTACCCTGCAATGCAGGAACAATACCGCTCCTTATTTCC
This sequence comes from Sebastes fasciatus, assembly GCF_043250625.1. NCBI lineage: Eukaryota > Metazoa > Chordata > Actinopteri > Perciformes > Sebastidae > Sebastes > Sebastes fasciatus. The sequence goes on from NC_133802.1 coordinate 6,613,479, forward strand.
ATATCTTCTACATGGATCATTGGTAGGTGAGGATGCTGACTTCAGTTTCATTATTCCTATACAAACCTTTGTTGTCTGTCTGCAAATCATCGAGATAGAAATCTGTCTGCCGGTTGCCCAGGACGAAGGCCAGGAAGGAGAGGATGAGAGCATCCAGTATGCCCATGATGGCCAGCATATAGGCCCAGCGTACAGAGCAGTCGCCCAGGGAGTATTTCCCCGTTTGCTCCCCGCACATGTCTCGGATCACCTCGGCGTCCCATCCGTCGGGGAAGATCATGCAACCCAGCACCAGGCATACTCCTGCAGAATGTCACATAGGAGGGAAGAAGCGGGGTTAAAGTAAGAACTGGGATTGGGGAGTGTGATATGTGGGGTACGAAGACAGAGATTATAGGCAGCGCCGGTCAAATATAAAACAATATTCTGTTACTCTAATGCCTATTTCTCGCATAAAATGTTTCAGAAACATATTTTAGTGTACTGTTTAGCTGTGAAATGAGAAAGTTTGTGACCTGGCATACCATAACCATAATGAGATCAGTTGAAGAAATACCAAGCACCACCCACCAGCCTGAGCAAACTTTCTCATTCTCCTGTCACAGGCTAGATTTTTTAAAGCCTGAAAACGGAGCCACGAGGAGGTGCAGAAGTCTAGTTTTCGCTCAGAACACTTGAATTACAATATGCTGAAAGGTTATTATGGAATTTTAGCCCAATGATGCAAAAAATATTCTGCCTACTGCCGCGTAAACTTCACTACCTTAAAGGGACTGTTTGTAACTTTTTAAGCGTATAAATGTACCGGGTCGGGACTCATGCATGCTTGCGTATGCGCGCTGCTCGCGTATGCGCACGCTCGCGTGTGGCTGAAGTCTCTACTCCTCTGCTTGCCTTCACTCAGACAGAGCGCGCGTTCTCGCGTACTCAATCCACCTCTAGACATGATCACGCGCTCACTCCACACTGCAGAAGAGTTAGTTTATCTCTGAGAATATCTAGTGAATGTACAGTGGACGTTTGTGCAGAAAGAAATGCTGCAGCTCCTCCAGACCAACAGAGGTTTTCCGTGTCTTGTGAAGTGACGGAGCTCCGCAGCGAGAAACGTTACCGTCCCGTTACCGACCGGGTGCCGGTGTCTCCTCTGTTCTCTCCGGCTGCGGGCGGAGACGAGAACGTTACTCGCTGCGGAGCTCTGCTGCCTCAGCCTGCGATGAAGCAGGAAAAGCCAACACTAGGATCAGCATTGATTCATGGAGAGACCTTCGTCTGGTCAGCTAACATTACTGCCAAGGGGCTGAAATATAGAGTGATATTGTGCTTTCAGTTGATGTGTGTCGCCTCACTGTTTTGAGCGATGCTCGTTCATGTCTATTTAGAGCGAGCAAGCGTGAGCTCGACGCTGACTTTCGTTGATTTAACGGCCAAAGGTGTCGCTGTTAACAAGCATTTCTGAAAGTTACAAATAGTCCCTTTAAGTATCCTTAAATTTTTTTTCAGAGTTTTGATCCTCTCCCTTCATGGTCGTTCAGTTTAGATTGTAGACTATAGAACTTTGAGCAGGCTTTAGCTACTTTCCATTGGCAACACTGGCAAGCTTGCTACGTGGCTACATTCAGGAAAAATAGTGAAAGAAAAATGGCGACATGTGTGGATGAGATTGACACAGCTGCACAAGTTGTTGCAGAAATAACTCTTAAAAGTGTCATATTTTTTTATTAATTGAAGTTAACTGCTTGTAGCAACCACATCCGCAGCTATCAACTGATAATGACGTGGGCGGGACATCCCTTGCTACTCATTGGTTAGGGCAAAACTGTATGTGAATGCCAACAGCTCTCCAGGTGTAGAGGGGTTAACAGGGAGGCAGTAGAAAGATAGATGGAATACATACACCGTATAGGTTATTTACCCGGAGACAATCGAGTATGAGACAGAATTTAAAACACACAGGTCACACACAAACCTGCATGCACTCACACCCACACACAAAAGTGAGTGCACACACACACAGCCACAGACACGTACAGTACAAAGCCCTCCAGGGAATTACATACATGCAATTTCGACAGTACAACAAAAATGGTAATCTATACTTTTACACCTCTGCTCATTCATCAAAGTGAGCATCACTGGGGAGCTGATTGTGCCATATTCCTTGCTCACCAGCACTGTTTAAACAGCAGTCAGCCTGGGCCTGAGGGGCTGTAAGCAAAGCAGTGGGCTCCACTGGGAGATGGGGAACATACGTGGCAGACGTCACACCAGATCTTCATTGTAGACCAGACATGTCTTTTCCACGGGCAACATCACTTGTGATACACATGAAAAGTCAGACAGATTTGGCTGAGTTGGTGATTATCACGCTTCGGTCCAATAAATGTATTATATAAAATAAAAGATTCAACGTCCATTGGTGTGCAATTGTGAATATTTTACGTGCCATGTGTGTCTATTGAAGGATGTTGGGCAGCATTCAAATATAATAGCTGCTGTATGGAATGAGGTGTATGAATTTTTGGGGGGTTTTCAGTCGGGATGCACCGATACTGGATTGGATATCGGCCGATACTGACTCAAATAGCTGGGTCGGGTTTCTGTGACAATGAGGCTGATCTATTCAATTCAGTTCTATGTTTCTATACCATATACATTATATACTGGAATATGAATTCCTGGTTAAGTTTTGATCAATTTGTTGCTGCATTAAAAAGGTTTACACTTGAGTTGTTGGTGTACAATTTATGATTTGAATAATAAATTCAAATTAAAGCAGATAGGGTACTGGCCGGACGCTGGTTGTCACAGTCAGGCACAATGAAACAGGAACTCTGCTGAGTCCAATGATGACTTCTTTACTGTCTACGAGACACAGTTCAGGGGTTATGACAAGGGGCGGGGCTAAAGTTTATTGGCGGGACTATCAGTTGGTATTGGCATGTAAATGACCTCAGACCTGGACCGTCATCATGGCTGAGAAATTTGGGGCAGATTTTACCAAATGCGCTGAAGTTACAACAACTTCCTGTTTTATGGCGAAAGGCGCTTTTTTGCTGCCACGTCACCAATGTTGCATAAAAACATTTGATAACTTTTAATCACAAGGGTCTTTTGATGGTCCTGTCCACATTTCAAGTCGATCTGTTTAAATCTGTAGGAGGAGTTTGTTGAAGTACATGGCCTGTAAAATGCTAAAAATGGCCGGAAATGGCACATTGAATTAAAAATGGCTGACTTCCTGTTGGGTTTTGGGTATACCTCCGAGAGGCTTTTTTGCGCATCTCCACATGTTACATCTGCCTACCAAATTTCATACATGTATGTGAAACCTGAACGAGGGGCTAAATTTTTCTAATTGTGTAGGGAGCACTAGCGAGCCATTTTGCAACACCCAAGCCAGAAACCCTTAAAATAAAAAAATTTACACCGCATCTGATAAGTGTTCTAAGTTCTTCTGTTTACTCTGTTACTGTCTATGAGGGACACGGGATTGTTTTCCCCAAAAAGGGGGGCGTGGTCATGCGAGCATACTCTGGATGATGTATTGTCGGTTTGATGTATACGCAAATTAAAGTGAAATGATTTATGGAGACAAACATTTTTTTGAGATTTTGTGCCTTTATTGGACAGTTTACAGGTATAAAAATTGGCAGGAAATTCAGGGGTAGTGTGGTGTATGACAAAGGTCTCAGGCAAGAATTGAACAGGGGACGTTGGCATGAAAATGTTACGCTTGTAGGGTTCTGAGGGTGATGGATATGAGTGTATTACCCTGTCACATTAGTGATTCCCTCTGAAGACCCTGTCTGTCTCCCACCAGCCATCCATCATGAGAAAATGGTGGGTGGTGAACTCATGGCAAAAGATGAGGGGGGATATCAGATTAGTCACCACCTCTCAGTAGCAAAGCAGAACACCATGCAAATATGAGGAGACCGCTCCTCTGACAAAATGATTGCAGGCGTAATGAGAGAATGTAATGAGAAAGAGTATAAAGACGATAATACAGTAAGTAATGAGAGAATAGGAGGGCGATGGAAGTAATCATCGTGGGAAATCATCATGTTATTAGCTCCTTTTATGACCATTATACAAGATATTAACATAGATGAGAGATGATAAAATCATTAACTAAGTAATGAGAGTCAGGTAACATGTTTTATGGGTTTTTGATGAATGTTTCCCCATCTGGCATGGAACTTGTCCACAGTTATTGAGTGGGGGCTTTTTGAGAATGTGGATGCAGAGCTACTGGAAGAATCCTGATGGTTACAGTAAATGTTATTAACTCGTTTTTGTTTTTTTCAATACTACAGTATATGTGATGGAGCAAACACACATTTTGTTCACCAGCCTAAAACTCATAAGGAGTTATGGTGTGTTTGCATATGAATAAATAACATTTTCTTGACTTTCAAATCATGTTTTGGCATTCAATTAAATGAAATTAAAACTATGTGGTTACATTAAATGTGATGGAACATACTCTGGTTTCATATTCATACTCTGGCCATTAGTTTAGTCGGTAATTGCAAAATTGTACTCAATAAAGTCATTGCTAAGATTTTGGAACAGGGCAGCACTGCTAAAAATAGGTCCAACCAACACCTTCTCATACTCTGCCGCTTTAGGCATCAAACCCACTTAGTTAGGTTTAGGAAAAAAAACGACATGGTTGGTCTCCAAAGCTACTACTTTTGCAAAGTGAAAATGAAACAGGACGTTGTGAAAAGCTCCATTCTCGGTCTCATGTTACTAATCAGACTGTAAACAATGACCGGCGCACAGAAGAGGAAGTCTTGGCTCGAATACTAGCTGGCTACACCGGAACCCCAGAAATATTGACCCTCGCCCCCAGAGGCTAAAACGTTGTCAGACCGATAGCCGATGGGTTCCGAGATTGGTTATAAACTCGGGAACAACTGTAGATTCTGCGTTTTTTCACAAATAAACTCGTGAAATAACAGTTGAGTTCGACCAAAGCACACTTGGTGATTGTTGGTAAGGGTAACGACGACGGTTTTAACCTGGTGTTGCAGATCTCCAGCATCTTTTCACAGCTTTTCAGTACTTAATGCTAGTGGGGCTGGTCCGCCTTGCTGGGGATTTCCTATTTCCTATTTTTTTTTTTTTTTGCAAGCTAGTCAATTGGGAATTTAAGTTATAGTTTGTAGCAGTTTTTGCCTTATTTGTTTGTCGATTTTGGCCCCATCGACATCGACTAATGTTTCATTAATCATATTTGTTCACAGGACATGAACATGTAGGTTATACTGATAAATTGCAGCACCCTCGTTCTCAACCCCCTCTTCCCTGTGATGTGTGTCAGCTCATCCAGATGCTCTCCACATAGTTTTCATGTTCATACAGCTTATAAGGCGCGGCGCCGTCATGAATCCCCATTATGAATCTCCCAGAAAACCTGATATGGAGAGGGCAGAGAAGAGTACCGGCAGTTTACACAAGAAAAAGTCACGGTACACCGAGGAGTAAAATGTAGAAGTGCAGGTATGTTGTACCGGCGAGTTCCGAACCACTTCGAGCACTGGGTATATCAATACATAGCATTACATAGGAAAACCCTGTCTTTGTGTCCTGCAGGGCAGTATGACAGCAATGACCGTGTGACTCCGTGCCCTCTCCTCTATCCGCTCTTCTCCTCCATCTTCAACTCAAATGTTTAAGTGGGCAAAAGAGGGCTAAAAATAACCCCCACCTTCCCACAGCCCAGGAAAAGCCCTTTTGAAGTTGTTGGGGTTTTTCCTCTTCCTTCCTCCCTTCCACTCTCTCAAGACACTGCATTCTGAAATTGGAGGGGAGGAACTTCAAAGGCGGCAAGAGGGGGGATCGAACAGAGGTGGGAGGATGGGAGGGAGCGAGAAGACACAGAGAGAGCTGAAGAATGAAAGGGGAAAACGAGTCGTATATGAAGAAGGAGAAAGCAAGCAAGATGGCAAACTGCCGCTCCACTCCATTATTTCCTTTCTCTCTCATCTCATGAGTACATCACTTCCTGTCATTTCTTTTCATCCCAGCATTCACAGCCCGTCAGCTGTTAGAATCAAAGCAGATCAAACTAGAAAAAACATTTTTGAAATACGTTGCCAGGACTGTCTGTGATCCAACTAGGTAAAATGACTGTGAACCAATTTATTTATAGTGCCCTGAAGTTATTTATAGGCTTATTACATAACCATTTTGTCAGACTTTTCTTATCTACATGTCCACACAGATCCTTTTCTTCATTCCAGACAAACAGCCAAAAAATTATTATATAAGATCTCTAAAAATACCACCAGTGCACTATATATAAGGGTGAAGTATTTTTGATGGGAGCAGTTCCAGACTCCACATTATTCCTCCTGAGCAGCTTGACTCTGTGCGTGCAGCCTGATCGCATGAAAAGGCGTGTGAATGACCACAGTGATGCGCAAGGCAAAAGCGTGTAAGAATGCTCTTTTTGTCAATTTAATGCCATGAAGTCTTTGCTGAATGCGATGTAATGATGTAGAATAAAAAGGGTGACAGACCGCTAATGGCGTGCGGGAGGTGAGGTGTATGGGTCCAACAAACAACGGACTTTCAACCTTGAGACCCGCGTTTTGTTTGGAAATCACATTAGCGATGTCTGTCATGTGTTTTATGGTGACATTTGTCAGAACTTTTCCGTACTGATGTTCCGTTGTTTCCAAATTTATTTTACTTAGTTTACGTAGCCCAACCATGATGTCTTTCCTAAACCTAAGTGGTTTTGTTGCCTAAACCTAAGTGAGTACGGTTTTGTCGCCCTCTGCTGGAAGGCTACTGCACCTTCATACATACGTGTAATATTCCAAAAGTTCTCATCCCAGCTTATCACATACTGTCGCTTTGTCACGCCCCTTGGCGTCACTTTAGGTTTAGGCAACAAAACCACTTAGTTAGGTTTAGGAAAGAACTACATAGTTGGGCTTAAAACTACAAAATTTCCATCCATCCATCCATCCATCCATCCATTTGCTTCCGCTTATCCGGGCCGGGCCATGGGGGCAGCAGGCTTAACAGGGAATTCAAGACATCCCTCTCCCCAGCAACATTTACCAGCTCTTCCTGAGGGACCCCGAGGCATTCCCAGGCTAGACCAGACCAGATATATAATCTCTCCAGTATGTTCTGGGTCTATAGGGACTCTTACCCTTTGGCCATGCCAATGGGTAAAAATAATGGGTATATAATTTTTGCCCACTGATGCAAAAAAAAATTCTGCGTACTACAGGTGATGTGTCGATGCCTGCAGTTGTAAGCATCAAATCCAGAAAATAAGAACACTGGTTAAATTGTTGACCTTTTATGTTGAGATTATATATATATTATATAATTACTGTGGCCATGGCATATAGCTTCCAGTGGAGAATTGCATGGCATCCTGTTATTTTAGAAAATGTTCAACCCATTTAAAAAGGCCTGTAAGTCTAAAAGCTGACAACAAGGCTTCAACCTGCTGTAGATAGTTCAAACCATTGGCCTCCAACTCAGAGCAGCAGAGTGGAAAGGTGTGAACATGACTTCATTAAGGGATTGCCATGTCCAGTCTATAATGTAATAAAGCTGTGTGAGGCCTGCCCTTCCCTCTGCTACTGTGTCTAGACCTTGGCCTGCTGTCTTCCATCTATCTAATGGATGGCCTCCTCGCTGATATACAGAGCTTTTATTGGAGTTGGGAGCAAGCCTGTGTGTGTGTGTGTGTGTATGTGAGAGAGAGAGAGAGAGAGAGAGAGAGAGAGAGAGAGAGAGAGAGAGAGAGAGAGAGAGAGAGAGAGAGAGAGAGAGAGAGAGAGAGAGAGAGAGAGAGAGAGGGAGAGATTGTGAGTGTGTGTGAGTGTGTGTATTGCTGAAGGGGCACTTTACAAGATGTTGCTGCCGCCAGGGTTCACTGGCCCACTTGGCATGGAGCGATCACTCTTTTTTCCCCTCTTTCATTCTGTCTTTACACTCTTTCAATACTTGTAAATGATCTCTATGCTTTTCTTTGTTTACATATTTGTCATTTATTGATTATATGTAGGGAATGTAAGCTGAGCAATATACTCAATCCAGATAACATCTTGCTTTTTATTCATAAATTTCGCAAATGTTACTAAATTCTTGACCTTACCTAAAGCTAATTTCTGAGGATTCAAAACCCAAAAGTCCCAAAAGTCCCATTCTCCCCCTCTCTCTTTCTTTCTTCCTTTATCTTTTCCTCACTCATCCCGTGTCCTTCGTCGGCTGAGGAGGAAGTTGCTGGCACGAGTCCCAAATCTGGAAAAAGGATTGGCAGGCGTACAGAGGCTTGCACATAACCATATAATGTGTCATCTCACAAGTCCAAGCGCCGTTTTTCATTGAGCCACGCGCAACAGTTTAGTGATATACTGAAGGATCAGTGAGCGGTCCCCTCTGGCAATCCATCCAATTCATAATTACTGGAAGTGTATCTCTATGAACCAGCGCTGATGTTGAAACTACACCTAACTTTCAGTGACCACACTGGATTTTAGTGTTGTAGTGTTTTTTTCCACTTCTGATCATTGTCAGATACACATCGTCCACAGTGTTATTTTATGGTTTGATAATATAGAGGTATTTTTCTGAATACCACAAGATTTTGAAAGTTATACACTAATCCATAATAATTATAAAAAAATTAAATTACTAATAATACAAATGTTTTTTTTTATGAGTGATGAAACAACATTGAAACGGAAATACACAGCCTTTTCTAATTAATGGTAGCGAATCCTGTCAATAAAAAATAATGATCATATAATAATGATCAATAATGATATATATAAATATAAATATATATATTATTGCATGCCGTTTAGGAAATTATTATATATATATAATGCGAAATTTGAGAATATTCAATGAAATGTGAGACTATTGAATGAAATCCTGAATATATGGAATGAAACTCTGAGAATATCATAACATGGCAAACTGCAGCCCAACAGGCGACAACAACTGTCAGTGTGTCAGTGTGCTGACTTGACTATGTCTTGCCCCAAACTGCATGTGATTATCATAAATTGGTAAGTGAATGTGATTTTTGTTTGTTGCATTCACAGCATTGAATATAAAAAAAAAAAGCTATACCTCAACATCTCGTTGACCTGAATAATCCATAGGCCATAAAAATGAGTTCCAAGGAAAAGTGTTCCCACTGAAGTGGATTATCCAAAATCTGGACGAAAAAAGTTGAAAACTGAAAGAAAAAAAATTTATTTGTTATTTGGGGGAACCAGCAACTTTAGCTGGCATGAGAACACTCTGACAGGTTCGATCCCCACAGAAGAAATCTGCCTATCAACCTCTGCTGTCCTTTCACTATGTCCTATAGAGCAACACAACAGATGCTGGCATGCCCAGTCACTGCAGATTGCTTTAAACACATCAACAAAGTACCTCAAATATAATGTAAATAGCTATTTCACTTAATTACTTCATTAACCCCTTACCATTCCGCCCTCTTTTTTAGAGGGGTAGGGGTGGGGGGGACAGAGGATGTTCAGGGGGAGATAAAAAGTAGACAGTAGATGTCACATAGAAGTGGTGTACACCATCTGAAAGCTGAAGTTTAATTTGAGATGCAGCTCAGCACTGTGTGTCAAGTTGTTCTAGTCATTAATAAGAAATAAATGTGAATTAATAAATGAATAATAAATTAAAATGAATTGTGATAGAAGTATATGATGGTCATTCCTATGCTCTATTATGTCTCATAAGTTGTCAGTTTTTGTTGTTCTGTTACACAGATTTGGTGCTAAATTTAACCATTATTTACCACTCAAGAATTGATAAAAATTATCAATAATCTTTCCAAAATACCACATTAAGACACCAAGACCTTAAGGAACACCATAGAAAAAGCCATGCTGTGATTTGGTATCAAAAACTTTTGACATTTCAAGATTTCTGCAACAATTGCATTTTTCGGCGATTGGATGGCGAGCACTTCTGTTGTGTAAACTGCTTGGAAAACCCCCTTATTGTCAATCTACCTAGGAAAGCCATCCATCCTCTGAATGACCTAGGTCTCTAGTTTGCTGTTGTAAGGTTTCATGAGGCTGTGACTATCCTAGAGATCACCACAGGTCAACTTGTACAGTGAGGTCACGTTTCAAAAATTGGTCTCACTACAACGAAATGGCTACTATGTGGACTATGGGGATCACACATGAATACAACTGGGCTCATTGGATCCACAAGAGTCTCAGCTTTACAGCGAAACCACATTTATGCAATTCCTAGACTGTTTAGGGACCCCAGCATGCAGAAACATTCAAACACATTTATACTGAATGGTTGAAAAACTGCATGGTTTTTGCCCCAAACTGCATGTGATTGTCATAAAGTGGGCATGTCTGTAAAGGGGAGACTCGTGGGTACCCATAGAACCCATTTTCATTCACATATCTCGAGGTCAGAGGTCAATGGACCCCTGTGAAAATGGCCAAGCTCATCTTCCCGACAAGCTAGCATGACATGGTTGGTAACAATGGATTCCTTATAGGCTTGATACCAGTATTCACTGTAACTTGAAAACTCAGCCCGTAACAACCTCTGGAAACTACTTCACAAATGGCATCATGCAGTACATGCATGAGTGGAAACACCCTTGATCATAATGAGATCATGATGAAGCCCTATAAATCATCATCATCTTCATCACCTTCAAAAGAATATAGCTTATTTAACAGTCTGAAAAGCCTGATACATTGAAAGACAATGGACAAAATACCATTTTGAAAGGGAAGTATAAACAGTATGCTATTCAGTAAAGATTACATATTAATGTGAAGCATGGATGATGTATCATGGAGAAATTTTCCTTCATACTTATACATCCTGTCAACATGCTTCAGGGGCTTTCTCTCTCTCTTTCTACTGCTTTCTTTCTACACACACACAGTGACAATGCTGAGAAGGGTCAAAGGAATCCATTATTCAGCTGTCAGGATAATTTTAGAAACACCCCAGTGACTTTGGAATTATTTATTAAGCGGCTGATAATTAAAACATGTACGTTTGGTTGGGAAAAGCCGGCCAGAAATCTCAGAGAGAGAGAGAGAGAGAGAGGCAGGGATATCCCTCGGGGAACCTCTTCTCTCTATGTGTCTCTCTCTCTCTCTCTGTAGTTCTATATTTAACTCGACCACTGCAGCATCTATTTAGCTCCTGCTGGAAACACATGCATGTGGGCGCATTTATCTACATACGTGCGCTGGCGTTACCACACACACACATGAAGTTATACACATGGACGAACAACAAAAGCACACGGTCTTTACACATTTACTAGTGCAGAAAAAAAAGAAAAAAAAACACGTCTCCAGAGAAGAGAGAGAAAACACTCTCATTAATAATTCAACTCTCACACCATCATGTACACATTTACCCACTGTCTTACATGCTCACGTGAACAGGCGCATGTGTGGCCACGCAGACACATGCGCTAATACACACGCGCTCACACAAGTAAAGGGGGAGCATACGTACAGTAAGCAAAATCTCATTCACTCGCTGTGTTACACTCACTCTCATCCTGTCTCTCTTCTATCTCTCTCACACACTCTCTTTCCATTGCTCTGCCGCTTCCCTGCATACTTCAAACTGCTTGTGAGTGGACAAGGTAGCATGGTACATGTGTGAAAGAGTGAGAGAGCAACAAAGAGCAACAAATGACGCCGTTGGTAATGTATCAAACACTACGTTTTTCCTTTGCAAAATTAAGAAGTTCATAAGGGTTGTTTCAGAAGCTGATAACCTATTTTGTCATTTAGTTTGCAAATTAAACAACAAAACTGTAGAAAATGTAGGCATCCATGAAGTTAATACACCTCCATAGGAATTGTGTTCATATTGGACCATTCCACATTTCACAATTTTTGTCTAAAACCAATGTTCTGCGCCAACGCAGGAAGTAGTGTGTCCTTTATGTAGTGAGGCAGAAGGTAAGGGTGTGAAGATCAAGGAGATGGATGGGCAGGTGTCTTCTCAACTTGTCATACTGACGCTTTGTCAGACCCCCTCGGCTAAAGAACGTATATTGCCAAGAAGTGAAAGCGAATTGTTCGGTCCATTGCAACATCTGCACCCAACAGCAAAGCTATACGCTTGCGCCATTTTGGACTGAAAGCGACTACCAGACGCCACTAAAACGTCCGCCTAACAAAATGTCGAACGAAAGTAAAACCAAATTATTTCTAATCTATTGTCATATTCTACCAAAATGGCCTGTGTTGAACAATAAAATATTATAAATATAATAGATGGCGGCAGCTATTGTTGTAAAAAAATAAAAACACCAGAGTTTCGTCTCTTTGCTTCTGTAGTCTTTGTCCTCGGTGTCACTTTTCGCAATAAACACGCACTTTTTTTATTGGTCGCAGTAAACACATGCTTAATGTTGTGAATTAAACAAAAACGCTTTGGCTTAGGCAACAAAACTACAGTTAGGTTTAGGAAAAAAACCAACATGGTTGGGCTGAACATTTTTCAGTGAAAATGTCACTGGACTTTGGGATCAACGATCAACTGATTTTGAAGTGAAAGTGAAATGTAACGCACGGGACACAAACTGTTGTACATGTTGTGATAAACTTAAAGTTGAAGTAGGCGAGATTGGAGCAAATATGAATAAAAAAAGTTATTTTTATAAAACGGTCGCTATATCCTGACAGTAGTGCATGAAACAGGAAATCTGAAAAAAAAATCATGTGCCTCTGTGTTCTCCGGTGTCCTCTGGTGCTCCTAACGGCATCTGCAAGATTTCACAGACCGGAGGAAAACAGGCAGTAAGAGCTGATCTGAAGTCTGCTGTCCAGCTGCCGTCTATGAGAGCCGGCTGTCAATCACTTGCGAAATCCGACCAAACCGTCAAACTAGGCAGCGATGATCAAATATGAATCAATATTCTGTTACGTTAATGCCTATTTCTTGCCTCAAATGTTTTCAGAATCATCTCGTAGTGCACGGTTTAGGTGTAAAATGAGAGTTTGTGACGCCAACGCCATTGTGAAATCTGATGAAGGAACGCCAAGTTCCGGTCATATGACCTCAGCACAGCCAATAGGAAAGCTCTCTCAATGAACTGACCTGTGATTGGTCAAAGTCTCCTGTCATGGGCTAGATTTTCTTAAGCCTGAAAACAGAGCCTATGAGGAGGTGCAGAAGTCTAGTTTTCTCTCAGAACACTTGAATCACAATATGTTTAATTGCGTAAAAAAGGAACGTCATTTTTAGGGGACCAGCCTGTTGATGCAGGACACTGCAGTTTGCACACTGTCACTCAATCAATGTCACACAATTACTTTTTATTAACTGTAACTACGATCTTTCCTTGACGTTAACTGAGTGTGTGCCTAACCTAAACTATATATCTGTGTATGCAGATCGGAAGTGAGGATTTTAACAAGGTTTACGCTGGATGTAAAAAAAAGCATAATCCTGTTTTTGTAACGGAATCTTCCAACAACAATGTTCTCTTCTGGCGATATGGTTGAATACAGCAATTTAATTTTGGGTCAAGGGAGCCAGAGCTGTATGAGGTAGCGTTTGGATGATGAAATTACCTGCTGCGTTTCAAAACTCACGCAACTTGGGAAAGAAGATTCAAACAGTATTTTGTAGATACAAAATAAAAACTTGACAGCATGTCTATCATACCCGCCAGGTTTAGCCTGGATAAAAATTTGAATCGAAGAACAGAACTTGCCGGTTGAAGTAATGCCAGAGTTAATTGGTTGAAGGCTGATCCCAATCGCCACAAATTACGTTTTTGATGTACGCCCGTTTCTGATACCATGAATCCAACGAAATACCATGCCCACATGTTATCTAAGCACCTCCAGAGTGTCTGCGTTTATTGACCCTCCTTACAATGCAAACCACAACCGTGTACAGTAAGCTTTACTCACCAAGAAGGCGAGAGTCCAGGGTGCAATGAAGTGTCAGAAGTAAGATTTAAGCAGATTTTTAGTTCTGCATTTCTTGGAGACAGAGCTGCTCTGGGGGCATCGAGCATCTAGTCTGGCTGTGTTAGCTAATAATGTGGCATATGGAGCTGAATATTAATGTAAAATGTGCTCTGAATATTAAGAGTACATTTTTAATTTTTTTCACCAGCACTCTGCTGTCTACAAATTGTGGATTCCCCGTTAAAAGAAGGATGATCTACTTGAAGGGACACAAAAATGGTAAGTAATGGTGAATAATCATGAAGTAATTATGCATCCCCAGTAACAGCAATATATACTTACACGACTTGAAAGAACAGGAAAAATAGTAACTAATACCTGCATACTGGGGCATTATAACGCATGGTTAGCTATATCAAATATATCATATTTAGCAGGTGATTCAGAGTCAATCACAGACATTTAGCAAGGTGTCACTATCCTGATTCACAGAAATGGTAATGCTTGATTCATGGTTATAGAGTGCTGCAGGGATGACGCATTTTTGTAGGCCTACCAGGAAGTTAGTATTGCCCTGGGTTCCCTGGACAAAAAGCCAACGGGATCGTTCTATTGGATTTTGGATTATTGCAGAAAGTAAGCTCTATGTCAAACACACGTTTATGATACTTACACATTTTGTTCAGCAAGATAATCTTAACAAATGAAAACCATTTTTATGATTTTTGAAATTGAAACTAACGTTAGGCTATAAACAAACTACACCACGATCGCATGAGCACGAGAACACACAACGAGGCTGTAACGGAGGACGAGTCGGAGTGATGACGTTTAGTAGTCTCATTTAGCCACTTGTTAGCAACCGCCATTTTTTAAGACATATAAAGTGTCATGGTCTGGCTGTGCCAGAGGTCATTGGTCTTTTTTCTTTTTGTTATAAGTTAGTTCTGTTAATGTGATTTTGGTTTGTGTTGGATTTGGGTTCTTTTATATTCATTCAATCCAGTGTTTCCTGTTTTATTTTGAAATTCACTCCTCCTGTGTCTTGTCTAGTTTTACTTCCTACCTTTGTTTGTTTTCCTATGCCTATGTTGATTGTCTGCCCCGCCCTGATTTGTTCCACCTGTGTCTAATCACCCTCTTGTATTTAAGCCTGTGTTCCTTCCCCTGTCGTTGTCAGTTCGTTTGTCGCTTCAAAACAGTGGGATATCTACTGACGTATTTTATATCGTAAAACAAAACGTTAAAATCTCTTCAGTTTGTGTTAACCACAGACCTTATTCCAGGCATCTACTGTAACTAAAAACCCATTCAAAAAAAACCCACAGACTTCCAGACGAGGGAATTCAATTCATTTCCAGGTTTTAAGACTCATTCCTGTTGCATTCTATTATTCTGCCTACACTTACGCTCCACCCACACAAATACAGAACAGAAAAGGGGTCGATACGTAGGAAACAACGGTGGCGGGACAGAACTACTATTATATTTCTATCATGACTGTGTAAGGGCTTAAAATGTAAGCTATGTAGTACAGTTTAGTAACTTACAATGAGCTTATAGGGACTATTTGTAACTTTCAGAAATGCATCTTAACAGCGACACCTGTGGCCGTGAAATCAACGAAAGTCAGCGTCGGGCTCGCGCTTGCTCGCTCTTGCTCGCTCTCAATATACCTGAACGAGCATCACTCAAAACAGTGAGGCGACACAAGTCAGCTAAAACCACAATATCACTCTATATTTCACCTGCTTGGCAGTAATGTTAGCTGACCAGACGAAGGTCTCTCCATGAACATGATTTAGATCTGATCCTAGTGTTGGGTTTTCCTGCCTAAGTGCAGGCTGAGGCAGCGAGGCTCTGCAGCGTGTCTCCCTGCTCTCTCCGCCCACAGCCGGAGAGAGCAGAGGAGACACCGGCTCCCGGTCGGTAACGAGAAGACAACGTAAATCTACGTAACGTCCCCTGTACATTCACTAGATATTCTCAGAGCTAAACTAACTCTTCTGCAGTGTGGAGTGAGCGCGCGTTCACGTCTAGAGGTGGAGCGAGCTGAGCTGTCTGAGTGAAGGCGAGCAGGCAGTGGAGGAGGGTACAGCGGCTACACGCGAACGCACATATGCGAGCGCGCATGTGTGCCGACCCGCTACATTTATACGCTTACAAAGTTACAAATAGTCCCTTTAAAATAATGTAATACTTAAAATATTCATATACCCTAGTTACTTATGATTTTGCTCTGCTGTATTTATACACCCCATGGCGTACCCAACACCACCCCACCCAGCCTGGTGTTACTGGCCTTTATTAACACCGAGAAACAAGAGGTCATGCAAGGAAATACTACTCCCAGTAATCTGCCAAACAGCAACAACATCAACATCACTTCAGTACCAAGGAGAGCACACGCCACAGTTCAGACTATATCAATAAACTCTGTAAAATGAGTGACGATAAATACCATCCTCACTGTCAACAATTTGACTACAGTATGAATAAAATCAGCAGCTTTGCTGGCTTGTCCCTCACACTAAGATTAGCAGAACAGTTTGCAGCCACAAATCCACGACACTACACTAGTTTCTGTGTTCTCTGTCACTGTAACACACTGAAACACACACACAAGCTCTGTATGTTTCTCAATGACGCCTGGGTCAACTCCAAGATAATAAATTGCTCATTTACAGCGACAGTAGACAGAATGTTTTTTGCATCATTTGGGCAAAAAAATCCATAATAACCTTTCAGCATATTGTAATTCAAGTGTTCTGAGAGATAACTAGACTTCTGCACCTCCTCATGGCTATGTTTTCAGACTTTCTAATTTCGAATCACAGGTCATTTCAGGGAGAGAGCGTTCCTATATGCGGCAGCTGTCTATCACTCGCAAACTCTGATCAAACGGTCAAACTAGGTAGCGCTGATCAAATATGAATTAATATTCTGTTACTGTAATGCCTATTTCTCGCATAAGATGTTTTCAGAAACAACTTGTAGTGTACTGTTTAGCTGTAAAATGAGATACAAACTTTCTCATCTTACTACAAGTTTACAGAAAAGTGTATTATGCTAAGTACTATAAGTTCACTGGAAGAAAACTTACAAGTATGGATGTTATTGGATGTTCTCTAGTTGTGTACTCAAAGTTTACTACTGTTACATTTGAAGTATACTTTTATCAATTAAAAAAGTGGGTCCCAAGAAGTATTCAAGTAGTACACTCACAAGTATACTACTATTACATTGATATTAATATACTTATTACATAAAGTATTCTTTGGATTATACTTGACCTATACTTAAAATACTTCATAAAATAACTTTTATAACACACACACACACACACAGAGAGAGAGAGAGAGAGAGAGAGAGAGAGAGACGGAACAGTCGCTGACAGGTCGTTTCTCCCAGGACGGCTCCTCCCCTGTGCCACGGCCCCATGTCCTGCTTAGTTCTGTTTAATATTGCAACAGACAGGGAAAGACGTGAAGGAGAGATGGAGGCATGAGCTGATGGAGGAGAAAGAGACGCATCAAGCTGTAGAGGCTTGTGGGTTACTGAGCGTTCCTACGGTACCTCATATCTGCTGGAGGGATGGAAGGTAAACGATACGAACCAGAGACAGACAGGAGAGGAGGCGGGGGAGGAGATAAAGTGGGAGAAGATGGGGTAAGAAAACAACATAAATAAACAAAACAAACCTCTCTCTCTCTCCTTAGGAAGGAAAACAACTCAGTTTCCTAAATTCATCCTTGTTAAAAAAAAAAAGGTGAAACTGAAGCACGAGCAGTTTTCCCGGGAGCATTTTTCCACTGAATTAATCTAAATCCAAGCGAAGGTGCGAGCGGCGAAGCTCTTCACAGACCTTGAGTGCTTATGGGAAATCTAGCCCACCTCTTGTTCTTTTTTTTCGTGTGAGGAAAAATGCTGCTTAGTCTAGATTCCAAGTGTAAAATGTTGCCCATTATTTACTCTCCCATCGAGGTGTGACATAACTTGGGCACTATAGGAGAAAAGTCACCTGTGAGCGGGTTGCTGTTGATCACTAAAGGTCCAAACCTTTCCCACTTTTAGCCACATTTGGTTTGTTCCTTACCCTGCTGACCTCATTACTGTCTACTACTTAATAACGACTTACTTATATTAAACTGTTGATCATTTCAGTGGTAGCTAGCATTGCTGCTTAATCCCTGTTGTCCTTTGGGTCTGTATCACAAAGCAAATTCAACTTAGTCTGTCACTCTTTAGTATATTACACATAATTAATAATAATTAATAATTTCCTCCTCCTCAATCATTCCCCCCATCCAGTTCCTACCTCTACCTATCAAATAGCACCGTACAGTATTAATAGCTCAAGAAGTATATACAAAATGAATAAATAAAATGCAGGAGGATATAAATTAGGGCTGTCAATCAATTAAAATATTTAATCGCGATTAATCGCACATTTTCTTATCTGTTCGAAATATACCGTAGAGGGAGATTTGTCAAGTATTTAATACTCTTATCAACATGGGAGTGGGCAAATATGCTGCTTTATAGAAATGTATGTATATATTTATTATTGGAAATCAATTAGCAACACAAAACAATGGAAATATTGTCCAGAAATCCTCACAGGTTCTGCATTTCGCATAAAAAATATGCTCAAATCATAACATGACAAACTGCAGCTCAACAGGCAACAACAGCTGTCAGTGTGTCAGTGTGCTGACTTGACTATGACTTGACCTAAACTGCATGTGATTATCATAAAGTAGGCATGTCTGTAAAGGGGAGACTTGTAGGTACCCATAGAACCCATTTTCATTCACATATCCTGAGGTCAGAGGTCAAGGGACCCTTTTGAAAATGGCCATGACAGTTTTAGTTTGCCAAAATTTAGCGCCAGTTTAGAGCGTTATTTAACCTCCTCCTTTGCGACCAGCTAGTATGATATGGTTGGTACCAATGGATTCCTTAGGTTTTCTAGTTTCACATGATGCCAGTATCTTCAATCTAGCTTTAAAACTGAGCCCACTACAACCTCCGAAAGATCGATTGCGTAAATGCGTTATATACACCTGTTAGTAAATACAGTCACTCTTTATTGCCAAGAGTTATGAGTGGCATCTTATAGTCCTTTTCGAGTGCATTACCCTTATGGACCAACTTTGGCCCATTTTCAGCTTATAGAAGCCAAGACACACTGTGTCACTCTGCTCTGCCAAGAGGCCTGCATCCCAGTGTTTTGGCCTTGGCTTCAATCTTTTTGACCCTTACTAAACAAATAAGTCCCATTAGTCCACCACAGGATGGATTTCTTTTGGTTTGGTTGTTGCAGGGTCTCCCCAATTCTGACATGTAGCCAGCCAGTAAAAATTGCTGTCCCATATGGATGTTCAAACTTTACTGTACTTTAAGCTGATATGAGAGTGAGTGGATAATGACAAAAGTTTCATTGGTGAACATTTCTTTTTTCCCCCTCCTAGTATGGTAGCAGACACACTATCGTGATCAGGGCCCAAACTGCTCCCTATTTGACACTGTTCCATTTGGCCTAAATCTAGGCCACCACCGGTTCAAATTGGCCCTTACTGTATAAGCTGTGGTATACTCTGTCACTGTGCAGTGCCAAGAGACATGCTGCTCCGCCCCAACAGGGCAGAGTGGATGATTAAACGATCATCTCCAAGGTGGTGAGCAGCATTAGGCGCTCTGCCAAGCTATTAGACAACTCACCTTCGCCACACAACGCACGCATCCACTGGAAGGACACTAAAACCTTGTGAAGTTTTCACAGACTCTGACATGTACTCGCAAACTAGAGGGAACACGGATACAAATTTTGTCTGAAAATGAAAAAATTGTGTTCTATTTTTCTTACAGTCAGCAGTGTAAGTGGGAAGCCAAACCCCTGGGTTTGGAACACTGGACTAAACAACCTTTGTATATATAAAGTAGTTCAAAGTAGCTTTGCTTTGACCTGTTTCAACAGTCAAATGCCAGCCCGATCACTTACTGTATTTCGGAGACCGGTGTTTGTGTCCCGAGTGAAACCAGATGTTAAAGTTGACTTATTTGTCACGTAACTTCTGTTACGTCATTTCAGGAGTTATTTTAACTCAAACTCTTTGTCTACAGCTATCCAAGTAGTGTTTGTAACATAACTTCCATACTTAAGTTAAGTCAATTCTGGTGTTATTTAAACCCAAACTGCGATCTTTTCTGAAACATAACTAAGAAGTGTTGTCTAAGCCTAACCAAGTCGATCTACTCCTAAACCTAAATAGTTTTATTTTGAAAAGACTGGAGCGGAAATTGTCATGTGCGTCACGTGGTGCTGGACATTTGCAGAAAAAAGCAGGAACAATATGCTGATGAAAGTCGTGCTGAGTGTCACGAAAAAAAGGAAAATTTGTGTCTATGTACACGAATCACTTAATTTTGATTACATTTTGTTGCACGGAGCTAACCGTGTTAACAGCAGGTTGGGTGCTATGTGGGTGCTTCCGCGACTGCACTGTCAGTCGGGACGGCGTTATCAGCTTTAACCGCCGTATGAGAGCAGTGCAGAGCAGCTAGCCAGTGGGGCACGCTCACATGCACGAACATGCACTAAAAGCATGCGCAGCCGGCCCGTCTATGTCAACAAAGCACGCAGAAGCTCGGATTCCAACACACACAGAGGGAGAGAGCGACTTCATTCTCTGCTCAAGTAGACATTACTCCACTATATCTTTACATAGAAAATAGTCGTTTGCTGCTATATTAATGCTCTGGATATCGTATAGAGCCGTGGTTCTCAACCTTTTTCATGTCAAGGAAATTGTTACATATCAGGTCACGGACCCCCATTTGAGAAAAGATTTCGCTTCAATCTGAAAAGATTTTGGTTTGTTAGATATGATTATGACCAGAAATCTATAGTTGTCAACTATCGTGGAGGAAGTGAAACCTACGATCAGAGTAGTCACTCTCATGACTCTTACTCACATTGGGCTCACTCAGTGAAAATAAACTATTCCACATTTTTCTGGAACCACTGATGTAGAGCACCTTAAAGTAAAGGATCTGAATACTCCACCGCTGCTTTTTACCGACATCTTGCTTGATTAATGGTCTGTAGAAAGACCTGGGTCCAGTTCCTGTTAAGTCATGAAGATTTAGATAAAGAGAGTAAAATCTGTACCTCTGCTATTCTGTCTGATTCTTGCTGATTGTAGAGCACCAAACCCCTTTCAACACACTCGGCAGAACAGAGGACCGAGTGGGCAGATGAAGATGAGGAAAAGAACAATACAGAAGGAAAAAAAGTGCTGATCTCCCCCACCCCCCCTTCCTTTTCTCCCTCCCTCTCATTCAGTATGCTGACTGTTTCTGTACAGAAAACTGACTCCCACGCTATTCTGCCTGGCCTATTTATCACATTGATCAGCTTATAAAGAAGTCGGATATACACAGGAGGCTCGCTAGAAATGTGCGTATGAGAGAAATCATGATTTCTTGCACCTTCTGGGAGATACATGCTGCTCTCGCGGCTCATAGGTTACGTTTTGCTGACGCGGTCATTTTTACTCACTCGGCCTTGTGACATCTAATCACCATAGATTCAATTTATTTTTTGCCTTACACAACAATCTTACATTTTGTTGCAAAAAAAAGAAAAAACACGAGTACCGGCGCTGAAGATCAGCAGAAATTGAAAAGGGCAGCAGCAATAAATCAGACCAAACTTCTAAATGTTCCTGTGTGGGCTATTCAGAATAATCAGTCAATACGAGCATCACACTCTTTATCCTGTAAGTAGAATAAAACTGTTTAGTCAGGAAAGTAAAGCTGAAATAATTAGTTGATTAGTTGATCGTCAATAATCTTCGAAAAAAACTCTCTAACCTCTAAAACGATTTTCAGAAGTGATTAATCGTTTAAGTAATTTTTCAAGTAAAAATGGCATAAATTAACTGATTCCAAACGTCAGTATTTGCTGGTTTTCTTCGCCCCCTGTGATAGTAAACTGTATAATTTGAAAAAAAGACATTTTATGTCACCGTGGGCTCTGGGAATTTGTGGGTTAAAGCTTCAGTAGGCAGACATTTTTTTGGCATCATTGGGCAAAAATTTCTTAACATTTCAGCATATTGTAATGGAAGTGTTCTGATAGAAAAACTAGACTTCTGCACCTCCTCATGGCTCTGTTTTCAGGCTTTTAAAAATCGTTGGCCAATCACAGGTCATTTCAGAGAGAGAGCGTTCCTATTGGCTGTGCTCCGACTGGAGGGCGGTGCTTGGTATTTCCTCAACTGATCTCAACATGGCTGCTGGGTCACAAACTTTCTCATTTTACATCTAAACAGTACACAAGATGTTTCTGAAAATATTCGAGGAGAAAAAATAAGCATTACAGTAACAGAATATTGATTCATATTTGATCAACACTGCGAAGTTTGACCGTTTGATTGGAGTTCACAAGTGATTGAAAGCCGGCTCTCACAGACGGCAGCTGCAGACTCCAGATCAGCTCTGATTGGTTGTTTTCCTCCGGTCTGTGAAATCTTGCAAATGCCATTAGGAGCACCGGAAGCAGATGATTTTTTTTTTCTTCAGATTACCTGTCTCACTACTGTCAGGATATAGTGACTGTTTTATAAAAATAACTTTTTTTTAATCATATTTGCTCCATTTCTACCTAGTGCTACTATAAGTAATTTTTCAAGCAAAAATTGCAAAAATTCTCTGATTCCAAATTCCAGACCCTATATTCACCATTCCTAAAGCTGTTCGTGAAGGGTAGCACTGTAATCTACCCACAAAAGCAGGAGAGAAAACATCACCACCCTGAAAACATGTAATCCAATCGACCTGGAATCATCCCTTAAAATAGCGATACGGCCCGATAAGCCCGTACATCATCACATCCACGTCGTATACGACAAGCAGAAAACGGATGAATGAATGACATTTGCATGTCATCAGCATGAAGCTGCTGATCCTGCTGCTTCTGGTTCTGTGTTAGGAGATGCAGTGGTGTATCCCCGGAATATCAATGGTAACAGGGGAGTACTCAGTGCGTGAATAATCGGTACATGTATTCATTGCTGTCTCAGGCCTGTTGTTGCAGGAATGGAGAAATCTGCACACAGGGTCCCAATTAAAGCATCAGTAGGCGAGATTGGAGCAAATATGATTGGTCACTATATCCTGAAGGTAGTGCATGAGACAGGTAATCTGAAAAAAAAAATCAGGTGCCTCCACATCCTCCGGTGCTCTTAACAGCATCTGCAGGATTTAACAGACCAGAGGAAAACAACCAATCCGAACTGATCTGGATTCTGCCGTCCAGCTGCCGTCTATGAGAGCCACGAGTCAATCACTCGCGAACTCCGACCAAACGGTCAAACTAGGCAACGCTGATAAAAAACAAATCAATATTCTGTTAGTGTAATGCCCATTTCTTGCCTCAAATGTTTTCAGAATCATCTTGTAGTGTACTGTTTATCTGTTAAATTAGAAAGTTTGTGACCCCGGCAGCCGTGGTGAGATCTGTTGAGGAAATACCAAGCACCGCCCAACAGCCGGAGCAAAGCCAATAGGAACGCTCTCTCTCTCTGAAATGACCTGTAATTGGCCAAAGTCTCCCGTCACGGGCAACACTTTTTAAATCCTGAAAACAGACCCATGAAGAGGTGCAGAAGTCTCTCAGAACACTTTAATTGCAATATGCTGAATGGTTATTATGGATTTTTTTTGCCTGTTTTTTTGCCTGTTTTTTGCCTGTTTGCACTTTTTATCTTAGTCACCTGATATGATAAGAGTGTTGACCAGTGGCACTCAGTGTACTGACCTCAGAAGTCCATAAGGATGTTTTATGATGTCACTACAATACCCTTTCACCTGGAATTTGCACTTTCTATGTAAAGTTTAGCTTTTTTTTTTTAATCTTCTCAAGCATTTTGAAATGTATCTTATTGTCTTATCTCCTCTGAAAGACCAACAGATTTTGGTGGATTTAGGGGCTGAAATAATAGCCAAGGTGGCAATGACTGAACATCAGGGGGGTGAAAAAAAGAATGCATTCATTAAAAATGAATTGGTGAAAGATGGTAATACACAGCAACACCAACACTCCTATAGGTGCTGCGAGGCGTGCAATTCAAACAACAGGAGGGTCAATTGGGTGGGTTACTCCTCATCCATCCCTGGGGGGCCTTGGGGTTTTTTGACTGAAAAAGACGACAGCTGCCTGTTAAGTGATAGTAAATTGAAAAGAAATGCATGCCCTACCGCACAGCAGCTGCATCCAGGCGCAGGTCTTGTACACGGTGGAGGTGTTGCAGAAGAAGAAGAGCGCCATGCAGGCAATGCAGCTGAGGGTCAGCACCATGGACAGCAGCACGAACACCGAGGCCGCCTTGAAGGCTCCGGACGGGATGGAGCTGAAGTCGGAGAAGCTGCCCACGCAGGTGAGCTCCCGGCTGGGCGACGGCCCGGTGCCCACGCAGTAGTGGAAGAGGCCGAAGTAGCCGGCCTGCGGCGTGTTGACGCTGTCTCCGATCCAGTAGGGCTGGATGAACACCACCACGTTGACGATGGCGAAGCAGATGGTGAAGATGGCCCACAGCACCCCGATGGCACGGGAGTTGCGCATGTAATTGTCATGGTAGATCTTGGAGGCTTCTTGGGAAGGCAACATGTTTGGTGTTTTGTTTTTTTTCTCCTTATATCTCTCTTTTTCCACCCCCGTCCTCCTCCTCCTCTTTTTACAAGAAAAGAAAAAATCTTTAGAAATGCCCAGACAATATTTTTTTCCTTCTCTATATCAAAAGCTTTCTAAAATCTCCCCTCAATTTGGCTCTGTGGCTGTTATAAAGGCTATTTAAATGGGGCCTACATAAGCACAATGTAAAAATCTAACCTGCAAATATGTGTGTGAGAGACTAAACATAGTAAAAATTAATGCTACATTGAAGCAATACAAAAAAAATCATAGCCTACTACCTACACCACCACCACCACCACTAATGAATAATTGACCAAGAACCAGTGATTCAACATTGCTGTCTAAGGCGCGCTTTCTTTCCTTGGGGCTATACACCATGAATGATTAAAAAAAAATCCATCAAAAACAGGATTCTCTCTATTTCACAGTGGTAAGGGGAAAGGGGGGTTAAAGCTGTGTCTCATCCTCATCCATCAGTCCAGAGCTGCTGTTGTCTCCGGGATGTCCTTTATTAACCATCCAGTGAGAGGAGAGGATGCTGAGATGCGTCTTGGAGCCTGGATGGATGGATGGATGGACAGATGTGCAGCAGCAGCCAGCGGTGGAGCCCGTTTTTACCTTCCGAGGCATCCGTGGGGTGCTCCCCTTCTTCTCTCTCTCTCTCTGCTCTCTCTCTCGCCTTCAGTGTCCACGCAGCAGCATGTGGAAACGAAACGGAATTTAAAAAAAAAAAGAAAAAAAGAAAAAGGAGAACAGGGTTTTCAACACGAGCCCCTCTGTCAAATTTCAACAGTCCTTTCTCGTAAATCCGACATCCTCCACCGCCTCGACTCCATTATCATCATGGTTTTTTTGTCGTAGCCTTTATCCAGTATGTCTCCCCTCTCTCTCTCTCTTTCTCTCTTTCTCTCTCCCTTTCTCTCTTTCTCCGTCCTCCTCCTCCTCCTCCCGTTCCTCTCTGCGTCCCCCCCTCCGGAAGATGCTGACGTTGTACTGATGACAGGGATGGAGGATGGAGCGCGTTCTCGTAAAGCGGGCGCAGCCAGCAGAGAAGAGTAGGGGGGGAGAATTTGCATCAAAGCGCGTCTCCGCCCCTGTTCACCTTGCATTTGAACAAATATTCCGTCACGTTTGGATGAAACATGAGTGTATTTTTTCATGAGAAGGACTGATGATCAAAGAGACAGATGTTTGGACTTCAGGGAGCCAGATGTGAGAAGATGTGTTACTGTGTGAGATGGGAAGAGTGGATGGAGTCAATTTTCTGAAATCAAAATGCTCTGGTTCTGTTATATTACTGCTTATTAAGGGCTGTCAATTGATCAAAATATTTAATCGCACATTTTTTATCTGTTCAAAATGTACCTTAAAGGGAGATTTGTCAAGTATTTAACACTCTTATCAACACGGGAGTGGGCAAATGCACTTGCTAATGCAAATGTATGTATATATTTATTATTGGAAATCAATTAACAACACAGAACAATGATAAATATTGTCTAGAAACCCTCTCATTTAGCATAAAAAATACTGTATATGCTCAAATCATAACATGGCTCAACTCAAGACCAGTAGTGTGTCAGTGTGCTGACTTGAATATGACTTGCCCAGAAAACTGCATGTGATTATCATAAAGTGGGCATTTCTGTAAAGGTGAGACTTGTGGGTACCCATAGAACCCATTTTCGTTAACGTATCTTGAGGTCAGAGGCCATGACAGTTTTAGTTCGTCAAAATTTAGCGCTAGTTTAGACCGTTATTTAACCTCCTTCGCCATGCCATTCATATGCCATGGTGACAACGGATTCCTTGGAAATTACTTGTTTCATATGAAACCAGTATCTTCACTCTAGCTTTAAAACTGAGCCCGCTACAATCTCCGAAAGATCGAGTGCGTTAATTAGTTAAAGAAATTAGTGGCGTTAAAATGAATTTGCGTTAATCATTTCGCTATTATCGTGTTAACTTTGAGAGCCCTACTAATTAGTGAATGCAATGATGCTAAAACTGTAATAATCTATCCAGTCAATTTACAAAAACACAAAGGACTTAAAGACATTATATGTGAATGTCTAAAACCTTTGATTTTTTACTTGAGTCATTTTATTTGTAGAACTACAAGTACGCTGTTACAAGTAAAAGTCAAATATTCAACATCTTACGTAATTAAAAGTACATAAGTATTATCAGCAAAATAAAAAGTAAAAGTAGTATTCAATGTGCAGAAGAATAACCCTTGCCAGTGCAGCCCAGTCGCAGAGCAGTTTGTGAAATAGTCACGACATTTAATGTATTGATTTGCATACATAGAAACAAATTTAAAATTTGTTTTCGTGACAGTCAGCACAAAATCAATTTGTATGTAATGCACGTAATTGTGAACCGGGAAGCATAAAGAGCGGCGAACGCCGCGTAGGAAGGAGGTCAGGGTGGATGGGGTTCAGTTAAGTTTATTTGTCACGTAACTTCCGTAATTGTTATTTTAACCCAAACAACGATCTTTTCCTAAAGCTAACTAAGTAGTTTTTGTCAAGTAACTTCCGTACTTAAGTTACGCCACATCCGTTATTATTTAAATTCAAATCTCTGCAATCTTCTCTAAACCTAACTTAGTAGTTTTGTTGTCTAGGCCTAACCAAGTCGATCTATTCCTTAACCTAACTGAGTAGTTTTATTTTGAAAAGACTGGAGCGGAATTTGACACATGCGTCACGTGTTGCTGGACATTCGTAGGAAAACGCACTGAAAATACGTCGTTGAAAGTCGTGCTGAGCATCACGATAAAAGAGGGAAATTCGTGTCTATGTACACGAATCAAATAGATTACATTTCGTGACTATTTCACGAACTGCCGTGAGACTGCGTTGTCCCTATATAGAGGCAAAGTCCCTCCCCTTCCAGTGGACCACCATGGGACCTTATTTTGGAAAAAATATGAACAGTAGTCAACGGAGAGAGACAAATAATTATTTTATCTTGTTTGAAATGCACCATGAATCACACATATGATGTTTGTCAATTTAAAAGATAAGTCAGGGCTGCACTGTCAACAAGAGGGTCACAGGTTCAAACCCGGCTTGGGGCCCTTCTGTGTGGAGTTTGCATGTTCTCCTTGAGTTGGCATGGGTTTTCTCCGGGTTCTCCGGCTTCCTCCCACAGTCCAAAGACATGCAGGTTAGGTTCATTGTTGAATCTAAATTGCCCGTAGGTGTGAATGTGAATGGTTGTCTGTCTCTATTTGTCAGCCCTGTGATGGTCTGGCGACCTGTCCAGGGTGTACCCCGCCTTCGCCCAATGTCAGCTGGAATCGGCTCCAGCACCCCGCAACCTTGAATAGGATAAGCAGTTACAGATAATGGATGGATGGATGTATTTTGCAAGTCAAGGAAGTCACAGTTTGTCGTAAAACTGTTGAAGTATAAGACTGTAAAATATGTATAGCCTGTAGGTTTCGTACTTGGATGTACTCACACATCAGATAAGTTAAAGTTACATTTGTGCACGGAACATAGCTAAGTTAGCTAGCTAGCTAGCTAGTCACCATACGTCACCAACACTAGCTAGCTAGCTAGCTAGTGTTGGTGACATATATTGTGCGAGACGAGAGATCTAGTTCACTGAGTGGTTTCACACAAAACTAAATGATACTACAACAAACAGGATTCGATTCAAATGAGATAAAAAAAATTATTTGACTCTCGTCGTTGATTACCGTACAGATTTTTTCCGAAATAAGGTCCCATTGGGTCCACCGGAACGAGAGGGACTTCGTCTCTCTATTCCCTAGTCCCCTATGTTGCCATTTCCCATCCATCCACCAGGTGACTTCAGACTTTTCCTCCTTTCCCCGTCACATGACGGCCCCATTCATCTACACACTTGTTTTCACTTCCCTCATCTGCTCTGCAGTTACCTGACCCGGTAACTTTGTGACCCGGCCACCATGTTGAAAACAAGTCAAGCCCAAACCAAGCACCACCCACCGGCCGGAGCAAACTTTCTCATTTTACAGCTAAACAGTGCACTATAAGATGTTTTTGAAAACATTTGTGGTGAGAAATAAGCGTTACAGTTACAGAATATTGATTAATATTTGATCAACACTGCCAAGTTTTACCGTTTGATTGGAGTTCGCAAGTGATTGAAAGCCGGCTCTCGCAGACGGCAGCTGGACGGCAGACTCCAGATCAGCTCTGATTGGTTCGCAAGTTTCACAAGCAGTGAAAGAGCTTTGACAGCTTCTGTAGATGCTCCTTGGCTCTGATTGATTGTTTTCCTTTGGCACTGTGAAATCTTGCAAATGCCATTAGGAGCACAGGAGGACACAGAGGGAGATTTTCACATTATCTGTCTCGTGCACTACTGTCAGGATATAGTGACCGTTTTATAAAAATAAAGTTTATTATCATATTTGGTCTAAGTTACCAACTTCAGCTTAAAGGTGTAGGGTATAAATACAGCGGAGGGCTTTCGGACAAACTTCCCTTTCTCCGGCTGAAAAAGAAACTGCCATAAATTTTCATAACCATGGTTTTGTATCAGCATCTTTCAGAAGCAACAACCTAAGCCTTGAGAGAAAAATTAAAATCCCAAACTTCTTAGGTGTCATTTCTTTCTTTTTTGTAAACATCTTCTTGTTGTTTACTGTGATTTTTTTTGCAACAGTCCCTTTAAATACACAACAATCAAATGACCACATCTACCGTTTTCTTGTTAAAGGTATAATATGTAACCGTTGTCAGTTAGTGTTTGTTAACACACAGCATTCAAAGTTAGCCCCCTCTTCTTCGACTTAACGAGCGAGTGAGGGAGTACTAGAGCAGCGATGGTCAAGCAAGCTATGACTGAATGAAGAGAGGGAGCGGCGTTAGTAAGAACAAAGCAGTGAATCAGAGAAACAAAACATTATTTTCTGATTGTTTCATGGCGGTTATGTTCTAAAACACAAATAAACTCACAAATAAATAACTCCGCACAACCCTGAAGATGCCGAGTTGCTGGATTTTGAATGAATGCAGCCGAAGGGCAGGCTTAATCTTGTTCTCTGCTTGGTCAAACTGAAACACCAATGGCACACTACAGAGGAGAGTGAGAAGAACAGAGGAAACTCACAGCAATGTAACAAACCCGTTTTCGGCCGTCAAATACGGCTGCTTTGTATCTGACAGAGCTAAAGGAGGACTTGTGCCTCGCTATCGGACGTCGAGGGGCATGACAAAGGGGCGGTATTTGACGACCTGTACAGGCTGCACACCCTGCATGCTGTTATTGGCTGGGGGTTACACCCCGATAAGGGGCACAAAGGCTGTTGGCTGAAGCCCAGAAGAGTCCTGAACATAGCACAGTAAGAAGAAAGGAGAAAATACAGGCAGTCTTTTAGTGGGTCACAAGTCATGATTGAGAGGGATTATTTTTGTATCAGTCTATACATTGTTTGTTAGGAAATTCCTGCATATTATACCTTTATAATCTGTATGACAATATTAAATGTCTATCTTAGTTTAAGCAGCTTACGAGTAAATGCTTGCACGGGTAGTCGCAGGGAACCATTTGTATTTGTATGTATTCCATGACAAACACAAAACGGCATTGCCCATAGTCAGGAAGGGCAGCTGGTTAAGTCAGTATCGATGTAGACCTGCTGTTGGAGGGTTTGTAACCCACTTCCACTCCCCTCTAATTGTTTTTCGATGGCACTTAATATGGCGGACCCTCCACCTGAAAGTGCAAACAGAGAGTGTGGGGAGAGGGTGTAGGGGCCGGATTGGAATAGGGCCATCCTCTGGGAACCATGATTGTTTGCACCAAAGTATGTATCTGGTAAGCATCTGGTAGATGTTGAGATATTTCACAGGATAAGTGAAAACTTTTACCTGTGGCGGTGCTAGAGGAAAAGTCAAGGGATCTCAAAAGTCAGTACAATTCATCGTCTGGGCAACCGATTAGACTTAATAGGGGCCTACTACACCCACTAGTAGGTTTTATCATCTATTCACATGGTAGATTACCGAAAGTAGGTATTAAAGAACATGACCGCGACCTCAAGCGAGCGTACTACACACGGGAGACTGGAGTTCGCATCCGGTGTGAAACCGACAATGTGTCTTTATGTTCATAGTAGTTTTAACCCAAAACACAAAGTTTTTCCCAAAACTCAACAAAGTTTTTTTTTTTTTTTGCCTAAACCTAAAAAAGTTGTAGTTTTTATTGCCTAAACCTAACTGTTTTTTTTTTGCCTAAACCTAAAGAAGCTTTTTTGTTTGTGTTCAAAACGTAACATTTCATTCAGTTTTATGTGTTAGAACGTGTTGCTTCACTTTCACTTTTACAATGCAGTAGGTGTAGTATGCCACTATTGACCCACAACTATGGTACTTATAGGGACTGATAACGCCTATTTAATGGTCTGATAACAGTAAAATCAGGTGCTCTGGGGACAATGAATGCATCTACAAATGTCATGGCATGTAGTTGTTGAGATATTGTGAAACAATTTTATGTGGTTAATGTTGTAAATTCAAACAAAACAAAAATGCAACAAAACTACTTGGTTAGGTTTAGTAAAAAACAGTTTGACTTAAAATTACTTTTTATTAAGTTATTTAAAGTTACTGTGAGGAATTTGAAATGGTTATAAATCAGTCTCAATTAAATTATAATGCCTCTATATGACCTACATAAGTAAAATAAAAAAATAAAAAAAGACCATCAGCAAGAAGATTTGATATTTATTTTGCTTTATTAGTTATTCCTTATGCTTATGATTGGGAGACAGGGCTGTCCGTAGACCTTTTTTCTTCATGGTCAGATGTTGCCTTAAATATTGAAGCCCTTCATTCTCTGTCCATTAAAAGCTCTATTACTCACTCTGGATAGAAACACATCTGCCCTCCGGCTAGCACATCATGGAAAACTGGGCCGAGACAGTGGTCTGTGGGAGAGTGTACTATATGCTTTAGAGGTGGAACATACAAAGACGTATGCGTATGGTCATCACTATAGGGCCCAAATTTGGTCCTCAAGCAAGTTGTATTTGAGTTTGACAAAATAAACAGGTGGCAGAGATCTTAGAGGATCAAAAGCACATTCATTCATGTTTGTACAGTACATGCATGCTTGACAATTCATATAGAAATTGATTAATAATGCACACGCTGAATCCTCTCTGTCATACCTTCTGGCTCAGAACACGCGTAGCTCATCATGATGCTGTCTAAACAAACATGTATTTTGCCCTCTACTTTCACAGACTATCTTTCTTCATCCCGAGGCCTCCTGTCATCTGTTAGCAGCAGCAGGCTGTGTGTGTATATTCCTGTGTATTTTCACGTGTGCACGTAGTGTGTGTGCGTGTGTTGCTAAAATTGGCGAAAATTGGAGTGAGAGCAAAAAGGTACAGTGTGGCTGCTGTAGCAAGGACGTGTCAGTGGAAGAAAATAGACTTGTGCACAGCTAGGGGATGCCTCTTGAGGAATGAGAGGTGTTTTCAGAGAGAGAGAGAGAGAGAGAGAGAGAGAGAGAGAGAGAGAGAGAGAGAGAGAGAGAGAGAGAGAGAGAGAGAGAGAGAGAGGGGAGAAAACAGAGGGTTTGTGGATTGTGTGTGTGTGTGAATGTCTGCATGACTGCACTCATGCATGTGTATGTGTGTTAAAATAGTCAGAGGCAGGCGGTGCCAGCTGATTTGAGGACATGACGTCAGCCTCATGCAGCTGTAAAACACCTCATGAGAGTACGAGCTGCCTATGTTTTTCCACATGATGATTTTTTTTTTGTAACCTTGTTTTCATATTATATTAATTACTGTATGTGTTACACATTCTTAGAAATGGCAGTATGTATGTTTAGCACAATATTTCCAAGCATATTTCCATGTCTGTACACAGTACTTTGTGGTTGTGTTAGGTTTCCATCTGTTGGAATAACAGTGAACTGCAAGCATGTCATGGGAAAAGTCCATAGTTGTTTCCCCATAATGATCCATCTTACGGCGTCTATAATGCAGTTAAAACTTTACACATTGCTAAAAACAGCTCATAAGATCCAGTGGATTATTTTCAATAAATCACATGAAAACACCTAAGTATGTTAGTGTGTCTCTCAATACTTTATGACTTCCTCAAACAGCTTGGCTCTGTAGTTTTGTGCAAACTGGAGGAAATAGTGCATTTGTTGGGGACTGTTTTCAGTGACAATAAGCAGAGGAATATGTTCAGACAAACAGGATATATCAGGCTTTTTGCTACACAGACACTAATTGTTAGTAGGGTCAATTCATTGTTTGATTTAGTTTTTCATGAGATTTGTTGACTTTAAGAGAAATAAAAAAAATATCACCAGACTTATCCTTTAAGAGGTACTTAATGTCCGCTGTCCATGGTGCTGAAAAGGATGATGAATACATGTCCAAGGAACTTGGCAAATCTACTTGTCTGTAAACCATGATGTGTTCTAACTAACGTCCCTTATCTTTACAGCAAAACATTGTGTGTTTAAGAAGATGTTTAAGAAAGTCAACTTGGTATACTTTGATTGGTTTAACTGCTCGAAGTACCAGACCTCGGTCAGCAAGTAGAACTTGGATAATAGCTGAATCCAGAGTTATTTTCCTTCCTGTGGATGAGACCCAGACCGAGGCTGGAGCGAAGGCTGGGAGGCGGAGTTAAAGGAAACGCTACTGCTCCTGCTTTATGGGTTCATAGGAATGAACGGGAGTCTACCTCCAAACGCTGTATCAAATTCTCTTTATACATCCATTGTCTGGACCCTTTCACATCCAAGTTTCCATTACAGCAGCAGTAAGTCAAATTGGAGCAAATATGATTAAAAAAAGTTAGCTTTATAAAACGGTCGCTATATCCTGACAGTAGTGCATGTGACAGGTAATCTGAAAAAGATCATGTGTCTCTGTGTCCTCCTGGCAGCTGTCAATCACTCTCAAACTCTGTATTGTATTGTATGATGATGTTAGTCCCCATTTTAGCCATTTCATTGTAGTGAGACCTTTTTTTGAAACTTGACCTCACTATTTAAAATGACCAGTGGTGACCTCTAGGATAATCACAGCCTCATGAAACTTTGCAACCACAAACTAAAGACCTAGGGCATTCAGAGAATGGATAGCTTTCCAAACTAGATTGGCAAAAAGGGGGTTTCTGAGCAGTTTCCAGAACAGAAGTGCTCGCCATCCAATTGCCGAAAAATGCAATTCTTGCAGAAATCTCCAATTGTCAAAAGTTTTTGATACCAAATCACAGCATGGCTTTTTCTATGGTGTTCCTCAAGTTCTTGATGTCTCAATGAGGTATTTTGGAGGGATTACTGACCATTAAAAAAATGGTTAAATTAACAACAACATAACAAATGGTATCAACTCAAAACATTGCTGCAACAACTTATGAGTGATACATGAAGATGGGAATGGTCATCGTAGACTTCTATCATAATGTCACAATTTATTTGAATTCATTCATTCATTCATGTTCATTACTGATTAATGACCAGAACAACTTGATACACAGTGCTGAGCAGCATCTCAAATCTTCAGGCTCCCAGCTTTTAGATGAGGTATACCACTTCTATGTGACATCTACTGCTGACCTGCTATCTCCCCCTAAAGACCCCGTGTACCCCCCTAAAAAAGACAAAAATGGATCTATTGTGGGTCTCAGAGGGTTAAAAACCTATGCCAAAATAAATATGCTGATCATAAACCAGAATTCTATACAGGATTGGTTTAGGTCTGGGTTACCAACAAGATGGAAACAGATGAGCCGTTGTTGCGAACCCCAACGGAAGCAGCCGAAGGAAAAACAATGGCAATCGTAACAGTGACAGCATCAGACTGTCCATAGTGCATGATCTTTAATATCCTAACATATTGTCATTTCTTATGGCCACAAAAACTAAATCAAACTAAAATAGTAAACTGTTTTGCTTAAATGTTTGTGTATTATCAGCAAAATGTACTTAATTTATCAAAAGTAAAAGTACTTATTCTGCAGAAAAATATTACCAGTCAGTGTTTTACTATTATTACCTCCGCCAAGGCCGAAGGTCTAGGAAGGAGGTTATGTTTTCACTGGCGTTGGTTTGTTTGTTGGTTTGTTTGTTTGTTTGTCTGTTAGCAGGATAGATAGATAGATAGATAGATAGATAGATAGATAGATAGATAGATAGATAGATAGATAGATAGATAGATAGATAGTAACTTTATTAATCCCGAGGGAAATTTAAGTTTCCATCATCACAGTTCCATAGTGCAAAACATGTTAGTAAAAAGGCAGTAAAAAAGTTAGTAGTGCAAAGTACAAAAAAATATACCAGATATAAAAATACAAGGAGATGAAGAAAAACTGTTAAAACTGAATATAGTGCAGGGTAACAGCTGTGATACACGACTATTAAAAAAAAGTGAATATAGTGCAGAAGAGACTGTTAAAAATTAGTATAGTGCAGGGTAACTCCAGTAGCTTAGTCTATAAAAGTGCACTGTATGCATTATTATCTGTCCTGCAGACCGTCCTCCTTTGCCTTTTTTTAAGGATTACGATCAGCCAGAACATTAAGACCTCTGGATATAACACATGCGTAGTGTAACTGATGACGCGTTGATGACGTATGACCCTGCCTCTTTCCTTCAGAGGGAGAGAGACAAAGAGAGAGCGGGGGGACGACTGTAGATTCGGCGTTTTTTCACATTAACCTCTGTGAAATTACAGTTGAGTTCGACCAAGGCACACTTGGTGATTGTTGGAAAGAGTAACGACGACGGTTTAGGTGAGTTTTATTTTGTTTCTGTCAAGTTTGAATGAAGTGTTTTACGATGCTCCGCTACGTTCAGCTGATCTCAACATAAACAAAAACACATGTGGATGTGGCGCAAGCTGCACGGAGAGGGGGGGGCAATCGTACTCGGGCACCTTGGCGGAGGTCTGCGCTCTCTGAGTGCCATTCTAGTATCTGATGTTTCTGGATTAATATTACTGTTGCATTATGTTCCATTTGACTGCTGTAGATGTTTAAGGTTGTGCTAATTTTAACTCCTTTATATACTGTTGGGTAGTTTAATCTACAGCAACGTATCATATTCTATAAGATAATCGTACGTTTGTAGCGTCGCTGTCCTGAGAGAACCACGTATCTCTAAAAAGTCAACTTTTCATGAGCTCAGCAAAACAGCCTGTTTTCAGCTTTGTGACGGTACATATTCCAGCTGATCCAAGACACTTTTTAAAGAGTTTATTTAGCTTAAGAAGCAGGAGAATTTTCTCAACCAACATAGGAAAACTTCTTCCTTCAGTTTATCAAAAACACTCAAAATCAACACATCTGGAGATACGTGGTTTTCACAAGACAGGACGGGTATGGAACAATTTGTAATCTGGAAGCTGTCAGACAAATGTAGTGGACTCAAAAAGTACAATATTTGTCTCTGAGCAGTAGTGGAGTAGAATGTGCCGGCAAAATATTATATTTGAGGTCGAACCAACTTCCATACATAATAGTTGAGTTGCAATGTCGTGCACTGAACACTAGAAGGAAGCATTTCATCAAACCTGGCACAGTTCCGGTTCAGACTGCTATTCATTTATTTTCCTTTTATACAGTTACAACTGTAATAACTCTGTCATGGCACGGGCGTTCTGCTCTTCATTATGTCACAGTCATCTTCATAATTCAGCCTTTGAAAGCTAAAGGACTATTTTTCAGCTCCACAGCACATTTTCCATTAAGCAATAAATAAATAACTGTGGGAGAGATTTGCTGTGTGGCTGTTTTGACTCCTGCTTCTTGGTTTTCATTAAAGAACGGCAACACTTGGACAAAATTGTGTAATAAGATAATCAAAATTCACATCACACTCCGACTCTCGACCCTGAAACAATAACAGAGAATCAACTGAGTGTTTTCCCTCCTCCGTGGCTGGACTGAGATGGTTATCTCACATTTCTTTTACTCTCTGTTTCAGACGGTTAATTGGACTCAAAGTGTGGTGAACTGTTGTTCTCTTCTGCAGAATGCTGGTCCAGCTGATCACAGGCTGCGTGTTGGCAGTGATGCTGAGTTTTTGGCCATTCTGACAAAAGCCTTGCAAATCAAATATGCTGTCACATGATCAAAGGCATTTCAAACTGTGATTTGAGCCGGAAATGGGAAATGGTAACACGTTGCAAGTAAGGCTTTGAAAGTTGACGCAAGTTTGTTTTAATGCCACTAATGTCTTTAACGCATTAACACATTAACGCAACTTAAGATTTTTAGGTTATAGCAGGTGTGATGATTCTGTTAGTTTTGGTTTTGTTGGTAGGTTCTTTTGTGTTCGCTCTCTGTCTTTTTCACCTGGCAGGGCATGTGTGTGGCATGGGATGTGGCTGGCGTCTCCCAGGGCAGCAACAAGGAACGCCAGTTTGCAATCAGCTCATCAACCTCTCCATAAAAGCCTGGTCTTCACTCCACTATTCTGCCAGATAGTTCCGTCTCGTTCGGGTGTGCATTCTCTCTCAGTGTTTCTTGTAGCTTGCTATTCACTAGTGTTGCCCGTGATTGCCGTACTTACCATGTGTTTTTTCCTGTGTTCAGGTAATCCTGTGTGCCTTGCTGTTTCGCCAGCTTCCGCATCTTCAGTGACTCAGTTTTTTTCCATGTGTCCATTTTCTCCCTACCGGTGATTCATCAACGAGTCAGCCAGCTCCCTGCCTCCACTGCCTGCGTTCTTTTTGGTTGGAAAAAAAACTCTTTTCAGTTTTACTTACCTGTGTCCGTCTCTGCTTTGGGGTCAGAAAAAAACCCCAAACTTCACAGCAGGCTCAGTTTTAAAGCTAGAGTAAAGATACTGGTATAATATGAAAGTAAGCAAAACCTAAGGAATCCATTGGTACCAACCATGTTATACTAGCTTGTTGTGAAGGAAGCTAAATAATGCTTCAAACTTTAAAGCTGAAGTTTTGCTGAGGAATAACTGGCATGGCCGTTTTCAAAGGGCTCCTCAGGGCCGGCTTACGGCATAGGCCATATGGGCGGTCGCCTAGGGCGCCACCTTCTGGGGGGCGAGGGTCACCCTTTAAAAAAAATTATAATAATAATGATAACAAATAAATATAAAGAAAGAGAAGAAATGAATACACTTTCCACTCTTGTAACTCTCTTTCTCACACTTGTTCATCTGCCCGGCTGCACTTATTTGTTAATAGAAGTGAAAATTATAGTGAAAATGACTAAACACTTTTAAGCCAACAATATCAGGGACCAATTCTTTATTTATATTAGAATAAATACAGTTATTTATGAAAATAAAAATCTTAATTTTTGTCTTAATCCATTGCGATATCTGACGTGTGTTGCAGTTTACGGGGCTAGGGTTAGGGTTCTGGGGGGTTGAACCCTAATCTTGGAGCGCCGCCGCCACCACCATAGGAAGGGCTGGTGTCTAAATCCGAATTTCATCCAGGACACCAAAAGGGCTAGAGCTGGCCTTGGGGGTCCTTAACCTCTGACCTCAATATATGTGAATGAAAATGGGTTCTATGCTGCAGTTTGCCATGTTATGATTTGAGCATATCTTTTTATGCTAAATGCAGTACCTGTGAGGGTTTCTGGACAATATTTGTCATTGTTTTGTGTTGTTAATTTGTTTCCAATAATAAATATATACATACATTTGCATAAAGCAAGCATAATTGTCCACTTCCATGTTGAAAAGAGTATTAAATACTTGACAATGCTCCCTTTATATTTTGAACAGTTATGTGATTAATCGCAATTAACTATGAACAATCACGCGATTAATCGTGATTAAATATTGTAATCGATTGACAGCCCTAGTTGCAAGGCTAGACAAACTCTGGTTGTCACGGTAAGTTATTACGTTATTATTTTAACACAAATGATCTTTTTTCTAACCTTAACCAAGTAGTTTTTTTTGCCCAACCTCGTGGCATTGTGCGTTTCTACAATTATGATAGGCTGATGTGAAATGTATTCACAAAACTTTTTTTTTTTTTTGGTGACTGGGTTGCATTCACCAAATTATACATTTTTGGGATTTTGCCTCGATTCCTGGATATGCACTTCTTTTTACTTGAATTACTTTTTATATTCTACAGCTTCATGCATCACTTCCTCAAATCCTTTTAGACTGAGTCACAAAGTCATACATTATGTGCTACTGCTTGTCTTGCTATAATCAGCATGTGCTTGTGCATATTTGTTGTTAGATCTGTACATTTGAACCATCTCATTTAGCACACTCAGACTCCCTCATCATATCCCAATCAGAGAGACTTATGAAAGTGGCTGAAATGAGACACGCTGCTGTTTACTGAGACCTATATGCAGGTCTGTACAGTCTGAAAAAAGTTATTGAAATTGCTTATTTAAATGGAATAGAGATGTCTCTAAACATACATTAAAACTTTCCACATAAAATAACTATCTGTTAAGTCAGAATGGGTTGTTTATTCTGTATTTATTAGTGTTCCATACAATTATATTCCATAGAAACATGAAGCCTTCACTGCAAATACGGAATGGACTTTTTGATTAAGTAGGAGACGATATAATATTTGTATGAATACAATTCAAAATTTCTATATGATACATCTATTATTTAGAGTTTCTAAATAGTTTATTGATTTTATTTGTCAAAAACATATCAGACAAATGATTGTTCAAACCAGAGTATTTTTTATGTCTTCAAACATCTTAAGTATTAACAAATCCTATTAAAAAATGTATAGCCATGAAATATTCCAAATATGTCTGCAAAGACACCTTAAAGGAATATGTATTTTTAGTAATAGTAATAGTCCGAATGTCACTCCCAGCTTGAGATTTTAATGTACATTGAGAAAGTGAAATGTAAACATACAAGTCATTATTGAAATAATTGCTTTGCTAAATAAAATATAATATCATTGGTCCATTGACTAAAGTGAGTGCAAAATGAGACATCACAGTACCACTAAAACAGTGTCTTTTTAGTGGTGTATGAATGTGTATATATGATAATCCTTTATGCATGAAATTATAACTGTATTTACATTAGTTGATTTGGATCAAATTAAAAAAGTTTGCAGTTAAAATGGGATGATTTCTTTTGCAGAGCCTCCCACTCAAGCTGACGTTAGCTAGCCATGCTAGTCATTGTCACTGTGGCATAATCAGTCATGTGTCGGTTATAAAACAGAACCATTTCTTGGGTGTAATGCAAGTGAAGAGAGTTTGTCATGTTTCATATGTGTTTATAAGAAGACAGTGTTCAATGTGGTTATAATTTAGGGTACAGTATTATTTATTGCCAGTGTCATTATTAGGGTGTTGTGTCAGTAGATCGCCAGTAGGTGACAGTGTCGCTACAGAAGCCGTGTATGTGAAGGGAGCGTCACAAGGAAGTCTCGCGTGAATAAGTGAGATAATGAGAATCTCTGTGTACAAGCTAGAAACAGAATACACTGTGTAGCTATTGTCAACCTAAAGCATTATTTTACATTTTGCAGAACATCTTAAATAAATGTGTCGCACCAGACTGAGCCTGTGGGACATCATTCTGTGCACCGCTACATCACCAGCATCATTTAGTGATTTACCACATTGACGTTAATATTCACATATCGTATGTGCTTCAAATCTCAGTGTGAAAGCCTCAATTAACCTGCTACACAACAGCTTTTCGGAATTTTCCATTTTCTCTCCTGCAACAGCTAGTTACTTTCCCTCGAAAGGGAGCGCAGCCTTCGGCGATGACGCCATGCTGGTCTGGTCTATAGCTTGGAACCATAAAGCCCCTCTATTATATCTTTTTTAGGACACGGCAGGGGAACAAATCGTAGATCAGCGTTTGTTGGTGCAACCAACTACACAGCAACTCTTGGGCATAGCGTTATTACTATTGCAGGTTTGTTTAAAGTAGAAGTTTGGAGATATGTTTCAACTTCTTTTCTTGACGCCATTACCGTCTATGAGGGACACGGGATTGTTTTCCCCCAAAAGGTGGCGTGGTCATGCAAGCCTACTCTGAATGGATGACATATTGCCGGTCTGATGTTTGGGACAGCACATGTAATAAGCAATGGAAAAGGAAGTAAAAATACCAGAAGAACATCAACAAATGATCTAATTATATCATATCTTTTCAGTTATTGGTGGTGGCTTTCACTATTTGTCAGGCAGCTGCTTTGCTTTGCAGTGAAATGAAAAACTAAACAGGATTTCTCCTCCCTTGAATAATTAGCTGCCACAACACACACACACACACTCCAAGACACTGACTGCTTTATCGTCCGAGCACTTTATTTATAGATCATCCAGAGACAGGAGAGTGAAAATGGTAGAATAACTGGACTTTCTTCGCCGTCCTCTCGCTTTTACTTTTTTATTCTCTCCTTTTTTTCTCTCTCACATGTTTTCTTCATAAGGCTCCAAATGTGCATCTATCTTCACTCCATTTCTGTCTTGCTCCCCATTTTTCTCGCCGCTGTTTTCTTCAGCGCATGAAAAATTTCAATTTCTGCCTGATCAGCTGCAAAATTGAGTGGATCTGCACGCGCACACACACACACACACACACACATACACACACATAGAATAACACCTATTTGCCATTTTTTTGGTGTGTGACAAAGCCAAGGGAGAACTGATTCAGTCACACTCACTGTCCATTACCTCTGAACCAACCCAAACAGTAGATGAGTCTATTTTGGACACATAATGATTCAACCTGTATGTTTTACTGGAGCTACATCACCTTTAGTCTTTACACTAAACATTAACATTGCCTGTGTTTGAATCCCTTTCCCCCTATATTGTTGTTGTAACATTTTTACACACTCCTTGTCTGATTCTCGAAGACCTTTGTAGCTTCGCTTTCCAAAAATACAACATTTCAAAACACAGCTATTTTTTGCAGAAGCTTCGAAATGTAATTCTGGTGATTAGGGCACAGTGGGAGGCTTTAAAGAGTGTGTCATGACGCTTTCAGGAGAGCTGATTAATGGAAAATTACAGAGAAGCCCTTCCAGATTTAGAAGCGCAGACGTCTCATTAGATGATGACAGCTTGTTTCTTCTGTTAAGCTAATTGACCATGGGTGTGCAGGCCCGACTGTTTGATTACCTGCTCCAGTGAATATATGCAGTATATGATGTAACCGCTCCTTTTGCTATTACAAGGTGAGCAAGAAGTACAGCTTGGGTGTTAGAGGCGAGAGGAAGGAAGCATGAATTAGGATGGGATGGTGTTGCCTGTTCACGGTTTCCACAGGTGATTTTTTTTAGTGAATGTAGGTACTTTTACTGCTTTAGTTTCTACATATGCCATCATTGGAAACATGGTGTCCAAAGGTGCATTGCCATGTCCAGATTAAACTGCCCTTGGGGAAAAAATTGGGCCTCTCCCCCATCTCCACCTGCCACTCTTTATTTATTACCTCGGTAGAGGTTTTGTTTTCACTGGCGTTGATTTGTTTGTTTGTTTGTCTGTTAGCAGGATTACTCCAAAAGTTCGCAATGGATTTGAATGAAATCTTTTGGAGGGGTGGGGTGTGGCACAATGAACAATTCTTTAGTTTTTTTTGGCAATCCGGATCATGATCCAGATTCAGGAATATTTTTAAGGATTCCGATTCGCCTGAGCATTGAGACCACAGGGTATAACACATGCGCAGTGTGACTGATGACTCGTTGAAGACGCATGACCCCGCTTTCTTCCTCCTTCGAGCAGAGAGATACTTGTGTGGATGTGTGGCGAGACAGGAGCGGGAGCTGCTGGACGTCCACGGTAGATGACAGGATGAGAGACAACGTAGTGTAACGTTATACAGACATAACAAGGCTGCTGAATGAGAGAGGCATCCGCCAATACGTTACACGGAAACACACCGTGTTGATAACAAGCCGACCACCTCACGGTACCGCCAGCTGTGAGCTGTGATCTGTTTTTAAAGTCAAGCACCTTGGCGGAGGTCTGCGCCCAAACACATTTGCAATACATCAAACTTCCAAGATGAATTGACTTGCAGTAAAACTTGGACTTTGGGGCCCACGTTGCCTGGTTGGTAATCCAGCCATGTTCATACTCACAGCCATTAGTGGTCTCTCTTGGCCAGCGGTCTGTTGTGTAATACACAGGAGTAAATGGTTTGATTTATATTCCAAAATTTGGTGAAGCTGTAAGAAATGCAGCATCTATCCATCACCAGTCAGACATAAATGTGAGATGATTTGGAACAGACTAGAAAGCAGTTTAGTAGCATAGTCATCCCTGCGTATAAGTGAAGTGAATTGTTTACTTCACTTGATTGATGTAGTTCTTATTTTTTTCAAAACAGTTTACTGTGCAATATTCATCAAAAATGTTTCTTACATATAAGGAAAGATGGCCCTATGATTTTTGCTATGATAAATCACAAATAAATGTGACGTTCAGGTATGAACTATAGAGGGTGGCAGGTTTAATGTTGTCCCTGAAGTGAAAAAGGGGCTTTATTATTTGTTGTGTGATTTCAGTAAGATTGAATACAAGATCAATTTCCTGTTTTATTGCTCATTATAAAACAATTTAAAGGCTTGTTTTTCGTAAAAACATCCTTTATTTTTTTAATGACTTCCTCTGTTTGGATAATTCTATAAAACGTGAGCTGTGTTTTGTGAAGTGAATATTTATATTCTGTGGATTTAATTTGTCAATACAAGCTAGTGGTACGGGACAAAGTTCTTTGTTTGCAATGTAATGTTCTGTGTGAGAAGTTTTTTTCTTGTCTGACAAATGTTTCACCACTATACAGTATATATACAGACTGTCATGATAGCACTGCCTGTAGGCTAGTGTTTCCTTTTGTTTCCTCTGTTTCCCTGCCCTTTTGTATCTTGTGTGTTTTCCCTGGTTTGTCTAGTTTGTCAGTGTGTCGGGAGGTGTGGCCTTCCTCCTCCCCCTCCTCCTGGGCAGGCAAGGCAGGAGCAGCTGCAATCATTCATCCCAATCACCAGCAGTATATCTACCCCGGTCTTCCTGCAACTCATCGCCAGATCGTACCGTCACCCACAGTGGTATAGTATTCTAAATCAGGCTCCCTTAGATTTTGGCTCTCGTCTTTGCTGTTGCTCTCGTGTTTTGATTCTTGGACTTATCTCGTGTTTTGTTGTTTGCTCTGTGCTCAGGTCTGTTACCTGCCAGCTGTGGCTGCTACCTACCTGCCTGCTCACGCCTGCACTCTGCTCCTGGATCAACCTGGAACCTTTGCTTGTTGCAAAATAAATATTATTTTGTTCACTTTAAAGACTCTCGTTTTGTGTGCTGCACTTGAGTCCACGTTTTGGGAACTAGAACACAACACAGACATGTACCATTACTTGAAGCCTTATGTCCACAGCTTCCGCCCTTTCCACGCTTCCCATTCATTCTATGTAAGCAGCCGTGCAATGCATTCTGGTAGCGTGGCGGCGCGATTCGAGAGATGGGGCGTCACGTTGGCCGCTCCTCATTTGCATGAAGTTGAGGTCTAGGCTACTTTATGAACTTGCCGCCTCTGGAAACACCAGAGAAACTTTTATACTAACCGTCGATCTAAAATAAAGACGGATTCAGCAAGTGCATGGCTTAATTATCGCATAAAATGTTTTCAGAAACACATTTCAGTGAACTATTTTCATGAGGAGAAGAAAGTTTCCAAATTAGCCGCCATGTTGGTTCCGGTTTGAA
Organism: Sebastes fasciatus; assembly: GCF_043250625.1. Lineage (NCBI taxonomy): Eukaryota > Metazoa > Chordata > Actinopteri > Perciformes > Sebastidae > Sebastes > Sebastes fasciatus. Next base: position 6,657,813 of record NC_133802.1, read on the forward strand.
AGCTCAGAGCATCAGCCTACGAGGTAAAGCGTTCATCCAATCAGGTGCCGAATGCCTTGTGTCTCATAGCAGCCCGTCAAGCATCCAATCCTGGGAGGCAAGGCGATCCCTTGTGATGAAAAAAAAAAAACGCCTCTGTGGACATGTACCGTGACAAGATGGATTTTTGTGTGACATTTGATCTCCTGATTCTCACCTGATCTTGCGACATTGCGAATTCAGCTGCTGTGCAAGGTTAACGCAGCAGTAGGCAGATTGGAGCAGATATGATATATCTACTACTGTATATCCTGACAGTAGTGCATGAGACAGGTAATCTGTAAAATATCACGTTCCTCCGGTGTCCTCCGGTGCTCCTATGACATCTGCAAGATTTCACAGACCCGAGGAAAACAACCAATCAGAGCCGAGCTGGAGCCTTGTCGTCTCTGAGCAGCTGTCAATCACTCACGAACTTTGATCAAACGGTCAAACTAGGCAGTGCTGATCAAACATGAATCAATATCCTGTTACTGTAATGCCTATTTCTCTCCTCAAATGTTTTCAGAAACATCTTGTAGTGTACTGTTTAGCTGTAAAATGAGAAAGTTTGCGACCCTGCAGCCATGTTGAGATCAGTTGAGGAAATACCAAGCACCGCCCACCAGCCGGAGCACAGCCAATAGGAACGCTGTCTCTCTGAAATGACCTGAGATTTTTTAAAGCCTGAAATCAGAGCCATAAGGAGATACAGAAGTCTAGTTTTCTCTCAGAACACTTGAATTACAATATGCTGAAAGGTTATGGAATTTTTGCCCAATGATGCCAAAAATATACTGCCTACTGGTTTAAGTGAATAAATCACACACAGAGAGGGAAGGAGAGAGAGAGAGAGAGAGAGAGAGAGAGAGAGAGAGAGAGAGCACCATGCTGTTGCCGGTGCCTCCAGCTGGCTGCGCTCTCCTCCTCCTCTTCCTCAGCACCGGACAGACACCGGGAGCGCACCGTGAACGCATGAAGGATGAATTAACTTTAAATCTGCCTCACAACTTTCACCACCTCTCTCTCTCTCTCTCTCTCTCTCTCTCTCTCTCTCTCTCTCTCTCTCTCTCTCTCTCTCTCTCTTCTCTCTCTTTCCCTCCTCCGCTGCTTCAGAAGCGAAACACCAGAAGAAGATTCTTCGACAATGGATTTACTGCAACCACGATCCTATAGTGAATGATTAATGATTAGATCATCTTCCTCTTCCTCTTCTTCTTCTTTCTTCGCGGATGCTCATTAGCGTCGCGGGTCGAGATGATGGCATCAATAGGGGAATTCGATCCTCTCAACACCAGAGTCCCTGCAACTAAAATAGAAGTTACTGTTTCGTGCCGGTAAGGTCTCAAACTCTTAGTATACTACACATATAATTAACGTTTCAGTTAAACCCAGAGTAAAAGTCTGCATCACTTAAAAAAAAAAAAAAATCGAAAATGGAAATGGAATTCAGATTTATGAGCAATAAGCAGCATCAAAGTGATGGAAGTTAATTAGATGTGTGTGCGTGTGTGTGGTGAACACTGATACCTCCTGCTGAGGTTGTTCCCTAACGTGCATCCACATCTCCACCTCCTCTCAAAACAAACCTACATTTTTTTTATAACATTTCAAATTGTTTATGTAACAGCCCAAAGCATGTGTGTGCATGTGCAGCATCTTAAAAGAAAGGGTATCTATAGATAGATAGATGTATTTTATTGATCCCAAATCAATGGGATCCCAAATCAATGGGAAATCAATATGTTACAGTAGCAGGTTATCCAGGTAATGCACAGGAACAGTAGCCTACATAAAATGTACTTGTCAACACTAAAATACAATATTTTAATACACTATAAATATACTCGACTAAGTACTACAACTAGCATTAAAAAATCTAAATTATTAACATAGAATAACCCACTGTATACATTAGCAAAGTGTGCAAGTTGCAATGTTGCATTCTTTAATAAAAAAAATAATTCAAATAGTAAATGTGCTAATTGAGATGTGAAAAATTCAACATGTGCAATATTATTACAGGACTAAAACAGAATGGACTGTGGTTGTGATCTATCTATCTATCTATCTATCTGTCTGTCTGTCTGTCTGTCTGTCTGTCTATCTATCTGTCTGTCTGTCTGTCTGTCTCTCTGTCTGTCTGTCTGTCTGTCTATCTATCTATCTATCTGTGTTGTGTGTCCCATGCATGACCTGGTGCCCTTTGCTCTCAGGTAAATGTCTTGATTTGTGCAGCCGGTGACCCAGTAGATCACCACTGATATTCACAGGACATGCATGGTTGATTATTGATGTTGTAGGTGAATTGTCAAACATCAGGTTATATATGGTCTACTGCATGTTGCATTTTCATAAACGTAGAAACACTGTCAGAATACATCGTAAATATTGATTTTAGGAACCTCAGCAACAAAATAGCACACCTGGATTCACTGTTCGGTGTGAGGCTGCTTAATAGCTGAACGGTCAGCTGCTCTGCTTACTGACTGGCTGGCTGGCTGGCTGGCTGGGTGACTGACTGACGGAGCAGTAAAAGTCAGCCGTGGTTTTGCTGGCTGTCAACCTGCCTGCCTGGCGGTGTGCTGACTGGCTCAATCCACTCCTGAATAATGAATAGCTGCTGGTCCTGTAGAGTCCCTCCTGAGATCAGTCAGACTTGTGCCCAGACACCTGAGTTAGACAGCCCAGACCTGGGAGATGGAGTGGGCTCAGAGACCTTTGTGATTTAATTTCTCCCCCCCAGAAAAAGATTCAAAACAACTAGAGAATTACATGCCAGACATTTTACGGATTATTCAAGTTCGACCCTGGTTTTGCACAACAGTGTATTGTAAATTTATGGCATTTTTATTCCCCTTTTGTCTTAAATTATTTTGTGAAATCAGCGAGATACCCCCATGCACTGATCAATTATGAGATTTCAGAATTAGAATGATCTTTATTGGCATTATACTCAGGTACAATGACATGTTGCAGGCTTCCCTCATTGTATTTAACATTAAAACAAATAAATGAATAAAAGGAGTGATAAAAAAAACAGTAATAGCTGCATAAAAAACAGTAATAGCTGCATAAAAAACAGTAATAGCTGCATATAAAACAATAATAGCTGCATATAAAACAATAATAGCGGCTACAAACAGTAGTAACAGCGCTTAAATTTGAATTTATACATTTACAAAGGTACAAATTTACAGGGCTGGATGTTAAAGACAGATTTTTAAAGAAAAATGTTTGTTTTTTTATAATCTGTAATAATTTATTGTCTGTGGTTGCAGTCTTTGAGGGTGGAGGTGTGTGTGTGTGTGTGTGTGTGTTTGATGCGTGTCTGTTTGTGTGTGTCACAGTCCTTGGTGTATGTGTGTGGGTGTGCGTGTGTGCCACAGTCCTTGATATGTATGTGTGTGTCTGTATAGTCACAGTTCCTGTAAGCTGCTCTGTGGTTGGGCAGGGAGGGGTGTGATGGAGGCCACAGCTCTGGGAAAGAAGCTGTTCCTCAGTCTGTTTGTGTAGGATATTATTATTATTATTATTAACCATTTGCTAGACGGCAGCGGTTCAAATGGGGAGTGGCCGGGGTGTGTGGGGTCTGATCGGATAGTTTTGGGCTCTTTTGCTTCCATAACATGTCTTCTTTCAGACTATAGTGCAAAGAAAACATCCAAAATACACATTTAGGTGTTTATTGTAATATGTTATATTATATATACTTATGCTATGTCTATTTGAGTCTGTAGATTTCTCCTAAATTTATCAAAAGTTATTAGCATTAGATAATTTCTCATTTGCATATTCAAACATACAATTTCAGAAAGATTTCATGGTGGTATCTATTAGTTGAAATGTTTTACCATATTCACCTGTAATGTCTTGCAAAAACTGTTACAATACATGTTTTTAAAGGCCATTTTCTCAAAATATTTTTTTTTCTCAGACACTGAAGAAACCTCCTCTTCAATAGAACTAACATACACCAAACTGTCCAGTTTCATTCTGTATTCTGAAGGTGTTTATAGAGGGGTTTGTTCATTTATCATTCATAGCCTGATTTATCGAACATTTTTTGTTGTTGACAGTATTTTCTGGTATTTTAAGTGATACAAAGAGATATCCAAAATTTCCTCAGTAAAAACCTTTAACTCTATGTCAACAAAATGAGCGAATGAAGAATTTTGAAGCTGGTTTTATCCAATGTTCAGATTTCTGTTCAGGAAAATGTATACAAATTAGCGCATAGGATCATGCCTCATTTTCATGTTTAAAAATAAAATCATCAATGTATGTAATCAACCGGGGAAGTTTCATGGTGATATCTACCTGGGGCAAAGAGTACAGATGCAAAGAGACAAAATTCCAGTGCTTTTTTGGCAACAGACATTAGATGGCGCTGCGGTAGCACTGCCGCCATTTTGGACTGAATACGCCAATGAGTCCATAGCCATGAATGTAGGATAATATTTTTTTAGGTAATTGAACTTCCCAGTACAAACTCATTTAAATCATTATGTCCTAAAAGTTGTAAAATTCACTAATAGCTGAGTCCGGAGTTATTTTTCCTTGGCATAATGAACGTGCATCAGACCCACGGGACTGCACCGCCCTGCACGCTTAAATGACATATCCGGTTCCTGTTAGCTGTACGCGGCTGTAATAATGGATATATTGGCTGTAATTCATCACTTTTATGATCTTATAAAACACCCATGGGCTGTATGCTGTAAGCCTGGACCACGGTGGATGTATTAACGTCTCTGTTCCCAAACAACCGGCTATCGGCCAGTAGCTAGTAGTGCCGGTAGCATGCACAAAATAAACAGATTTGAACGTAGCTGTAACGTTAGGCTATTTACTTTAACACGCAGGGCAAAAGCACCGGGCACAGCCTCTTCTACATCCATATTTATAATATTTTATTGTTCAACACAGGCCATTTTGGTAGAGACATTAAATATGACAATAGAATAGAAATAATTTTGTGGACGTTTTACTGCCATCCGGTAGTCGCTTTCAGTCCATAATGGCGGAAGCGTAGCTCTGCTGCTGGGCGCTGGCGTTGCAATGGAACGCAGAATTGACTTTCACTTCTGAGCAATATACGTTCTTTGCCCGGGGTGTCTCCCCTTTAGTTACATAATGACAAATGCTACAGCAGCTGCTGGTTATCTTAGACTGGAAGCAGGGGGAAACAGCTAGCCTGGCTCTGTCTAAAGGTAACAAAATCTGCCTACCAGCATCTTTACAGCTCACTAATTAACACTAACATTAACATGTATTACTACTTCATCTTCCTCTTCCTGAGGGTCTTCATCAGACTTTGACTATAGTAACTTAGTGCAGACTACATTATCTTATATGTCTTCCTGTGGCTCGCATTTCGGTGAAAGGGTTGTCAGCACAGTATTTTTAGATGTTAGTTTCTAGGGGAGCAATTTAAATCTGCCCATGACCTAACTTTCGGGGACTTAGCTGAGACTATTAGAAACACTCAGGGGAGCGAAAAAATAAAAGGAATGAAAAATGGCATTCAGGAAATGAATACATTGTCTCAAAACAATGAAAAATGCAGAAAGGATCCATTTTTACCTGCGTTTCTGCTGTTTCCACAGGAGTCTGCTGGATGTGGACACATTCTCCAAGTCAGACCCTGGTACGTATGAAATCTTTACTGTCTGAATTGCTGGAATTAATACATCATTATTTTATCGCTCATTCTTACTTACTAGAGAATAAATTATTTTATTGAATATCAACTTTATATTTAATAGTTTGCATTTAAAAAAACAATCTGGGAAATGCATTTGTTGCATTTTTTAAGTAATTTCGACATGCTTTGTGTATGCCAGCGTTCTTCCTTACAGTGAAAGAAGTGGTAATGAATGGTCTCCTCTAGCTCTTTCACTGGTAAATAAGCCAGAAGGTCAGAGCTATCGATGGGTGACAACTCTGCTGATAAAATACAAGAGTGAGGAGGGAGAATAAAGAACAAGGACAAGACTAAGGAGGGACTGAAAAGTCAAGGTTGAAGAAAGGTCAGGATGTGAGGCTGGCTGAGCTTCAGCATGTTGGGTGCTGAAAAAATGACAGGGGAAGAAGTTCAGGGAAGGAGGATTTCAGAGCTGGAAGACAGTACAGTTAAAAAACACAAGGCTGGTTGTATTATATTCAAGTCAAGTCGAGTCAATTTTATTTGTATAGCTCAAAATCACAAATTTGCCTCGTGAGTCTTTACAATCTGTACAGGATATGACACCCTCTGTCCTTTACAGTACAACCCTCTCATCGCATAAGGAAAAACTTAACCAAAAAAAACCCTTTTAACAGGGAAAAAAATGGAAGAAACCTCAGGAACAGCAACAGAGGAGGGATCCCCCTTTCAGGATGGACGGACGTGCAATAGATGTTGTGTGTACAGAGTAACAACATAATGAAAATACAACATAGACAATCCATATGACAAAAAATAATACATATAATGTGAACACATGTGAGAAGGTGGATCCAGGAGGATGTCAAGCAGCTTCCCGGCATCGCCAAACAGATAGAGCCAGAGCAACACGACCTCCTCTCGACACCTAACAGATAGAGCCCGAGTAACACGACCTCCTCTCCACCATGGAACCTAGAGAGAGGACCAGATTTTTTATTTTAATTCACAGTTGCTTAGTAATGTAAAGGTATGTTAGCCATGCCAATAAGCCCCCTTGGACTGAAGTAAGTTGTTAGAGAGGCTAAATCTCCTGGAGGACGGAGGTCCAGGTCTGTCTGTATTGGTATTTAGTGGAAAGATATTTCTCTTATGCAAGACTCTGGAGCATGTATCAGAGCTAGGGCTGCACGATTATGGCCAAAATGATAATCATGGTTATTTTTTATCAATATTGAAATCACAATTATTCGTAGATTTTATGGACAAAATATTTGTATTGCTATTTCACATATTAAATAGACAGAGCGCTGCTTTCACTTCCATGTTGTGCTACATTCCAACCGCCAACAATTCTTTTTTTTTTTTTTTAAACTCTTTTTTTATTTGAGAACAAAGAACATGAGGTCATCATGGGTGTTACAATATCAAATCACAGTACATTTTTGTAAATACATCTTAATATAAAATGTCACACTTCAATCAACGGTGTAAATACACAATCCATTTTTCCCAGTACTCAATACTTTTTTCCAATTCCAGCCTTAAAATAAATGTGAGTCTTTCATTACAATACACTTGATTTACAATACCCCGCCATTGTTCTAATGTTGGAGGATCAGTCTGCAACCACTTTCGCGTTATGGCTTTCTTACTACTTGCCAAGAGAATCTTTATTAAATATTTATCTTTGTGAAAGACAATTTCTGGCATTTTTCCCAAGTATAGTGTAATGAATGAGTATTTTAACTTTATTCCAATTATTTTATGGATCTCAGTTGCCACCTCTTGCCAATATGGCTGTATTTTAGGGCATGCCCAAAAAATATGGAAATGATCAGCCATTGAGGTTCCACATTGCCTCCAACAGAAGCCCCGGCTCTGCGTGTCTGTTTGCAGTGCTGTTAATTTAGGAGTAATGAAAAATCGCACTACGTTCTTCCATCCAAACTCCCTCCAGGATCCCGAGTTTGTAGTAGTTGCCTGAGTCTCACATATTTCTGTCCAGTCCTCCTCTGTTATTTGTGAGTCTGACTCTTTCTCCCATTTTTGTTTAATGTAGTTTGTAGAGTGCTTCTTAGAGTCTTGTATACTTCCATATAGTTTGGAAACCAACTTTTTACTTCTCTCTTTTGTATATGCATCAGAGAATATAGTAATCAAATTGTAATCGTTTGTTTTTGTGCTTTGTATTTTTTTCTTAAAGTAATCTCTAACTTGCAGGTACCTGAAAAAGTCCTGCTTTTCCAGTCCAAATGTATCTGCTAAATCCTGATAGCTCTGTAGTTGACCTTTTGAGGTGACTGAACAGAAAGACGTGATACCTCTCCCAACCCACAGTTTAAATCTCCCATCCAACATTGCAGGCTCAAATCCTGGATCATACGCTACCCAACCCAAGACCCCCGCATGTTTCTCCAATTGTAATTTCTTCAGCAGCCTAAACCACAGCTTAACTGAAAATAGGGTCCACTGGTTTAATCTGTTATAGCTCCTTTCAGCCTGACTTCTGTTACCTAGTATTGACTGTATTGGAGTATCTATCTGTTTTATTTCCAATGTCTTCCATTTGGATTCATAGTTTGGTGCACACCAACACACTAAAGGTTTCAATTGGGCAGCGTAATAATAATCCTGCAGGCATGGTAGGGCTCTCCCTCCCTTCCCCTTTGACAATTGTAGTGTCTTGAACTTTACCCGAGGTCTCCTGCTGTTCCAGATGAACCTCGAAATCATCCTATCCCATTCGTTAAATTGTTTTTGGGGTACTTCCAAAGGCAATGACTGGAAAAGATAGAGTAACCGCGGTAACATGTTCATTTTAATTATTTCTATTCTACTACTCATGTCTAATGGGAACAACGTCCATCTAGAAATATCTGATTTTATCTCTTCATTGATAGGACCGTAATTGCTTTCAAAGAGTTTTGACATGTCTTTTGTTAAATTTATTCCCAAATATTTTATTGAGGGGGAATTCCATTTAAAGTGATATTTCCTTCTCATATCTTGAGGGGGTATAAAATTGAAAGTGAGAGCTTGAGTTTTTTGGATATTTAATTTATATCCAGAGTATGAATTATATGTTTTTAGAAGGCTCATCAATTTAGGAATACTAGATTCAGGGCTCGCAAGGAACAGCAGGACATCATCAGCAAACATACAGATCTTATGTTCTTCCCCTCTGATTGTAATCCCTTTTATCTCCAAGTCCTCTCTAACTGCTTGGGCAAGGGGTTCAATATACAATGCAAACAGAGCAGGGCTCAAGGGACACCCCTGGCGCGTCCCTCTTTCTAGTTGGATTGTTTGCGACAGGTGTCCGTTAACCTTAATCTTGGCTATTGGACAGGAATATAGCGCTTTAATACACTTAATAAAACCATCCTTAAAGCCAAACCTGGCAAGCACCCTGTACAGGTATTCCCAACCCACTGAGTCAAATGCCTTTTCGGCATCAAGGCTGACAAGCATTGCATTTATATTTTCTGTTGTAATATGGCTCATAACTTGTAATGTTCTCCTTAAATTATCCTGTGTCTGTCTGTTTTGTATGAAACCTGTTTGGTCTAGATCTACCAACTCAGGTAAGATGACCTCTAGCCTCTTAGATAGGATTGAAGCAAATAATTTATAGTCTACATTTAGGACTGATATTGGTCTATATGAACTGCATTCCTTTTTATCTTTTCCCTCTTTTGGAATTATTGAGATGACTGCTTCTCTCCATGATTGCGGGGCTTCTCCTGTTCTCAATGTATGATTTAAACAGTTAAGCAGTATAGGTATTATTTGTGGTCTAAATGCTTTATACCATTCAGACGGGTATCCATCTGTGCCCGGGGCCTTACTTGATTTCAACCTTGAGATAGCTCTGTCCAATTCTTCTGCTGTTATGTCAGCCATCATTGCTTCATTCTGTTGTTCTCCTATAGATGGTAAATCCAATGAGTTTAGAAATCTCTCCATTGCTAGTGTATCTGCCCTTGCCGGTTGGGTATAAAGATCTTTGTAGTATAGTTCAAAGGATTGTTGAATGTTTTCTATGTCACTGCAGACATTTTGTGTTCTAGGATTCCTGATTTTGTAGATTGTATTCTTTGCCTGTTGTTTTCGTATTCTCCAGGAGAGGAGTTTCATTGCTTTAGGTCCTGTCTCGTAGTATTTTTGTTTGACAAACTTGAGTTGCTTTTCTATTTCCTCATCATATATCTCATTTATTTCTTGTTTAACTTAGTTTAATCTGGTCAATATTTGTGGGTCTCTTTGTTTTGTATGTCTGATCTCTAAGGACTTCATTTCTTCTTGTAAATCGGTTAATCTTTTCTGTTTTTCCTTTTTCCGGAAAGCTGTGACAGCGATAATTTTACCTCGAATCACAGCCTTTGCTGCGTCCCATAGAGTATTTGTGGAAACTTCTCCATTGTCATTATTTTGAAGATACATTTCAAATTCATTCTGAATCTGTTTCTGGACTGTTTTGTCATTTAAAATACTTGTGTTGAGTCTCCAGAGTGTATTTTTTTGTTGATTAACTAGATGTAAAGATAAGTATACTCCTGAATGGTCAGATACATCCCTAATCCCTATATTACAATTTTTAATTCTATGTCTGTCTGATTTATACATAAATAAATAGTCAATTCTTGAGTACATAGAGTGGCATGAGGAGTAGTAAGTATATTGTCTTTCCGATGGATGAAAATCTCTCCACACATCAATCATACCCAGTTCCTTGAGCATCCGCTGGACCACTGTGGCATTTGGATGTTTCTTTTGGGATGGGTTAGTTGTATCCAGTTTAGGATTAATTTGAACGTTCAAATCTCCACCACATATTAGAGTACCATATGATTCTGTGGCTATCAAGTTAAATATCTTCTTAAAAAAGGATTTGTTACTCCCTGGCGGAGCATATACATTAAATAGTGTTACCTCTTTATTATCTAGTTTTCCCCTGACTAGGACATATCTCCCCTCCTTATCCTTGATTTCAGACATAAATTCAAAATTGACTGAGTTTGGGATCAGAATAGCCACACCCCTCCTCCTTCCAGATTTATGTGATGAGTAGTAAGTATTTTGGAATCCAAGTTTTTTCAGTTTATCATGTTCTGGTGGAGAGAGGTGGGTTTCCTGCCAATATATTACCTGCATCCTTTCTCGTTTCATTTTAGCAATGATTTTACTCCTTTTAATCGGATTATGCAACCCATTGACATTAAGTGTAACTATCCTGTAGTCCTGATAATGCATGTGTTTAATTCAAATCCTGTGCACTTGTGTAACCTTACCCATGACATCCTAGTAAATACAATGAACAATGTATATGAACCATCATAATAGAACAAGAACATACAACAAAGAAAAGAAAAAGACTTCCAAGTCCGAGGTTTGAATAAAGCCTCAAATTGAGAGGGAATCCTTGAGTCCATCAAGGGCCTCCCCTCAGTGCAAAAGAAAATACTCTGCACAGGTAATGTTCAGAACTGTTCCCAGTCGGCCGGTATAAAGATTCAACTTAGGCAAGCTCCAGGAGAAATTATATCAAATGTCTTAATAAACTGGTTGAAACTAAAATAGCAGAGTGGCCTCTTAGTTTAAAACAATATGACTTTGTCTCTGTTGTTTAGTGGCCCAGTGTTAGTGCCACGGTATCACTGTCAGTCTACTCATAACTGAGCCGTCCATTGTAATTTTCGAGGTCGGATTTTACATTTATTTTATCAGTCATTCAAGTGACTCATCGTGGAGGTGTATGGCTCCGTCCACTTACCGATAAGCCCCGTTATAATTACCCTCAACGTATCACTCGTCAGCGCCGAATATTCCCGGGGGGTTGCGTTGAAAACTCCGTAGTCTCTCCCGTATCTGCTCTCGGTCCACAGCCCGGCGGCCCGCACCTGCCTTCTCCCACGTTGCTAGTCTCCGCTGTTTCACCGCTGCAGAGTCGGGCTCCTTGACGGGTCCTATGGAGAATCCCCTCTTCTTCAAGTCTTTAGCCGCTTCTGCCGCGCTCTCGTAGGTGTGGGTACCGCTGTCAAAAAACACCTTCAGTTTGGCTGGATGTGGCGTTTGGAAACGGATTCCTTTAGCTTTAAGTTCCTTCAGTATTTCCACATATGCCTTTCTTTTCTTGAAAATGTCGGAGGGATAATCTTGATCAAAATAGATCCTCTTCCCGTCGTAACGGACATCTTTCTTTCTCCAAGCAGTATGCATTATCTGCTCTTTCATTCTGAACTCGAGGAAGCAGATCACCAGTGATCTTGGTGGTGCATCGTTTGGAGGCTTTGGAGCGAGAGCCCGGTGGCAGCGCTGTATTCCGAGGTCCATCTCCGCTATCGGCGGGCCCAGCTCTGACTTTATAAGCTTTGTCACAAACTCCGGTAGGTTGTTCCCCTCAGATCCCTCCGGCACGCCGTATATGCGGAGGTTGTTGCGGCGAGAGCGAGCTTCCAAATCAGTTAGCTTAGCCTGCAGAGCCTCTTGAGTCTCCATCGTCTGAATAAGTGCCTCTCTCGCCGCTGCATCCCATTCTTCAATACCGGCGATGCGTTGTTCCGCCTCCGCCACTCTGACTTTGGTGGCCTGCAGGTCACCTGTAGCTTCTTTGAGTTTCTGGTTGATTTCTCCCCTAAACTCTTTCAACTCTTTCTTTATGTCTTCACAAAACGAGAGTCGGAATTCACTCATATCACTTTTCAGATCAGATCTGAGCGCCCGGATCTCATTGTAGATAGCCTGCATGTCCGAGCTAGCTACCGCCTCGTTAGCTTTCCCCGCCTCGCCGTTGTTGCCGTGACTTTCTTCATCGCCGTAGTTTTCCTCTGCTAATTCACTTTTCTCGCGTCTGGAGCCTGTTTTGCCTTTACCCTTTTTTTGCTTTTCCCCTTCCATGTTATACTTCAGTTTAATTTTATGTCTCAGCTATTTTTCTAAGGGGATTAAAACCGACCGATTGGGAGAGGTTCTTTCAAGCAGCCATCTGCTTCAGCGCCACACCGGAAGTCCCAACCGCCAACAATTCTAAATGTTATCCTTTTACTTTGTTATTGTCATCTATAGTGGTTATTTGCATGAAAACACACAATTCAAATGATTAGGAAATAAATGATTGTTTTTTTATTTAAATAGTTGCTTTGACTAAAAAAATCTTGGCATTAGTAGTTCTGATGATGTATTATAAGCTGCTTAGAGCTGGTGTTAGGTCATAGTTCTCTCTCTATTATCTATTTTATACAACAACTGGATTTATTCAAGTTTCTCGCCCAAAACTACAATTCACAAGATTACATTTGAACACATCATGATAGCATTATAGTTTACCATCGCCCGATAGCCATTTTTACTGAGTAGAGCATGAACATGATGTTACCCAATGGAACCTCCGTTAACGGAGCCGTTTAGCTCTGTGCTGTCAGCAGAGGAGCCGGTTACTGTGATTGCTCTGAGCAGTATCATGAGAATGAATTACAATATACGAAGTGTCTGATTCAGTTAGTTGTTCCAAATGTTTTTCAGGTTGTTTCTCCACGGCTTATTTTGTATTTACAGTTGTGACAAATTATAGCTTCATGTCTTCTTCACTCACGCTGAAGGTCTTCCACACTGACACACACCGTATGAGATGGCTGAAAACTGGCTGCCTTCAATCTGCTGCTGATTGACGGTTCACCTCTAGCTGCTTTAGGAAGCGCTTGATATTATGCAGTAGAGTTTTCTATGAGTGGAGCACGTATTATATACGTCAATATTGTAGTTGATCATGTTCAACAACAGCTGTCAGTGTCTCAGTGTCCTGACTTGACTATGGAAGATTTGACAAGTATTTAATACTCTTATCAACATGGGAGTGAGCAAATATGCTTGCTTTATGCAAATAGATATTTATGATTGGAAATCAATTAACAGCACAAAACAATGACAAATATTGTCCAGAAACCCTCACAGGTACTGCATTTAGTATACAGAATATGATCAAATCATAACATGGCAAACTGCAGCCCAACAGGCAACAACAGCTGTCAGTGTGTCAGTGTGCACTGTGTGTATCATAAAGTGGGCATGTCTGTAAAGGGGAGACTCGTGGGTACCCATAGAATCCATTGACATTCACATATATTGAGGTGAGAGGTCAAGGGACCTTTAGCTCAAGTTTGGAGTGTTATCTTTCTCCTTTGCGACAAGCTAGTATGACATGGTTGGTAACAATGGATTCCTTAGGTTTTTTTTGTTTCATTGATACCAGTATCTTCACTCTAGCTTTAAAACTGAACCCGCTACAACCTAAAAAGAAATTATTATTATTATCATTTTTTAAATTAAAGAGTTAGTGGCGTTATTATCGCGTTAACTTTGACAGCCCTAGAATAAACACAAATTAACGCAGGGTGAATATTCGCTTCGCATTTGGTGTGAACACAGCATTAGTATTTTTATTTTTTTTTACCATTATTTATTCAGGGGAGATTCACTGACAGCAATCCTCTCTTTTTCAGGAATGCCCCGATTACAGTTACACAGTTTTACACCACAGTTTGATCTGCTGGCCACTGAGCAGCTTCAACGGAGCAGTTGGGATTAAGGGCCTTGCTCAAGGGCACATCAGTGGTGGTAATTAGGGAGGGGTAGATTAATCCTGCCAGTCCGGGGGATTGAACCAATGACCTTCCAGTCACAAGCTTGCTTCTCTAACCTTTAGGCCACCAATGCCCTATGATGGTCCGAGTGCACAAAACAAGTTTTTGGCCATAACTCAAGAATTCATATGCTATGACAATTTCACACAAATGTCTAACAGGATAAAATGAGGAAGTGATGACATTTTGGACAGACATGGATGTAAACTGCAACCTGACTGGTTTGTGGTGGAGGCATACAACCGTGAGGCGGTAATTCTAGTTGTTTTAAAGCTTGATTCTAGGTTCTGAATTGCCGACTGATGCTATGGATGTTTCAAAGCCAATCATCTCTCTGCAGGAAGTAGTCTGGTTGTCACGCCACCAGTAATTCACAAGAAGCATCACGGAGAAGCTCTTAAATATTTAGTTTTATTTTCAAAGTACATCTTTCCCAGCGAAGAAAATAGAGGAATAATACATGCAGAGAGACAAAAAGAGCTGGACGGCATTAAATAAACACAAAGAGCATGGTACAGGCTGTGAAAGTGTTGGTTAGAGAGTGAAAGTAGGACAGAAGATGTTAGTGCAGCGCTACAGTCATTCGATGCAACTGTAAAACATTACTAATCAAACTTAACTGCCCGTTAAAGGGGGATCAATCGATGCACTTCTCAAGACTTGTCATAAGGAAGAACTACCTTCAGCTCCAGCTATGTTTAAATCCATAATAAAATAATCATTTTTAACTTCACAGATGCCTCTGAACACAATGATCACAGCAAAAAGTGTGGCAGACAAGGCAGTAGAAGTATGCTGAGAAAGTGCTTTAGCTGGAAACGTGATGACAAGACTGATTTGTCCCTCTGAAAAGTCGTATAAAGCAGAGTAAAGTAAATTACAGGGAGTTCATCTTCTCTTCTCCTGGCAATCCAAACTGCTCTGTTACAAGTTTTAGCTCTGAGCAGAAAAGCAGCGTGGTGCTCCAAATCAGCCAGGCAGCCGGGCTTTTAAATGACTTACACAAATCACAGCTGGAGAGTACAGCTGTCTAACTCCTCGCCGGGCTGGTCTCGAGGCTCGGGTGATAATGCTTGTGACTGGCCGCAGATGTGTGGGCAGCCTGAGGAACTACTGGGCGTGGGCTCCAACCAGTATGGACAGGGAGAAGTGGTGCATGAGCCAGTGTGGTGAGCAGCGCTCGGAGCTGCCTTCAGCTGGAAGATGTAATAATAGAGAGACGCTATTACTAATTGTAACCTGCGTAGTACAGACAGCACAGGCAAGAGGGAAGGTAGAGATTCATATATGCACCAGGCGGCAACCTCTGGTTCTGAAAAGTGAAATACAATGTGGAAGTGCCTTAAGTCAAGTCAAGTTAATTTTATTTGTATAGCCCAAAATCACAAATCACAAATTTGCCTCAGGGGGCTTTACACTCTGTACAGGATACGACATCCTCTGACCTTTACAGTACAACGCTCTCATCGGATAAGGAAAAACGTAAAAAAAACAACAACCTTTTGACAGGGAGAAAAATGGAAGAAACATCAGAAAGAGCAACAGAGGAGGGATCCCCCTTCCAGGATGGACAGATGTGCAATAGATGTTGTGTATACAGAGTAACAACATAGGCAATCCATATGACAAAAAATAATACATAATGTGAACATATGTGAGAAGGTGGATCCAGGATGATGTCAAGCAGCTTCCCGGCGTTGCCAAACAGATAGAGACAGAGCAACACGACCTCCTTTCCACGCCAACCAGAAAGAGCCAGAGCAACACGACCTCCTTTCCACGCCAACCAGATAGAGCCAGAGCAACACAACCTCCTCTCCGCGCCAGATAGATAGAGCCAGAGCAACACAACCTCCTCTCCATGCCAGATAGATAAAGCCAGAGCAACACAACCTCCTCTCCACACCAGCCAGATAGAGCCCAAGCAACACAACCTCCTCTCCACGCCAGATAGGTAGAGCCAGAGCAACACAACCTCCTCTCCATGCCAGATAGGTAGAGACAGAGCAACACGACCACCTCTTCTTAAACCTGCATTCTTTCTAATGGCCAGCAATAAGCCAGAGTTTAAAGTCTCAATCGCTAGTTTCAAGTCTTCTTCTATACAGCATGATGGAACAGCGTTGGGCTATAGCCCAACGCTGTTCCATCCATTTATCCTGAGGACACAGCGAGTACCAGCCAACATGTTGGTCAACTGGCAAGTTTCAGGTTCAGTCAGACTAATTTGCATTTTCATAGATACGTACATACTTAATGAGGCAAAGGTATAGAGTTACATCTATCTTATCTGACAACATGTTGACGTCCTGGAAATTGCAGTATAGCTGTAGTGCAACGGATCATTTATCCCTAACGTCTTTATCTGAACATTTCGGAACACAACTGCCACTTTCTGTTCATTATCACAAAATGCTGAGAGCTGTTATTGTATCCACTTAGCACAGAGTGTTATTTGGACATGCATCTGAATACATTTGTCCACAGGTGTTTTCACAAGTTGTGACCACAAACCCTTAAACTCTCGGTTACGGTCACAGCTGCTCCCTGCTGTTCGTGTCGAGCCTCTACAACCGCCGAGTCTCAGCTGTTGGATGTTTGGCAGCAAAGTTACGTGGGAGCAAATGCCATGGCAGTAATGTGACTGCAGTTTATGACAGGAAGGAAGCAATTATCTAACAGTGTGGGTGCCATACCGGAGAGAGGAGATCGACCTACTCAATCAGTCGTTCTTTTTCCACCTCTCATGTAAACCATTTAATCAAATTATACACACTTAATCGGGGCTACTCGTATGGCAGGAATTACTGAAGACTGCTGATTGTGTAAATGCTAAATATAGTAACTACACAGGAGTGAGAGAACAAAAAATAGACAATATAAAAGAGTTGCTGACATCACAGAGCTGACGGTGAGATAATCACTCTATTATTATGTTAATATCATTCAGAACTAATAGACAGCTCTCAGTAAATGGGTCGGCTGTATATTACGACCCCAGGTTGGTCCGGGGGAGAGAGGAGTACCATAAAACTAGATGAGAAAGAATATGAGGACACTATTTTAATTTAATCTTTCATTACCAGATATAGAAGCTTAAATGGAAATTGTTCACAAGTCGCAATTGCATATAAAGTCACTGCAAAGAGGCGAATAGATGCAAATTAGTGCCGGGTGATGTAACTGACACGACGTGAACACGCAGAATTCACGTCATTCGCAGGAGTTGAAATACATTGTGAAACCCTATTAGCGTTGAGATTCTCCTCCTGTCGTCACTGATGTCCTGAAGTTGTTGAATCAGATATGGAAGAAACAAATATTGTAGCTGTCTGTGGTCACCCAGTGCTACGATAGTACATCATATCTGTACAGAGACCGGACCTATATATGCGTATAATAGTGTATAAATATATATGTATAAACCACAGACTGTCTATGTTAAAAACGACGTTGCTGCCGTATTTATGCCTAGATGACTTTATCTTGAGTGTTGATGGAGCAGCTGCATAGCCTGGCACTGATCGAGCCGAACTCCATGCAGAAAACATGCAATTTAAAAATTGTTTGATATTCGTCTTGCGGATAGACCTGACAAGGCATGAATTTATACTTTTTACAAATCGGCATCATTATGTAGTTATTTCGGCATCCTTTTGATGTATTTATTGCAATGAAATCACAGCACAATCTTTTTATTTTGGGTTCATACCACAGTAGCGGCCTGTGGCTTGCTAGACACAGTCAGTGCAATGTCACTGTGTAGGAATAGGCTACAGCTCGCTACCAGGTGATGTTCTGAACCAAGACACGACGGCGTTTGGTTTTCTGACATATCTGGGACTTCCACGACAGGTACTGTACAAAGCAGCAACAGTGGTTATTTTTTGCACGGTTGATGGCAGAAATAGTGGAAAGAAAAGTTGTTGGTATCTATGGAGACAAGCTCCTTCTCCTCTCTGGCGCGTCTAGTGCGAATGAACACAAATGATTCCTGCGGTCCAATTCGCACGCGTAAAGAGAGGTGAAAAAATTCGCTTCACTCTTGTGCTGAACACAGCATTGTTGGAAGATGAAGATTTGTGACCTAATAAATTCCCATCAGGGCTCCAACCCACCTTCAACCTGCAGCAGAGGTCTAATCAGCCAGAATAACTGAAACCGCCTGTGTGTTCAGAGGCTTTATGTTCATCAGTCAGATTATACAAACAACAGAACACAAGGTTATTTAAATGTTGTAGTTTTATTTGTGATCCATAAGGCTATGATGTTAAAAGCATTCAGCCCTACTGTGCTGTGTATTTGTTGATTCTGCCTGTAATGTTGCTGCAGTTCATCTGCTCAATCAGTGAAAGTGAAAGCAGGTGTGCATCATTAAGTCCTCTTAGCAGTGAGTGACTGAGCTTTCTCAGTATGTGTGAGGAACAGCACCACTGTTGCAATGGCTGAAACAAGACAGAATTTCGACATGAGAATCAAGCCAATTTTGGGCCCGAGACCTGACAATGGTCAGTAAAGCCCCCGAGATGGCTCTAAAGATTATCTTTCCAGATGTTCCTGTGGTGTGAGGTATGTTAGGAGTGTTTTTTACATCCCCCGATCGGCTCAGAAGTCCAGACGATGACGCAGTCACGCGAGAAAGAACGATATCCAATTGAGAACCAAGCTGACTGAAGAAAGAGGGACAACCACCGCCGTCTAATGCATTAGCTAATGCAAAACGTGAAGCATAAAGTACTAGTAAGATGGACCTAAGAAATGGATGTAATTAGAAACACGGATGTTTTCACAACGACATGGCCAGCTGGAAAGAAGCTAAGCGGTGAGTGAAAGTGGTGTTAAAATGGTAGGCAAATGCCGCTTTGTTTCATGTGCGTATCATAACGACGGCTTGTAAATCTGCCGTCCTCCTATTTCCCTTCTTTGAATGATGAATACAGACTACCGCCACCTGCCGGTGTGGAGAGTTATCTCCTCTCACGCAGGCGCAGAAGGTACAGTATATGCTAACTGTCGGTTGTAGTCTATGCGGTGTGTTCAAATGCAACCTGTTGACAACAAAACAGTCGGCCTTCATCGCCGCTAGTTCTTTGATGTGGATGCAATTAAGAGATTTGGGATGCACCCAAAGTCAAAAAGCCTGTTCGAGCCTCTGAGGATATGATGATGATGATTATCATGTGAGGTTCTCAGAGATCAAAGTCAGTGATCAATGACAGATCCACAGCGTACAGAGACCGCGAGAGATGTAACAACACCGACATGAAAGGCGGAATCACATGATTGCACATTTGGGACACATACAAAAATAGAAAGAAAGAGCAAATTAGAAAACAGAACCCAAAAAGCCTCTACACCGTGATGGTGCTTCATATCAGATGATACTTTATGATACACAGTTAGTGATATTCGTTCTCAGCCCAGTGCAGTATTGAACCACTATTTTGTTTCTTACACCTGAGGTAGTCAGAGCTGCCTCGGCGCTGATTAGATTTTCCTCAAGAATGAGATGGGGAAAATTATATGTTTTTTCCTAATGTGTTCCCTTCTTAAAAGTTTTAGTCATAAACTCTTTTGAGTGTGTGTGTGTGTGTGTGTGTGTGTCGTCGTCGCATACGGTTGTGTGTTGCGGCTCTTCAAGAATGTGCCAAGATACCAAAGCACTTCTGCTCATCTAATTTAATTGATGACTCAGTGTTTGTCCTTGGGGATGTTGTATCACGTTGCCTGGCCATTGTGTAAATTAAATTTATTTCTATTACTCCACCATCAAATTACCCGATGCCTCTCGATATTCGCCCACACATGGGGGATGAACAACTTGTGAAATCAATGTGCGTCTGAAGTGAAGAACTAGGAAACTGACTTGCAAAGAGGTGGTTTCTTATTGATGTTTCAATCAACATGAACGAATAGAAGCATATAGAGAGCAACCGGCAAACGTGAGAGAGATGACGTACAGTATTTCCAGTTCAGTGCTCTTCTTTCTTTGCCAGCAAGAAAGCTTCCAGTCCTCCTCACTTTTCTTATTCTTTCTACTTTTATTTTTTGTGCTGGGTTACATTTCAAGTCCCTTTTTTAAGCTTTTGACATTGGCAGTAAGTCTTTTTATGTTTAATTTGATATGCTTTACAAAGACCATGAACTCCAGGCATGCAGTGTTCAGGGTCGCAGCGCTGAAATTCGTTCTTGGTCTCGATTCGTTTTTTTTTCTCTGATCTCAGACTTTTCTCATCCTTGGCCACCAGTCTGGTCTATTACAGTCTGGAATCTTTGACTGAGGCCATTTTTACTTTTTGCCTTTTTTCTTTTTGCCTTTCCTGCTCAATGTTGCTGGCTAAGTTTTCACAGAAATGCACTCCTCATGCCTAAACCTAACCAACCCAACCAACATAGGGCTGACCCCAATCTCACCGCCCTCATCAGTCTCATTCCTCCCCCATGACTTTTTTGCTCCGGCTTTAGCCCCTCGGGCAACCTAGAGGCTGCCTTACCTTATTCATAGTTGAGCTTGTAGGACTTGATATTACAATCCCAAATTTAATCGGCACTTTCTTAATGTCGTGAGTGGGATAGGGGTAATCACTTCATCGGGGTCATCAGGTGGGCACCGTCCTTCATCGGTGTTTCATTGATACACCCACGACACCTCCAGAGGGCTCAACAGCGACACCTGGCGTCCCAGGTGCGCTCCCCTCTGCTTTTACCCTCTTGCTTGTCATTTTGCAGCCCAGCTGGGATCCTTTCTCTTCATCCAAATCCAGTTGCTGCTTCGCTCGGCAGCTTCTGATAACGACCTGACGGCTTGTCGGAAGGCCTGTCCCCGTTCTCCCGTCCCCTTCAGAAGCCTGGTTGTCGACGTAGCTACAAAAACCCTCGACAACCTACTTCTACCAGGAGCACCTGGGTATGCCAGCCGCGTTGTTCTGCCTCGGCTGCTATTTCTGCATACCTCAGACTTTTTCGTTCATACTGCTGCATCAACTACTGCCTCCCATGGAACAGTTAACTCCACGATGAACAAGGACTTTTGAGAGGTTGACCACAAGATCAGGTCCGGCCCGAGACTAGTTGTGATAATCTCTGGCGGAAAGATGAGCTTCTGATTTAGAGTAACCTGCATCTTCAGTCCCGGTCAGTGTCCAGGAGGGTCGATTCCATTCTTGTAGATGGCTTCACTGGAAGTTGTCCTGCTCTTACGAAGGGGATGGTGTTTGAGAATCCTGTCATCAGGGGAGGGAGGGCATTGGTGGTAGATCTCTTTCCTTCCAGGGTAATCGCCAGTTGTTGTAGCACCTGGCTGTGCCTCCAGGTGTAGCGGTCTTGGGACAGACTGGTTTTGCAGCCGGTGAGGATGCGCCTTAAGGTTGCTGGGGTTTGGGCAGAGAGAACATGAGGCTATTGGGATCATATGCAGCCTGAAAGAAAGCAACGTGATCTCACAGAAATACGTCATAACCCTCGCCATTTAACACTGTGTTTCCAAAATTTGAATTGTTCCGTCATTGTGGATGACATGTTTTCCTTCTGCCCTTACTTTTCCTAAATACCTATCCTGCACGTGCCCGTATTGTCATATTGATCGCATTAACATTGGTACTCTCCTCTGACTCACATTGAGACAATGAATGGAACATAGAAACTAATTTCCACGCCAATATTCACTCACATGCACTTATAATCACACTAAGTTATGAAGGCCCACAGTATTCATATCATATGTGTAAGATATCAGCCGTGGGCTATTACTGCATCGGTTGGCAGCGTGAAATAATTTTTCTAAAAATATATATAATATGAAAATAGCAAATTTTACACTGCTAAGAGTATACCAGTTTTCTGTAGGTTCTGTTAGATAAATTATCTGGCTGTGTATGGTGTGTGGGGGCTGCATATTGACTGATGTCATTACTGCGCTATGGAAACGCAGCAGCACAGCCTGAGTCGTCACAATGCATGAAGAGATGGAGACTGATGAGGCGTTAATGGCCCATCAGTGCTAACAAAATGATACAGATGCTCTTTGGCATGGTATTTTTTGGAGAAAATAGTACCCCTAAAGAGCCTGGCAGTCATAGTGTTAATGGCGCATTATGTGGTGGCAGCACGTAATGTGTTAATTTACGTGCCGCCAACACGGAAACAGTTTAATGTTAGGCTTAGGCAACAAAACTACCTGGAAGGTTATGATATTGTAACCCTAGTTCTATAAGCACAGGCGAAGCCCTCTACTGGACTCTATGGGTAATACTCTCTTCCAATCACGCGCATGCATTTGCCCACTGAATTTTGGCCTGGGTTGAAAAAAAGTTATTAAAAGAAGAGAGACAAGAAGAAAATTCCCAAACCTGGGTCTGAGCATAGCATAATCACGTATTACATTGTGCTCAGTACAGACTACGTGGCGTGAAATGACACGCCAAAAGCAAAAACGGCGTTGTTATTTCATGCAAAATGACTAACAAATTGATGTGTAATTGATACGCAATTTGGTGAGGTACACCACCTGCTCAACAGACTTAGTCAGCAACTAGTGAACATAATGGAGCATTTAGCAGCTATAGAGCCAGATATTTCCCTTAGGAGTTGAGACCAAAACAGAGCTAAAAGGAGAGCGCATATCGGACATTTACCAGAAACCAGCACAAAATGAATGCTAATTGCGACTACAGGAAAACGGGTAAACGGGAAAATGTTAACACTCAGCTCAACTTAATAAACTGACTAAATAGGTCTTGGCAACAGCGTTGACATCAACGTGGAATATAATAATCAAATCTATCAATCACCTGTTAATTTTCAATATTTGTTCAGCAGGGATTAAAGTTATGTAAGCCTTTTTTGGAAGGTACTGTTCCATGCTGTGTACCAATTTACGCTGTCAGTCAGTGTTTTCAGAGTAGGTGTCACTTTTTTAAATGATGGATGTTTCATTTTGAAACAAAGCTCTTTTCATACACCATGCTCTGCCTTGCTGTTTGTCAGCTGAATACTCATGCTGGTCCCTTTGTCTAATTCAGTCCAGTCTGGACTGGGTTTTAACATATTCCAGGCATGTGTGACCTCAACCACATTGATGTTGCCCTTGGAGAGATGCGAACGGCTCTCATGCATTTCGCCAAGCGGGTAAAATTCCTTTCCATTTGAACTGCAGTAAGGAGAGAAGAATTGAAACCCCTGAAGAGATTATGGGTTGGAAAGTTCTGTCATTTGGTCAGAGACAAACTCATCCGTACAATTCATTCTTTTGGACCCAGATTAAAATAATGGGATTCATGATATATTTTTTCTTCTCATTCCCAATCAATCACTATAACTGTACTTCTTTGTTTTCCTGTCACCGAAGTGACCTTTTTGCACTTCAAAAAGCATAATTTTCAGCTCCAAATCCTATTCAAATTTGATATTACATTTATATCATTTCAGTTCTAAAGTAATAGGAAATTCGCTGATGACATTGGCTCATTAAAATGGTGAAAGTTTAAGAGAGAACACTGAGGCAATCTTTCAGTTTCTTCATGTTCTCACTGTGTGCAGCTCCTGAAGCTATACACACTACCACTCCACCACCATCTAAACCTCCATCGGGCTCCCATATGAAACATCCCACTTCTCTTATGTAACATCATTTGCCAGTGGAGTACTGACAGTCTTCATCCAAATGCATGAGTGTTTCACACCATTAATATCTGTAGGAGGGACGGCATCCCCGCTTCCACCAGCCCAGGAGTATGTAAAATGAATCACAATTATGTGGATTGGATCCGTTATGATTATTCTTCTCTCGTTGCACAGTTAGTGAGTCACGTTTATTGAATTTCATACATTATGTGATACTTCCTGTATATTCATTTTTTATTTTTTTTTTGTATCTGCTTTAAGGATTGTGACTCACTAGCAAGTAGGAGTTAATGTTTTGTTATAGCACAGCAGGTGTGGTTTCAGTTTGGAGTTTGTTCCTTGTCCTGTTATAAAACTCTGTTTCAGTGCCTGCTGTGGTTTTTACAGTGACTCATCTGGAAGACTATATTCCGATATATAAACTATATGATTTAGGCTGTTTTTATGTGATTTGTAATCAAGTCATTTTTATTGCTTTTCCAGTGCTGCCGCAATTTTCTCTAAGTGCTGGTTGCCGCTGTAAGTATTAGAGTATAAACGTAGTGAAAATTGCTTTAAACAGTATTTCTGTCATGGCGCTAGGTGACTGACAGAAGAAATGATGGGAAGCAGGGAATTAGATTTTTCATGTTTTCCTCATCCATTGTGTACACATTATGTTGACAAGTTCCACTTCCATAAGCAGGTCAATTATAATCCAAAAAACAAGGCTCAGCAGCGGAGGTGAATAAAGGCAAGGCTTGAGTCATACCATCTAAATAAAGGTCACTGGTCTCTAATTACCCCTGAGGTCTCCTGATGAGATCTGAGGAAGAGTGAGCAGCCCCCCCGTTGATTCAGACGTTCATGGTCGTCCGTCTCACTCCCACGGCATTTAATGGCCATATTCATTTTAAGACGTATCCCTTCTAGGTCAGGAATGTATTGATATATACACATGAAGATAATATGACAAAGCGACATTCAGCTACAACATTCTGCCCATCATGAACATGGGCATTTGGATTTTAAATAGCAACTAAACTCCATGTTTAAGCTTGAACACGCGCCCCTTGACAAAATACCAAATGATGATAAATTAATGAATGAATTAAATGCATGAAATAAAAACCGGGTTATGCAATTTGCTTAACCTTTTTTTTTTTGCAATTACCATGTCTGTGTGTAAAGTACGGAGATGGAACCCAAAAGACTAGCGTAAAAACAAGAAACATGTTTCTATTTGTATACAGTATGTTAACGATAGGGCTGATAGTGCTGTTCAAATACATTTATTGTTGTATTTGTTGAACAGTATCCAACAGCAATGAATCAATATATCAAATGAAGATGACTTCCTGAAGATGGGAAGGTATCAACCACTGCTAATGAGTTAAAGTGTTGTCACGTTACCTTTGAGAGCCCTAATAAAAACCTAAGAAAAAAAGAATAACAATGGACCCACAGAGAAATATGTTCCTTAAACTCTACAGAACTTTTTAGCATCTTTTAATTTTTTTTTTTTTTTTTTTCTGGCCTGCAGTCTTTTGTATTATTTATTAATTGTATTGTTCTTTTGGGCAAAGAAAACATCCACACCTGAACTAGAGTGATGGGGTGATCTTCACTATTGCAGTGTCAAGTTGTGATTTAGGCTTCTAAGAAGGCTGGATTTTCTCAGGAAAAAAAAATACCTGCCTGGCGCAGGTTATCTCAATGTATTGGCTCCCAGTTGTGCAGCTTTATCATAGCTGCTCCACCGAGGTCCAAGGATTGGCCTCCAAAGGTTCGGGGCTCACTTGCCTTATCCCTCTCTTGGCAGCAGATCAATAGATTAGCGGGGATGTGTGCCTTACCTAAATTACTGTGTGAGAGGTGTCTCTGTGAGGGATTTCTGATAGTCAAGCCATTCTTCTCCAGCTGAAATCTGCTACCGCCTGACAGTGGATTTCCACTCTGCGTCTATTTCTCAAACAGAGTCATCCATCTCATCTCTTTAACTTCATGTCCTCTTCTCCTTCTTTCTTCATCTATTTCCCTATTCTTTCTCCCACCCATCTTCTCTACCACTCTTATTCCACCTTCCCTCCCTGTCTTTCCCTTTAATATTCCATTTTGTCCTCCTTCAGTTTTCCCTCCCCCCCACACACACAAACACTCCTGCCACCTGACCACCTCTCTGTTTCACCTCACAGCGAGCAGCTTGTGCCCCCAGCCTGTAAGCCTGTGGCATGTCTGCCTACTCTCTGATTATATTCTCCTGCAGTGCAAATCCAAGAAGCAGGCGGCAAAAAAAATCCCCTGTCAAAAAAAAAAACCTCCACACAGGTGACTGTGTTGCTGTCAGCTCGCTCGGCATTAGCCGGATGAGTCCGAAAGTACACCCTGCCATTTTCGATTACGTTCAACACACTGATGGGACGGACATTTTAATACAGAAGGGGATGGAAATGTCTCTTAGTGTGCTTGCAAATATGTTCATGCTGGAGATTATGTTCTTTACGTCCAGTAGAAATCTTTTAAAAAATATAAATTAGATGTGAAATAATGCTTTGCAGTTAATTATTTCTTGTCAAGGAGGGTAAATATAGCTAGGTATATTAGTACCTGTCCCAGCTGGGAAGTAAACTTGTCCTCATCCTACAGTACATACCTTGACCAAAGTCATAAAACACACACATCGCTTGGAAAGTATTGTCTTCTTTTGTGGTCTGATTTTATGGCCTTATGTATATTGATGATCAACATTAGAAAGCATCCTTTTGCATCAAATGCGTGGGTGGTAGGTATACATCATTGCCTTATATAACAATTACACATAGCCTCATAGTAATGTTTATCTGGGAAATTCTTGCTAACACTAGCTTTAGGTGCAACTAGTGCAGTGCCGGTTCAGGGTTGCCCAAGGTATTTTGGCGCCGAGTATTTTGGGCCCCGGTATTGATCCTTGTAGCATTGTCGGAGGGCGTGCCCGTTTGGAGCACATGCCCGTTCGAAGCGGGCTGATTTCTTGGTCCCCGGTATTGCGCCTTGCAGCGTTGTCGGAGGGCGTGCCCGTTGGGAGCGCTGGTCCATTCGGAACAGGTAAATTGCTTGTGTAACCCACATGATATAATGGGTTGCATTAAAAAGAAAGAAAAACACTCATATTATGAATTACTGTGCTTCTGTAATGTCACTAAAGCAAAAATAACTAAGCTAGTGTGAAGTGTCAAGTTGTGGTTGCTATCCAATGAATACAGTTGTGAACCTGTTATCTCAGCCAACCAGTGTGTGGCGACTAGTCCCGCCCACCTGCTCCCCTCAGGTAGCAAGTGCGTGAGTGTTTTCCAGCGCAAGATGCAGAGAGATGGAGAGCGTGATAGTGTGTTGATATAAAAGTTAAAGAAATAAGGAGAGAAAAAGAAGAAAACTAGGAGCTACAACTAAAACGGTTTTTACTGGAGACTATAAATCGGCAGTGGTCGGTAGTTGAGAGTAAATACAAGTGAGTTAGTAAACTCGGTTGCTGTTGTTAGCTGCTAATTAGCCGCGCGCTAACTGCTCGCGCTAGCTTGGAAGTGCGGACATCCCCGTGACTTTCCCTCGCTGAAAACGTTCCCTTGTTTACTGCTTCAAGAAGCCAGGTAATACAAACGGTCCATTAACCAGTTATTTCATTGTAATTTCATCCACAATGAAAGCTAATGTATCTGATTTAAAGGCATTGAAGTTACATTAGCCTCATTAGCTATACTGTATGTTTATGTAGACACGTGGTTTTCTGCCTGGACGCCTCGTTTCGTGCTTCTCTTGCCTTCTCAGCACAGAAATCGGTGAGCATGATCATTTCATTTCAATGAGGGATTTCATTTTATTTTGCATTAATGGAGTCATTGTACTGAATTATTGTGTAGGTACACGCTGTTTATTTACAAGGTTATTCCATGAATGGAAGTCATTTTATTTTGCACTTTATGTAACGTTTTGCTGATTTCTATGGCAGCTAAACTGTTTTGATCTATAACTTGCCGTGTTAAAGGGCAAGTACAAAAATATAATTGTTTAATTTAAAGTTTGTGTCAATGCAAATTTAATGATGTAACTACAGACAAAATAGATAGATAATTGATACTCATGATATTTCTCTGACCCTGTCTGTTGACAGGTCAGGTTTTTTCTTTCTGAACTCTTAACACCCCAGACTTCGTTCCTATTTTTTTTGGGACTCCTTTTTATTGGACTTCGACTTGAACTTACCTTTTAATTCCTGGAACTGTGTGTTAGTGGCCGAGTGGTGGGATATCCTCCTTCAGTGAATGGTGTTTGTAAAATGTTTGATATTATTATTTTTTATTTTTTATGAGTGTTTGAACTGAATGTGAATTTTGAAACTTATACTTGAGTTTAAGGTTAATACGGAAAATGCAGGTTAAAGGGTGCACCCAAGATAGACCCAAGATAGAGTTGAGATATTTTGAACTTGATACTGCAGTTTTTCCTTTGTTCATATTTGTGACGTCAAATCTTTTATCATATTTCTATACTACTAAAGCCGGTATATTTTTGCATTTAAATCCCTGCTTCTGAGTCTTCTTTAAACATTCCACTGTGCTCCGGTAGTTGAACCTAGCCCTATGCTAGCTCATATATTATTTCACATTTTCATATTGTAGCATTTACTGTCGATTCTTTATAAGTGTTACACTTTGCCCTCGGTATTGTTGCTTGCAGTGTTGTCGGAGGGCTTGCCTGTTCGGAGCATGTGCCTGTTCTGAGTGGGCCAATTGCTTGGCCCCCGGCATTTCTGCTTGCAGCGTTGTCGAAGGGCGTGCCCGTTCGGAGCGGGCCGATCTGAGCCCAGAAGCCCTGCCCTCCGATGCTGTTTGCTTGTTTATTCAAAGCTCCTCACAGGACGCTGATTGGTCTGTTGTCTTGAGAGCCGGACACAAACACATTACTCAGAGCCTGACCAGATGGATTTTCGTGAGACATTTGTGACATCGTGACATCCCGAGAATCCAGCTGTCGTTCAAGGTTACGTTACAGTGACAATGCCCCCTTTAAAGGGGAGACAGAGACAGAGGGAGAAAGAGGTGAGGGAGGCCGCAAAGGGAATTTATGTACTTTATCTCCATTAAAGTATGTTTGTCTCCATATCTTTTGTTAAAGTTGGAAGCAGTTATGTATTTATTGACAAGAGGTGCATTCAGGCAACACATTCTCACTCCCAACTCATCAGTGTAGTAGCTCAGTCAGTGGCCTCACGCTTCACACTATGACGCTGTAGGTACCCCTCTAGCATCAGTTTTGCATGTGTCAGAGACGTTAGTTGTCGCTCGTTACATGCATACAGTCTCTTTTCAAAATGAACTTCCATCGCAGGTTTACTTACCTTTTTAGGCTTACTTAGGCAACAAAAATACTTGGTAAGGCTAGTAAGGAAAAGATCATGGTTTGGGTTCAAATAAGTATCCATCCATCCATTATCTGTAACCCCTTATCCTATTCAGGGTCACGGGGGGGTGGAGCTGATCCCAGCTGACATTGGGCGAAGGCGGGGTACACCCTGGACAGGTCGCCAGACTATCACAGGGCTGACACATAGAGACAGACAACCATTCACGCTCACCTTTACGGCCAATTTAGAGTCAACGATAAACTTAACCTGCATGTCTTTGGACTGTGGGAGGAAGCCGGAGAACCCGGAGTTCGAACCTTCGAACCTGCGACCCTCTTGCTGTGAGGCGACAGTGCTAACCACTGCATCGCCATGCCGCTAAAATAAGTATATATGCGTAAAATAAGTATATATGCGTAAAATAAGTATGCTACAAAACTACGATAAAATGAGTCAACGCCGACTTTGTTCCAACACCGACTTCCACATTCTTTATACTACATCAGTCACTCTGATTGTCTAATAATGACGCGGATGGGTTTACATCGGAGTTATTTGAAAGCCCGGTGCAATACAGACGCTTAACGGTGCGTTTGTATCAGACGCCGAAGGCAACTGACCGAGCATCGACATTTGATGAGATGGGAGTTAATTCAGGAGGAGGCGTAGGGACAATACAGTGGGTGTGTGGGGCTGCCCTTTTTTAAATACTTTGGTCCCACTGCCCCTCAAAATGTCTGTGCATGCCCCTTTTTGCCGGAGATCCGTCCTTTTTTCTGTGCCACTGTCGAACTCTCTTTGCTATTAAGCCGTGGATCCACGGAGGGAATTTAATATGATTTGTGCTCAATTCCGATTCATTCACGTTCGGAGTCACCCGGGTGCCCATGCAGCCAGACTATTGTCAGGAGTTGTAGTCGGAGTATCAATTGGTGAGACAACGAATTGCCTTGTGATTTGGCCGCTCTGTGGCTGACCAGATGGGCTCTTTCCTTTCTCAGTCACTTTCCATAAAGCAGGCAATCAGTCAGGTTCTTAGGACGCGGCACACCAACGTAGCCTTGACGCGGATTAGTCTGAGCCCTCTGTCGGGCTGTGTTACTCCGCAACCTTGGGGAAAACATCAAGGTCCTGTGAGTTTGATGTCTGATGAAGAGACATACTCTGCATTATTTCAGTTGTTGGACCAGAGAGAGAGCGTTGGGATATGACTTTGATATACAAGTAGATTTAATCCCTGGAGTGTGTTTGCTTTTATTGTTTTCTGTTCTGTAATCTAATTGAAGGCTAACATGTTATTCACAAAGCGAATGACTTGTAATACCCTTTTAAGCAGCACTGTATGCTCCCCGTATGGTTAACAATCTGACAAAGAAAAGGTTGTTTTCTTCTTAGGACACAATACCCAAAAGGATTGCTGCCTGCTGCCCTTTCTCCGTTATCTCCCCTCTGTTAATTGCTCATTAGGAGGGAAAATGTGGTTTTAATTGTCTGCCGGTCCCGACAGTCTGAAGTTCATTAGAGCCAACGTCCAAACTTCACGGAGCCACACAGCGGCTGAAGGTGCCCGTCTAGACACAAACAGCAACACTCGGCCAGTTATTAACACATCCCATGAGGGCCTTTTTAGTGAGTGTTATTGTTTGCTTATGCAAGAGTCTATATATGCTTGATCCAAACATGACAACATGATGAATGTTTGGGTTATAATTGCGCTGCATCTGCTGTATTGCATATTTATGTAGTTCTTACTCAAAACAAAGTTTCTCCTCAGAAGACAAATGTAAGGTGTGGTGAACAAACTGTGGTAAGACTTTGTAAACAGTAAAGCACAAATAATGGTTAACCAGGGGACCCGTACTTTAACTTAGGCTCATACTCACTGAGGATACTTGCACACTACATGCACTGAGTCTATAGCAATGCTAATGAATTTGTGAGGCTGCAATGTTCACTGTAAAGAAAACTTTTTGATGGATAAATATCGTGGCTATGGTTATTGGCGGTGGCTGTCGCTCGGAGGTAGAGCGGTTCGTCCACCAATCGGAAGGTCGGCGGTTCAATCCCCGGCTCCTCCGGTTCCATGTAAAGTTTGAGACCCGGCTGCCATGTTGAGATCAGTTGAGGAAATACCAAGCACCGCCCACCAGCCGGAGCACTCTTTCTCATTTTACAGCTAAACGGTACACTACAAGATGTTTCTGAAAACATTGTATGCGAGAAATAGGCATTACAGTAACAGAATATTGATTAATATTTGATCAGCGCTGCCTAGTTTTAACCGTTTGATCGGAGTTCGTGAGTGATTTACAGTTTTTTTCCATTGAATGAAGAGCCAATAGGAACACTCTCTCTCTGAAATGACCTGTGATTGGCCAAAGTCTCCCATTGTTTTCTCTCAGAACACTTGAATTACAATATGCTGAAAGGTTATTATGGAATTTTTTGCCCAATGATGCCAAAAGCATTCTGCCTACTGCTGCTTTAAGGTGTGGTTAGGTTCAGGCACCAAAATTACTTGGTTAGGTTTAGTGAAAGCTCATCGTCTGGGTTAAAATAACCCGTTAAGGTTAGGGGACCCTATCATCATAGTGAGGGAACAAGTAAGGGAACGATCGTGGTTATGACAACAATATTGACTGTCAGTAAGAAATGAGAAATGAACAGTGCTTTCTCATGTTGACGTTTGGCATTTGTCTTTAATAACGTCACCTGTGGTGACCTCCTTTGCTCCCGACAGACAGGAGTCATAATTACTTTGGCTGCTACACCCAGGCTATATGTTTCATTTGACCCTAAGAATAAGGACTCATACACAGTAATTGTGCCCCTTTTCAATTATAGATATTGATAGCCAGGGAGAGGCCTGGATGAAGGTGGTGACAGCATACCTGCAAGGCAGGAAATGTAGAGATTGATTACTCCTGCACTGTTACGCAGGTATACCTGGCGGGAAAGTGAAAATGAGCCCAAGAAAAAATGTTTTGTGTTCAATTCATTATCCTAAAGTTCAACTGTACCCCTGTTTTGCCGTATATAGGGTGACTGTGTTCATTATATATTGAAGAGCTAAAATCTAGGGCTGTCAAAGTTAACGCGATAACTCAGTTTTAAAGCTACAGTGAAGATACTGGTATCATGTGAAACTAAAAAACCTAATGAATCCATTGGTAGCAACCATGTCAGACTAGCTCGCGAAGGAGGTTGAATAATGCTCCAAACTTGTGCTAAATTTTGGCGAGAAAAACTGTCATGTCCATTTTCAAAGGGGTCCCTTGACCTCTGACCTCAAGATATGTAAATGAAAATGGGTTCTATGGGTACCCACGAGTCTCCCCTTTACAGACATGCCCACTTTATGATAATCACATGCAGTTTGGAGCAAGTCATAGTCAAGTCAGCACACTGACACACTGACAGCTGTTGTTGCCTGTTGGGCTGCAGTTTGCCACGTTATGATTTGAGCATATTTTTTATGCTAAATGCAGTACCTGGGAGGGTTTCTGGACAATATCTGTCATTGTTTTGTGTTGTTAATTGATTTCCAATAATAAATATATATATATATATATACATTTGCATAAAGCAAGCATATATGACCACTCCCATGTTGATAAGAGTATTAAATACTTGACAAATCTCCCTTTAAGGTACATTTTGAACTGATAAAAATGTGCAATTAATTTGAGATTAATCATGATTAACTATAGACAATCATGCGATTAATCGCGATTAAATATTTGAAACGATTGACAGCCCTACTAAAATCCCTTAGTTTCTCATTCTAACTATGATATGTAATGGTTTTTATTAAGGAATTATTGACTATGCTTTAAGCTACTCTAGATCTAATGAAAATAACTGTGGGTCACATTGATTTTATTACCTGAGTGTTTTAATATCTGTCAGGTGCTGCAGGTGCCAACATGTACAAACCATCAGGCTAATCACTAAAATTGAATAGCTTTCTTTTTTCTTCTTTTCTTCACGCTTCCCCTTCGGCTTCTTCTCCTCCCTCTCTCTCCCTTCCAGTGGTCGTCTTGTATTTGCAGGCCGTGGGAACCAAAGAATGGAGGGAGGTAAGTTAAGCAACCTTTTGCTCTCCAATATCAATATCCAATATTTATATCTACCTGTCTGCCATATGTGTGTTTTTCTTTTAGGAATGCTACTTTATTAACTTCAATAGTTTTCCTTATGCTAGTAACTTTCAGTCAGGGCTAAGAGAGGGTTTTATTAAGAAGAAGAAGTCCAGAGGCAACTCATTGCAAACCCAGAGAACATTGTTGTAGGAAATTGAAAGTGTCGACCTCTTCGCTTGCCCACAGAAGTGTAACCAATGTCTGAAATGGACTCAGGTAGGGGGAAAAATAAGCTTAATTTACCTGACCCAAACGAATGAATTAATAGTAAAGGTTAAGGAATAAATAAATAAAAATGATCTCGTTATATAAGGTTTCTGATGCTAGACAAAAGGAACTCGTATCATGACTCGGGGCTAAGAGAAAGAGAATTGAGATTCCTTTTTGCTCCCATCAAATATTCACCGTCTGCTCCTCACGACTCCTTGCTGTCTCACCCTTTGTCACTTTTTGTAAGGTGGGGTAATGGGACTTCCCATTCATTACTGCTTCTTTGAATTTCTTCCCTTTTTTCTCAATTTTTTTCCATCTCCCCAACACACAGACACATTTCCATGTCATCTCTTAGCCCTCATCTTATTTGCCTATATGGCATTCTGTCTGTATTGGTGTATTTACCCATTTGCAAATTCAAAGTCAACACTGATGTGTCAGTGAGGGCTTTGCCACTGCTGATCCCCTCACTTCAAGACACCTCACGCCTTTTTTTATTCCACGTGGCGGGGCTTAATCAAAAACATGGCATGAATTGCACTGCAATCAGCAGAGCAAACATCTCGCTGTCAGCCATACACACCGTGAGCAAATAACTGTGCTTGAATGGAAACCTGACAAATCCTTTGTTTTCTTTTGACATAATGTTTTCATCGTGGCAATACTCGATATATAATTTACAAATGAAATTTTGTCCTTTGAGGGACAAATTGTGCATTTGCATTTCTTATTAGCAAAAAAAATAAATAATTGTTTTATATTAAATAGGCGTTATCAGTACACCCACTAGCAGGTTTTATCATCTATTCACATGGAAGATCACCGAAAGAAGGTATAAAAGAACACGACAGCGACCTCTAGCGACCCTAGTGGTTATGACAGGAGCAGAAGTGGAAGTCAGGTGTTGTAATATAGACAGTGTGAAACTCCATAAGAGGTGGAGGTCGGGGACGATGGATGTGATTTTCCCTAAACTTACACCAAGAGTATTTTTTTGGCCTAAACCTAAAGAAGTTGTAGTTTTATTGCCTAAACCTAAAGAAGTTGTAGTTTTATTGCCTGAATCTAAAGAAGTTGTAGTTTTATTGCTAAAACTAAAACTGTTTTTTTGCATAAACCTAAAGAAGTTGTAGTTTTATTGCCTAAACCTAACTGGGTTTTTTGTTTTGCCTAAACCTAAGAAGTATTTTTGTTTGTGTTCAAAACGTGACGTTTCATTCATTTTTTAAAAAACGGATTGCTTTTAAGTCTCACTTTCACTTTTACAATGTTGTAGACGTAGTAGGCCCCTAATGACCCACATCTATGGTGATGCTAGCGACTGATAAAGCCTATTTAATGGCTTGATAACAGTCGAACTGGGTCCCGCTGCATTAGGCTGTGCACTGAATTGTTTTCTGATAACAAGAGGTGCCATTTTACCCAGCCAATGGATATGATCCTCCACTTACAGGCTCCCACATATCATCTGTGGTGGCCAATGGAGGACTACAGACAACTCTGTCTTCATAATTACATGCTCTAAAACCAGATTAAATAGCCAGTTGACACATAGACCGAAGAAGCGAGGGGGCCAGAGGGACCGCGGCACGGGTAGCTTCTGATATAAGCCTGAGTAAGTCAATCGATTCAAATATCTAATCGCGATTAATCGCAAGATTGTCCTACAGTTAATCGCAATTAATTGCAAATTAATGGCACATTTTTTATGTGTTCGAAATGTTACTTAAAGGGAGATTTGTCAAGTATTTAATACTCTTATCAACATGGGAGTGGGCAAATATGCTTGCTTTATGCAAATGTATGTATATATTTATTATTAGAAATCAATTAACAACACAAAACAACGACAAATATTGTCCAGAAACTCTCGCAGACATAGCTTGAGGTCAGAGGTCAAGGGGCCCCTTTGAAAATGGCCATGCAAGTTTTTCCTTGCTAAAATTCAGTGTAAGTTTGGAGCCTTATTTAGCCTCCTTTGTAACAAGCTAGTATGACATGGTTGGTACCAATAGACTGTTACAAATTGATCCTTAAGTTTTCTAGTTTCATATGATACCAGTATCTTCACCTAAAAATTGCAAGCTGCATTAATGCGTTAAAGATATTAGTGGCGCTAAAAAAAAATTGCGTTATTATCATGTTAACTTTGACAGCCCTAATTAAAATAAACATTTCTTCCCAGAGGTTAACTTAAGAACTGTAAATCAAAGGTGTAGGTTGTGAATAGTTGAAATAAATACATGGTTTTTGTAACAGACCCATTTGATATTCTCATGGACATGCAGCCCATACTGAAACCAATAATTGTCTTTCCAACGGCTCTGCTTACTCTAGGTCGTGGACAATGAAAAACATCTCCCCAGTTACAAAGTGATTCCCTAACCTTCACGCATGCCCTTGTATCTATTAACCAATCACGCCTGAATGAGATTATAACCAAAGGTCTCGAGCCCCCAATATAGAAACACTACAAGGAAATATCATGGGATTTTCCCTTCTGGTCGATACCCCCGGTAGGTTCTCAGGTCCACTACACTCCCCTGCGTGGCCTCGGTAATGGCTAGGCTGGGGACGCAGTTGAAAGCATGGATTATGTGCGCTGGGCACTAAAGACATGAATCGAGGTATTGAGGCTGTGGTGAGGCAGTGCCAAGATCAATAGCTCATTACACGGTGCTGTCAGGCCGGGCTGCGTAGGCGAGGCTGGCAGTCCACCGGGGGGATTACCGGTGCGATTGTCAGGGAGATGGAGAGACAGCGTGGCCCAGGAGGGAGGCTGGACCTGGGACTCTGTGGGCTTGCGGGTGGAGAGCTGGGTCAAATCAGCTATAATTTTTTTTCTGTATGATTTCTCTGGGGACATAAGATTTAACACACAGCACAGTTTTGACACACAAAAAAAAGTTTTGTATGTATGGATTCCAATACTGAAATGTTACAATGGTAATAAGGGTTGCTGCTGAATCTTGTGAATCTTGTGATTTGACTTTTCTTGATGTGAGCCTAATAACATGCATTGACTCATTAATCAATGCTGCTATTACCACCAATTACCACGCTCTTTCTATTTTTGCAGTTTGGCAGGACAGAGGTAATCGACAACACTCGGAATCCAGACTTCGTCAGGAAGTTCGTCCTGGATTTCTTTTTTGAAGAGAGACAAAACCTACGGTTTGATGTGTAAGTGACAGCATTTCATTCACTTTTTCTTAAGGAATCTCAACCCATCTAAGTTTAAACTTACATATACATTCTGCTATGCTGTGGATTCAGAGGTGAGGCAAAAATAGCAATGAGTTTGATTGCATTTGAATAATTTCTCTTTCTGCAGGTCTTCAGTTTAATGAAGAGCTAATTTTCGCGATCAGGATAAATGAACAGGCTATAATCACTGCTAAGATTAAATGCTGGGATGTCCAATCATGGAAGGAGATTTAAAAAACAGGTCACTTGCCAAGGTTGCTTGATAGCCCCACTGATTAAATAAGTGTCTGTAGACCCACTTGGCTATTCTGTTCAGTTCACCTACCTGTTATCCTTAATCAATAAGGGGAAACGAGTGAAAGATCACTTGCATGCCTCTGTAGCTTTAATCAAGGCACAAAAATGTGCTTTTATCACTCAGTGGGGTCTGTTGGGCAGAAGCTTGTATTCAGTTTGAACATTAAAATGGAACAGGAACATTGTTTGTGATGATGCTATTATGTTGGTGTTGTACATAATTCAAACACCAGAGCATCCCTCCTGCTTTGCAAGGTCATTTCCTATTTTCAATCCCCAACTAATATGCTTTGCGAAACAATCGGTACTTCAGTGAATTTCAAGATAGCACTTTCAGATATTATTTTATTCTTAGCTCTTTGAAGTCAGTTAGTTTAAAAAAAACTAAAAATTTTGGGAAATATGCCTATGCTTTTTTGCGAAAGTTGGATGAGAGGAAGGATGCAACTCTCTTGCCTGTGTGTTAATTGTGAAGC
Organism: Sebastes fasciatus; assembly: GCF_043250625.1. NCBI lineage: Eukaryota > Metazoa > Chordata > Actinopteri > Perciformes > Sebastidae > Sebastes > Sebastes fasciatus. The sequence continues at coordinate 6,695,435 of NC_133802.1, forward strand.
TAGAGCTGGGAGCCAATTAGCTTAGCTTATTACACGGCTTTGTTGAAAACTCAATACTGATTGGTCAATCAAGGCGTTCTACGGTCTGTTATTTCTTTATAGCAGACTTGCTATGTATAACAGACTGTTGCTATGGGCGCAGTTCTGTGTCAATGTCGGACTCTGGCAGACCGATTTTATGTCAAATTATAGACTTGTTAAGTAAGTAGATGTGTAATAAGCGGGATAATGTACAGGTAGCGGGTCATTGTTGTGAAATAAACCCCATCAGGGCGATTAATCGCATTAATCGATGCGGCATCGCCCTGCTGGGGGTTTATTTCACATAGATGACCGGCTCACAAAAATTCCTGTCATTCCTGTCATGTGTTATGGCCCAACACGCAATAAAATGAAGCAAGGGAATTGTTTCTTTCGGAAGTAAACAGCTCCATTTTCTCTAGACTAGTGGATCTGTACATGTGGTTGCGTTAAATATCTTTAAATTCAATGTCACCAGTTCTTCCAATCTTATCACCAATCTCTTTTTTGGATTCTCAGGTACAATGTGGACTCCAGAAGCTGTAACATTTCCAAACACGTAAGTACACTAGTATGTCGAACTCAAATGACAGTTTTGACCCAGCGCTGACATCTTCAGTTAGCCCTCAAATGTATCGCAAAATATTCAAGTCAAGTCCATTTTATTTGTATAGCCCAAAATCACAAATCACAAATTTGCCTCAGGGGGCTTTACAATCTGTACAGGATACGACCCTCGCAATGGATAAGGAAAAACTCCCACCCAGAGAAAAAAAAATTTAAAAGGGAAAAAATGCCTCATCTCCATGCCAAGCAGGTAGAGCCAGAGCAACACGACCTCATCTCCACGCCAAAAAGATAAAGCCCGAGCAACACAACCTCCTCTCCACGCCAGATTGATAGAGCCAGAGCAACACGACCTCATCTCCACGCCAAAAAGATAGAGCCCGAGCAACACAACCTCCTCTTCACGCCAGATTGATAGAGCCAGAGCAACACTACCTCCTCTCCACGCCAGATAGATAGAGCCAGAGGAACACAACCTCATCTCCACGCCAAAAAGATAGAGCCCGAGCAACACAACCTCATCTCCACGCCAGATAGGTAGAGCCAGAGCAACACTACCTCCTTTCCACGCCAGATAGATAGAAACAGAGCAACTAGCCACCTCTCCACGCCAAATAAATAGAGCTAGAGGAGCACAACCTCCTCTCCACCATGGAACCTTGAGAAAGGACCAGATTTTTGTCAATCGTTACTGACACTAATTTACAGTGAATGAGGTCGGCAGCTGATGATGATTTAGCCTGAATGAATCTATTTAGTATTTAGTTTACTGTAAATCCATCTTGTGACTAAGCCTTTTTCTTTTCTTCTTTACAAATCAACTCGTGGGAGAGCAGAAGGTGAGTGGAGTGAATTCAGATTGTGTTACCCTCATGAGTCCTGGTATTATAATAGCCTATCCTTCATTCATTTCACTTTTTCATTTTCCAATATATTCCAGTGTCCCCAGAAGAGATTTTTTTTCTGTGTTTTATTCACTTTAATTTTATTGTATTTTTCTCCCAATCTTTCATCTCATTTCATCAAGGACAAACACCAACAGCTCTCACCCGGAACGCTTCCCACGTAGTCTTGTTCTTCATTTTGTCTGTCTGCATTTCATCAATCGCTCAGGTAAAGCAACTTTTCAGAGCTCTCGACTTCAAAGTGAAAGCAGCTGTTGTTGTTCGAGACGGTATACTACAGCAGATTGTGCACGTCGGGACATTTACAGGAGCTACACACTTATTCAGTTTGTGGGACTCACACCTCCACTTGCTCCCCCACATACAACAAACATCGACACATAGTGCTCTGCCCTCTGCTGTTGTGCAGGAGTTTCATTGTGTCGTGTCATCTCGTCTTTTTTTATATTGCCATATGTTTCCGCGTGTGGGCTGGTTGTAAACTTCAAACTCTGTTGTTCAATGAAAATGCTGATTGAAGGGAAAAACACTTTCTTTTCTACCATGAGGACATGCCTTATGCACACCGTGGTGCTTTTAAGAATAATCAGTCAACAAGCACCTGAATACTGCACTCCCGCTAGGACTTCATGGACTTGACCTAGTTGCGTTAATGCATGCTTATATAAAAGGTGGAATTAAACCCTAAATTTGAAGTTTAATTTACATTGACACTTCAATAAGATGAGATTAAACTTTAATGGAACTTTAATAACTTTAATATCTCTATCTCTATCCCTATTGATTTAATGGTCTTTCATAATTGCTACTGAGCCCATTATTTTCAGTGGTAAACTTGTTTATATAAGCACACAAGGTCCAGGAAATGTGTAGAGTAATTACTTTAATGTTCATGTATATTAACGAGCTGGTTCCCCCTGTGCTAACTTATAAACTCATATGTTGAAAGAGCTCCTTAAATAATAAACTAATGGGAATCTGTAACAACCTTAGCACACTGTGTTATCTTAGATATGTGTAAAATTAAGAATCACACAGTGGCTGCAATCAAGCAGGGCATTATTAAAGGATATGTTCTAGGGCTGTCAAAGTTACGCGATAATAACGCGTTTGTACTGGGCTCAGTTTTAAAGCTAGAGTAAATATACTGGCATTAAATGAAAGTAGAGAACGTAAGGAATCCATTGGTACCAACCATTTCATACTTTAAAATTTTGGCGAGGAATAACTGGCATGGCTGTTTTCAAAGGGGTCCCTTGACTTCTGACCTCCAGATATGTGAATGAAAATGGGTTCTATGGGTACCCACGAGTCTCCCCTTTACAGACATGCCCACTTTATGATAATCACATGCAGTTTGGGGCAAGTCATAGTCAAGTCAGCACACTGACACACTGACAGCTGTTGCTGCCTGTTGGGCTTGAGGTTGCCATGTTATGATTTATGTTATTTGTTTATGCTAAATGCAGTACCTGTGAGGGTTTCTGGACAATATTTGTCATTGTTTTGTGTTGTTAATTGATTTCCAATAATAAATATATACATACATCTGCATAACGCAATCATATTTGCCCACTCCCATGTTTATAAGAGTATTGCAACTTGACAAATCTCCCTTAAAGGTACATTTTGAACAGATAAAAACAATGTGATTAATTTGCGATTAATCATAATTTTTTTCAAGTTTAAAATTACGTGTGTTTTATCTGAGGCTAATATGATGTTTCAGCTGTCTGTGTTAGACAAATAACAAGGATGTCTTCCATACTTAGTCTTTTTAGTACCACCGTTTTTTCGGTTCCTTGGTGTGTGTTACATTGCTGAGCCGTGGCAGAGGAACAGTAACACAAAGAGGGAAAACTGAAGGGCCATTATGAACAGGAGGAATGATTACAGCAACCCTAAACTGTTCTTTAAGTTATCTGCAGGTCGTATTTGGGTGTTTGTGTAACTTCGGACATTTTTAGGTCCCAGCAAGGAAATTTTGGATTTATGTTAAAATTTGCAGTGCAATGCTTGATAATGATAAATATATACAGTGTTACTACCCATATTGAAATATTATTTCATAAAATGTATGAAGCATTTTATGAGCCCAGACACTTTTCTTCATGTCCCACAACTCTGGTCTTGATGTTGAGATACGTAAAAAGTAGGGCTGTCAATCGATTAAAATATTTAATCATGATTAATCGCAAATTAATTGCAATTTTTTTTTTACCTGTTCAAAATGCACCTTAAAGGGAGATTTGTCAAGTATTTAATACTTTTTTCAACATGGGAGTGGATAAATATGCTTCCTTTTTGCAAATATAGGTATATATTTATTATTGGAAATCAATTAACAACACAAAACAATGACAAATATTGTCCAGAAACCCTCACAGGTACTGCATTTAGCATAAAACAATATGCTCAAATCATAACAAACTCAAGCCCAACAGGCTACAACAGCTGTCAGTGTGCTGACTTGACTATGACTTGCCCCAAACTGCATGTGATTATCATAAAGTGGGCATGTCTGTAAAGGGGAGACTCGTGGGTACCCATAGAACCCATTTTCATTTACATATCTTGAGGTCAGAGGTCAAGGGACGCTTGGAGCGTTATTTAGCCTCCTTTGTAACAAGGTAGTATGGCATGGTTGGTATCAATGGATTCCTTAGGTTTTTTTAGTTTCACATGATACCAGTATATTTACTCTAGCTTTAAAACTGAGCCCGCTGAAATCCTCCGAAAGATCGATTGTGTTAATGCGTTAATGAAATTAGTGGCGTTAAAACAAATTTGCGTTAACACGTTATTGCCACGTTAACTTTGACAGCCCTAGTTAAAAGAGCTAATTCAATTATAATATGACATTATGCCAAATGGAATTGTTTCATATATTTATTACTTTACAAATCATTTAAATGTTTTTTTTATCTAAGTGCGCCTGTCCCACACTTCTAGAGAAAATCCTAAAATCACCTATTTTTAAAAAGTGTTTTTACATCAATATTTACAATGATTTTCAAAGCATGATGAAAATGAATAAAAAAATATTATAGAAATCAAAAAAATGTAATGTATAAAATGAACGTTCTTGGAATGTTGCGGAAAGGATAATTAGTAAGAATAAGTTATGAAAACCATAAAAAAACAAACTTGTTAGAGATTCAAATATTAACCACTACATGTAATTGTGTGTACCTGTTTATATCTATTAAATACTCTTATGGTTAAAAACTGTTGATTTAATTTTTTTTTAATTTGGGAGAGTCAAAAGTGACTGTAGTTGCAGAAAAACCTATTTACGGTACTTCACTGTTGGCTGGACTATCTTGGCCCTGTCATGCAATTAATTGTCTCTCTTCTATCCCCCCTCCAAGGACTTTCTTGGACAGACCTTCTGCACCCTTGGAGAAATCATCGGCTCCACAGGAGGGCGGCTGGAGAGAACCCTCTCGTAAGTCCCCCAAACAACATCCTACTGTATAACATCCTGGCTTTTGTATCAATGAGAAATTTCAGATTGTTGAATCATATTCATGATTATGCACCTAAATACTTTCTTGAAAGCCGGCAAAGTGAGAATGAAATGAGTCCCCATCCGTCGCTCGTTTCAAATTTATTAAAGGCTGCTGTGGTAAACAACACTATATGAGTCATCTCACTAATGCGATGTCTATAGACTCACCAAGTTTAAATAGCCTCATCTGTTATATGGTTAGATCAGAGAGTGAGAGGTCAGATCGGCCTGCTGCATCATCGCACACTGAGCTGTTGTTGCTGTATTGAGTTTTTTTTTATATGTTACACAAAAGTGACTGAAGCATGTGACGGTATTTTGTTAGGAAGGAAGTCAATACAACCTTTGATATTGACAAAGAGATACAGAATCTACTCATATTTTCTGCTTGGTCATATTTGGATGGTAGACATCTATAATAAAAGGGGGGAATATGCATTCATTGAGAGCACAAATCCCTATTTGTATTGTATCTCTTCATTGTTAGATATTACAGTGTATTCTGAGGGGTGAGAGGAATGCTGGGAGACAGAGAGATGTGAGGTCAGAGAAGTAACGAGCCAAATTGGAACCCATTTATTGCAAGGACAAGGTATCGCTGTGGAGCTCACACAAGGTGCAGGGAAACAGTTCTTCACAGTAACATTCATAGAGCAGCATATGCAACAGAAGCTGTAATTGACGTGCAGCACAACATTTGCCCGCATGAGTAAAAGGACACTATTTGATTGGTTGTTTTTTTCTGTTTAGTTTGTAGCTCCGTTAGTGCAGCGAATAGAAACTGATCTAAATCATTCCTGACCCCCCCTTCTGTCGCAAGGAGGAACTTTATAAACAAGACTCGGTCAAAACCGAGTATATGTCTGGACCGTGTATGGTCAGTCTGTGAATTTGTGGCTAAATTGTTACACCAGTAGTCAGTGGTCATATTAAATCCAGCGGTACATGTCCACCAGGTCCGCAGAGGACACGAGGGGACGAGCTGCTCCACTCAACCAAAGAACGTATATTGCCAAGAAGTGAAAGTCAGTTGTTCGTTCCATTGCAACGTCAGCGCCCAGCAGCGAAGCTACGCCAAAGGGTAGCTTCCGCCATTTCGGACTGAAAGTGACAACCGGACGCCAGTAGAATGTCTGCCTACAAATTGACGTACAACTGTAAAACAAAATCATTTATATTCTATTGTCATATTCTACCAAAATGGCCTGTGTTGAACAATAAAATATTATAAATATAATGCGTGTTTTTAGTCCAAAATAGCGGAAGCTACTCTTTTATAGTTTTGTGTCTTTGCTTCAATACTCTTTGGCTCAACTGGCCATTCAAGCGGTGACGTACCCTCTCGTGGATTGCACCGGATTGGTCCCTGGTTGTCTGCTCGCCGTTTCAAACAGGAAACATCATGGCGGCCTGCTCGTAAACGTTCTGTTATTCCGTCCACCAAAATCTACTTCTGAGAACATTTTAAGCGACAAATAGTCTACGCCACTGCTGTATTTCATTTAATTTTAGAACTAGATCGCCTAGTTCGTCCAAGTTTCGTGAGCCGGACGCGTCGCACTGGACACACTCATTTGCATAAAGGCCTGTTCTCTGCCTTTTCATTTTCAAAGAGCAACAGCCAACGAGGAAACTCCAACACCCAGATGACCTATCGTGTAACTTCATCACTCGGTCAATGACAGACTGCGTTTGTCGGGCCGGCCCTCTGTGGTCCGGCCAAAAAATGTTCTTGAAGTGAAAATTTAAATGATCAGTTACAGTTGTGTGATGACAAACTGTTTCCTCATGCTGTGTATTGAGCGGTGCATGAACTGATTTGTAAGAGATTGAAGGTTAAATTCTCTAAACATTGAGGCAAAAACAATCAGATTGGCTGGGTAACATTTTAGAGTCAAAGAGCAATAGCACAGAGAGCAGGGACACAAGGAGGTAGATGATATTGTTTGTGAGTTGCTCCTTACTGACAGTCTAGAGTTCTCGTCTCGTTACCTTGACAGTTTCAGCTGCAGCTCTGTCTTCCTCTGAAGTGTTCCAGGTGGTCACCACCCAGGTGGTCACCACCACCTGTGACACTTCTGAAGAGAACTATAGCTGAATCAGTCGAGGGAACCAAACAGTGAAGCTACTCTGAGCAAGAAATAGCTCATGAAGTATCTCATACCCCTCTCACACCGAGGGTTGAACCAGCGTTGATTGTGTGTCTGAAAGAGTTAACCTGCGTTGACCGACTCGGCTTCACGACCCAGGTCGAGAGACGGGTCAGACCAAAGTTGATTTCAATGTGAGCGACACGCACCAGGGTCGCTAACAACCGGGGAGGGACAAATCTATTTGGTATGCAAATGGGGCGCTGCTAACCGTCACATCGGAGGAGCGGATGGGCCACGGCTTCAATGTTTTGAATTTGTACTTTGTTACCCATTTTAAATGCTAGCGGTCAATGCTACATATTGTTCCTTTAGACTGACAACCAAGCTATCTCCATGACAACTGACCAAACTATACGTCCACTGAGTAAGGCTGTGGGAAGCAGTTGAAAGCTCTGGAAAAAGCTTTCAACTGCAAGTGGACCTTGAATTAAGTTAGTTTTTTTTACTCCTACAACTACTGTTTTCAAGGTCACCAGTTTTTCAAACTCAAATAATTAGCATTTTGTATTTTATTCATACTTCTTTTCGAGTTGCTGTCCAAGTTTGCCAGTCAGCTAATTTGCTTTTAAAGCTACTTTGGCGTTTGCTCATGGAGGTTTAGCTCAACCAACAGCAACAGCTCTGCCTATAAACAAATGCTCGTATAAAACTCCAATCTGTCAAGTCTGTCTTGGTTTGTAGAGTTTTTTTCTTGTCTGGTGTATGGTAGTACAGTAAATGAATCACTGCCACTAACTTCAGTTGGACTTGGTGATGAGTCCGGTCGACTAGGGGCCAGTTTATGGTCCTGCAGCTGTCCCCTGCCAGTAGCACTATTGACATGTTTTAGGGAGCTTATCATTCTCAGACAGACCAAACAATCAGCCGGTTATGGTCCGACGGCCCAAATGCCACCGTGCTGGGCAAGCGAGGGGCGAACAGCAAAACAGGAAAGGGAGTGGAGAGAGAGAGGGAGGGAGGCAGAGCAACACAGTATTTTACATTTTGGCATCGTTGGAATGCAAAAGTGAATGTGATGCCAGCGTCTATAGACACACACACAACAGATACAAAAATAAACCTGACATCAAAATCATAGAAAATAATTTAGGGAGACAGCCGAGCCACAACACAACTCTGTTAACATTCTTTTTTTAAGCGTCTCTTCTTTTAACCGTGCAAACTCTGTCAGACACACACTAACACAAAAGGCAGGGTGGGCGATCTTGAAAAACTAGCTAGAGTACGCCAGATTTAAAAAAATTATCCAACCGAAAAGCCGAGCCCAGTGTTGTCAACTCACTCGATTCCAATGAAAGTAGCTAGCAGCACTAGCTGCTGACTAGCTCCAAAAGTCTGTGAGTCAAGCAAGAAAGTCGCCAAGTCGGCAACACTGACAGTCCGTCGCTTCGAGGCCTCCCTCCAATGCCACTCCCCCACAACTAGCATTACGAACTTGGGCTGTCAAAGTTAACACAATAATAACGTGTTAACGCAAATTTGCTTTAACGCCACTAATTTCGTTAACGCATTAATGCTACTTGCGATTTTTAGGTTGTAGCGGGCTCACTTTTAAAGTGAGAGTGAAGATACTAGTATCATATGACACTAGACCTAAACCTACAGAATCCAGCGGTACAAAGCATGCCATTCTAGCTAGTCGCGAAGGAGGTTAAATAACGCTCCAAAGTAATGCTAAATTTTGGCGAGGAAAAAATGGCATGGCCATTTTCAAAGGGGTCCCTTGACTTATGACCTCAAGATATGTGAATGAAAAATGGGTTCTATGGGTACCCACGAGTCTCCCATTCACAGACATACCCACTTTATGATAATCACATACAGTTTTGGGGCAAGTCATAGTCAAGTCAGCACACTGACACACTGACAGCTGTTGTTGCCTGTTGGGCTGCAGTTTGCCATGTTATGATTTGAACATATTGTTTATGCTAAATGCAGTACCTGTGAGGGTTTCTGGACAATACTTGTCATTGTTTTGTGTTGTTAATTGATTTCCAATAGTAAATATATACATACATTTGCATAAAGCAAGCATATTTGCCCACTCCCATGTTGATAAGAGTATTAAATACTTGACAAATCTCCTATTAAGGTACATTTTGAACAGATAAAAAATGTGCGATTAATAGCGATGAACTATGGACAATCATACGATTAATCCCGATTCAATATTTGAATCGATTGACAGCCCTATAACGAACATAAACATGTCATTATGAATGTGAAACATGGCTATTGTTAGTCCTCACAGCTGTCAAGCTAGCAGCTACAAGCAACAGATACCCGATTTTTGATTAATTTGATTTGATTTATTGATTGCTGTCGGGATGTATTGAAAAATTGCAACTAATATAACAAAAAATGTTTCTAAAGTCTTTACCAACCCTACCTTTAATTGAATGGACGTTTAAAGACTGGGACAATTACTCATCACAAACTTGCCGTAAGTTCCATGGGATAAATCATCCTTTCGCTGAATCCATTAATGGAATTCACCTTGAGGAGGAAAAGTGACAGAAGTGAAAGGTTACATACAATAAGCTCCTCTGTCTGAAGGATTTTTATAATGACTTATTCTGTGATTAATGGGGGACAATGGAGCTTAAAGACACTGACAAGGGGGGTCCTCCAACACCACACAGATAACAGCCCAATCAATCCATCAAATGAACGTATGCCTGTAGAAAAATACTTGCATGCATGCTGGATTTTAAACTCACAATATTTGAATAAAACAAGTCAATGTGCAAGTCAAAATTGGAAAATATGGTTTTGCCGACTTTTTAAAGGTCCCATATTGTAAAAAGTGAGATTTTCATGTCTTTTATATCGTAAAGCAGGTTTAAGTGATATATAAATACTGTGAAAGTATCAAAACGCTCAATCCACAGACAAATACACACAGCCCGTATTCAGAAACCGTGCGTTTGAAACAAGCCATCAAGATTTCTGTACATTTGTGATGTCACAAATCTACAATATTTAGACAATTTCACAGTTTTAAATGTAAACATTCTCAATGTGTCCCAGTTTATTTCCTGTTGCAGTGTATTTGAAGGACATCGGCTGACAGGAAGTAAACATGGACCCAAGCTGTTTCCTAGCAACGCAATTCCGTTGCCATTCCGTTGAAATGCCCTAAAACGGAGCGTTTCTGATAGAGGGTGTATACAGTTATATTCAGACAGACAGTATGAGAAAAATACTGTGATGTTTGAACATTAAAGCATGTAAACATGTTCTAGTAGAAACCCAAAATACAAGTATGAATCTGAAGATGAGCATGATATGTCCCCTTTAAATCATATTTGTTCTTTTTTTCTTGAATGTATTGAATGTAATCAACAAGAATGTGCTTCTAAAATCAATTATTTCATCCTCTCTGTCTTCTATGTCACTAAATAAGTCTGCTTCTCTCATAGTTGCTGTTGCGGAAATTATTTGCAGATCTATAGTATAGAGACACCTCAAGGAGAGAACAGTGATGTGTGCGTGACTTTGCTGCGGTTATTGCATGATTATTGCATGACCATTAAGCTAAATCTCAACGACAATGGAACTGTTTAGCACCTTCAAGTATTTGCCATCAAGTGGGGTTTGGAAAGCGAGACATTTTCTTCGCCCCAGACTTCATGAAAAAGACAAACATCTTGTGCATTCAAAATATGGCTCATTAGCTGCTAAATGCTCCACAATGTTCTCCAGTTAGTCGCTAACTAGGTGCCATTCGGTGCAGGGCAGGTAGCATATACAATAAGGTTTATCAGAGCTCTTTTGCTGAAAACAGATGCCTGCTGTGGCTGGAAACAACACTGATGCAGCCCGGTCTCACCGGGGAGTCAGTATCGACGCCCAAGGCACCCTTTAGTGTCTGTATGAGACACACCAGGCTTTCAGCTCCAATGTAAACCAATGCACGTCATTAGTAGACGCTCAGAGAAACAAATAGTATTAAGAACGAGAAGTCCTCTCAGGCCCTGTTCAGACCTGGTATTAACATGTATCCTCAGTGATGTCACTGGAGACCATGTGGAGACACATTCTAATACCAGGTGTGATCGGATCACTCAGCATGTTAAAGCCAGGACTGAACAGGGCCTAAGGGGTCAGAGGGAGGGGTGGTGGACGGGTCAAGCAAACATACGACATTTACTCAGGGGACCAGCATTGGTGTCCCATGTTAAACCAACAGTTGAGTGATTTTTACTGACTATGTTATCACGTGACGCACAGCACTGAGTCACATGACGTTAACGTCTTTAGCTTACGTTACATTAAAAGCGTCCTTATTTTAAGCCAAACCATGATGTTTTTTTTAGGTGTCAATCGATTAATTGCATGATAGTTCACGATGAATCACAATTATTGGCATTTTTTATCTGTTCAAAATGTACCTTAAAGTGAGATTTGTCAAGTATTTAATACTCTTATCAACATAGGAGTGGGCAAATGTGTGTATATATTTATTAAAATATGTTCAAATCATAACATGGCCATCTCAAACCCAACAGACAACAACAGTTGTCAGTGTGCTGACTTGACTATGACTTGCCCCAAACTGCATGGGATTATCATAAAGTGGGCATGTCTGTTAAGGGGAGACTCGTGGGTACCCATAGAACCCATTTTCATTCACATATGTTGAGGTCAGAGGTCAAGGGACCCCTTTGAAAATGGCCATGCCAGTTTTTCCTTGCCACAATTTAGTGTAGGTTTGGAGCGTTATTTAGCTAGTATGACATGGTTGGTACCAATGGATTCTTTAGGTTTTCTCGTTTCATATGATGCCACTATCATCACTCTAGCTTTAAAACTGAGCCCGCTACAACCTCCGAAGGATCGTTTGCGTCTACGAAATTAGTGACGCTAAAACGGATTTGCGTTAACGCGTTATTATCATGTCAATGTTGACAGCCCTAGTCTTTTCGAAACCTAACTAAGTGGTTTTGATGCCTAAATCTAACCGCCACTGTTTCACAATGTTAATTACCTTTAACATCAACCGTAACTGTTTCTAAATATGACGAGTATGGATGAGATCACATTGGCTGACGACAGCAGTGAGAGCAGGTTTGTCACTACGAACTAGCGTCCCCTTTCACATTGTACGTAGTCATTTGGTCCTTTGGTTGTATAAAATATTGACTGGGGCAGCTTTAAAATTATACCTGCACTCAGACAAATAGAAGGAAAGAAATGTTAATCCACCATGGCATATTCCGTTGTACTGTGCTGAAATGTACAATGACAAATATCAAACTGAAGCGGACATTTCATTTCCCATAATCCCCCCAAAAAAAGCTTCTTTTTTATCTCAAATGTTCTCTGCCATGCATACAAAAATCCTAAAATACCGAGACAAAAATACCTGGTGGCCTCAATTCCCTTTCAAGACAAACGTTTTGAGTTAAAAAAAAACAAAAACAGCCCAAACAAGCCAAACAATCAGCAGAGATGCGTAAGTGTCATATTATTCCCTAATGATCCCTCGATACACCTCGTGTCCTTGGCTTTGTCACAAAAATACCTACTTCCCCTCCACCACCCACCCTCCTCCCTCCCTCTCTCCACCACAAGCCGAGCAGTTTGGCTCTTGACGGCCCGGAAAGATTCAGCGAGAAGCAAAAAATGAAAGGAACCAAAGGGAACAAGAAGTGTTTCGTGAAAAAAAAAAGGCTAATAATGAAAAGGAAAACAACACAATGAGAGACCAACAGAGCGCAATCGCTATTCCTCCCATATGGTCAGTGTCTCTGATGGCTGCCTGCAGGGAATAGACAGCTGTCTGGAGCTTCTGATAGATCAGACACAGCAAAGCCCAGGGGGAGAAACAAGGGGAGGATGAAGGGAGGAATGGAGTTAAAGGTGCGATAAAAAGTGAAAGGGAGGTATGTGAAGGGTGACTGACAACTCGGGAGACAATGGAAAGAGGGAGGATGGAGACGAAGAAAGGGAAAGTAATTTGCCGAAAGGAAACAATATGTGATGGATATTGAAAAGGTGCAAAAGATAGAAGAGGAGAGAGGATGAGGAAGTTGGGAAAAGGGAGTCGGTGCGATAGACAAAGGAAGATAGATGCAGGGGAAGGACAAATTTCCTGAGAGAGACAGAAAAAGACAGATTTGTGTTTACCTTCCAAACTGCTGAGTACTTTCTATGCAGTTATGTGCTGTCATTTAGAAGACTACACTTGTGGAGCGCACACACACACACAAATAAAAAAAGTTTGGACAAAGACAACACAGACCCTGTATATATAAAAAAAACTTGGGTTATTGATTTTTTTCTGCATTTGCTGTCTTCAAACACACACAAAGAGTCCAAAACATATATGGTTCTGGTAGCCTCCTCATGTCGGTGGGTGTATGTTTTTATAGGTCAACAGTTTTAAAAATGGGCTTCATGCTGCGTGGCGAACTAAGCACTCCTTTCCACTTACCTGTGTGTTGCCATGGTAACCGAGGGGGGCTATTAGCCGAGGCGGTAAAAGTATAACAATGATTCAAAATACACCCTTTTGAAAAAGTAAATGGGGAGCTGGGCGGGATGTATTATTATATGGACACCCACACGACCACATACCAAAGGTATTTTTTTAATTGATAACCTGTTATGCGTGTACACATACATAATGTATGAATTTGTCTATGTAGGAAGCAGAGCAGTGCTGAGCACGAGCGAAAAACTTTTTACCTTACCACATCATCGTCACTTGCAGGTGACAAGCGAGCAAAAAACCAGACAAATCACCCATTTGTAAATGTAATCTGAACAAATGAGGCCGATCTATTAGCAATCCCACATGCTGCCAGTCGGACAGATGTAGATTGATGAGGTGTGATCGTGGACTTAAATAAGCTGTCCTCAGGGGTGGTGGTGGTGGTGATGTTGCTGGATATATGACGGCGAACCAGCCTGCATGTGTCATGTAATTATACCTGTCTGGATTTCGCTGCGAGACACTGGTCAGTCTGTCGGCGCGGTGTGTCAGAGGCCAGGGCGTATAATTGGGGCCAGTTGGTGGGATGCCTTCTGCTCTGTGGCTGATGGACAAAGGCGAGCAGACACATATATAGTACCACAAACATTTTGCAAAAAGAAAAAAAAAAGAATTGTCAGCCACACACAAAATAAGATATTTTCTGCTCTGTGAGAGGGAGCAAACAGTGGCAGATTGCAGGCAGTGTTATGTTACTGAGCTGGAGGAGGCAGCTGCAGATGTCATCTTATCCTGTTGCAACACACTATGATACAAACAGACAGGTAGGAGCTATAGGGCTGTCAATCCATGAAAATATTTAATCGTGATTTATCGCAATCTCTGTTCAAAATGTACATTAAAGTGGCAGTAAGCAGTATATTTTTGGCATCATTGGGCAAAAATCCCATAATAACCTTTCAGTATATTGTAATTCAAGTGTTCTGAGAGAAAACTAGACTTCTGCACCTCCTCATGTAGCTGTTTTCAGGCTTTAGAAAATCTAGCCCATGACAGGAGACTTTGGCCAATCACGGGTCATTTCAGAGAGAGAGCGTTTCTATTGGCTGTGCTCCGGTCATGTGACCGAAACTTGGCATTCCTTCACCAGATTTCACAATGGCGGAGGCGTCACAAACTTTCTAATTTTACAGCTAAACCGTGCACTACAAGATGATTCTGAAAACATTTGAGGCGAGAAATAGGCACTAATGTAACATAATATTGATTAATATTGACAGGCCATGCCGCACGGTCTCTCATCGCCCTAAAGGGGTTTCTTTCACAACAATGACCCGCTAGCTGTGCATTATCCCGCTTATAACACGGCTACTTACTGAAGAAATCAATAATTTGACAAAATTGGTCCTCCAGATTCCGAACGGTCTGCTACCAAGAAATAACAGACCGTAGAACGCCGTGATTGACCAATCATAATGAATATTCAACACAGCTGTGTAATAAGCATATATAATTATTAGGGCTGTTAAAAAACACTAACGCTTTAACACAAATTTGTTTTAACGCCACTAATTTCTTTAACATGTTTACCTTTAGGTTGTTGCGGGCTCAGTTTTAAAGTCACCGCGAAGATACTGGCATCATATGAAACTAGAATATAAAAACTATAAACCTAAGGAACCCATCGGTACCAACCATGTCATACGATCTTGTCGGGAAAGAGGTTAAATAACGCTAAAAACTTACACTAAATTTTGGAGGAAAAAACTGGTATGGTAACTGGTACTTTATGATAATCACATGCAGTTTTGGGGCAAGTCATAGTCAAGTCAGCACACTGACAGCTGTTGTTGCCTGTTGGGCTGCAGTTTGCCATGTTATGATTTGAGTATATTTTTACGCTAAATGCAGTACCTGTGAGGGTTTCTGGGCAATATTTGTCATTTTTTTTTATTACACACATTTGCATAAAGCAAGCATATTTGCCCACTCCTATGCTGACAAGAGTGTTAAATGACAAATCTACCTTAAGGTACATTGTGAACAGATAAAAAAGGTGCTATTCATTTTACACTGCGAAGAGTATACCAGTTTCATGTAGGTTGTAACTGTTAGATAAACTATCGGGCTGTGTATTGTGTGTGTGTGGGGGGGCTGCATATCGACTGATGACATCGCTGCGCTACGGAAATACAGCGGCACATCCTGAGTTGCCACAACGCGCTAAAGAGATGGAGACTGATGAGGCATTAATGGCCCATCAGTGCAAACTAAAGCATACAGACAATCTTGGTTGTGAGATTTGGAGAAAATAGTACCACAAAAGAGCCTGGCGGTCCCAGTGTTAAATAGCCTTGCTTGCCTAGAGCTATCTACTATAGAAGCAGACCTACTGATCTTTAAAGGTCATGGATTTCATGGTCACCAATTAACATTTACTGTATGTTTGGTTTATAATTAACTTGTCTGTTGTTATTCGGTTTGACAGATACCCAGTAAAAGAAAAGAAAGGATAATGTGATTTACATTTTGATGTCAGAGTAGTTTTCTTTTTCAAACTAAAAAAAAAATCTCCCTCACACACACACACACACACACACACACACACACACACACACAGAGACACACACACACAGAGTTGTCACCGTGTGTCCCCCCGTGTTCTGCGTCCCACAGAAAGTCACCTGCCATCTGGTGTGGAGGTTCAGGTCTCATCTGGCCTGCTCTGCTGTGACAGACACGAAGACAGAACACTTCCGCCGCCGCTGCTCTACTTCTGTAGGGAATGTTAAACTTTATCTGCCCCAAAATCAAATATGTGACATTTAATCTTGCCCCCGCTGCAGATGGGATTTAAAAAAGTATAGTTATCCTTGTCCGTGACGAATTGCAGACTTCCAAGGCCCTTCTTTGAACCTGAACCAGTGATTCATGCTGTAAGGAAATGTATACAAAAGGACGGATCAGCGCGGAGATTTACAACTATGTATCTCCCAACTGGCGAGAATTAGTTGTTACTTTATCTTGTAAACCAAAGATATGTTTGCAATTGGCTCTGTTTGAGCCGGCAGAAATTAGCTCAGAGCTAGTTTCATGCTTGCCAGCTTTGAGGCATCTTGGCAAATAATGTGACAATGTTGTTCTGCAACAGTCACGGATACAGACAATCTCCAATCTGTTAGCAACACCACTTGTTGAAACAACAAATGATTTGTAGTAGAAAGATATTGTTTTTGGGAAAAGACCATTTGGAGTGGGTGATGAAACAGCTTTTGCAAAGAAAGCGTGACACATTTGGCTGTTTTATTTAACGTTATCTTTTTATCATTTAGATTTTTAGGAGTTGTTCTAATCATTTGATGATGTCATTATTTGCTCAAGTATGTGTGGTTGTCATTTTTCTATTATCAAATTACAGTGTTATCTTTATATTGTTCTGCTTTTCCCTATCGGCACTTTAGGCGTCAAATCAAAATACAAATCAAATCAAAGCCCTAAATAAGTGAATATCAAAATAATGGTGAAGAAAGATACAAAGCTCTGACGCAGTTTCCGTGTCCACTGGAAACATTTCAGAAGCTGACCGCCTGTTCTTCAGCAGCCACATTTATAATTTTGTTGCTTTGCTGACATTTTTTTATGTCTTTTACAAGCGTAAACGCACATCTGCTGCTCATCAGCGTTGCCAGATGTACGATAATTATCGTATTTGTACGATACTAAAATGTGTTATCACGACACGCGGAATATCCTTAAAATGTCGTACTATTGTTCCCATGGGATCAGTCGCAAAAATACATTATTGATTTAGAGCTGCTTTCAAATCCCTTATTAAAACTTTATTTTACGAGAAAGCTTTTGTGAATACTTGATATGTTTCTCGTGCTTTTACCTTTCTATCTCTACCCTGCAGCCCACTGCCAGTAGTTTGTCTTTTCTTATTATTTTGCTTTACTCTGGACACTGCTGGGCGTCAGCAAAGTGGCCTTGTGCCCTATGTGGGGTTGCAACCCCCATCCAATAACAATGTGCACGTGTGCAGCCCGGGCAGGTGGTCAAATGCGCCGCTTTGTCGTGACCCTCGGCTTCTGATACCGAGGCACACGTCTCAACATACAAACCAACCGTATTTCACAGATTAGATCGAGTTGTGTTATGTACGTGTGTTCCAATGATCCCCCTGCTCCTCTCTGTGCTGTGAGTGCAGCTATGATCAGTGTGTGTCTGTAGTTTGACGAGAGCAGCGCTAAGCCACAGCCAGCAGACAGGAAATCTGCATTCATTCAAAATCCGGCAACTGCACCTTCCCGCAGGGTTATGTTGAGTTAGTTGAGAGTTTTAGAACGTAACCGCTGGGAAACAATTTTTTATTTCTCTGATTCGCTGCTGTGTTCTCACTAACTTTGTCGGTTACATATTATACCTTTCAGTACATAAGTTAAAGCGGCAGTAGGCAGCATATTTTTGGCATCATTGGGCAAAAATTCCATAATAATCTTTCAGCATATTGTAATTCAAGTGTTCTGAGAGAAAACTAGACTTCTGCACCTCCTCATGGCTCTGTTTACAGGCTTTAAAAAATCAAATTGACGGGAGAATTTGACCAATCACAGGTCATTTCATTGAGAGAGCGTACCTATTGGCTGTGTTCCGGTCATGTGACCAGAACTTGGTATTCCTTCACCAGATTTCACAATGGCGGCGTAACAAACTTTCTCATTTTACAGCTCAACAGTACACTACAAGATGATTCTGAAAACATTTGAGGTGAGAAATAGGCATTACAGTAACAGAACATTGATTCATATTTGATCAGCGCTGCCTAGTTTGACCGTCTGATCGGAGTTTGCGAGTGATTGACAGCCGGCTCTCAGAGACAGCAGATGGACAGCAAACCTCAGATCAGCTCTGACTGCTTGTTTTCCTCCGGTCTGTGAAATCTTGCAGATGCCGTAAGGAGCACTGGAGGACAACGGAGGACAGAGGCACATGATTTTTTTCAGGTTACCTGTTTCATGTACTACTGTCACGATATAACGAAAAAATAACTTTTTTGAATCATATTTGCTCCAATCTCATCTACTTCAGCTTTAAGTAACGAAAGTAAGGTAAAAAACAGGAACAGACTTTTTTTTTCCCGTATGGAGATTCTTAAAGCTGCAATACCTGCCTCCACAAACAAGCTGAGAAGATAATCTCTGATTGTGGTGAGCTAATCAGGGAAATCGCATTCTGCATTGTTTGGTCAGAAGGAAAAATGTGCACACTGAGCCTTCCGTGTTTGATAAAGCCTGAGTAACAGCGCCTGGACTTAGCCGTAGAAATCACTGTTGGGTCGATTCCCAGAAAATAAAAAGAGGCCAGTACGCCCATGCACAGCACTCTGTGACCTTTTCAAATGATAGCTGTGACCCCAAGGTTAACCAGGGTTATTCTGTCCCTGATGCGTGTTGCACTTACGCAAAAACTGACAGATAGCTAACAATAAGGATTCAGAGAAGTCGAAGACAGGAGTAAAGTTCAAGTGTTTTACTGAGTCCTCTTTTCTCTTCTTCTTTCTTTTTTGTAAAACTGAAACAATACAAATATACAGTGCTTTGTTACAAACTGTTCTCAAAATACAGCACAAATGAATTTACATTGCTTATAAATAGCCTCCATGCACACACTATGACAAGAAGCTACATTTTGGCTTAGCTTAGCATTTTTAACCTTAGCAAATGAAATTATCACAAATTACTTTGTTTTTAATCCAAACATATGAAGTCCAAATTATTTATATGCACATTAACATAAAACACAGAAAAAGTAGCAACACTTACAAGCAAAGGCTCTCCAAGGCACAAACGTAAGGGAAAAAGGGAAAGAAGCCTTCGGTCTGACCGCATGGAGAAATTCTTACACACTACAGCATTTCCTGGTTGACCTTTAACCTTTGATCACATGATCTGAACTGACCACTGAGAAAACACTTTACAGTTACAACAAACTGCCACAAGGTGGTACTACATAAAATGAATGTAAAGGCTACAGAATGTGTGCCATGACAAGGGTTCTGTCAAGAGACTGTACTTCATTTCACTTCATTAATAGCAGATGGCAGCTCAGCCTGTTGTGTTTCCCATGAGCTGTTTACAGCTTATGAAATAGCTCACAGCTGCTTCACTTTGATGGTATTGTGCATAGGTATTTGTGGAGGATTTTGCAAAAAAATTCGAAACCAATACACATAACCTGGGTGTTGTTTCTTTGCGATCATACGATTCAAGCTTACATGTCGAAAACAGAGCTCTAACATGTCTCTCTGTGCATTACATGATGAGAAACAGAACAGCCTAAATACTTTTAATAATTATCAAATGAACAGCATGGCATTGTTATTCTGTAGTCAGTGAGCGGTATAGGCAGGCGTGGACTCCAGAGTCGAGGCAGTTCTTGTATCCGGTGGGCTAGCTGGGGGGCGTGCAGTTGGACACGCTGTGTAGATAAATTCATAAATAATTCTCTCACTGTAGCTGCCTGCTACAGCTGGCGGGCAGCGTGAGCAAGAGGATCCATCGACTTCAGAACTACGTCATGGAAGATGAGATGAAGAGCGGCTAATCGACTTTCTTCCCTCTCTTCCTCTTTTCCTCTGAGTCCTTATATCCAATTTTCCTTACATGGTCACTTATTTTTTTCCTTTTTCTCTCATCCTCTGTCAGTTCTCTTGCTCCTTCGTCTCTTTCTTTAGTATCAAAGCTTAATAAGTCTGATTCCGTGGTCCTTTGATGGGGCTCTTATTGTGCATTCTGCTTTATCGTGACACTGAACTGGGACACAGCTGAAATATTCAGGGTCATTGGACAGCAGCTCTGCCTGCTGGCTTTGCCTCAGGCCCCGCATTTCCAAAGAAGTTGAATTTGGACACCGCTGCGGCACAGAGAATAATTACTTATGATAAAAATTGCAAACGCATTCATTCCTACTTTCATCCTCATGGCATTATCAAATCAAGCTGAACTGAATTACAAATAAATTTGGGCTGACAATCGATTAAAAGATTTAATCGCGATTAATCACATGATCTGTTCAAAATTTATCTTAAAGGGAGATTTGTCAAGTATTTAATACTCTTATCAACATGGGAGTGGGCAAATAAGCTGCTTTAT
Source organism: Sebastes fasciatus (assembly GCF_043250625.1). Taxonomy (NCBI): domain Eukaryota; kingdom Metazoa; phylum Chordata; class Actinopteri; order Perciformes; family Sebastidae; genus Sebastes; species Sebastes fasciatus. The sequence continues at coordinate 6,716,182 of NC_133802.1, forward strand.
GTAAATGTATGTATATATTTATTATTGGAAATCAATTAACAACACAAAACAATGACAAATATTGTCCAGAAACCCTCACAGGTACTGCATTTAGCATAAAAAATATGCTCAAACCATAACATGGCAAACTGCAGCCCAACAGGCAACAACAGCTGTCAGTGTGTCAGTGTGCTGACTTGACTATGACTTGCCCCAAACTGCATGTGATTATCATAAAGTGGGCATGTCTGTAAAGGGGAGACTCGTGGGTACCCATAGAACCCATTTTTATTCACATATCTGGAGGTCAGAGGTCAAGGGACCCCTTTGAAAATGACCATGCCAGTTTTTCCTCACCAAAATTTAGCGCAAGTTTGGGGTGTTATTTAACCTCCTTTGTGACAAACTAGTATGACACGGCTGTATCAAAGGATTCATTAGGTTATCTGAGCCCGCTATAACCTTTGAAAGATCGATTGCGATAATGCATTAAATAAATTAGTGCCGTTAAAACAAATTTGCGTTAACGCGTTATGATAACGTTAACTTTTACAGCCTTAAAATCAACATTAGGATGGCATCTTCTGCACCATTTTTTTAATGCCGTAATGTGTGCTGTATCCATAAACTCATTGCAAATATTCATATTTTTACAGAGAAGTGTGCATGTGCATTTATGTATGGTGTGTGCATGCATGTTAAAGAAGGAAGAGGAGTCTGGATATCAAGGCCCAAACACATTGTGACTGTGCCATACAATTTGACTTAGCTGTCACTGGAGCTGTCAACTGTGGAAACAAATGAATGTCTCTCAAAATACTTTTCAAAAGCACAAATGGTTCTAGTTTTTTTCTCTGTTCTTTGAGCTTAGAACTTAAGTTTGATGGCATATGTTGAATAAAACACTGAAAAAAACCAATGCTGATGGAAAGCAAAAGAGTGCAATTACATAAACTACTAGCTGATAACAGACGTTATTGTTATATAGACTGATTTGAATCAGTACTACCTGTAATGCTTAAAGTTGTCCAGAATCCAATCCTTGTGACTTTCCTCATGAAGAAAACAACATTAGTCATTTGTTCAGATGCCTAAAGCGATGTATGTTTATATATTTAATTTGGGGTAACAGTGATATTGCAGTGCCATAAGTCAATATGGGATAATGCCTGACGAGTCCATTATCAGGAATTAATGGACAACAGGGAGGCCTGCAGGTCGGATGGTTGCCTCCAAGAAGTCCATTAATTCTTGATTATTCCTGGAAAGGGCATTATCCCACTTATACCATGGTCACTTGCTGAAGAAAAACAAATTAAGACTGTTCATTTATACTTTTATACGGAGCCCCCCTAGACACCTAGGAGAAAATGTTTTATTAAGTCGTGCCCGTCGAGTTACTAACTCAAGGGACTCACTTCTTCCAATCATTCCTGACAGTCCACGCTTTGCTGATGTACGGAGCCCCCCTAGATGATGTACTTTTGTAAAGTTGGAAAGATATTGACAGATTCAAACTTCCTGGATCAATAACTCATAACCAAAACGTTGTTAAAACACAAACGACGGCTCTTTCTAACCGTAGTAAGGTAGAAAACGAGCTACAACCTGAACCCTCAGGGACTTGACTGACGTCACCTGGTAAATGGTTAAGTGTAAGAGGCTGCAAGGGCTTGAAATGGTAGAAATATGAATGGGATAGCACTTTGCGGGAACATATCACATTACCGTTTTTATTTAATGTTTTTTTTACTGCCTATTTTAATGTCTTCCAGGCTCTCGCCTTATGAGAAAAGAGGTAGCTGTCAGAAAATAAATTTACTGTTTTTGTCAAACTTCATTAAATACAAATGAAAAGAAATGGTTGATGAATAAACCAGGTGAGTGATATAGTCTAATGCTTGCATTCCTCTGATTTATTCATTAATTCATTATCCGTAACCACTTGCCCTACTCGGGCTAGGGGACTGGAGCCAATCCCAGCTGACATTGGGTGAAGGCGGGGTACACCCTGGACAGGTCGCCAGCCTATCACAGGGCTGACACATAGAGACAGACAATCATTCACACTCACATTCACAGCTTCGAGACAATTTAGAGTCAACAATGAACCTAACTTGCATGTCTTTGGACTGTGGGAGGAAGCCAGAGAACCCGGAGAAAACCCACGCTAACATGGGGAGAACATGCAAACTCCACACAGAAGCGCCGCAAGCCTGGTTTTGAACAGTGCTAGCCGCTGCACCACCGTGCAGTCCAGTGTACCATCTTAAATCCTTAATATTAATGTTTCCGTGCAAATTTAAATATGCCTGGCTTAACACCCATGTGCCATCCTCTTTGTTTACCTTCTTTTTTTACGCCTCCGGGCTTCCCCTGGTAACCGTGGTAACCATGTGTTTCATGTTGCAACGCTATGAATTGTGGATAATTCCCTCAGGCGTAGTCTGCAGAAATGTGGACTTATACTGAAAGTTAAGGCTGCGAGAGAGCCCTGGAGGACTTGACGATTTGACATCGGGACAGCCCTAAACCCTCGCGGACTTTGCGGTAATGCGCCTCAAAGTCTGTGAGTTTGCGAGTGTGGGATTGGGCGGTAGAGCCGGCTCCTGTTACCTGTAAATGTTATTCTCAACTGACTGACAATGATCACAGTCGGTTTCCAAAGGTTCTACATTCCTGACTCAGTGATGTTTCTATTTTCATTCCAGTCCATCTCATGGAAACCCGTCTAATATGTGTATATTATTGTGACATATCAAAAGTTTAAGTAACATGATGTGTGTGTCAGACTGTTGCCAACATCACTTACGTCAAAGGCTGTCTTCCCTCCCCTTCCCTTCTCTCATCTTTCATTCAACCCTCTTCTTTCATCCTCATGTGTCCTTTCTTCTTCTTCTTCTTCTTTTCTCTAATTCCCCTTGCTCCTCCTCCATCTCTTTTTACCTCATCTTGTGATTCAGGGAAGTATGACAGAGCAGCGGTGAAGCATGGCCCTTTTGTGCCCCGACTATCACAAAGTAACCCCTCATTTTTCTTCCATCACTTTAAATCTGTTCCTCCTTTCCTTTTTGCTCAATCCATTCTATACTGTAGACATCCACTTTGTTCGTGTGTGTGTTCAATTTCTCCCTCTTTTGTGACGGTTCGGTGAATTGTTCTTTCACCTCAGTCAATTTAATTTCAGTTTAAATAGAAGACAAACAAAATAAAAGGGAAACAAAAGCTGTTTTAACCTTGAATACATTGTAGAAAAGAAAAAACCTGAAGGTGTGATGGAAGGGATGCATACATGTTTGTTCTTGTGTGGGAGTCATTTCTCAGATTTGGAACATTATGTGCTAAAAAAAAGATATTGAATATTATAAACCAAACGATACTGTCTAATAATATTAAAAGCAGTTCTTGTTAATTAAAAAAAAAAAATCACACCAACTGCTTCTTTTAAAATGATTCAAGTGTTAACATATCCTTTTATTAGATCACTAATTTTATGTGTTTCTCTGTGTGTTTTCTGCTGTGACATGTTGACTGTAATGTGCCAATAAACCTACAGTAGGAACATGCCAGGAAAGACCGGGAAGAAGAAAACTTCCACATCACATTTCGATGCAAACAATGCAGGATTTCTAATAGAGTGCTACACAAATTAGTCCTTTAACCCGGATATGAGTCAGCATTTAAGCACTTCCAGTTCCCTCATCCCGAAGTCGGTAAGGTTTTTGAATGGGTTTTTAGTTAGAAGCCTGAAATAAGGTCTGTGGTTAACACAAGCTGAAGAGATTTTAGCGTTTTATTGTACGACATAAAATACATTAATAAATACCCCACTTGTGAATTTTGAAGCCCTTATGTGTCTTCAAAAAGCCGGTTGCTATAAAGCGGTTAAATGAGACTACTAAACGTCATCACTCCGACTTGTCCGCCCCCTCGTTGTGTGTACTGGCGACCGTGGTGTAGGTTGTTTATAGCCTAACTTTAGCTTTTTACTTCTGGCGATTGCATTCCCACTAAATCATAGAAGTGGTGTTCATTTGTGAAGATTATCTTGCTGAACAAAACGTGTAAGTATCAGAAACTTTTGTTTGCCGCAGAGCTTATTTTCTGCAATAATCCAAAACCCAATGGAAAACTCCCATTGGCTTTATGTCAAGGGAACCATGGTGATGCTAACTTCCTGGTTGGCCTACAAAAATACGTCATCCCTGGAGCACTCTATATGGCAATGTAAGCAAATCTTGGAAATTGCTGTGTAATTGACGTTACTGAATCAGTGTACTGACTGTATACCCTTGTGGCCACAGTGGCAGCTCTGCAGCAGATATTTCAAAGGGTTGCTTTGAAATGATAAAAATCCATCACTATAGGTACTAAATATCTTATTTCAAACAACATTCAGTACACCTTCTGTCTCTGGTTTGATATCCTGGACTGGAAGGATAAATCTGCCCCTCCACTGTTACCACCTCTGAGGTGCCCTTAGGCAAGGCCCTTTACCTCCATCTGCTCCAGTAGAGCTCCTCAGTGGCCAAATTACATTGTTGGAATGTCTAGCTGCCAGCATTTGTACTCCGAGCAATTACCCCTAGTAGGAAGTGAGTCATTTTATTTAATAACAATTGCTTTACAAGCTGTTCGAGGAGATGTTTTTTTTTTATTAACATGGTAGCAGTTTAAGAAGCATACATTGAAATCACTTTCAATCCACTGTGAGACTGTAGATAGTAAGCCTGATATGTGTTTGGACAACACAGTCTCACGAAATGTCATCTATTGGTACACAGACACAAATTTACCTTTTTTTGTGACGCTCTGCACGACTTTCAACTATGCTTTTTAGTGCGTTTTCCTACAAATGTCCAGCAACACGTGACGCACGTGTCAATAGCCGCTCCAGTCTTTTCAAAATAAAACTACTTAGTTAGGTTTAGGAATAGATAGACTTGGTTAGGTTTAGGAATAGATAAACTTGGTTAGGTTTAGGAATAGATAAACTTGGTTAGGCTTAGGAATAGATAAACTTGGTTAGGCTTAGGCAACAATCTACTTAGTTAGGTTTAGGTTTAAATAACGCCGGAAGTGGCGCAACTTAAGTACGGAAGTTACGTGGCAAAAAATACTTAATTAGCTTTAGGAAAATATCGTGGTTTGGGTTAAAAGAACTACAGAAGTATGGAAGTTACGTGACAAATAAATCATGGATCCACCCATCTACAACTGATATCCTCCAAACGTGGTGTTCACCACTCTTTATACTTCCCAATTCCCAATTATGTGGTATACATACAAATTGATTTTGTGCTGTCCATCACGGAAAAAAAAAAAGAAATTTGTATCTATGTACTCAAATCAATACATTAAATTTGGTGACTATTTCACGAACTGCTGTGCGACTGGGCTGGTTTGGAATTGTGTGTGCTTAAAACCCACAGTATTTAAGTGCCTGAGTTGTTGGAGTGACATTTTTTTGTTAAATGTGAATGTTAAAAAAAAGTTAGGAAATGAATGCTTAGAATAGAATAGAGTGCAGGACTGCAACTTTTTTTCTAGTAAAATATGACAATCTGCATGCTGGGCTGTCACCTATCTACAATAACAGCTTGAAGCTATAAATGGCATCTGCTTGGCAATTGTATTATTTATGTCAAGCCACAATTACCCTCTTTCTCAGTCTTTCTCTCTCTCTCTCTCTCTCTCTCTCTCTCTCCTTTCGCCCTCAGTGGGATTCCAGGGAAGAAGTGTGGAGTCATTATCTTTACTGCAGAGGAGCTCAGTAACTGCAGGGTCAGTATGCACACACACACACACTCAAACACACACTCAAACATGCACACAATAAAAGTGTTGATGGAATATTTTCATATCGTCTGCATTTTTTAATTCGCCTTTATACTGTTGTTTCAAGGCGAGGCACACACACACAGAAAAACACACCCACACACAGCCACACACAAACACACAGGAAATGTTTAATAATGGGTCAATCTTTCAAAAACAGATTATGAAATGTAACAAATGTGCACAGGTCCAACCTGTAAATCACTTCATAATAATGAAGTGATTTAATAAATGCTTGATATTGACTCACCCAGACTCTCTAAATGTGTTTAAATAAACTGTCAAGATGGTTTCCTGCTATAAACTAAGTCATTTTTATCTTCCAATTTTTCCTTTCCCCTACCACAATAATATATTACTACCAATCAGGCAGTCACATACTAACTGAATTCCAACTATTATGTGTATGCATGTGTGTGTGTGTGAGTGTGTGCGTGTGTAGGCTGACAATTCCTATCTGTCAATGACAACTTTAGGTTTCCCATGATGCCTTCCTACTGGAGGCAATGACTAAAGTGCCTCATTAAGGGCTATATCTATCTATCTATCTATCTATCTATCTATAGGCATCTCAATAGAGAAGCAGGAATAAAATAGTATCTCATTAACATGCTGTAACCATCCATTCATATGTATGAAGCCCTTCCCTCCGCCTCTCTGACTATATTACAGACAGCCCATAATAAAATCACTTTCTCCCACTGGTAAAGTGTGTAATTTAAAAAGAAACGCTGGATTGCAATCACCGCTATCTATTTATGCATCGGGTTATTAAGCCGGTCCAACTGCGGGTGTTTGGGATTTTGATCCATGTTCGCATTGCCATTATGCACAAGTTTTTTACACTACCAATGAATTTGCATTCAGAGTGAGTCTCGGTTCCACAATTGTTGGCGGCCGTGTCCCCGCGAAAACCTGTTCGTTCATCGGCAAGAAATTAGTTCCTGAAGAAAACAAATTGCTGACTTAGAAATGAAATTGCATCAGAATGAAAGTATTATTGTTCAACTAACACTGCTTGTCTGATCTCTCTCAGGATATCGCTACCATGCAGTTATGTGCCAACAAGCTGGACAAAAAAGACTTTTTTGGCAAGTCGGACCCCTTCTTGGTTTTCTACCGGAGTAATGAAGATGGAACGTGAGTCTGAGCAATCAGCAATCTGGACTCAAATGTCTTTAACTTTTTACCATCCACCATTACACCAAGGAGATGATAGCAATATGTAGAACTGTCATGAACTGCTAGGGATGTAAACGAGTAAGGGATAACGTACAGCGATACAGTCATTGTTGTGAAATAAACCCCGACAAGGCGATGCCGTTGATGACTCCGACGCGACCCAGTGAAGGGGTTTATTTCACAAAAATGACCCGTTGCCTGTACGTTATCCCGCTTATTACACGGCCACTTACTTAAGAAATCAATAATTTGACACAAAAACGGCCCGCCAGAGTCCGACATCAGAACTGCGGCCATAGCAACGGTCTGTTATAAAGAAATAACAGACCGTAGAACGCCGTGATTGACCAATCAGAATCGAGGATTCAACAAAGCCGCGTAATAAATCAGAATAAATAATTCAGATATGAGCAGATATTGCACTCTGAACAGACATGAACAGATTCGATGTTCCACAGTTTTTTACATCTGACACTGAAGCCTGAATTAAGGGCCTTTTAGAGCTTTTCACATTTTTGCCAAACGTTTTCCCTTTTTTTCCATAGACACTTCAAACCAACCATCTGAGCCTCCTGCCATTGTATACCCACCCTCTAGTTTTAAGAGGAAAAAAAGATTGTGCAATATGGGATACCATGCCAAATGGGATGCTGATTTATTCAGATTTTCTTATTGTTAAAACCTCTTGTTCTCTTTCCACTATTCATCTACACTCACTTATACTTGTATTTCTACCTCACACAGGTGGGGTTCAAATACAAATCATGGTTGATAGACAGATAGTACCTTAAAATATGCTGTCTCCTTACCTTCAAAGCAGCCTGGCAGTCCAACAATGTCATTTATCCCTGAAAACTTTATGTCCAAGTGCCCGAAGAACAGTTTGTGCATCATTTATTATAATGTTTAACTCATGCTGTGAGGACGGCTGTTGCTACAAGCCATTTCAGGCACTTATCCCCAAGTGGGTAAAATGTATTATTAAGGTACTGCTAGTCAGAGCACCTCAGCCTCTGTAGATTCATTGGTACCGATCAGTGGAAAGCTGCAGCAGCAGCTGTGGTCTCATTGGGCAGTCCCATTGAGTGTAGAATGGGATGCTGCTGAACATCAAGAATCGTCTGCAAACCATGTATCGGACAAAGCAAGGAAAGTGTTGTGAGCATTTTGGAGGTGAAAACTACATATGTTCATGCAACAAATTGCACATCTGGCTTTCAGTTATTTCCTACATAAATCAACTTTTTTGAACAATTTGCTCCTGAGTCGTATGACACCACCCATTGAGGCTCATCTCTGTTAGATTATCTTCACAGGTACAATGTGAGCAATATGAACGTGCTCTCCCTTTATTGGCTTTGTGTCTGTTATTTTGCTGGCAGGTTCACCATCTGCCACAAGACAGAAGTGATCAAGAACACACTGAACCCGGTGTGGCAGTCCTTCACCATCCCTGTCAGAGCTCTCTGCAATGGCGACTTTGACAGGTCAGAAAACATTTTGTACAATTCTATTATGTATCCAAATGGAAAGTGAATAAAAATGTCATCGTGAGATATTAATTGCTATTTAGACATTGAAGAAACATATATGAAAGAGCATAGTAAAAACAGCATCGATGTTAATAGGCCACCTGATTTTCATCGCTGTTTACGTGATCTACATAAATTCCTGTGTCCTAAGAAATCACACATCAGTTTATATGATTCATTGATGAAGGGTAACACATTTTTGAGTGGAGGGTATCTTTAAGTGTTACCCTTCATCACATATTACTACATACTTCATTTTATATGATTAATTGATGAAGGGTAACACTTAAAGATACCCTCCACTCAAAAATGAGTTTTTTTTATGTTTATGTCCCCTAAAATGTCTGAAAAAAATAAGTGCCAGTACTCCCCTGATTCACATGTTGGCGTGTGTATCGGCCGGTATCAGCAATCATTTTAACATTATGATTTTCCGTGAATAAAAGATACTGGGAGATATTCGGTTTGGGGGTCCTCCTCCAAGAAAATTTGAGGCTTTTTGACTTAAAACTATGCAATTTCACGTAATTTTGGGCCACTATTATTACCCCAAGGTGTTCCCAGGCCAGACAAGATATATTATCTCTACAGCGTGTTCTTGGTCCACCCCAGTTGGATGTGCCTGGAAAACATCTAAAGGGAGGCATCCAGGAGACATCTTGATCAGATGCCTGAACCACCTCAGCTGGCCCTTTTCGATGAGAAGGAGCAGTGGCTTTACCCCGAGCTCCTTCCGGATGTCTGAGCCCAACCACACTATGAAAGAAGCTCATTTCGGTCACTTGTATCCGCGATCTCATTCTTTCAGTCACTACCCAAAGCCCATGACCATAGGTGAGGGTCAGAACATAGATGGACCGGTAAATTGGGAGCTTTGCCTTCCAGCTCGGCTCCCTTTTGACCACAACAGTCCGGTACAGCGCCCGCATAACTGCTGATACCGCACCGAATCACCTGTCCATCTCCCACTCCATTTTACCCTCACTTGTGAATAAGACCCTAAGATACTTGAACTGACTTGGGGCAGTGACTCTCTCCCAACCGAGAGGGCGCAATCCACCGTTTTCCGGCAGAGAACCATGGCCTTAGACTTGGAGGTACTGACTCTCATCCCGACCGCTTCATATACAAGGCCCGGATGGCTCATAGCAATGACCCCGGTACGCCATATTCCCACAGTAGAAGACTCAAGACTCCCTGGGGTACACTGTTGTAAGCCTTCTCCAGGTCCACAAAACACATGTAGACTGGATGGGCAAACTCCAATGACCCCTCCAACAGTTCGGTGAGGGTAAAGAGCTGGTCCACTGTTCCGCGGCTAGGATCCACATTGCTCCTTCTAGATCTGAGGTTCGACAAACGGTCTGTGCCTTTTTTAAAATGGGAACCACCACCCTAGTCTGCCACTCCACGGGCATTGTCCCCATCCTCCATGCAACACTGAAGAGGCGTATAAGCCAAGACAGCCAACAATGTCCAGAGCCTTCAGCATCTCAGGGAATATCATCCACCCCTGGCGCCTTGCCGCCGAGGACCTTTTTGACTACCTCAGCGACTACTGCCAGGGATATGGATAAGTCTACCTGGGGTACACGGTTGGAGACGGTTTGCCCCGAGTCTTCAAACTCTACCTCCTCCATGGAGGACGTGTTGGTTGGGTTCAGGAGTTTCTCAAAGTGCTCTTTCCACAGCCTGAGCCAAGCCCTGCTTTCCCTTTCGAGTTGTCTAACAGTTTGCCAAAACTTCTTTGAGGCCAACCAAAAGTCCTTCTCCATAATCTCCCCAAACTCCTCTCACACCCAGGTTTTTGCTTTGGCAACCACCACAGCTGCATCCCTTTTGGCCAAATGGTGTCTGTCTGCAAGACCAAAAGGCCTTCTTCTTCAGCTTGGCGGCCTCCTTCATGGTTCTTAGTTTGTCGCCACGACAGGCACCAACGACCTTGCGACCACAACTCCTAGCAGCTGCTTCCAAAATGGAGGTTTTGAACACGGCCCACTCAGATTCCATGTCCCCAACCATCCCCCGGAATGTGTGAAAAATTGTGCCCGGCAGAGCCCCATGTGTCAAGGCCCGGTTACCAGATGCTCGCCGGCAAGCTTCCCTCCCAGGTCTCGCTCCAGAAGTGGGCCCAAGTTGCCCTTTTCTTGGCGAGGTGCTACAACTGTTTTCTGGCGATTCAAATAGGGTCAGTGAAAAAAAGAAAAAGAAAAAAGAAATACAGTTAAATTATTATTTTATTATTTTCACATATGACAGCTTTCGTCTGAACACTTAATTCTTCTGGCCTGTAAAATCATATTCTGTAAATAAAAAAAACAGATTCAGAAAAACTATTAATTATTAAGTTCACAAATAAAAAAAATGATGAACAGTTCTCTAATTATTTTACAAAAAGGACGTGAACATCGATAAATTACAGCACCTTCATTCTCAAACCCCCTTGATGTGCATTGGCTCGTCCGGGTGCTCCACAATGTTTTTATGTTCATACGGCTTATGAGGCGCGGCACAAAAGCGATAGGGCTACACCACCATCTAATTATGAACCACCCAGAAAACGTGATATGGAGAGGGCATAAAAAAGTACCGGCAGCTTGTGAGAAGTGAAGGTGCATAGGAAAAATTCACGGTACACCAAAGAGTAGAATGTAGAAGTGTGGGTACTGCAAACAGGCAGGCAACTCCTCAGCCCACTAGTCTGGAGGGTAACTTTACGGCACAGGCAGACTCTGATGTGGATGGCATCACCTGTTGCTGGGGCGGTCAGAATAATGCCAGCAGTCGGTCATGGTGTCCCAGGGACCAGCACTGGTGTTATTGAGACTGACTCAGTTTTCACACGGCACTCTGTTATACATTAAAAGTCAGGTAGGATGTGCTGAGCGGCTGTTCTAGCCACTTGATCCAAGATACACACTCCAAACAGGAGCAATTATCCTCAACTAGTTTTTGGATATATTACGACAACGTTATCAGCCAGTGGGGCACGCTCACATGCAAAAACATGCACTAAAAGCACAGGCAGCCGGCCCGGCTATGTCATCAAAGCATGGAGGAGCTCGGATTACAACACACAGAGGGAGAGCGACTTCATTCTCTGCTCAGGTAGAGATTACTCCTCTATATCTTTTACATAGAAAACAGTTGTTTGCTGATATAATAATGCTCAAAATATCGTTTAGAGCACCTTTAAAAACTTAAATTCATTTTTCTCTCCTATATGTGAAGTTGTCGATGTTCACTGGCTGGAAGCAGTGAGCACAGATGGGCCTCGTTATTCAGATGATTCACATGATGACCTATAGGCTACCTGCTTTGTCGATAATCCCCTTCAGCGTGACACTGTTCAATATCAGTGAATGTGTAATTGCTCTGTTCCCAGTGTGATGCAGTGAAAAAAGTTTTTTGTTGTTGTTGTTTTTTTCAGGTTCTTGTTTTATTGACGGGAGATGATCTGGTATAGAGCAGAACCTTCAGAAATAAGATATTCTCTGTCTATTTCAGGACTGTGAAGGTAGATGTCTTTGACTGGGATCGAGATGGAAGGTAAAATCATCTGCGGATAACTGTGGCTCCGTGATTCACATTGATGTCTCTCAAATGTCAGAAGAAAATTAAACGCCTTATGTACGTTCTGGAGGTGAACATTTGAAGCCGATGAAGGCTACCGGAAGATTGACAGAAACAATGCTGGAGAAAGACGTGGATAGAGACAAAGACGTGACAATTTCTCTCTGAATATAAAATGTGTGTTCATGCTTGCCTTTCTTTCGTGGGTGTTTGTCTGCAGCCATGACTTCATTGGTGAGTTCACCACCAGCTACAGAGAGCTGTCTCGGGGGCAGAACCAGTTCAATGTCTATGAGGTGAGACGTGACATGGGTTGGTGGTGGGTGGGTGGTTTGTTCTTTCTCACCGCTTTTGTCATATAAATATCCAATTTATATGATTTTGATATTTTAACTTCAGCTGGCTGGCTCTCCAAAGGCTGAAAAACCCTCCACAACCCTCACAAAGGCTTGTGGGCTAAATCCTTTACCTTTTATAAAGTGAAGTGATAAAAATACTGTAAGTGCTCTCAAAGTAAAAAGGCTGAAAACATTTTGTAGATGTAATTCTTTCCCCTGACACCGAAATTATAGAACCATCAGAGGAATGAATGATTTCACAAACATAGACGGATGGATATTTAAAATCACACCAATGAAAGGTCCTGTGATGTTCAGCTTTTTTTTAATAATTTTTTCGTTATAATACAGAGTGAGAAATTATGCTTTATTATTGATGAAATGGAAGTCTAAAATATGGCAACCCTGTGGCCTAGCCTGCTTGAAACTCATTTTCTTTTTGGACATATCTGCATACTTGCCAACCCTCTGAATTTTCTCCCGGTTTCCTCCCAGGGTCACAATTCTCTGTATTTCTCCCGATTTATGGCAAATTTTCACACTTTTTTTCCCCTTATCTTAGCCTGTTTCTGGAACTGAACAGTGTGAATAATCCCTACTGTTTCCACCCGGTCGACAATAGAGCCAAACCAACTGTCGTTTTCCGGCGGAAGAGAGCAGTCTATGCTCGCGACACAGCGCAGTTTGAGCTTGTGTTTAAGCTGCGCTCGCCACATCGTGCAGCGCCCAAAGTTGGGATTTGCTCGATGCAGCGAAAAGCCGTCGTGGCGCGGCGCAAGCCATTTAGAAATAACGTGTTTCAGAGCGCAGTGTTGCCGTTGTCACGTTGCGTCTGAAAGGACCTTCAGTGAGTGAGAGAAGGAGAGAGAAATGGAGAATACTAAGAGAAAGAAATACTCAAGCAGGAGCAAAAATAAATTAAAACAGATGAATATTAGTTTATGCCAGAGATTCAAACGCCAAGTTTACGCCAGAGGGGCAAATGATTCAGTTTTCTTTCTTGGGAGTTAAAGGTAAAATCCGAAGTTTAACATAAAAATGCTCTTGCAGTCTACTTATCATGTTGTTATTTTCACTCTTTTAAAGTCACCAGAATGCAGGAAACAAAATCTCTGAAACAAAATTGTTTCCTTGGGGAGGACCTCCAGACCCCCCCCCCACTTTGGTTTTTGAAATCCTCCCTATTTATAAGGTCTGTAGGTTGGCAAGTATACATATCTGTTCGGATACACCACAGGATGTATGGCTTTCCTAGGTAGATTGACAATAAGGGGGTTTCTGAGCAGTTTCCAGAACAGAAGTGTTCGCCATCCAGTCACTGAAAAATGCAATTCTTGCAGAAATCTCCAAATGTCGAAAGTTTTTGATACCAAATCACAGCATGGTTCTTGATGTCTTAATGTGGTATTTTGAAGGGATTATTGATCATTTTTATCAACACTCAAATAGTAAAAGAAAGGTTACATTTTGGTTAAACAAATGGTATCAACCCAAACATTACTGCAACAACCTTATGAGACATAATAGAGCACGAGAATCACAATCTTATATCACGTTCTACGCTCTTATCCACGTTATTTTAATTGATTCATTTGTTTATTAAATTTGTATTTCTTATTTATGACTAGAACAACTTGACACACAGTGCATGTCATATTAATCCTCAGGTTCCCAGCTTTCAGATGATGTACACCACTTCTATGTGGCATCTACTGTTGACTTTTTATCTCCCCCTGAACGTCTCCTATCCCCCACCCCTATACCCCTCTAAAAAAAAAAAGAGTGCAGAATGGTAAGGGGTTAAACACGACATCAGTTTCAAATCATGGCCTTCCAGTATCAGAGATCTGTTGAATTATTCATGTTCATTTAAACATCATTCCAGGGTTTGAAGTGGTTTTTACAAGCACCCTCTCAATCACTAACTTACTTTTTTCCCCGTCACTGGCAGGTTTTAAATCCCAAGAAGAAAGGCAAGAAGAAGAAATACATCAATTCTGGAACTGTGAGTACACCCACCTGTCCCATGTCCCTTTTCTTCTGTTTCTTCTGTTTTTTATGTTTTATATATATATTTTTACATAGGTATCATCACCTCTTACATCTGCTTCTCTCTCTCACTGACTCTGATGCTGTCTGGCCACCTGTTTGTCTTTTTTCCTTCCTGTCTACCTGGCCGCGGTCCCTTTTCCACCCTCCTTCTCTGTTTATCACTCTGGTACGCGTGTGTGCGTGTGTGTGTGCGTGTGTGTGTGTGTGTGTGTGTGTGTGTGTGTGTGTGTGTGCGTGTGTGTGTGTGTTTGCCAGGTAACTCTGCTGTCCTTCAAAGTGGAGTCCGAGTACACCTTTGTGGATTTCATCCGAGGAGGGTGAGTGGAATAATAATCAGCCTGCTCTCTGTGTGTCTCAATAGCCACCATTTTGGTTGTTTGTGCGTGTGTGTGTGTGTGTGTGTGTGTGTGTGTGTAGTTATCTGAAGATGCTAGATTGAATTTCCCAAAAGCTCTTTTGTGAGCATCACACTGAATTCATATTGGCTCTGAAGGGGCGTTTTTTGGGGAAGTTTGCATTGGTAAATCTCATTTGTAAATACCTAATTTATTCAGTTCATTCACTTGTCATTAGCAGTTCAATTTGTCTTACCCAATTAAGCCTTCAAGATGGTGAAGGGGAATATTGTCCTGCCATACTAATTAGCCAGTGAACCAGTAAACTGATTATATTAAACTTAATTGTGTTGGTGTGTATGCGTTTTGGAGATTCTGTGCATATTAAGTGCGGTGAAGCGTGCCATCTTTGATGTTTTCCTCTTTGATCCCCCGTTTTCTTTGCAACAGAACACAACTGAACTTCACGGTGGCTATAGACTTCACGGCATCCAATGGTAGGTCACGTACTGGTGGGTTTTAGATACATGCCTTTGTCTTGCGTTTTCATTCATTATGGTGCACATGTGTGTTCTATAACTCTTCTATAACAGTGCCTCCCTGCCATTGCATCAAAACACAGTTAGACCAGATGTGATCGCTCGACCATTTCAAACTTAAATCGAACATAAAACGAGAGAATGCCCATATGAACTGCCAGGAATGAATCAGTTGTCTTCATAACATTCATTCATTCATTCATTCATTATCCGTAACCGCTTATCCTATTCAGGGTCACAGGGGGGGCTGGAGCCGATCCCAGCTGACATTGGGCGAAGACGGGGTACACCTTAGACAGGTCGCCAGACTATCACATGGCTGACGTCAGAGTTTTTAATCAAATATGATTAAAAAAAGTTATTTTTATAGAACGGTCACTATATCCTGACAGTGGAGCATGAGACAGGTAATCTGAAAACAAATCTTGCGCCTCTGTGTCCTCCGGTGTCCTTCGATGTTCCTAACGGCATCTGCAAGATTTCACAGACCGGAGGAAAACAAGCAGTCAGAGCTGATCTGGAGTCCAGCTGCCGTCTATGAGAGCCGGCTGTCAATCAATCGCGAACTCCAATCAAACGGTCAAACTAGGCAGCGCTGCTCAAATATGAATCAATATTCTGTTACTGTAATGCCTTTTTCTCGCCTCAAAATTTTCAGAATCATCTTGTAGTGTACGGTTTAGCAGTAAAATTAGAAAGTTTGTGACCCGGCAGCCATGTTGAGTAACAGTTGAGGAAATACTAAGCACCGCCAACTTGCCGGAGGACAGCCAATAGGAACGCTCTCCCTCTGAAATGACCTGTGATTGTGCCAAAGTCTTCCGCGGGCTAGATTTTTTAAAGCCTGAAAACAGAGCCATTAGGAGGTGCAGAAGTCTAGTTACACTTGAATTACAATATGCTGAAAGGTTATTATAGAATTTTTGCCCAATGATGCCAAAAACTTGTGGCCTTACTGAAGCCTTATATAACCACTTTCAGTACTACCCTCAGGGCAAAGGTACAGAATCCCCTGTGCAAAGAAAAACATCAATAAAAACTTGATTGTCCCTGTTGTCATAAAGTAAATCTTAATTTGCAAGGACAGTTACTTTTGAAGCCAGCTTGCCACCTCAGCACACAGCAGTTTATATCTATTTATTTAACCTTGATTCAGTCCTCGCCATCGAGTACCTGGTGCTCCTTTTAATGGCGCTTCTATTGTGTATTGTGTTTTTATGTGAATGTGTTTTAATGTGTCCTGTGTGGATGATATGTTTCTGTTTTAATGTACCCTTTTTAAAAGCAGATTTTGCACATGCAAACCAAAGACCAATTTCTGCCTTTTCTATATATATATATATATATATATATATATACTGTATATATAACACTTCAGTGTGAAAAGCACTTGTCCTTCTTCCCCTCCGTAATGCAATATGACCTCTCTCCATTTTTCATGGCAGACACACCGCCGTTTGTGATGGTGGGCACACCGCTGTCTTGAATAGATTGTTACATTTAGGCTCTTATTTTCACATGATGGAAAGTGCAGTCGAGCGTGCGAGGTGCACAGGGCGTGGTGAATGTGTTTGGTATTTTCGTGGCCAGGAGGTGCGCGGTACACCTGTGGCGCAGTTGGAAGCTAGATGGGATTAGGAGGAATACATTATCAATAGGTGTGTTAGGAGCTGGCAGCTATCGTGGCTAATCAAATCATCCCCCTCCTTTCATTCCCTTTAAAGCATAATGGAGGTGAGACTCCAGAGCCGCTTATCTCAAGGGGAGAAGTCACAGTAGGCGTTCACTCACATTTGGCTAAGTAAGATTAAAATATTGAAGCAATTGTGTGAGACATTTACATGATTGCATAAATGGATAATTCCCCATAACAATTTGTTTACATGACTTTTATTTCATTCCCCTGCAAATATCAAATTTGACTGTTAACGCCACAATGCTTCTCATCACAACCACAGCCCGTCTCTATTGCAATCAAAAATGCAAATGCTAGACGCTCTTTCTTGCCAACCTTGAGACCAATAGGGAGGATTGCAAAACCAAAGTGAGGGGTCTTCCCAGAAAACATTTAGTTTCAGAGACTTTGTTTCCCGCATTCTGGCTTTAAAAGAGTGAGTAAAAAATTATAAATACACTGCAACAGCATTTATATGTTAAACTTTTGATTTTACCTTTAAGTCCCAGGAAAGAAAGCTGAATAATTCGCCCCTCCGGCGTAAACTTGGTGTGTGAATCTCTGGCATAAACTAATATTCATCCGTTTTTATTTAGTTTTGCTCCTGCTTGAGTATTTCTTTCTCTTAGTTCTCTTAGTTCTCTCCATTTCTCTCTCTGTATCTCACTCACTGAAGGTCCTTTCAGACGCAACGTGACAACGGCACCACTACGCTCCGAAACACGTTATTTCTAAATGGCTTGCGCCGCGCAACGACGGCTTTTCGCTGCATCGAGCAAAGCCTGACTTTGGGCTCTGCACGCTGTGACGAGCGCAGCTAAAACATGAGCTCAAACTGCGCTGTGTCGCGAGCTTGAACTGCTCTTTACCACCGGGAAACGACAGTTGGTGTAGCTCTATTGTCGTCCGGGTGGAAACAGTAGGGGTTATACACACTGTTCAGTTCCACAAACAGGCTAAGATAAAGAAAAGTAAAAAAAATTGCCATAAATTTGGAGAAATACGGGAGAATTGTGACCCCGGGAGGAAACCGTGAGAGGGCCATGAAAAACGAAGAAGGAGATGAAGCTGTATTTTCGGAGCATGAATCTTCCCCTGTGCTCCACTAGTGGCCCACTGCATTTTGTATTTTGCAGGTAAAAACCACACAGAGAAGGAAGAGGAGACACATCACCATTGACTTCATTGTGTTGTGTACGTGTCTTCTTCCAAGGTAACCCCTCCCAGCCCACTTCCCTCCACTACATGAGTCCCTACCAGATGAATGCATACGCCATGGCCCTGAAAGCAGTAGGTGAGATTATCCAGGACTACGACAGTGACAAGCTCTTTCCTGCCTATGGTTTCGGAGCTAAGCTGCCTCCTGACGGCAAAATCTCCCACGGCTTCCCACTGGTAAGACACACATGAACACACACACACAAACATATGAATTCACACATACAAGACACACACACACACCCGTAGCAGATACACAGTCCAACCATAGCAGGGAGAGAGAGGTTTGGACCAGGAGTTTGTCACTGCGACAACAGCTGGTCACACAAGTTGAGAAGATGGCTTATCTGCCTGGCAGCAGGAATCTCCCAGCATCCCCCTCCACTTCCGCCTCGCATCCTCCTGAGGGATCAGGGCAACCAGTTAGAAACCACATGATGCTAAGCTGAAGTGAAGACAACAATGGCTTTAAGTCATAGTAACTCTTTGTACTTTATGGAAGGGCAATACTAAATCACTGTGTCTCTTTGAAAACTCCACCTTCAAAACTGTATTACTGTCATATTATGGATAAATTGAGTCTTAAATCCCTGTCAAAAGGGCTGCACCCAAGGTTTTAGAAATACAGAGGTCCAAAAGCTTCAAACAAACACATGACTTTCAACCAGGAGACCGGTGTTTGGGTCCCGTGTGAAACTAAAAGTAACGTTGACTTATTTTGTCACGTCAGTCTTCAGTCACGTGACTCGTCGGTATCGTCAGTTCCGTGAGTCAAGTGAGTCGCTAGTCACGAAAGTCGAGTCAGTGAAGTTAACGCCAACCACGACCGTTTCCTAACCCTACCTAAGTGGTTGTGTTGCCTAAACTTCCTGTGAAAACAGAAGTTTATTTTGAAAGGACTCTATGCACGTAACAAGCATATCTTGACACGCCGTCCCCGTTCCATTCAAAAGTAGAGAAAAAGAGGGGTTTCCCCGTGCTTTGGTTTTCCTGGTGCCGAGGGGCACTGACCAAGCGGCAGTATTTGACGAGTTGGGAATGAAATTGTGCTGCTCTTGTCTCTCCTAGTTCATTAAAAATTATTTAGTAAAATTATTTACACCTTCATTATTTCGTCTTCGTGTTTGATTTTGCATCATTTTGTATTTGATTTACATAAACTTGTCTCAATCAGTCCATAAACCTAAGCAAAATGTGATATACAATAATATACAGTATGTATACAGTAATACTACACTATAATTATAATGCTGTTTGTGTTGTTGAGACTATAGGTTCCACTGTAATTACCAAAGAACATAGTATTTCTGTGGTAATTACATTGTTTGCTTTGGATCAGGTCAGTTTTTGTTTGTGTTGAACAGCACAGAGACATAATGCTAATCCTATCCAGGGCGCAGTGGGCAGTACAGCTGTTTCTCTCATTTGCATCTCCATCAGCCTCTTTCTTTCTTTTTCTCTCAGTCTCCTGAGAAGAAAGTAAACACTGGGTCAATTAGTATTTATATGTAAATGTTACCGGCCTCCGCTAGGATCATCTCTCAGTGAAAATAAAAAAAAATATATATATATATATATATTTCCAGTACCTTAACAAAGATTCAGACAGGTGGAGCGGCTGTGATTTTGCATAATGTTTTGTTCTATGACATAAAAATGCATCAATAAATACCCCACTCGTGAATTTTGAAGCTTTTATATGCCTTTACTCTTCAAAAATCATAAAAGGGGTGTTCATTTGTGAAGATTATCTTGCTGAACAAAACGTGTAAGTATCATAAACATGCTTGTTTTCTGCAATAATCCAAAATCCAATGTAAAAATCCCATTGGCTTTTTGTTGAGGGAACCCAGGGCGATGCTAACTTCCTGGTTGACCTTCAAAAATACATCATCCCTGGAGCACTTTATACACCTCGGAAAAAATACAGAGCTCCAAACCTCAGTGACCTCAATGGTGGGTACGGCCATACGTGTGAGAAATAGACCAGTATTGCCCTCTGTAGAACCACAAGCTCACTGAAACTTACCCAGAATGTTCATCATTAGATATTGTTCCCACTGTATCTGAAAAGAGACACATTGATTTGTGAGTAGCCTCTTGAGTTTCCTGGATAGGTTCTCTTTTATGGTGTTGACCACCTGTTCTATCACAGGGACACTATTTTCTTGCACACAGTGTTTCAGATAATGGTACATTATAGAGCAGATAGATTGCATATCATTAAGGCTAATAGCAGCATATTTAAGAGATGCTTAATTATCTGTAATTGGAAGAACTACAGTATGTAAAATATGTCTGCAGTTATGAGCTCTGGATGGATTGATGCTCTTTGTTAATTATACTGATTGTATTCTTGATGTGTGAATGTACGCTGTATGCTGTCTGTTACAGAGCGGTGATGCTGAGAATCCAAACTGTGTGGGCATAGAGGGGGTCCTGGAGGCCTACTTCGAGAGCCTGAGGACGGTGCAGCTGTATGGACCCACCAACTTTGCACCTGTTATCAACAAAGTGGCAAAGTAAGTTTGAAAGTGTGTGTATGTAGGTTAGAGTTCGGGTACAATTACACCTTTTTAGATTAAGGGTATAATTATACCATGCTGCTTTATTCAACCAAACCTAAGATTTTTATTTATTTATTTATGATATTTATAGGCCTTGATCAAAGCTTATTAGCGACATGACTCACAAGCTTTCACACTAGATTATGGATTTTGTTTTATTCATGAATGTTAACATGCAGGTTACAGCATCGTGTCTGCTATTAATCAGTTTTTTATGCCTCAAGTGTGATATCAGATAAAAAAATATATATATATATTTTAGGGCAAAGGGGGCTTGATTTTGGATTTGTTTTATTTGCATATTTAATTTCACATTTATGATCCAGAAGCTAATGTATGCTTATGTACCAGAAAAACTGTCAAAATACACCTGGCAAATCAATAACTGCTTGCTGCTGACAGTTTGCTTTATGCAAATGTATGTATATGTTTATTATTGGGAATCAAATAACAACACAAAACAAAGACAAATATTGTCCAGAAACCCTCACAATGGATTCAATAGGTTTTCTGGTTTCATATGATAAAAATCGTAAGTTGTGTTATTGCGTTAAAGAAATTGATAGCGGTAAAATATTATCCCGTTAACTTTGACAGCGCTATATGAAATACAATTTCAAACTTCGAATTATATATACAGTATTTACAGTGACTTACATTGGCTTACATAGACTTTAAAATGGGAAAAAAATACCAAATATTAGTTGGGATGAAATCCCTTTATATGTACATAAACAGTTTTTTGTTTTTTTTACAACTTTAAATTGTTCTATAATATTATATATATATATATATATAATATTTTGAAAGATTATCACAAACAAATTGTGAGGTTTTACCGGCACCTGTGCCATTTTCTCTCATTTTAGGTTCCTTTATACTTTGTTAAATTAACAAAATGATATACTGGATCAGACTAGTTTAATAGTTTGTTCTGACAGAAAGATTACCATGCACATAGGGTAAGGACCTTTTAAAATGTGCTAAACCATCGGCAAAAATTATTACATAGAAAGTCGTCGCAAAGCGCAACTGTCATTGCTAGTTTCAGACCGACGCAGTTGTCATTTTCACGCCCAGCGCCAACGTTGTGTACGTAACAAATGTACTTGCGCCCATCTGTTCACCCATGGGTCTTAAAACGAGGTGTGGTCGGGTGAATTGCTATCTTGATGCAGCAGAAAGCGATGCGCCAGGAGCGCCCCTCCTACTCAGTTAAATACAGTGTCGGCAGGTGACAATTCAAAATATAATGAAATACAATGAAGTGAGGCTATAAGGCATTTTGGATAGCTCAACCTGCAGCGCGCTCTCAGCACACCTCCAGTCACTGGCATGACGAGATAGGTCACGGTGCACACACGCCTCTGTGGCGTCTCCTCTCCTCATCCCTCTGTGTGTGCGAGTGTAGACGTATAGGCTATACTTCACAGTTTGCGGGGCCCTCTCCCCCTAAATGGCGCCTCGTTTTGAGACTGATGGATCCACGCACCACCTCTCTGCCAGCGCCTGGCTGTAAGCCTGTGTCTAAAGCAGCTCTGGAGGATTCTGCTCAGCCTGTCCGAGCCCCCCCAGTGGGTTGCATCGGAAACCAATACAGTTTTCATTATTCATCAATACATGGTAATCATATTTAGCCTAGTGCTTATTATCATATAATAGAATAGAATATTTAGAAAAATGCGGGGAGCCGGTTTTGGCTAGCGTGTCATGTTTGCCTGTCACCCCACAGGACTTCAGGATTTACAATGATTGACATTAACACTTTGTGTTCTGTCTGCTGCTCTAATACTGTACTGTGTCCTGACCCAAAACCAGACTGTGCGTCATTGAGAATATTGTTTTCTGTCAGAAATTGTTTCATCTGTGAGTTCATAAATGATTGGCCAAAAATGGATAATTTTGAAATGGTATGATGTTAACTGAGTTTTAATGGTGATTGGCCTCCATAGTTTTGAGCACTATTTTTGCTTTTGAAACAAGATACACCTTCTGAGTTATGGTTGAAAGTAGATGATTAGAAAAAAGAATCGGAATCGGAATCAGCCACTAGTACTCCTCATCCTTCTCAGGAATGATCTGGTCAAATGATCTATTTGTGTACCTTAAAACTAAAACCTACAATATATGTGACAGGTTTAAAGGTTGGTTAAAGGTTAATAAAGTAAATGCTGCCACAGGAAATTCCATGTATTTGCTGTGAAAAAACATGGATTAACCTGGTTGTTAGACCAGAACACTGTTAGACATTTGAGCCTACGTGTCACACACTGAATTATCAGTTCTCTTTTTTTTTTTTATCCCACCCTGTGTTTGACACCGCTTTGTCAAGCAGCAAGAAGCATAAAGTGGCATAGAATACCCACTGAAAAACATCTACTAGAAGACATACACCGATCAGCCATAACATTATGACCTCTGACAGGTGAAGTGAATAACATTCATTATCTCGTTACAATGGCACCTGACAGTGGGTGGGATATATTAGACAGCAAGTGAACATTTTGAACTTGAAGTTGATGTGTTGGAAGCAGAAAAAATGGGCAAGCGTAAGGATGTGAGCGACTTTGCCAAGGGCCAAATGGTGACGGCTAGACGACTGGGTCAGAGCATCTCCAGAACTGCAGCTCTGATGTTCCCGGTCTGCAGTGGTCAGGACTTACCAAAAGTGGTCCAAGGAAGGAAAACCGGTGAACCGGCGACAGGGTCAGACCCAAGGCTCATTGATGCACGTGGGGAGCGAAGGCTGGCCCGTGTTGTCTGATCCAATAGAAGAGCTACTGGAGCTCAAACTGCTTAAAGTTAATGCTGGTTCAGATAGAAAGGTGTCAGAACACACAGTGCATCGCAGTTTGTGGCGTATGGGGCTGCGTAGCCGCATGCTGACCCGTGTCCACCGCCAAAAGCGTCTACAATGGGCACGTGAGCATCAGAACTGGACCACGGAGCAATGGAAGAAGGTGGCCCGGTCTGAAAAATCACGTTTTCTTTTACATCATATGGACGGCAACGAGTTTGAGGTGTTGACTCGGCCTCCAAATTCTCCAGATCTCAATCCAATGGAGCATCTGTGGGATGTGGTGGACAAACAAGTCCGATCCATGGAGGACCCACCTTGCAGTTTACAGGACTTAAAGGATCTGCTACTGACGGCTTGGTGCCAAATATACCAAAGCAGACCTTCAGAGGTCTAGTGGAGTCCATGCCTCGCCGGGTCAGGGCTGTTTTGGTGGCAAAAGGGGGACCTACTCAATATTAGGCAGGTGGTCATAATGTTATGGCTGATCGGTGTAGGTGCTAACACACACACACACAAACACACACACAGGCCCATCCTAACATGAGGCTAAAATCCGATACACATGCACATACACGTGCACTGTACACACAAACACACACACACACACACACACAGTAACATAGACTCACAGATCAATATTGTGCTCAGCCAGGTGGAACAGTTAAGTCGCTGGTATTGGATTCTGTCTCCTTGCAATAAATACACAAACAGCAGGTGATACATACAGACACACACACACACACACACACACACACACCTACGTGTTGAAACACTCAACTAAATAGCACCTCCGGCTTGATACATTGCCAGATGAGTTTGGAGATGTGGATAGATTCATCTGTTTTTCTTATTGAACCCGATGTTGGAAAGGGAATGAAGAGCGGTGGAAAAACAAGAAGCAGGGTCACATGGTTTTCTTCACGCTGTGTTTTTTCCGTGCTTGTTATTTTTGAAGGGTCTCTCTGTTGCTGAAGGTTATGTTTTAAGGTAGTAAACAACTCTGTGGTCTGCCGCGGAAACAGCATCCCAGAACAAAGGGGTTGCCATGGTGCGTGGAAGGAGATGAAATCCATTTATTTTAGGTGTTATGTCACATTTAAATCAAAAGGTATTTAATCCCAGAGATCCCAAAGTTAAATATGCAGTTATATACGTTATATAAGTTATATTCACATCACATTTTATTGTGACTCCTTATTAGTTATGAATTAACACATGGGGAAGTGGACATTTTACATGTAAAATATGAAAACCGACAGGTACAATAGTCACATATGTACTGAATTTATATGTGGGTTTTTACATGTGAATTGCAGAAAAGCTAGTTGACCCTGTAATGTAGTTATCTTTGTTGTGCTCCTTGGCATTGGAAGTAACGCTAGGTTACTGTTGTAGGTAGTAAGCTAGTTAGCCAGGCATTTGCATCTTACGTTACAGCAGATAAGAACACTATTTAATCCATTCCTTACAGGTTTGCTCCTGTGTTTTTGGTTTAGTTGAAAAAAATGCATAAACCTCTAAAATCTTTGTATTCCAATTATCACTCTTACTTAAGCCCCATGCACAGCACTTCAGCAAGTGAAGTAATCCAAAACTTGATAGATCTGCCGTGACTTGTTACGGTTGCTAAACTTGGATTGGACAAGCACTGTCCAGGGGAGTGGCTTGGCCAAGGGGCCAGTAATGCAGAGTGAGTTGACCAAGAAACAATTGAAATGTATCTGGAAGCCACATCTAAATGTATATATTACAAGAATCTAATTATCGGGCGAAGTGACCAATTGTGTAAGAAAGCTTGACAAAGTGCCCGTTATGGTTCCCATCCAGTGGAGAAAACATGATGAAGTGGCCTCTAGGGTGCCCTTCCAGTGGAGAAAATGTGATAAGGTGGACTCAAGGGTTCCCTTCCAGTGGAGAAAATGTGATAAGGTGGACTCAAGGGTTCCCTTCCAGTGGAGAAAACTTGATGAAGTGCCTTCTATGGTGCAATTCCAGCGGAGAAAACATGATGAAATGGCCCCTAGGGTGCCCTTTCATTGGAGAAAAAGTGATGAAAAACCCTCTAGGGTGCCTTTCCAGTGGAGAAACGTGATGAGGTGCCCTCAGTGGTTCCCTGTCAGTGGAGAAAACATGATGAAGTGCCCTCCCGGGTGCCCTTCCAGCGGAAAACTTCATGAAGTGCCCTCTGTTGTTCCCTACTAGTGGAGAAAACATGATGAAGAGGCCTCTAGGGTGCCCTTCCAGTGGAGAAAACATGATGAGGTGGTCTTTAGGGTGCCCTTCCATTGGAGAAAATGTGATAAGGTGAACTCGAGGGTTCCCTTCCAGTGGAGAAAACATGATGAAGTGCCCTCTAGGGTTCACTTCCAGTGGAGAAAATGTGATGAAGTGCCCTCTAGGGTTCACTTCCAGTGGAGAAAATGTGATGAAGTGCCCTCCTGGTGCATTTCCAGTGGAGAAAACATGATGCAGAGCCCTCTAGGGTGCCCTTCCAGTGGAGAAAACTTCATGAAGTGCCCTCTATGGTTCTCTTCTAGTGGAGAAAACATGATGAAAAGGCCTCTAGGGAGCCCTTCCAGTGGAGAAAATGTGATGCATAGCCCTCTAGGGTGCCCTTCCAGTGGAGAAGTGACCATATACTGTAGACTGCCCTACATGCTAGAAAACTGTCTGTGCACTGGTGCCCAACCGCATACGGCTGGTGCCCTTTTTTCCACCTCTGCCCCTCAAACAGCATGAGTCTGCCACTCTACTTGCTCAGTACAGACAGTGTTAGCTGATTTGGTGCCAGAGGGTTTGGTTGGTTTACACCATGGAAGACAGTGATGTCATCATTGGACTAGTGCATTTTCCCAAAATCATTTATCATTCAGCATCTAGAGAGCAGAAATGATGGAAGAAAAAAAAGACACATGCAAGACTTGCTATGGCAAACATAACTTCAGGAAGGTCAAAGGGTCAGACAAATAAGTTACTGTATGTTATGAGTTTGACTCAGCCTCTTTTAGCATACCGAGCCACCTTAGACTATGGAATAATGTTTGATACCGACATGCAGGTGTGCTTTGTGTTTTCATTAATAGTCTGCTACTCAGGTGCACAGGCAGAATGTTAGCTCTAACCTGGGTACATTTGTGTGTGTGTGTGTGTGTGTGTGTGTACCCCAGCTGTGCAGCAGAGATTACAGATGGCTCTCAGTACTTTGTCCTACTGATGATCACAGATGGAGTGATATCTGACATGGTCCAGACCAAAGAGGCTGTGGTCAATGTGAGTAAACAAACACACACACACACACATACACACACGCACGCTCACACAAACACGTACACACACATGCAGGTGTAAACAAACAGAGACTGATGGATAGCAGTGCTTTTCCCTCAGTTTCTCTGGATACTGATGCTCATCTCAGCATCCTCTTGTCTTTTGTGTGGAGGGCAAAAGCTCCATTATATTTTCCAAAAATAATGCTTTGTATGATGTTTGGTTGGATGAGAACAGCTTGATGTGCCCCATCATTCTATGAGAAGTAATACCGCTGAAATAAAGTAGAAATACCAAACTCAAATTTTCTCTCCGGGTGATTAAAAAGTATTTTTGCTCTAATTGTGACTGATCTCACTTTTGTGGAGAGATCAATAGTTCTTTCAATAGCATGTCAACTTAATGTTTGAGAGGTGTCTGATCCAATCTGATCGGTTCCGAGTGATTTCTCACGTGGAACGCTGTATAGGAAATCGAATGCTTAGTTATTTGTTATTTTCTCCCTCCTAATTAAATAGATGAAGTGCCAAATATTTGCTTTAAATCCTCCAAATGATACAACTCTTCTTTGTTGAGTATTCTCCAGCTGCTAAAACTTTTGATTTTGTGTCAAGGAGAGTTAAGGTTTAGAAAATGAAGGTAATTGCTGTAGCCGTAGGATGTTGGGTCAGGTAAATAGCCTCACCCTTCAGATTAAAGATAAGTTTGAATCAACACTTTATTAATTTTTGCCAAGACCATACTCACTAACACCAAAATCATTTAACTCTCTCTAAAGCACTGTTGTTCCCTAATCTCTTAAAAACGTCAGGACTTTCTCCTCCTGTAAGGCTTATATGCATATATTTGGCCTCATTTAACAGGCTAAAAAACATGAATAAATTGAAAGTAAACTAAAGTATATTACCATGGAGATTCCAAGGGAGATGCAATAAAGGAAAAAATAAGATTTTCCTCCTCGCCTAGTATAAAGTCTTAATTTCAAAGGCAATATCACCGCTAAAACAAAGATACCATAGACAATGATGCAGCTGCATGTATTCTACTACTCTTTGACTAAAATACATGTGTGATACATTTATAAAGATATACTAATTTCCATATAACCATGTTACAAATAACAAATATCCCTAAAACATTGACATAGTAATAAACACAATGAATTCTGATCAATATTCCCATATGAGTGAAGAGCTCAATGCTATACAGCAGATAAATGCAGAATGCAAGGTCATACAGTGGCCACAAAGGTATCAACAGATTCATCTAAATCAGCTAAAGAGATCGCTGTAATGCACCATCTAGTGGCTGCATCAAGGCGATTACACCAACATGTCAAAGTGCCAGAGCTCCCAGAAAAGGAAGCGAGTGGCAGTCACTAACAGCATTTGCCTTGGTCGTGTCTAGAAGGGAGCCCGCAAATTGCGAAATCTGATCTGAGATCTGCAAAAACTTGCAAAAACTATCGCAGCTCAACGACCTATCCTGACCTTAACCATTCGAGGTCAATGCCTAACCTGAACTATTCAAGATCGATGCCTAACCATAACAATCTCAAGAGAGTTTCCGGAGTTTGCGGGTTCCCTTCTAGCCTCTACCGTGGACTTCCTGTAAGCGCCATCTCGACTGTACAAACGGTAAGTCTGGTCTGGGTGAAATATTTTGGCGAGAACATAGATTTATGTTAGTGTGACCAGAGTGTGACAATAAAATGTGAAGTTTGACGGCTACCTTTCACCCGCTCTGCTGTGACTGTGATACGAGGTGCGTTTAAGGTCCGTTGGAAAGCTCTGAATTTCTATTTCCCAACGATACCAAGCATGAAATAATAGATTTATGAGAACATTAGCGCTGATCTTTTATAATAATATCTTTTATAATAGATGATTATGAAATACTGATGTTTTGTAACTACAACACGTGCTGCCCCGGGTATCGGGTTCTATGCGTCCTAAGGATCTACTGAATCACAAGGACTAAATGTTCACTGTCTTCCCTTTTGTCTCCTGCACAGGCAGCAGCACTGCCCCTGTCCATAATTATCGTCGGTGTCGGACCTGCTGAGTTTGATGGTGAGTGTTCCATTTCCAACAGACCTATAATGTTTCATGTCAGCATGAGTTAACATGACAGAGGAGAGGACAGTAAGTCATTTTATCTACGGGAGACAAAACGTTTAGTCGGTGTCACAGTCATGCAGTAGAGATGCCTATTAAATCTACTTTAAGGTAATTGGCATTACACCTGGTTAAGGCAGTCAGCTACAAAGCAACGCAAATAGCGTCCAGCATTAAAACAAGGAAGAAGGTGGAATCTACTACTAATATACTGACTACTAATCCATCCAAGTTTTTTTCCATATCAATGTTAAAACACATTCTCATCACGAATATACACTATGTCGTCAAACAGTTACAGCAAGGAATCTCTGTCTGTGGCCATGTGGGTATGTCCTTAGCATATGTAGAGAACCGCTCATCCGATCGACTTAACACTTGGCGGTTGTATTGCTGGAGACCCCACGGAGCAATTGCAATTTGGACACGCAACATGTTCAATATTAATAAACTTTGAATAAACATGTGACCAGCTCTCTGTGCAGCAGTGGGGACGGGGCTTAGTGTCATCTGCAGCAGACAGATCACGGCTCAGTTCACTGCTGCTGGATCCTGGATATAGTCCACTAACGCTGGGAAACATTACAACCAAAATTTTCTCAACGCTACGAAGCTGGGCTAAATTTTGGCGAGGAAAAACTGGCATGGCGATCGTCAAAGATGTCCCTTGACCTCTGACGTCAAGATATGTGAATGAAAATCGGTTCTGTGGGTATCATACCAGAAACATTACTGCAGTTTCAATGTCCATATCTGTAGAATATGTCACAGACATGAAAAAGTATATATATACTATATGTAATACTTCCTTTTCTCCATTTCAAAATAAAAGCACCCTAGCGTTTTTTTTTCTGTGGACAGAATTCCTTGATTTGTTAACACAAGGATTTTATTCTTAAATATTTGCAGGACAGTGTTGTGGAAAATGCAGTGACTTGCAGGGCGCCATAAATTAATAGAGTAACGTTTTTTAATCCACACGTTTCTAAACCTTTTCTTTCTAAAATAAATATACATGATATTTAAAGTGAAGTGAAATGGCCATTATGAAAGGCAAACTCTTGCAGTAGCAGCACAGCAGCAGAAACGCTGCAGCTGTGGACACCACATGCGTGAGACATGCAGCTGTTCAGCGAGGCAGCTGCCACCTGCTGCTCAAGTGCCCAGTGTGTCCCGGCCGTAACACATCAAGATATGTTCTGTGATTGGACGTTGCTGTTTATGGTGGAGTTTAGGCAATGATTCAGGTAAAGGTTTCCTGTTCACATTTAATGTTCTTCACCGAAACAAATCGCATGTAACCTTACAAAAATGTTGAATGTGTTTTTTATCCCATAAACGACATGGGGACCTCCTCAACAAGATATGGCCAAGCCCCCAGAAAGTGCGCCGGTCGTCGATCCCAACTTCCGTAGTGGCCAAACAGCGGTACTGCAACTTCTGTGTTAGTTACATGCTGTTTTGGGCCCAAAAATACTTTTTCCCACAGACTTACATTGGGAAAGAGATGTCTGTAACTCAGTAGATCATTTTTTTTTAGGTGAATCAACTTCCCAGTACGAACACCTAAATAGCCCTTATTTAAAAAATTAAGTTTTTAAAGTTGTAAAACGCACTAATAGCTGAATCCAGAGTTATTTCCCTTCCTCCGTTCATGTGAGTGAGACCCAGACCGAGGCTGGAGCGCAAGCCGTGACGACGGCGTGACGTTGGGACCCCGTGATCGAGTCATGTGACCGAGCGGACGCTACTGCGCATGTTTAATGTGCCCAAGATCCGGGTACTTTTCCAGACGGAAGTCGAGTGATTTAGGCTTCACGCGCCACTGAGCAACTTTCAAAGGAATGAACGGGGCTCCGCCTCCAACGCTGTATCCAGTTCTCTTAATACATCCATGGATATGGCACTATGGCACCACTGGTGATCAAATTCTCCACTGTGTGCCTAAGAAATATATCTGAGCAGAATTTTGATAGCAGCGGCTTCATGCACTGAATACATTTGAAATGTTAAGGTAATTAAATTAAACAACCTTGACATTGTAAATATGCTCATATGTGATGTTTTTTCTTTTATGAAAGGCAGCATTCGACTTTGACCTTGGCTTTTACCTGACTTTATAGGACTGCTGTGAGCAAACAGCAAACCACTTAAGCAGCTGTATCGTAATTTGTTCTTCATACACACCAGTCCAGTGCGCTCTTCCACTCCCTGGGAGAGTTGCTGCCGAAAGTCAATGGTGTCAAGTGTTCAGGCATTTTACAGTCCACAGATCAATGACTTCTTTTCAGTGGGGACCGTTTGTGTGTGTGTGTGTGTGTGTGTGTGTGTGTGCAGTCTGTTCCTGCTCAGCAGAGTGTGACGACTTACTGCCTCATCATTGTGTTGGATTGTCCATCATTTTCTACTTTTTTAAGAAATCGAATGGTAGTGAAAGCACTCAGACATGTTAGGTGGTCACAAGGTCAAACTGACTTAACATCACATCGGTGTGTGAGTGTTTGTGTGTGTGACATCACTTTATTGCCATGCCTAATTGCCTCTATTTGTCTTTAATCCATGTACTCCGTTTCTGAACATGAGTGTTTTTTAATCTCCTAGCATGTCACTTTCAGCATTACGCTGTCAGTTCCAGTGTTTGTCCTCTAATATTTTCTGGTTCTGTGTGCGCCTGTTTGCCAGTTTGACCTCACGTTGTGCTCAGCCACCTTTCCACAGCAGCGCCACGCATCCAGGCTGTTTTGTCTCCTTGCCAGAGTGACTCCAGATGCAGGATACACACACTGTTGTGCAGGCGGTGGTTTTGAAGACCTCTCAGAATGACATCTCCATCAGAGCGCAAATTTTAGAGCAAGGACCTCTCCCCCTATGTTTGGCTATAGTTGAACTGGCTGTCTGAAAGCGCTGCCGTACAGAAAAGCTGCTTTCCCCACGATGGGCCAGAATCATTTTCTGACCTGTTTTGTAATTGTGCATAATTTTTTTGCCTATGAAATGGCATTCTTGGTGCACGAAGTGTTCTATCCATTCTCTGCTGAATACTTCCTCCCCGTGCTGTGTTCCACTTCAGCAATTATGTTATGAAAATACCTCAGAACATCGCGTACCTTCTTTAAATTCTCCCTCGGTGGTTCTATTATTGAGTCATGCTCTCTTTCTCTCGGTTTCTCTCCTTTTAGCTATGGAGGAGCTGGATGGAGATGAGGTGAGAGTGTCCTCCAGGGGACGTCTCGCTGAGAGAGACATTGTACAGGTACTCATCATAATTCTGTTTAACGTCGCAGGTTAAACTTGAGCATGTTTCTGTCAGCAGCTGCATGGGGGAGATATCTCCAGAGGCTGGATGGCTTACAGTTCATTCATTACACACACTCAAACACACATTGGGCACTAGGGATGCACCGATAGCGATACTGGATCGGATATCGGGCCGATACCGACTCTAAAACTGCATCGGATATCAGTGACTATGGGCCCGATCTATTCAATTCAATGTTATGTTTATATACGATATACATTATAAACTGAAATTTGAATTCTTGTTTAAATTTTGACCAATTTGTTGCTGCACTAAAAAGGTTTACATTGAATTGTAATTTCTGTTAGTTTTGAAGATGTTTTCCCAAGTTACTGGTGTACGAGTTATCATTTTAATATTAATTACAAAATTAACCTCTTTTACCCAACGGACCCAGTATCACTGCCTTTAAAAAGTTCAGAAAATGCTGTGATGGTCTTTTTTTTATGAATTGTTTCTAAAAGACGAGGCCTTAACGCTACTAAAACAACACACAATATTTTAGTTATAAAATCAACGCATTTTATATTGAATGTACATACTGTACTTGACTTCGGATTGTTTTTTGTTATCTTATTTACATTGCTATTCATCTTATTTGTTATCTAAGTTTTACTCAATCATATTTCATTATTATAATAATACTACTCCATTTGGAGTTAAAATTATGCAATCTAGTTGTTTTTTATTGATTTTATACTGTGCACAATGGTAGAATGTGATGATGCACAGGGTAAATGTCATGGCCAAAGGCTCCATTGTGTGCACATAGCCTCCTGTAGTGGATAGCAGTAGTATTTTAGAGCCAGATTCACTTTCAAAAGGTAGAAAACCCATTTGGCACACTTTGGGTATCCAAGTGGCCAAATGGAGAGTCCTCCTGGTCCTGTCCTCACTAAAACCTTTGTAGAATCTATGTGCTTTGTGATATTTATATCTACTTTGGCACAGTTGTAGTCAAGGAGTCGCTAAATGAATTCAGTGGCATCTCTGTGCATGGCATCATTATATAATGGTATTATCCACTGTCTAATCTAGAAAACATTTTAGGCGAGGATAAAAGTATATATGTTTTCCTTTGGTTCATCACAATTCACTCAGGCATAGTAACAATCACAATGTTACTGACACTGGGGATGAATTCTCTGAGGTCTTACCTATCCATAGAGACCAATATCATGCATATAGACCTGGTAGTTGTGGAGCTATTCTTGATTTATTTTGGCTATGTCTGTCTAGGCGAACCACACCTTCCAGCACCTTAGGGCTTAAGAGGTTAAATAAATTCATATCAATGTATTTATTGGTCACATTTTGTTTTACAAAGTTAGGAAAGCAGTGATTAAGTCAAGCCTGATGTTTCCTTAAACATAAATGAACGATCCCAGTCACGTCCACACAGTGAGGCATACAGCTTATTGGTTAAACACCAGTATCGGATCGGTACTCAGTATCGGCCGATACCCAAAGTCCAGGTATCGCTATCGGTATCAGGACTGAAAAAGTCGGATCGGTGTATCCCTATTTGGAGCTGCCTCATACAATATACAATACCTTTCATGGTGGGCCAAGCTCAGTGTCTTGCTCAAGGGTACAATACCATGATTCTGGTTTTATTTAACCCTCCTATTGTCTTCCCGTCAACCGTGCAACTTTTGTCTACCCGGTCTGGTTTTACTGTTTATAAAGCATAGAGTATAAATTATCACCCAATTCTGTGTTACACCTTTTTGGCCAACAAGCTGGGGGCCCTTGAACCTGCGACCCTCTTGCTGTGAGGCGACAGTGCTAACCACGGCATGAAAAGGCTGTTACAGTGTATCAACATAACATAAAAACCAGAAGAGATTCTGAATTGTAGAAAACAACAATCACAATTGTTATGTGAATCTGTTTTGTTTTTCTCTCCCACCCCCATTTCCAGTGGTCTCTGGTGCAAAGTCACACACTTCTCCTTCTTCCCTAGAGATTTAGTGCTGTCATGCCATCTCCACTTTTGCTTCTAGGAGAGAACAATCATTTAAAATGCAAGAGCATGTAAACACATGTCATTTTCAGCATTTTAATAAGCGACCAATGTGTTACGAGAACACCACCATGCAATCTCAGAAAGATAAAAGCCAGGGAACAAAAAGTGAAAAACTAGCTCTTATCTTTGTTGCACCATGGCATTGTGGGTAACTCATCTTGTGATGTTGCAAGTAGCCTCTAAGGTCTCATAGAGGATGTCACTACCCTGATTTATTCAAGGGAAAGGTTTTTCAAAATTGTATCTACCAAAAACGTTTTGTATCTAACTGATAACATCCTGAAGAAACCTGATATCTACAGCTGTGGTCCTGTATTTATATTTACTAAACAGGTGACAATACTCAAATCTATAAAATTGTACTTATTAATGCTAAAAAAATGCATTTATAGCCTGAAAAAAGACGTTTTTATTAGTCACTGTAACTGGCAAGACATTTCCTTACTGAGTCTGCCCTCAAAGACACTTCCACATCCATCGTCGTTTTTAAAGTCAACAAGAGAGAGCAGCTCTTCCTTTAAATTGTTCTGCAGTGAGTTTTATAAAGAGGGAGCAGTAAACCCATCAGAGACTGATAAAACCAGATCTGGCAACAGTAAATAGTTCTTTTTAGAAAGCCCGATATGAGAATACAAATACAGAGTGACCTCTGATAACAATGCACTTTTGAATTTTTGGATCGTGGTGGAGAAGGCTGGCCAGTCAGCTGGCAGAGCATAGGGTACAGTGAAAAATGAACACTTACAGTGATAAATGTATAGTGTCTAGATGTTGAGGGTCGAGGCATGTGAGTATATAAGATTGCAAAAATGTAATTCTAGCAAAGTGCCAGTGGCTATTTATTGCAAAAGAAGTATCTAATTCTAATGTCAACCGTGATATCCTTTTATGTGGCCTAAAGTACCAGAATGTTTTTGGCATCATTGGGCAAAAAATCCATAATAACCTTTCAGCATATATAAAACTAGACTTCTGCACCTTATCTTGGCTCTGTTTTCAGGCTTTAGAAAATCTAGCCCGTGGCGGGAGACTTTAGCCAATCACAGGTCATTTCAGAGAGAGAGAGCGTTCCTATTGGCTGTTCATTCAACGAAGGCAGCTGTCAATCACTCGTGAACTCCGATCAAACGGTCAAACTAGGCAGCGCTGATCAAATGTGAATTCATATTTTGTTACTGTAATGCCTATTTCTCACCTCAAATGTTTTCAGAAACATCTTGTAGTGTACTGTTTAGCTGTAAAATGAGAACGTTTGCTCCGGCTGGTGGGCGGTGCTTGGTATTTCCTCAACTGATAACATGGCTGCCGGGTCATAAAAGTTAGCATTTTACAGCTAAACAGTACACTACAAGATGTTTCTGAAAACATTCTATGCGAGAAATAGTCATTACAGTAACAGAATATTGATTCATATTTGATCAGCGCTGCCTAGTTTGACCGTTTGGTCGGAGTTTGCGAGTGATTGACAGCTGCTCAGAGACGGCAAGGCTCCAGCTCAGATCTGATTGGTTGTTTTCCCCCATTAGGAGTACCGGAGGACACAGAGGAACATGATTTTTTTCAGATTACCTGTCTCAGGCACTACTGTCAGGATATAGTGACCGTTTTATAGAAATATTTTCTTTAATCATATTTGCTACAATTCTACCTACTGCTGCTTTAAGAAGGAGTGTGCTAACCCTTTAGAATGTCTTTGTAATTGTTCCTACTGTGACGTTAGTCAGTTTCAAAGAAGGGAATATTTACTTGTTTCACACCAACAATATTTATATTTTGCTTATGCCATTTGAGAGGGTATATTTGATTACTATCTTTCATCAGAGAGAATGTGACTACCAATTGGCTCCAAATGAGGGGAGATTGATGCAAACTGGGTTTAAGAAGTACTGATTCCAGAGATCCTCCCTGATTGGCCACAGACAGCAGCCAGGGTTTTGTGTCGCAGAAGGCTGTTTCTCATTAGTTGTCTGCAGAGGACCCTACCTAAGTGATGAACCTAATGAAATTATTTATCTTTTTCCTTTTTGTTGCCAGTCTGAATAAATTTTGTTTCTCTGGATAAGAAACGCCTGAATGCTGCTGGTCCATTCTTCCCATTCACACTACCAACCATCCAAGTACAACAAAGCCCCTTAGTCAATTTTACGTAACAGTCACAACACTTCAAAAACACGGTACATCTAAATTGTACAATGAAAAATACCTTATGGTTGCAGGGATCCCTTGAATTTATGATTTAATAATCATCTCTCAAAACAATGTAAATGAGACAAGTTGTTGAAGAGATTTTTCTCATGTCAGGTCAGCCTGTAATAAAAATCCTTTCACCTTTTTGGTGCAGGGCAATGCCAACTGCAGAGATGAAGATTGCCAAAATCAAATAAAAGATAAAAAATGATGAGAAAATGATTGAGGGGGTTCACTGTGAGAAGAAGTGGAGGCAAGGTCTTTAATTAAATCTTCCATGGCCAGATCAGTTTAAAAATCCATTGCTGATGCAGCCGGTGGGAGATCAGGAAACACTTTTCAGTCGCGGTAAACATGTGCTCAATGTTGTGAATTAAACAAAAACACTTGTTTAGGATTAGGAAAATACTCTAGTATAATATATAATATATATAATACTATTTCTCATGTAAAATGAGAAAGTTTGTGACCCAACCGCCATGTTGAGATTAGTTGAGGAATTACCAAACCCCGCCCACCAGTCAGCGCAAACTTTCTCATTTTACATCTAAACAGTACACTACAAGATGTTTCTGAAAACATTTGAGGCGAGAAATAGGCATTACAGTAACAGAATATTAATTCATATTTGATCAGCGCCGCCTAGTTTGACTGTTTGATCGGAGTTTGTGATTGTTTGACAGCTGAGTCCGTTGAATGAACAGCCAATAGGAACGCTCTCTCTCTGAAATGACCTGTGATTGGCCAAAGTCTCCCGTCACATCCTAGATTTTTTTTTTAAAGCCTGAGAACAGAGCCATCAGGAGGTGCAGAAGTCTAGTTATCTCTCAGAACACTTGAATTATAAATATGCTGAAAGCTTATTATGGAATTTTTGCCCAATGATGCCAAAAACATTCTGCCAACTACTGCTTTAAATAACAGAAGTTGCCAGCAATGCTATTATATTTCATGTCTGAAAAGGGCTTGTTGAACAGTAACATCATGAGATTTATCCTTTGTTTATAACGCCTCCACAGAAATGTTATCAATCCTTTTTTTCAAACAGGGCCCTTATCTATGTACAAAGTGTATAAAAACATCTCAACTATTGCTTTCAGTTTGTTCCATTCAGAGACTACATCGACAGATCCGGAAACCAGGTCCTCAGCATGGCCCGGCTGGCTAAGGACGTCCTCGCCGAGATCCCCGACCAGCTGCTGTCTTTTATGAAGAGCCGAGGAGTTGAACCGCGACCGGCCCTCAACTCCTCGCCGTTACCGGAGCTACACCGGCATATCTGACCCAGACACAGCCGCGGCCACTCGTCTCTGCCTCTCCACCACCCTGACTCTGCCTCTGCCTCTGCCTCTGCCTCTGCCTCTCCGCTCATCCACGCTCACCTCCCATACAGTCATTTGTCACTTTAAAAGGAGCAGAAGGATCGACCCGTGACTTGTCCTCTTCCTCTCTTATCACCGGTGAAGCCAAACAGGCACATCACACCAACACAGCGGGCGCTCATCCCTGACTGACCTGCTGCTATTCCTTTACTCACGCTGTTATATCGCATTACTTTACTGTACGAAAGAGCAGCGAGACGGAGCCACGACTGTCCCTCTCCTCCACACCGACGATCATTCATAGCTTGACTTTTTTAATTTCTTTAATTCCTCTCTCCAGAAATGTTTTGTTTTTTTACATTTGTCCTTGTCCTCAGCAGGTGTAGAAACTATAGTCACATCTGGCAGGAGTCCCAGGAGGTGCAAGACACTCAATTAAATTGAGGCTAGTCCCCAAATGAAAGCAGAGCTAGTGATGAGCGATATACGTCCGCTTGTATCAGGTGCTTTGCGGGTATTTTTGGCCAAGCTTTGACTAATCCATTGGAGTAATTTGTCACCATGAGGACAGGTGTTTGTGATTTATAGTTTACCATCGTCATCAAGCTGAGACTGAAATAGCGGCTGCAAAACCATTAGTTCAATCCAGGGGTTTTCAAACGGTGAGGCGCGCCTCCTCAACGGGGGGAAGGAGAGTTAAAGGGCCGGCGAGGAGGGAGAGAAATGAGGCAAAGAGACAGGTGCATGTCGGCATTCTTAAAGCAACGGTCATACCTGTTGAAGTTCGGTCCGCTTATCATCACAGTCATCTGTTAAAGCTGCCACAGCTGCTGTGACATACAGCTCATGGAGGCAATTAAGATAATTTCAACGCCCGATTGGTGCAATTTGCGTCAAACATCATACTCCTTCTCGGAGTCATGACTCAATCAAATCTAAACACACATATGTGATACACCTATTTTTAGATTCAGTGTGACTTACACTTTGCAGGGATATCTTTATCTCTGTGTCCATCGGGAATACACGTCCATAAATCCACTTAGAAATCATAGGGAAAAAAACTCTCCTTATAACTGCAGAACTGAGAATCATCAAGGAACGAAATACTCCAGTGACGGTTGTCTGTACATCCATGAGGACATTGCAAGCAGGCACTGCTAACAGCTGTTTCGGCATACTTTTAATGGTGTCAATTTTGTCAAAATCTGAACACAAACAGGCAAAGAAAATAGGCCTCAAGTTGTTACCCATACAATGACATTTTTGTGTACAGCTGTGATTCTCAAAGTGGGGTCCGGGGACCCCCAGTGAGCCGTAGCACTCCGTCAGGCGGTCCACAAAATAATTTGCTGTAATTTATTAAATAATATTGTATCATTAAAAAGTGCATATCTACAGATAGGGAGCAATTGCGCCAATAAAACAAGGATATTGTGTTCATTATTCTCACACACATTAGCTTTCGGCCAATAGAAACTCTGATATGATTGTGACACTTCACGTCAATCTGTCATGAATCAGTCACTTCACTCGGGGAGCAACGAATCGTTCATGCTGCTGCTTAGCTTAGTTTATTAGCCTGCTGGCTAGCTGGCTAGCATGGAGAAATATTTGAGTGACGCTAAGCCCAAACTAGCTAAATTGAGAAAATCTGGTTTGGTTTTATTGAAAACAGTGTCGACGTCAAAAATGCATCCTGTGTCTTCAGGTGCCGGCGAACGAAGCCATGAAGCCCGCCAAGCTAAAGCACAATCCGATTACAAAGCACCCGAACGAACACAAAGCGGTAATAACATGATTCAAATTTAAATGTGCTTCTGTTTATCACTATCAAACGTGTATGATGTAACCTATTTAGGTTGAAAAGTTTTAGAATACAAATAGTTCCAATGGCATCTAAGAGTACATAAGGTAGTAAGCATAATGCTTGATCTGTGTTACGATTATGAGGGGGTCCTTATAAAATGTTCTCCCTTGTAAGGGGTCCCTGGTCCCAAAAAGTTTGAGAACCCAGGGTGTACAGCACCCAAATTATA
This sequence comes from Sebastes fasciatus, assembly GCF_043250625.1. NCBI lineage: Eukaryota > Metazoa > Chordata > Actinopteri > Perciformes > Sebastidae > Sebastes > Sebastes fasciatus. Next base: position 6,756,069 of record NC_133802.1, read on the forward strand.
GGAACTGTAGCCTAGTTCCAAATGAAAGTCAGACAAATAATGATAATAGGAGAGACGAAATCCATTAACATTATGGGGGTGGGGGGAAGGGGGGGTAGTTGTCTCAATTCTGTTTTGGGCGACAGTGTTTGATTTTTGTAAACCCCTGGTTTAATCCAACCGGATGAATTAGTGACAAGAGGAGTATTCAGAGAGACTCTTTGAGTTTCTGATGTGGACATCCAACCCAGTCTCACAGGAAGGCGTATACAGTATATATACCACGACCCTACACGGACATTCCGCGTGTCATGAGTACGCATTTTGGTGTTTTCGCGTATCATTTGTACGCCACGCAAACATCCGCAGTTAGGTTCAGGCAAGAAAACCACTGAGTTAGGGCAAGAGAAAACGTCATGGTTGGGCTTAAGTAAGTAAAATAAGTAAAACACTTACGGAAAACACGTCACAAACATCAACAAAAAACACGTGAGGTTTATCACGTGACAAGCGTCACTAACGTAACTTTCAAAACAAAACACCGGTCTGGAACACGGGTCTCCTGATTAAAAGTCCTGTGTTTGTTGGATCCATCTATCTCCCCACCTGCCCACCACAAGTGGTCTTTTTCACTTTTTATACTACGTCATTAACACTTAACGTAGCATTTATACGCAGATGCGTTTACATTGCAGTCAGTACTTGATACATGGCGTACAAAAGACACGCAGAAATCCAGAAAGGCGCACTTATTGCACACTAAACACCTCGCCCATTATTGTGACATTTATTTACGCCTTTTTGTGTGAATGGGCTGGGACATCAGAGGGGTAGCAAACAAGTGTTGGCAGGTGTAGTGTGGGGGTCACAGACAAACACACACACACACACACACACACACACACACCTCTGTCTGCCACGCCACACCCACCCTCTCTTTGCTCAGCGTGAGCCGAGGCTGGGTGCAGATTCCTCACCTGCTGTTAGAGAAATGCCAGTCTCTCCGGCTGCCCCGCAGAGAGGAGGAGGAGGAAGGAAGGAAGGAAGGAAAGAAGAGACGGGGAGTAAAGGGAAGAGAAATGAAGGTGGAGTGAGGGAGAAAAAAAATGAAAGACAAGGCCGTCAGAGTGAGGAGGAAAGAGACAGATATGGACAAGGACAAAGGGAAGAGGAGAGGATCCAGAGATTAGTTTGTTTGATGCCAGCAGGGAAAGACAAATGGGAGAAACAGATGGTGGAGGATGAGAGTTTGAGATGGTAACACAGAGGAAGACTAATAGCTCCGTCTTTACAATGAGTTTTTCTCTGTCTGATAACTCTTTGTACGCATATATTTTGGAAAAAGAAATCCCAATGAAGGATTAATGCACATTCTCAGAAAAGCAATGTACTAGTGTAATGTTTCCGCCTATGCATGTACCTCCCTCTCCCCTGCCATGACTTGACATTTTATTACCAGGCAGACAGCAGCAGTGTGCAAAGTGGCCAAAGCCTGCCACCTAGTGTTCATCGTTTATATAGCAGGGTATCTTTATTATGCATGACTACTGTACATTCCTATACTAACTCACACAGTATAGACCTGATGCAACTGTCCTTACTGTGCAGTGAATTCAGGCATCATAAAAGTACAACAAGCTCCCAACACATGTGTGTGTTCTCATGTGAAATGTGACAGCCACTTTTTGAAGTCAGTGTGATGATGATGGTGGTGGTGGTGGTGGTGGCTGAGAGGGGTTGTTTATGCTGTTTCATGTGTCGTGTAAGTGTATTGATTTTTATAAACTTGTACGATAATCGGTTTAATCGTCACGTTTTTGCATGTCGAGGAATAAATGCCTTCCAGTGTTCCAGTAGTTTTTGTCATTGCAACAAAAAAAAAAGAGAAGTATATCTCGAAGTAATATGCATTTTTACTTGTGTCACTGTACATTTTCATTTGTAGATTTCAGAACTAACTTGCTGTGTGCGATGTCTTGCGGAAACCTCGTATATTATAGTTTTTTCCGATCGCTTTGGCTCATTTTTTTTAAACGGTCTTTAACGTTCTCTAAACTGTAAGTACAATAGTCACAACAGTTTGATGGGACATTACAACTCTATTGCATGTCTGCAAAAGGTAGTAACTCACCCAAAACACTTCATTCATGCTTCAAAACCCAGTTCAAATTTGAATTTGAACTGGGTTTTTTGCTGGAGCCGATCCCAGCTGACATTGGGCGAAGGCGGGGTACACCCTGGACAGGTCTCCAGACTATCACAGGGCTGACACACAGAGACAGACAACCGTTCATGCTCACATTCACACCTACGGGCAATTTAGAGTTGAAAATTAACCTAACCTGCATGTCTTTGGACTGCAAAAGGAAACCGGAGAGCCCGTAGAAAACCCATGTTAACGCAAACTCCACACAGAAGGGCCCCAAGCCAGATTTGAACCCGGAACCCTCTTGCTGTGAGGCGACAGTGAACAGAAAATTTGTCACAAAATGACATCCATGCCAAAAAAACAAACCCTGCAACTGTGAAAGAACCTGCTGTAGTTCAGTAAAAAAGAAAATTGTACCTCCTCACAGTACGTTACACCATGTCATAGATATTTATGGAATATACATGTATGTCATGTGACGGCTCAAACGATGAAAGAATGTTTAGAAGTTGAGAAGAGTATTCAGACGATTTCACTGAGAATCAACTCATCGGTTTTGATCGGCTAGTGGTTATTGTGCAAACTGTCGACTATTGTACTTACTCTTTTGCGCTACATGTGCCAAAACACGTTGCAATTTGCATGAATAAATGAGAAATTCAAATCTGTTGAGAACAACAAACTAATCGTTCAGAGATTTGAGCTCATCGTTTTGAAAAAAAAATTATTCTCATTCGAGAATTGAGCCAAAGCGAATGAAAAAAACAAATATAAGGAAGTGGAACTTGTGAATTTCCCCATTGAGAGACATGTATTTTTGATATTTAACAATAATATGGAACGTTCCCAGGGTCATAAAAAAATAGACATGTAAGATCTCTGCAGGACGCCAGTGGTATCAAAAAGTATTCTGACGGTACTTAGTGAGATTTTTGTACAACAAGAGCGTTTTTGTCTGTCTCTTATCTTTGTCTTATGGCTGTATGAATATGTGTATATTCAGCCCACTGATCATAGTGTTTAAGAGATGATAATTGTCATTGTATATACAGCACAGTACACGATGAAATATGTTTCCCACTCGTTTGCTTACTGTAGAAGCCGTTTACATTGTGTCTAATAAATCTATATTGTATATTGACATTTTTATGAATGTCCAATAAGAATGTAGAAGTTTGAACTATAGTAACCCCTAACTGTTTTGACCACTATGTTGTTGTGTTTTGATATCAGGTTTGAATATGTTTGTGTTCACTCATATCTTACTGAAGTCGATGAACTGCATTACAGTATAACACCCAACATAAAGCGACACCATCTGATTATTGTATGTTGTTGTTTGTCCACTGAAAGATGATTTAAGTTGATTCTACAACACTACACAGAGTGCTGAGCCTCCACCCATGAAAATGAGTCCTGGCTTTAAATGGTTGATTCAGTAAACAGATTAAAACACTTGAATAAACAGAACTATACTTAATGTTTGCCTCATAACTGATTTACAGCGCACATGGATTCACCGCTATCCCCTGTATCTGCTTCCACCTTGTGTTGAAAATAAATACAGTACCTGACTGAGAAAAAGAAAAAAAGAAATGTATAAAGAAATGAATACAGAAATAAATAAGGGGTGAAATGCAAAGGGAAAATTGTGCAGAAATAAATGCATAAATACATAAATTGATACATACATTTAAAAATAAATATAAAATTAATTAATTAAAAAATTAATAAAAGTAAGTACATGAATATTAAAAGGGAACATTAAACAGAAAAGTAAATAAATAAGGGAATTACTACAAAGATGAATAAATAAAGAAGCAAATTAAAACAGAAATATCGATTTGTCACATTTTATCAATGAATTAATGGCTACATTTATTTTTACTATTATTTTTGCTCCATTGTATTTGTATTGTATTTATTTATTCATTGATTTATTTTGATTTTGTTATGTCACAAAAAGTAATTCAAACTAAGTCAATGTTGACTTTTGGTTCCACACGGGACACAAACAACGGCCTCCTGGGTGAAAGTCTTGTGTTTGTTTGACCCTACGTAGACTTTCTCGCTCTTTATACTACGTCATTTGTTTTGACCGTCTAATACTGACGCGGATGGGTTTGAATCGTTGGAGTTAGTTGGAAGCCTGGTGTGTCTCACGCTGAAGCGTGGCCCGGTATGTCGGTGTCAGACTATGAGGGACACTGACCAAGCTTCAGAGCCAGATACATGTCAGCGTAAGAGGGGTATACTAAAACTATTCATTCCCCTAACCTAACCTGCCTGTGACCCCAAACGAGTGCTGTGTTGGAGGGTTCAGATTGGACTCTTGTGATGGCAGTGTTAGCCTTTAGAGTCCCACTCATCATATGTGCTCCCTCCTGTAGCTGATCGTTTTGGGTCTGCCGCTCGGCCAGGCCAGTCCGGACACCAGCGCCATCTGTAGGGGTTAGAGAGAGGGGAGAGATTATGTCCCTGAGATGTTAGAGTTCCTGTGGGTTGTAAGAGATATGGAGTCAAGGTCGGAAGTGTTGTCCTGTTTTTCTGATGTGTCATTGACCTGAACAGAGACCTCCAAGACCCTCCCCGAGGTGCTGGGTTTGGTGAAGGGAGGCTCAGTGCAAGAGGGCTCGGTGGGGGTTGTTGGGTCTGGGAAAGTGAGTGATGGTGACCAAAGTGGGGTTGCTGTCTTACTGTTGATGGTAGGTCAAATGGGTGAAAGCTGGGGGTTTGGGTAGTTTGTGTTGGTCCCCTGGGTAGCTCGTTTGAGCTCCCAGGAGACTTTCTTTATCCTTTCTGGGAGTAGTGGGGTGGAAGTTTCAGGTTCCCCGGGTTCCCTGGGTTGTGAGGGGGCTGAGAGGGGCGCTCTGTGGTTGTAGAGGCTCCTGAATGTGGGTTGATGGGTTGGGGGGCTGGCTGGGTGGTCTCCGTCGTTGTTGGGGTTCTTTGGTTTGTGCTGTGAGGGGGGCAAAGAAGGGTGCGTTTTCTCAAGGGTAGACGGGAGGTCTGGCTGTGAAGCAGGGGAAAGGATTCCTGTTTGTATTCGGGGTATGGATGTATCTGTGTGGGTTTTCCAGGTTGTTTGTGTGTCTCCTGTGTGTAGGGTATAGAGGGACATGGCTGTAGGGCTGGTTTCACAGGTGGTTGGGGTGCCTGTGCTGGGTCCGGTGGGGGCTGTGCTGGGTGTAAGAGGAGGTGCTTGGGCTTGTGGTGGGGTAGGGAGCAGGGGTTTCCGGTTGTTCTGTTGATTATGTCTGGGGATGTGTTCTGAGACGGTGGTGCGTGGTCCTAGAGAGAGGGAGGACTTGCGTGGAGCCGCCAGTGGTGGGAATTCCTCTTCGTCCGATATCTCCGGGATGGGGGGGCAGGGAGCTGTCCAACCTGTGTCTTGCTTTGGAGAGAGATGGAAGGGTAGTGTGGTTGCTAGCTGTGGTCTGTTGTGTGTATGTTTATGGTGTGTTCTACTGGTTTCCGGCCTTAATCTGTGCCTGTAGCGCTTTCTGGCCCAGCCAATTGATATCTGTAGGGCCAGAGGGTTACGGGTGGTGCTACTGAGGGTGTGTATGGTGGATTGGTAGTGTTCCTGTAATATTGTCATGTTTGTATGCATCTAGTGTGTTGTATTGTCCTGTATTTTCCTACGTTTATCTTCTGTTGGCGTGGATGGTTTGATGAAGGCTTTGAGTTTGTTGACTTGTCTCATCATCCCAGGTGGAAATGTTTGTGTGGTAATTGCTTGGTCTGCTATGTGTTTGTGGTGTATGGCTTGTATTAGTTTGAAACATTGCTTGCTTATTGTTCTAGTTTCCAGGTCTGGTGGGTGATTGAGTGTCTGTGAGGAACGTTTCAAACTGTTAGTCTCATCTAGTTTAAGCTTGGTATAGGGTTAGGGTTAGGGTTAGGTTAAAATGTTGCATTTTTTTTCTTTTTTCTTTCCTAACCCTTTAGGGTTAGGAAAGAAAAACAACTGTTTTGTTTTAAAATAATTCCAAAGACAACTACACGTTGTTGGTTTCACATGGGATGCAAACTCCGGTCTATCATGCCCAACCTCCAGCCCTTATGGAGTTTCACACTGTGTATACTACAGCGCCTCACTTCCGCTTCTGCTCAGTGATCTACCATGTGAATAGATGATAAAAACCTACTAGTGGGTGTAGTAGGCCCCTACTGTCCCACATCTATGGGGCTCATAGCGACTGATAACGCCTATTAAATAGCCTGACAACAGTCTAATCGACTGTTTTATCAGAGGTTTCCCACGGCAGACAGCTGCCTGCGTCTCAAAACAAAGCTGATGAGAGCGATATAGAGTGAACAAAAACAGCAACGTTTTGGGGCATAAAACCAAAGCAATGAGATGCTGAAATGCTCCCTGGAGCCGAGGGGAACTGCACAGTTAGGTGATCCTTACTGATTCATGTAAAAAAAAAAATTTTTTTAGTAATACAGTATTTATATATGTATGTGATTAGAAATATGGACAAGTCCGAGAACATGGAATCGTCGGTGGAGGAACAGTCGGTGCCGGATACGCTGTGACATCCTATTAAACATAATGACTTGAAGAGGCAGAAGAGTAGCTCAGCCTGGATGTAAACATGCTGCTGAAGGGGGTGTTTTGAATAAGGCAGGAGTCAATGACAGACAGGAGGAGGATTCATTCAGAGAGACTGAGAAGCAGGCTCAGGAAGTGAAGGACGGCATTGTAGAAACTTTAAACACGGTGGAACGAGACAGCAGAAACACTGATCTGCCTTTCCTGAAGGTGCACTCACCGAAATATGACTTCACTTTTCATACACCCACTTTGCACATCACTCTCCTGCAGCTCTGGACAACAACAAACAGATCCTGATGTCATTACAACGTTCTTTTTCTTTTTTTTTCTAAACAATTTTTTATGAGTATGTGGAAAGAAACAAGGAACAACATCTGGCAAAAACGTGTTTTTTTTTTTTAAAGGGACTTGAACAAACCCGGTTTTGTGGGACTTTGGGTAATAGGTCAGAGAGGCTTAGCTCAGGGAAACTTTGGGCAAACAGAAATGAACGCTTAAAAAAAAAAAAAGAGTAAGAAAAAGGAGGCACATTTGAAGTTTGCAGTGAGTTGCTTCAGGATGCAACAATTTCAAGAAAATTGTGCTAACTCGTGGTCTCAAACAAAGGATAGTAAGGGGTTTTGTGCATGTTCCAAAGTGGTTTCCGGATCTGGAACCTAGTTTTAAATGAAGCTCAGTAAGGCCGTATGATCACGTACGAGAGTATAGAATGACTGTGCTTAATTCAAAGTGACAGATTCCGCTGTACCCGCTGCAAATTAATGCTGAGTAAAAAATCAAGGAGACGTAATCGTGTCAAATTTTAAAAGACTCAATAAAAGTACCAGTAGTACTACCAATAACAACAATGTAGCCTTTCTGTTTTTCCACTTACCTCACTGCTGAGCTGCTGTATAAAACAGCTTTATGTTGTTGTTATGCTGTCACAGCTGAGAGGTGCTGTGGTTGGAGTTATAAACCAAAGGGAAACATGGCCAAAGTCGGCACAATCATGCGCTGTGTAAATCCATGTAATGTCTCTCTTGAGGGGCTGAGGCAATTCCCTTTTAAAGGAATAGTTTAAAATTTTACGAATTTGCTTTCTTGCAGAGAGTTAAATGAGACGATTTATACCACTCTCAGATGCAATCCTGTCTCCTACAAAATTACGTTCCCATACAACTTAATTGCCAACACAGTATCACGGCCGTTTGTGAAATAGTCACGAAATTTAATCTATTTGGCTTGTTTACACAGACACACAAATTTACCTGAAAGTCAGCACGACTTTCAACAATGATTTTTCCTACGAATGTCCAGCAACACATGGCGCACATATCAGTTAGGCAACAAAACTACTTGGTTAGTAAAAGTTTGACTTGGTTAGTCTTAGAAAACAAACTACTTACTTAGGTTTAGGAAGTGATTACGGTATAAGAACGGGTTGCTGTATGCTAAATATTAATCTACAGCCAGCAACCGGTTAGCTTAGCATAAAGACTGGAAACAGTATCTATTAAATATAATAAATAAATGCACATCCTAAAAAGAAGAACTATACATCAGACCGGCACATACGGGTACTTCGCAAAAAGTCCAGGCCACGCCCCCTTTTGGGGGAAAGAAAAACAGAAATCCCATTGACTTCAATGCATGGGAAATTTTGACTCTGTTTGTCTTATACACATCTAATAATGAGTGAACCTGAGCATTCGCGATGCCTTAATAAATTAAGGTTGATCACCACCATGTCCCTTTAGTCTTCCCCCGTCCAACACAGTGGCCGGATATTGCTTATCCAGACTTCTAAACATATTTGATCGAATCACATTAGACTAAGTGTTGTCTGTAAATAACCAACATGTTAATAGCCAACTGTTTGACCTATAGGCTGAGATTTAGTGGTAGACTGATGCTGCTATAATGTTAATGTATGACTGTATTACTGAAGCAGCCTTCCACTCAAGATAACATTAGCTAGCCATGCTAGTCACTGTCACCAGCATCATTTAGCCATTTATCACTGACAGTGAATATTAATGTATCGTATGTGCCTCAAATCTCAGTATGAAAGGCTCGGTTAACAGCTTTTTCTCTCCTGTGACAGCGAGTTTCTTTCCCCCCAAAAGGGAGCGCGGCCTCGGTGATGACGTGATGCTGGTCTGGTCTATAGCTTGGAGCCATAAAGCCCCTCTATTATATCTTTTGCGTGGTCGTGCGAGCCTACTCTGGATGACGTATTACCAGTCTGATGTATTCTTTTAATTGTCTACATTTTATTGACAACATTATAAATTGTTTACCGATGCATTGGTTGCATTGTTTGTGGTATGACACTGGATGACAAATTCAGCCGTACTCCACTGCACCCTCTTCTTATAAAGGTATTCACTCACTGTAATGTGAGCTGGTAGTTTGGATAAAATCATCCACTAAATGGCTGGTATGCTCTGCCACCATCGCAGCTACAATTATGCTAACAGCATACTTGGATGACATTGCATCTTACATTTTGTACTTTTCTCATTTCAGTTAATTCCCTTAAAGCTACTCACAACTCATTATCTGAATGTGAGCAGGCAGTCCAGTGTTTGACAATACATTTCTTAATCTCTCTGTCTCTTCCCGTCACTGTAACTTAAATCCATTAAATCATGAGCTGGCCACCATCGTGTACATACTGAAGCACACCATTTTTAGCTCAGAACAGACAGGAGAAAAGGGGATATATAATACCCCTGTTTTGGAGTTTGAATAAAGGCAAAGCTTTGTTCTCTGTGTCTGTAAACGGTTTGGATTAGGACTACAGATCCAGGACTTGGAGGCATAATATTCTCTGCGGAGCATGGCAGTAGCCATGACAGCGATGCTAAACACTGCAGCCTCTGTCCTGGAAAAACAGGATCTGGGACCTAGGTAGTTTTGGAAAACAATAGTGGTGATGACTGAATTTATTAATACTTTTTACAGTGTAGTAGATCCCAGCAGCAAAAGGTCATGCCTTTAAAGGTACAATCCTTAAAGTTTAAGACAAAGTGACACAATGAATCCTCTCAGCTCATGCGGGGGAAAGCGGTATATACAGTATATGACCAGGTGCTAGGAAAGCTGGCGGAACACACAGAGAGAGTGAGAATCCTGGCAAATGAGAAGCCCAACATTGCCAGAGGCAACTTGTCCGCTTTGTAACAGCTGGACAGTCGGTGCAAAACTGCCCCTCACAGGACAGAACATCAGTCCTGGCCTCAGGAAAGGACTGGTCAATGAGAATAGACCTGGACAGGCAGCTGCGGTTCCCAACTGACATCACCACCACCACCACACTGAGACCTGACGTCGTCCTGTGGTCAGCAACTGAGAAGCATGTTCCGATAGTCGAGCTGATAGTTCCGTGGGAAGGGGGCACCCAGGAAGCATACGAGAGGAAGAAACTGCGGTACGCCGATCTGGTGGCAAAATGCCAAGAGAATGGCTGGAGAACAACAACCTACCCAGTGGAGATTGGCTGCAGTGCCTTTGTAAGCCTCTCAACCAACTTCCTGAGAGACAGTGGCGCCACGGCAGGGAAAGTCAAGCAAGCCATCAAACATCTGTCCGAAGAGGCTGAAAAGGGACGTTTTTGGCTATGGCCACAAAGAAGGGACAAGAATTGGGGGAAGCAAGAAGCTACATAATGGAAGTACCGTACCATCTAAATCCAGCTGCAGGGAGCAGCAATGGACGTCCCTGACCGCTGCCCCACCATCCTAAGATGTTCTGGGATCAATGGGTGCGACAGGCAGAAATGCCTTGCAGGAACACAAACCTGTCTCTAAACTAAGTATATATAAATACATATTGCTCTTCTAATGAATTCCTGTCAGAGGTCCTGTTCAGACCTGGCATTAGAATGTGCATTTGCTGCCCCCAGAGGTCAATGCATGTGGCATTTTGAATGAAACTATGGGCTGGAATGAGTTTTGAAGTGTTTGGGGGCGCGGCTTTGGAGCACTTTGAGAGCAAAATTACAAGGCTAGATCAATATGAGGAACTTGGTGCTCTAGTAAACAATTTAATCATAAAGGTTGTATGAATTAGTATGTTATGAATGCTGATGGCAAAAAGTCACACAGCATAAGCATGGTAAACGAGACGGGTCGCTGACATCGCCGGCGGAGACCCCTCAAACTGAGGACAGTCCGCCCTCAATAAAGGTCTGTGGAGCTGAGGGGAACCGCAGTCAGGTGATAATTACGTGGGTTTTATGGAACGCAACATTTCACTTATTTTAAAGTGGTGGCTGGCCAAGCTAACGGTGCTAACGGCGCTAACCGTGGGTTGGGGCGGTATTGTCAGCGGTAACTGCCGTATGAGCATCGCTCTTCCACGTATGCCCAGCCCGCAGAGTGCGGAGCGGCGGCTTGTAGCTCGCCAGTGGGACATGAACACAAGGGAAGAAGGGGAAGAAACAGTTTCAAAAGGGAGGTACTCACATGCACTCACATGCACTAACATGCACGTGTGGCCGTCCTGGCTACCAAAACAAAGAACAGAGAAGCTCTGATGACAATACACCTATTCTCTGCTCAGGGCACCATTACTCCACTCTATCTTTGCGTAGCAAATAGCTGTTTGCTGCTATATTAATGCTCTGAATGTAGCTTCTTTACATGTTTGCTACCTCTAGTACTTTACTCCATGTCATTAATAAACCGTGGACTGTGAAATGCCATCAAATGAAAGCCAAACAAGACCATCCTTTATGCACCTGATCCCCTTGGCCACCAGCCAGTAGAAAGCATTAGCAGAGACAAACAAAGCAGGGACATTAATCTCACAGCAGGCATTATGGGGATTTTACATATTTTGATGCCATCCGTGGGGTTTGGGTCTGCCTTTCTTCCACATTAGCATCAGGTATTTATCAAACACCCGCTCAGAGAGAGATGGCACTGCTCCATTAATTCCTTTAAATGGAGTATCTGATTTCAGATATGAGGTTGAATAGTTACTAACCTATTTACACAGGCCTCATGTTGTTAAATATTCACCTGCAGAGGGAATTCTGCAGTGTGAAATGAAAAAGGAGGTATAAAAAAATTTCAGAAACGTTTCAGAAAATTGCCTCCCACAAACAAGTGAGCAAGCGTACGTAGGCAGGTATTTTCCAATAAAAGCTGGACCCCAGAAGGTTTGTTTATGTCGTCAGAATTGGTTCATGACCTTGAAAGGCAGGTAGTGAACTTTGGCCTGGACATGTTTTTATGTGTTAAACAAATGAAACGGAAGGAAGAGTAAATAAGTGCAGGATGTATGGACAAAAAGTAACAGAGCAGACGCAGCTGCGATGACAAAAACAGTCAAAAATTACGAAATGAATGTTGTTTGGAACATTGAACTCTGTTACATATCATGTGCATCATGGTGTCTGAAATCATGGTTCATTAACCGGTCTCTCTCGCTTTCTCTCTCACTCTTTAACCTTGAAACATACATGGACTCAAATGCCCAATTCCAATCCGGCCCCTACGCCTTCCCACTCCGTGGTGGAGTGAACTCCGTTTGTAGTCACACTCACAGCTCAATGAGGCGCCCTTCTTTAAGGTGAAGGGTATCAATGCAGCGGCAAGCTTCGGGACAAACGTCCCTCTCTCCGGCAAAAAAATAAATATCAAAATCAGAAATACTTTATTGATCCCCGGGGGGAAATTGAGTTATGTTTTGCTCCCGTTCTAGAATATAAATATAAATATATAAAAATAGAGAAATCATAAGAAAATATAAATAAGAAATATACTGTATCAACAGTGCAAATAATAATGCGAATAATAGGATCAATGCAAATAATATAAATGCATGCATTTATAAAAATGCAAGAATAGTGTAAAATAAGAATATTAGTTTAAATGTACTGTATAAATGAATGCAGTGTTAATGCCGGAGTGAACCATATTATTGCACAACTGAATTATTGTACTGTTAAGTCAGTATTGCACAGTTGAAGATATAATACATTATGGGGTTATAGCACCTGATAGGGGTGAAAAAAATAAATATATGTTGTATATACATATACAACAATTTACAATCTAATGAACATGTCTACAAACATCATTGTGTAAATACACTATACAAACAAAATGCACTGCGGCTCTGTATGAATGATTCCACCCTTGAATGTGAGTCAGTAGCATGCAGGCAAAAGGCAAGAACAGCTAATCCATCAAATAGGATGAGACTTGCCAATGTAACTACAATCCAACTAAGCTGTCTAAGAAGTGCATTAGACACAGGAGGGCTGTTTGTACCAGTGTGAGTGTTGTGTTGGTGGTAGTCGTAGTGGCTAGTGGTTGGTTGGGGGGTGGAAAGGTTGAGGTTCCTTGCAGTTTTATTAAAAAGTCATTGCGTAATTCTCGAAGGGAATCTTTGTTCCCAAAAACAAGCTTGGTTTTTTACAAATATTTCACGTTGCTGTTGCGTGTGTGAGTCTCAGGGGAGTGTCTGAAAATAGATGTGTGTTGGGTACTTGAGAAACACAGCGACTTTAGGCAAAGGGTGAAGTGTCCTGTAATAAATGCAATCCCTCACAAAAACACTTTTCTTGGAAATGTATTTTTAAACATCTCAGAGGAAAAACAAAACATAACAGGTCACAGTTGGGTCCATGTTTTATTCGCTGCTGTGGCACAGGTCGGGTCATCTCACAGCCATCAACACATAGAATCACATTTGTGTAGTGTCACGTGAGGGGAAGTAATCAACTCTGACACCAGCAGTGTAAATTCAGACAATCACCCAGTGAACTACTGAAGCTTCCTGTTTACATGGCCGGGGTTAATGCTGCAGGAGTCTGGGGTCAGCTGGTGAGGCTAAAGCTGGTTACAGTTTAGAAGAGGTAAACTCAGGGATCACAACAAAGACCCAGTTTAGAAGAAGTAAACTCAGGGATCACAACAAAGACCCAGCTGCCACTATCACCAAAATAACAAACATTTCACAATTATATGTAGGCCTATATTATTTAAATTCCATTTTGGGTTCCATGTTCTTGATAGTCACCTTGTCCAAAATGGATAAGAAACTTACTGCCGATACATCAGACCGGCAATACATTATCCAGAGTAGGCTCTCGTGACCAGAAGTTGAAACATGTCTCCAAACTTCTACTTTAAACAAACCGGTAATAGTAATAACGCTATGCCGAAGAGTTGCTGTGTGGTTGGTTGCGCCAACAACAAATCCAGAAACGCTGATTTGTTCCTGTGCCATGTCCTAAACAAGATATAATAGAGGGGCTTTATGGCTCCAAGCTATGGACCAGACCAGCGTTTCCCTTTTTGGGGGAAAGAAACTCGCTGTCACAGGAGAGAAAATGACGAAAAGCTGTTGTGTAGCGGGTTAACCAAGGCTTTCACACTGACATTTGAGGCAAATACGATACATGAATATTCACTGTCAGTGTGGTAAATTGCTAAATGATGCTGGTGACAGTGACTAGCATGGCTAGCTAAGGTTAGCTTGAGTGTGAGGCTGCTGCAGTAATACAGTCATACATTAACGTTATATCAGCATCAGACTGTCGTCTCCAACTAAATCCATAGCCTAATGTGATTCAATCAAATATGTAGAGATGTCTGGATAAGCAATATCCAGCCACTGTGTTGGACTTATGGATGTTTAAAGAGGACTGGATACAGCGTTGGAGGTGAGCGCCCGAGCAGCTCAGTGGCGCATAAAGCCAAAATGGTTCGACTGCCTAGTGATAAAGTACCCGGATCATCCGGCGATCTTCCGCGTCCATTGGGCCCATAGAGCGGCGCAGTAGCGTTTCCTTTAACCCCGCCTCCCAGCCCTCGTTCCAGCCCTCGGTCTGGGTCTCAGGGCTATTCAAGTGTTCGTACTGGGAAGTTGATTTACCTGAAAAAAAAACTATCCGCTGATTTACAGACGTCTCTTTCCCAATGTAAGTCTATGGGAAAAAGTATTTTTGGGCCTAACGGCATCATGTGCCGGACACGGTAGTTGTAGTACCGCCGTTTGGACACTACGAAAATTTGCTTAAAAGCCCAATACTCTTCTTGGGGGTTGAAGGGACATGGCGGTGATCAACCTTAAATTATTATGGTATCGCCAATGCTCAGGTTCTGGCAAGATCGCAAAATAATTTTTAGACATATATAAAACAATCGTTTGTATAACAAGAGATGAATGCATACGAACTTTACAACAAATTACAATCGACACATACGTCAAATTGCATTGAAGTCTATTTGATCTTTGGTTTTCTTTCTCCCAAAAGGGGGAAGTATATGTGCTGGTCATAGAATTTACACATATCTCCCTTCCAGTGCTTCTTGGTGAGAGCGCCAGCTTTGTTGGAAGGTATCGTCTGTAACCGTTGCAACCTTGAAAAATGCACCCAAGAAGCACACATTTTCCCCATTTCACTTTTGGCACATTATGAGCATTGCCAGATGAAATAAATCAATTTGATTCATTAGGTCCATCTGGGGGCTTACATAATATGCATGAGCGTAGGTGTTTGTGAGTTTGAATAGAGCAGCCGCAACCAATTAGTTTGTGGGTCAGAGAAAAGAACCTCTGTGGACTTCATTAGACTCTGTTGGTGAGTAATCACTACGAGCCATGCATTTCCTCAAATATAACATCAAATTAGACCTAAAATATATACAGTATCTAGGGGACACAAATTTGGTCACAGAGATAACTCCTGTAGAGCCTAGCCTAACAAGATACCAAGACTTCCCACTATATTCAACAAGCCGACTATTGATTGGGAGCAAAGATGTAATCTGTGTGGGAAAACAGAGAAGTGTTGACTGGATGCAGTGAACAGCAGCCGCCCTGCTTCTCTTTAAGAGCTTTATAACCTTACAGGAAGGACCTGTCTGGTCTCAGGGCAGTATCATCTGAGAGACTCTTTGGTAAATGAACCATGGTCCATTTCATTCATGAAGGGGGGAAAGCGAGTATTGAGATAGGAAACATTTAAACTCAAAATGTCATCGCAGATAAAATCACATTTAGTATTTACTGTATATAGCAGCAGCGGTAGGAAAGGGCCTTTTTCACGGAAGACATTTTGACTTGTCACAGTAGGAAAAGCACACGTGTAGATAATGAAACTGAATTCCATTTAGCTGCTTTGATTTCAGGGTCCAAGTATTGTGCATGCTGGCTCACTGGAACATTTAAATAGAACCGAGAAATTGTTAGTGTTATTAGGTACGATTGATTCATACCGTGCCCGAGTATGATTGCCACTCCTCCCCACTCCACCGCCGCTCAGCTTCCACATCAGTAAAGTTGTTCCGTACACTTGCGTCATCATCAACGTGTATTTGTTTATCTTGAGATCAGTGTTCTAGTGGCAGTGTGTCGTAAAACACTTCATTCAAACTTGAAAGAAACAAAATAAAACTCACCAAAACCTTCGTCGTTAGTCTTTCCAACAATCACCAACCACTCTGGTTTGGTCTAAATTTGGGATGCAGGCCCGGGTCCCTGATGTGAAAGCCTCCTTAGTAACACCTGTGCTTTCCCTACTGTGACAAGTCAAAACAAGTACAAGTCGTACAAGTAAAGGCCTTTGTCACAGCAGACGTATGGGAAAGTAATTATTCAGCCCAGTTACACAGCAGTTCGTGAAATAGTCGTGAAATTTAAAGGTCCAATATTATAAAACAGTGAGATTTTCATGTTTTTTTATTATAAAGCAGGCTTAAGTCCTATATATAAATACTGTGAAAGTATCGAAACACTCAATCCACAGGGAAATACACACATCCCGTATTCAGAAACTCTGCATTTCAAACAAGCTGTCAGGATTTCCGTCCATTTGTGATGTCACGAATATACAATATTTAGACCCTTGACACAGTTTTAAACGTAAACATTCTAAATGTATCCCAGTTTATTCCTGGTTGCAGTGTATGTGAATGTCATCAGCTGACAGGAAGTACACATGGACCCAAGCTGTTGCAATTCCGTCAAAATGCGCTAAAACGGAGCGTTTCAGACAGAGGGTAAATACAGGCATATTCAGGCAGACAGTATGAGGAAAATAAAGTTTTTTTTTAACATTACAGCAAGTAAACATGTTCTAGTAGAAACACAAAATACAAGTATGAACCTGAAAAAGAGCATAATATGGGACCTTTAACGTATTGATTTGTGTACATAGACACGAAATTCACGTTACTTTTGTGACGGTCAACACGAAATCTGTTCGTATGTAATGAACGAACTGCCGTGAGACTGTGTTGAATTGTTAGGAGACCAGGCTGGATAAGTTTCAATAGCAGCAGTAACAATAGTAGTAGCAGTAGTCATAGCAGTATCAGAGTCCTATGCAAAACAAACCATCCTCAGTGTGACACTGTGTATCCTTTTACACGGAATAATAGCTACTGACTGTATCTACTGTATACAAGTACACACTGAAACACTCCTACTGTTTACAAGCAGGCTGAGAGTGGATCATTTATCCAAACACAGTGAAAGGTAATCTAACCTACGCAGGCAAACCTAATTAGGTTGGAGCCAGTAAAGTTACTTCAGCCCGGCGGAGGTGTTTATATGAGGTCTGCTCAGCTGGAGTGAAAGCAAAACTTCTATTGCTGATGTTATTAGGCAGCATGTAAACACACTCGCGTACTTACTCAATGGCTCACTCATTCACTCGTGGTCATCTGAATCAGGCAAAAAGCTCAGAGTGCAGAGGACTCTTATGAAACAGCTGACATGTGTGCCCTTATTTCTTCCCCGAAGTTGTGTCTTTGCAACTTAAATAACATGATGTATATTAGTCCATATAAATTAATATACACATTTTAAGGTAATATTCAGGGCTGTCAAAGTTAACGCCATAATAAAGCATTAATGCAAATTTTGAAAGGGGTCCCCTTTCCCTCTGACCTCAAGATATGTGAATGAAAATGGGTTCTATGGGTACCCACGAGTCTCCCCTTTACAGACATGCCCACTTTATTATAATCCCTAAAGTTTGGGGAGTAAATGCAGTACCTGTGAGGGTTTCTGGACAATATTTGTCATTGTTTTGTGTTGTTAATTGATTTCCAATAATAAATATATACATACATTTGCATAAAGCAGGCATAGTTGTCCACTCCCATGTTGATAAGAGTATAAAATATGTGACAAATCTCCTTTTAAGGTACATTTTGAACAGGTGTGCAATGAATTTGCGATTAACTATAGACAATTATGCGATTAAATATCTTTTAATATCTATCAGCTCTTGTAATATTATACCCAAATAGTTTATTCTTACTGTAAGCCCTGTTGAGAAAACTATAGAAACATTGTACCACAGGACATTCCAATGAGTCACATATTAACACTCTCACTGGAGGCTCTAATGGGGATATTATACAAGTAGCAAAATGTAAATACACAGTAACAACACCATGTGAAAAAAACAAAACAAAAGCATGACCTATCCAAGTCCTCTAAGGTTATTATAAGAGTATGATGACAGTGATTTTATGATCTGCTCTCACTCACTCACACACACACATCCTCCCTCTCTCTATTGACGCCATACCCTGAGGCCGGCCTCCTTTCTACCAGAGAGCCAATAGCGGCGCGCCGAGCAGGCGAGCCTTCATGATCCGACCTCCCTATAATCTGACTGAGTATCATTTACCCAGCTCCGATCATGTGACTGCTAAGCGAACTACCAGCCCTCTGGAGAGAGAGAGAGTGATAGTGTGCGTGCGTGTGTGTGTGTGTGTGTTAGAGGAGAATGTGGAGGCGTAGAGCAATGCAAACACCGTGTCGTGGAGTTACATTGCCACTACGCACTATTACGCACTGACAGCTACTTTCAAGAGAAGAGCGCAGCTTGAAGAGGAGCGGATTTTTGGATTCCTCACATACCCAAGTGAGTCTTATAGAAGCAGGGACGCTGGTGTGATCTAGTAGTGTTTGTTTTCTGTCTCTCATTATGGTACAGTTGGAAAGCATGGCTCTGTTGTGTGGTGAATGGACAGGCTTTTTGGGTATCTATACATATGCGCGCTTGTAGCGACACTGTGCTTTATGTATGCTGCTGCACTAACAATATCTATATTATGGAATATTGGGACTTGTGAGTTGTCACGGTGTTAAACATGTCATGAATCCCGAGTTAACCTCCATAAGTGATTATCCATGGAGCATGGAGAGGACCAGGAGCGCATGCTGTCACAGCCTCTGGGATGTTTGTTTCAGGGTTACCGTTTTAGGGAAACTTGACTTAAACCAAGGTTTTCCCAAGCTCTGCTCCTAAACTTTTTCCCCCTTGAGGTCATATCATATTTCATATGATTGTATCACATAAGCAAATATCGGAGTTTCGCGTTAGATCACTAATTGCATAATCTTTAACATCCTGTGATTGTGATAGAGTAACTCAAAGTCAATGAATCAATAAAAATTATAATAATAATCAAATTAACCTCGTGATTTTCTCTTTTCTCTCTCCCTCTGGAGGTCTCCAAGCTTCACTTTGGAAACTTTACAGAAGAGGGCGCACAATCATTTTGTTTTCACTCTTTTTTTTGTCCATGCAATACACGTGCAGCCTTTTAAGGTTTTAGAAAGGGGATTTTATCAGCGTCATAAGCCACCCTTTGCATCTAAGGCCATTTTCATAATGTCTAGCCGTTTTTTTAATCCATGTAAATGTAGATGGGGTGCATCATTGTTTGTTGGCTGGATAAAAATAGTCACTAAATCCTCCACTCATCATCCCATTGAAATCTGCTGATCTTAGACTGAATGACTGTGATGAAATATAACCCTTTTACATGTAACCCCACTGCCTTTATACCTTTCTGTTGCCTTGGTAGTCTGCAGGATGGTTTTTTTTTTGTGTGAACTTTGAAGTTTTAAAGAGAGAGTATATCACTGTGTATGTCTCCAAAAGTTATATAGCACTGCAATTGTTTCAGGCTAAAGGGCCACTAGGGGGAAATAAATAGAAACACACCATTAAATGACAGCAGGACCATGTGGCTTTAATGTTAGAAGTGGTGAGAAATGGGAACCCCTGATTCCACATGGTCAGCATGAAGTCTCAACGAGCAGCTGCAGCGTCCACGCACAGACACGCACGCACACACACACACACACACACACACACACACACACACACACACACACACAGTCTTCAAATTCCACTTCCTTCACACGTGGTTAGTTTTCCTTTTGAAGTGCCATCAGCTGCAGACCTCTTGAACCAGCAGCAGGTAGTGCAGAGAAGCCAAATCATAATAATACTTTTCAGTCTTTCTGCTGGTTTACTTATTTTGCAGTACAGTGTTAACCTGAGGGATTGCCTTGTAAAACATTAACCCCGGGTCAGACTACACTGACTGAGTGTTGCCATGCTGTTGTGTTGTTACTATGGCTGCCAATCGATTAAAATAGTTAATCGCAATTAATCGCATGATTGTCCATAGTTAATCGTGATTAATCGCACATTTTTTATCAGTTCAAAATGCACCTCAAAGGGAGATTTGTCAAGTATTTAATACTCTCTTCAACATGGGAGTGGGCAAATATGCTGCTTTATGCAAATGTATGTATATATATTTATTATTGGAAATCAATTAACAACACAAAACAATGACAAATATTGTCCAGAAACCCTCACAGGTACTGCATTTAGCATAAAAAATATGCTCAAATCATAACATGGCAAACTGCAGCCCAACAGGCAACAACAGCTGTCAGTGTGTCGGAGTGCTGACTTGACTATGACTTTCTTATAGCTGAAACGTGTTCGTTTGTTTGCCCAAAATAAACTGAAAAAGATTCTTTATCTGTGAGTGCCGGTGATTTGTTTCTTCTGTTCTTACCACTACGTGCCACCCGATACTGTTCAAGATTTGGAGACGTGCTCGCTGCAATTTTCTATTTTGTCTTCACCCCTTTGAAAATGGCCATTTTTCCTTGCCAATATTTAGCGTAACTTAATTTAGCAAGCTAGTATGACATGGTTGGTACCAATGGATTCCTTTTCTAGTTTCATATGGTACCAGTATCTTCACTCTAGCTTTAAAACTGAGCCCGCTACAATCTGTGCAAGATCGATTGTGTTAATGCGTTAAATAAATTAGTGGCGTTAAAGCAAATTTGCATTAACGCATTATTATCGCATTAACTTTTGACAGCCCTAATTGGGAATGATGATTGCACAAACCTTGTATCTTTAAAGGTAGATTTAATTAAATAGAAGTTCAAATCAAGCACAGTTAGAGTAGGTGGTCAGTATCTCCTTTGTATAATGTAGTTTTGTCTCATTTGCGGTCCAATTCAATGACATATTCCTTCCATTGCCATAACTGATGAACACACTCTTTTGTTTTTTTGCAGGACTTTTGTTTTTTTTTTCATCAACATAAAGCCGATCTCCAGCCGAACAGATTGATCTTCAGAACAGAGCAGCTGCCATTCATCCGCACAGGAATGGTGGATCACTTGCCGCTTGGTGAGGACACCTTCCTGTGTTATACCGGCTCCCTGGGGTCTGACTACAACTGCCTCTGTCACCACGCCAATGGTGGCGCGTTGCCGGGCATCATGGTGACTGACGCGTGCATCTACGACCACCGCCACCACCCTTACCAAGGGGTGACGCTCTCCTCCTCCCCTCACCTCTCTGAGGACGACCTCAGCGACTCCTCCAGCCCTCGTTCATCCCTCTGCTCCAGCCCCGAGTCCTCGTCGCCGATGCTGCGGCACGTTCTTGGCTCCAGCTGCGAAAGCAGGAGCAGCAGGAGCAGCGGGAGCTGTAGCTCCTCGGGTGGAGAGAGTCAAGACAGCCTGCTGGACCTCCTCCTCTCGCAGGCATCCCTCACCACCTCGTTAAGCTCTAGCGCCAGCAGCAGCTCTCACTCTTCTTCTCTATCTTCCTCTCTATCCCTATCCTCCCCGACATGTTCTTCATCCTCATCTGCCCCTCTTTTACCCATGGGCCTGGCTTGGGAGTCCAAGAGGGAGCAACGGTTGACCCTCCTCCAGCAGCAGGCCAAAGAGGACTGTTACGAGTTCCCCGTTTTCCTGGACGAGCTGCAGGATCCCGCAGTGCTCTTATTTCAGCCCACCCTGGAGGAGATTGAGGAGTTCCTGGAGGAGAACATGGCGGTGGCAATGGAGAAAGAAGAAGAAGGGAGCGATGAGGCGATGTCGCCAATGTCAGAGGATGCTGAGTCGAAAGGTTCAAGGACAATAGCAGGAGAACTCGTATCAGTGTCACAGAACTCAGATCAGACTGTGCCCGTGGCTCATTCTCCACTCTCCTCGTACACAGAGACCAAACATACACCATGTGCATCTGACATGGACAGCTCGCCATCAGCAGTGGATGTTAGTTGTATAACTAGTTCTACTAGTAGTGTTGATGGGATCAAACAGGAGGATGGTTCGCCACCAGCCTCATCAAAAGGTACCAGTGCCTCCAGTGTTCCTGTCATCCTACAAATCCAGCCCATACAGATCAAACAAGAGCCCAACCCCAGTGCCATATCAGATGCTGTCACTCAGCAAACCGAACCCCAGCAAACTCAAACCCAGCCAACCCAGGCCCCGTCGGATATCAAAATCGCCCAACTCCTGGTTAACATCCAGGGTCAGACCTTTGCCTTGGTGCCTCAGCTGCTTTCCCCGACAAACATTGCTAGCTCAAGCAAAAACGGAAGCACCGTTTCGCCCAAATTTGTCCGGATCGCGCCGGTGCCCATCGCTGCGAAACCCATTGGGATTGGGGAAGGCGGTTTAGGCGGAGGCTCGACTGCAGGGGTCCTCGTTGGTCAGAGGTACCAGAAGAGCGCGGTAGCAGACCTCATTAAAATGCACAAGTGCTCTTTTCCCGGCTGTAATAAGATGTACACCAAGAGCAGCCACCTTAAAGCCCACCTGAGGAGGCACACGGGGGAGAAGCCCTTCGCATGCACGTGGCCCGGCTGTGGATGGAGGTGAGCAGAACCAAGTGGCGTACACACATTGCAACTAGAGATGTTCCCATACCAGAATCAGAAATACGTCCGATACTGCCCAAAATTTGGCATCGGGTATTGACGAGTACGCCAGTCCAGCACCGATCCGATACCATCATTTATTAACCCAGAAAAAAAAATCAACTAGTTTAACTTGAAATCAATTCTTCTTTGCCTATCCAAAACAGTAGCCTTCACTGTGCTGTCGCCCTGGAGGTATCATTGCTGCCACTGGCAACTACTGTTTTAGAGCAGCGAAGAAGAACTGATTGCAGGTAGTCCTTCACGTGACGATGGCAAACAACAACAGTGCGGTGCTAGTGGAGAGTGTAACGGTAACGGTAGTCAGAGAGAGGAAAATATCAGCCATTTGGCAATATTTCACAGTGGAAAATCCACCAAGTAAAACAGCGATAGGTACAGTATGTAAAGCTTCCATTCCCAGGGGTGGCACTAGTGTTGCCAGTTTTAACACCAGCAATCTTATAAAACATTTGAATACGCATCATGTGAAAGAGCACGACGTAAAAGGACGAACCGCAACATCAAACGGTAGAAGTCCTATTGCATTAATTCTCTGTATGTATTTGTTCATGTTTTACAAAGGGTTTAATCTGAGCATGCAACAAAGATAGTAATCATATCCCATCCATACATGGTCAGTAGTAAACATTCATTCATTATCCATAACTAATTAGCCGTAACCGCTTATCCCATTCGGGGTCGCAGAGGGGTTGGAGCCCATTGGGCGAAGGCGTGGTACATCTTGGACAAGTCGCCAGACTATCACAGGGCTGACACATAGAGAAAGACAACCATTCACACTCACATTCACACCTACGGGACATTTAGAGTCAACAATGAACCTAACCTGCATGTCTTTGGACTGTGGGAGGAAGCTGGAGATCGGAATCTGGTATCGGAATCGTTATCGGGAAGGTAAAAATGGTGTTGGAACATCTCTAATTGCAACCTAGAATTGATCAAGGGTTGGACGAGTAACTGGAGATGAATGACTAGATTGATGGATGGATCAAATATACAAATGTGGTGCACTTGCAGTGTGAAGTGTCCTGTATGTTTATCTGCACTACAGAGATTACATTAACCAGGGTTATCAACTTCCGCTATAGACTCATATACAGATAGCTGTTGATAATTGACTTTTCCAATGTGTGTAGACTGCACAGAATGAAATTAGTTTGTTATGTGAAGAACGGAGTGGAAGGTGTTCTTTATTATGGGGCTATTACAGATAAGAACGATTGTGACACTCTTTAGGAAAGGGCAGATCTTAATCCACCAAGTGCAATTGGATGGAACTGTTTTATTGTTTGTTTGTTGAACTCCTTTCTGAGGGCTGAAACATTGAAATGATCAGAAGTCCTTTGCATTATTACACAGTCTCTTTCATGTCACCACTGTGTTTAAGAGATATTAGAGAAATGGTTTATGGATTTGAGACACTACAGGCAAAACATCAGTTAGTTAATTGTTTTACCATATTCACCTTTAGTGTCTTGCAAAGTGTGCGGAATTTTACAATACAAATCTTTAAAGGACGTTTTCTCAAAATGTGTTTTTTCTCATACTCATAATCTCCAACTACGTACATACACCAAACTTTCCAGTTTCTTTCCTATCTATATTCCGAAGGATTTTACCGAGGGGTTTGTTCGTATGTCATTCATAGCCTGATTCATATAACATTTTAGACCTAAAAACATGGCAAACTTTTTTTTTTTCATTTATTTATTTTTCTAACTGTTGACGGTATTTTCTGATTTTATGGAGTGATTGATTTTGGAGATATCCAAAATTCCCTCTGTAAAAACGTTTGACTCTAATATGGCAAAAAAAAGAAGAAAAAAAAAGAATTTTTAACCTGGCTTTATCCAATGTATGCAAATTAGCACATATTTAATAAGATAATGCATATGCATATTTAAACATAACATTTTAGAGAACTTTTTAATACAAAAATAACTATCTTAATGTAAGTAATCAACTGAGGTAGTTTCATGGTGGTATCTATTATTCAATGAGAGGGTTTAGCAGGCTCAAGATAGATAGATAGACAGGTAGTTTGTTTAGTAGTGGTTTATAGATATAGATTATAGATAGATAGTTTAGTTTATGGATGGGATGGGTTAGAGAAAGGGGGTCATCTTGAGAGAAACTACATTCAAGTCTGGTTACAGTTTGTTCTATTCTACATGCTGGCTGTGTGTCCCCACTATCTGTGTGTTTTTGTACCATGGGTCGAGTTGTAGATTAGATAGAATGCCTTTTGAAGTTGCAGACTTTGCCCCCTGTTAGTTATTGCCCTTGTTTGCTTACTGTCTGCAACCACTTCCCAAACACGTATATCGATGCAGCATATATATAATAGGGCTGTCAATCGATTACAATATTTAATTTTGATTATTTGCATGATGGTCCATAGTTAATCGTGATTAATCGCACATTTTTATTTGTTCAAGATGTACCTTAAAGGACGAGTATTTAATACTCTTATCAATATGGGAGTGGGCAAATATGCTTGCTTTATGCAAATGTATGTACATAAGTATTACTGGAAATCAATTAACAACACAAAACAAAGACAAATATTGTCCAGAAACCCTCAAAGGTACTTCATTTAGCATAAAAAATATGCTGAAATCATAACATGGCAAACTCAAACCCAACAGGCAACAACAGCTGTCAGTGTGTCAAAACTGCATGTGATTAGCATAAGGAGGGCATATTTGTAAAGGGGAGAATTGTGGGTACCCACAGAACCCATTTTCATTCACATATCTTGAGGTCAGAGGTCAAGAGAACCCCTTAAAAATGCTCCATGCCAGTTTTTCTTCGCCGAAATTTAGTGTATGAGTTTGGAGCGTTATTTAGCTAGTATGACATGGTTGGTACCAATGGATTCCTTTGGTTTTCTAGTTTCATGCGATGCCAGTATGTTCACTCTAGATGTAAAACTGAGCCCGCTACAGCCTTAAAATTACAGGTTGTGTTAATTCATTAAAGAAATTAGTGGCGTTAATGTGTTAACTTTGACAGCACGATACATTTTGAAAGACTCCTTGGCTGCAAACTGGCGTTTTTTGCCTTTCTGTACTGTAATCACTGCTTTTCATCTAAATATTTAAACTCTTCTATCCAAAGTATAAAGTCCAATTTTTGGATTCCACCTCCGTACATAGAGCTATTGCCAACGGGTGCATATAGAGTCTTGCACGTGCGTCTGCTTGTGTGCATGTCTTTCCGCACATGGACTGAGGCAGGGTTAACTTAGGGCAAGCATTAAACTATGGTAAGGATTTGAATTTAACGCCGAGGTTAGAATTTGTATTTGGAAAGCAATGTGCCCGTGTGTATGAGAACGAGTGGATCATATGTTTGGCCACCTCAGCAGACAGTCGTGCTCCACGCTTTATCAGTCTCCCTGCAACCTCCACTCTGTGAGCACGCCGTGCTGCACCTGCAGACACTTAAAACCCTCCAGATGTGACACTTTTTTCCACAGTGTGCATTATGTCTGGGCTTACATCCAAGTAAGCATTACGTAATATCAAGTTATTCTGGACAAGAAACAAAATGTGTCGCTAGACCCTTATGCATTGTTTAAACCTGGCTTGAGGCAAACATGGATTTTTTTTCACATAAAGAAATTATGTGTTAAATGCATTTAGAATACATTTTTCCCATGCAATCATGTGTAATGGCACCAAGCTGATGTTGATTATGGTGTGTAAAAAGGAATAGTTAGACATTTTGGGAAGCCAGGCTAAAGTTTGCAGTAGGGTTGTCAAAGCTAACGCAATAATAACGCAAATTTGTTTTAATGCCACTATTTTCTTTAACGCATTAACGCAATCAATCTTTTGGAAGTGTGGGCTCAGTTTTAAAGCTAGATTGATGTTACTGGTATCATATGAAACTACAACACCTAATCACATGTCATACTAGCTTGTCGCGAAGGAGGATAAATGACGCTGCAAATTGCCGAGGCCATTTTCAAAGGTGTCCCTTGACCTCTGACCTCAAGATATGGGAATACAAATGGGTTCTATGGGTACCCACGAGTCTCCCCTTAAGAGATATGCCCACTTCATGATAATCACATGCAGTTTTGACACATTGACAGCTGTTGTTGCCAATTGGGTTTGAGTTTGCCATGTTATGATAATAACATGGAATTATTTATTATAATAAATATATCCAAACATTTGCACAAAGCAGCATATTTTCCCACTCCCATGTTGATAAGAGTATTAAATACTTGACAAATCTCCCTTTAAAGTACATTTTGAACAGATAAAAAAGTGCGATTAAATTGTGAATAATCGCGATTAAATATTTTAATCGATTGACAGCCCTAGTTTGCAGTCTTTAATGCTAAGCTAAAGTAATTGACTCTTGGCTCAAGGTCCATAGCAACAGACATGAGAGTAGTATTGATCTTCTGCAGAAACATACTGCCATTTTTTTCCTTGCAACTGGGTTGCATTTCTTTAACTAAAAACATAAACTTAATACCTCCAGTCCTCCCCAAACTACATCTCTGCAGTCTTTACATGACAGCCCTAATATACCGTATTATACAGTTGCCCTTTCCTTGCTCTTACTCCCTCTGGGCCAGGAAATGGAGGTGAGCTGGGGAGTCAGGCACCTCTTAGCCTTTGTAACCTTAGAAGAGCTCCATGTGTTTGCCCCTGTTCAGTAGAGAAGAGTGCTATTTCATGGCTGGACCCCTTCCTTTAACTCACTGGAAGTTATATGTCTTCCTTTGCCAAACTATTTCCCTTTTTTTAAAGCTTTTTTTTACTTTTATCCCTCTGTTTCTCTCTGGCTGAAGTTTATGGTTGAGCTCATTTACAGATTTGGATTCACTGACAGAGTCACATGTAAACACTTACAGGAACACATGCAGGCAGCACACACAGGAGCATGCAGTGTTTCCAGCTCAGACCTGCATGGAGACTCTCGTGTGATGTTTGCGTCGGACGGCTGGGCTCCAAACCAAACAGTTTGCTGTAATAACACTGTGACGTGTGTGTACTCGGCAGCTGCCATCAGGGCACTGGCTTGTTGTCCTTGTCAGCTAACGCACTGGTTGTTACAACAAAACAATGTTGTTGGGTGGTGACAGAGCTGTGACAGTTGGATTTAGCATTAGATTTGGACACTTAGAGCTCAATTGACATGGGAAGTGAGAGTACTTACCTTACTATCAGTCAGTTGTGATTATGTTATTGATCCTTCTTGGAGGTCATCCAGAAAATAGAAAAAAAAAAAAAAGAACAAATTGAGGAATTCAGCTCCTGTGGTTTAAAGAAATACATTTTGGAAAACCAGTCAAAAGAAATGTTATGGTTGCTTGTA
The DNA here is from genome assembly GCF_043250625.1 of Sebastes fasciatus. NCBI lineage: Eukaryota > Metazoa > Chordata > Actinopteri > Perciformes > Sebastidae > Sebastes > Sebastes fasciatus. The sequence continues at coordinate 6,784,129 of NC_133802.1, forward strand.
TAGACCCCTTTTTTTTCTGTTAGTAAGCATGATGACGTATTTTGTGGACGGAGTTTTAAGTGGAGGCAGAAAAATTCTCTGAACACGTTGGCTAACGCTGGCCAGAAAGTTTTGTTGGCTTGTTTTTTTTAACAATGGCTGAAGAAAATACTAGTTTCTCTCAGTATGTACTGTCACTCAATCTCCAGGATCACGAGTCTTAGTTGAGAAAGTTAACATTAACCAATGGGACCAGATTAACCAACCCCTACGCTACTGGCGGACTACTTCGGGACGAGTAGATGGCTAGCCAGTCGCTAAATGAGTAAAATTTAACAACTTAATGCTTCATCCACTCACTGCATATTAAAGCACAGTGCTATCTCCAGATGAGTGACAACTTTGTTCGGCTCATTTTCTGTTTTGCATTATGCAGCATGGCAGAATTAGCACGCTAAGTTAGCTAAGTAGCCAGCCGCCCGACCAGCGGACCGGTGGCCAACGGCAGCGCTGTAAAGATAAGTTGAGGGCGTATAAATCTTTGGATGCCTATAGATAACTATCCTTCAGTAAAGTCAATGAAAAAGAGAGTCGCACAATATCGGCAAAGCGTTTCAGAGATGAAGAGAAAGGGTTGCTAATAGTTTAGCCTTCTGCTAACCGCAGCCATGAGCCATTGGCTGCGGTTAGCAGAAGGCTAAATATTAGCAACATTTACATCTCTGTAACGTTTCGCCGATATTGTAGTTCGCTAGAGCCTCAAATCACCGTTTGTCATCTCAAATGTATGTGATATCTGGATTCTGGCACCCAACAACAACCCAGCAAGATGACATTTTCGATGTGTAACTTTAGGCCACTGCTAGTGCTTGCCTCCAGTCTTTCCTTTGTTTTGCCTCCAGCTAACACTGTGACGTAATCATGACGTTGACACAGAAAGGGTCCTATAGCTTTGCATGTAGGAGGCAAACTTCTATCATTGTTGTCATGAATTAATGTGACTTCCCTTTCAACTTACACAGAGTTGAACTTGAGCCACTCATAAACACAGCGGCAGGAGACATTAAAGGTCTTTGAGCTGACAGGATAAACTAAACCAAAAGAGACGAGGAAAATAAAGATGACAGATACAACTCTGTACAGTACGTGTGCTTGCCAATATCTCTGTTACTATAATTTTCCAGGTGTGCAACCAACCTGACAGCCCCACCTTTCGCTGCTGTTTTCACTATGCTCTTGTCGGTTAAACAGCAGAGTTTAGAAACAAGCCAGAATAAAGCATGTGTTTCCCACAGCGCCCAAGCTAATATGAATACTATGTGTCATGCTGCAGCCACGCCAAGCCGCCCCGAGGACTTTTAAAAGGTGCGAGTAAAAAAAACACTCAAGTAATCAACAGGATTTCTCCCCCCACCCCCACCCCCACCCTTTGAGCTATGAGTTCATTGACCTTGTAGTCCACCATCACTGGAACGTATGGAGCTGAGAAACCTCAGAAAGTTTGATTATTAGGAGGGGGAGGGATAAAGAAATAGAGGAAGAGTTAAAGCAAGAGAAAGAGACAGGTGGTGAGGCTATATATGAGAGAGAACTGGTGCATGATTGAAAAAAAAAAAAGAAAGATGTTGATTTTAAGAACAATCAAGCTAAATGCATAAATCCTAAACGCATGTTGTGTTGAAAGATCCTCCCCAGTGCAGTGTGTTATAGTTGGGCTCAGGCCCAGTTTGAGTCAGTATAGAAGAGCTGTACATGGCTTCTATCATGCCCCAGCTTGACGCTGATATATAGTACAGCTTTAGGGTGTAAGGTGTGCGTGTGCGTCACACACAGATTACCACAAGGAACAACTGTACAGTCACATAAAGTACAGAGCATTGATGTGGTTCCAGATTATTATCTTAATAATGATATGCCTCTTGGTGTAGATTAAGAAGCCATGCCAATCCCTTTAACACCTGTAAAAACTCTCATATATGACAACACAAAGTCATTTTGCCTGGAGGCTTGTATCACTCGCTGTAGAAAGCATTTGTTTATGTTAAAGCAAATGAAAGGGGTTACTTGAAGTGATGAACCAAAAGATAATTATCATCCGACTGCAGTTCCCCTCGGCTCTGTGGAATGTTAAAGCACCATTCAGCTCCATGTTTTTATTTAGTGGCCCGTAGCTTGACTGTTTTGGTTCACTCCCACCGCTCTCATCAACCTCTCCAGCAGCAGCTGTTTTTTAGCCAAAAGCTCTGATAAACCATAAAGCATGCTGACATTAGCATTTAACTGAAAGCACCATTGTGTCTAAGTGCAGTCTCTCAAGGCTGCTAACACGACTGCAAACTTGGCTGTTTTGTTACAGGAAGGTGACTGATTATCTGTATTATTAAAGCTCCTGTGAATAAAAACATCACCTGAATGTGTACAAAGCAAAGAGATGCAGGGCTACCAACTAAGTAAGCTTAGATATAGATATATATATTTTCAAAGGAGTCTCTTGACCTCTGACCTCAAGATATGTGAATGAAAATGGGTACTATGGGTACCCACGAGTCTCCCCTTTACAGACATGCCCACTTTATGATAATCACATGCAGTTTGGGGCAAGTCATAGTCAAGTCAGCACACTGACACACTGACAGCTGTTGTTGCCTGTGGGGCTTGACCTTGCCATGTTATGATTTGAGCATATTTCTTTATGTTAAATGCAGTACCTGTGAGGGTTTCTGGACAATATTTGTCATTGTTTTGTGTTGTTAATTGATTTCCAATGATAAATATATACATACATTTGCATAAAGGAAGTATATTTACCCACTCCCATGTTGATAAAAGTATTAACAACTTGACAAATGGTACATTTTGAACAGATCAAAAATGTGCGATTCATTTGTGGTTAATCACAATTAACTATGGACAATCATGCAATTAATGGTGATTAAATATTTTAATAGATTGGCAGCCCTAGTTCATAAAGATAGTTTTGGGGGAGTGGCTTTGGAGGGAAGCCTGAAGGGATGGGCTGTCAGTGTTGCCGACTTGGCAACATTCCCACTAGATTTAGCGTCTTTTGGAGTTAGTGCTGCTTGCTACTTTCATTGGAAAAGAGTTGGCAACACTGGGTTGGGTGTTTCAATTGGATAGTTTTTTTTTAATCTAGAGTACTCCCGCAAGTTAAAACAGATATTCTCTGGCTTTCTGACTATAGGCCAAGTTAACAAGATTAAAAGATTAAAACGATCTCAATACCAAATGAGTCCTCAAGTCTGAGTGTTTGTTTTGAGGTTCTTAGCTTTTTAGATTCCACACTTTGGCTGTATAAGCTCTGTCAGTTTTTATTGGACCATTAAAATGATGAATGGGCTGGTTGTGTAATCCATGTTTAAAGTGGAAACGGTTTGAAATAACTGTGAGTGACGTCTTTATATCTCTTTGAATTATCACCTTCAGACCTTCTGTCGTTGCTACTGCTACTGGAAATGTGCCAGGGGAAATAAATCTGTCTTACAGATTAATCTGATCTTAACAGCTTTACTAATATATACACACATACACTCGTATAAAACAGGCACTACTCTATTTTCCACTTAACCCCTTCACTGTCATGATATCTAAGCTGGCCGGAGCCCATAGAGACCAGAGCAGAGCAGGCCAGGAATAGAGTGGGTCTTGGATTTGCAGTTAGCTACTCATGTGCTGAGCTAAATATGGGATGGCTCTTTAACTTCACGGAGAAGACGCAGGGGCAATACACACGTACAGTGCAGCGTCACACCTCTCAGATTACCCACATACAAAACAGTTTGACATTGCCTCTATGTTATTTGGCAGTTTGAAGCATGACTATAGGAAGTGCTGTATACAAACAGGTTCATTTATGCACAGAAGTGGGAGAATTTCAAAATAATAGAGAAACAGTTAATTGAGTGTTGATTGACTGCGATTAGGGAATAAAACACAAAAATTGGGGGTAACAAGTGATGAAGTATTGTTAAAGAGATGCAGAATTATTTTTTTTGACGAATTTGCGAAATCACATCCTGGGTTTCCTTCTGGCAGGTTCTCCCGGTCCGACGAGCTGTCCCGACACCGGCGCTCCCACTCGGGAGTGAAACCATACCAGTGCATCGTCTGCGAAAAGAAGTTTGCCCGCAGTGATCACCTGTCGAAACACCTCAAAGTCCACCGCTTTCCACGAAGCAGCAGGACAGGACGCTCTGCAAACTGACTCTGCTGACCCCACTCTGACAGACTGACGCTAAGCGGAGAGGGGGGGGGGCTGTGCTCGCGTATGTGTGTTTGTGTGTGATGAAAGACAGAGGAGGTGGGGTGAGGGGGAGGGGGGGGGGGGGGGGAGGGGTTCGAAAGTCCAAACACCTTTAAAGGAGTCTGTGCAGGACTCTTGAGCTTGTGTGTGTTTATGTTCAAATGTGTACGCGTGACGTACATTCATGGTACTGTTATAATTTATTGGGTGGCGAGGAAAAGACTGTAAAAACTGAACTAAAACAGAATACTGTTACTTGACACAACACCCTCACAGGTGGAATAAGCTTCTTGTATATTACGACTTTTTGTCTCACTCAAATCTTTTAGCTGATCCAATTTGAAGAACGATTTGCTACTCAGAGTATTTTTACACTTTGAGGTGTGTGTTATTGATACTGCTTCTGAGTCAAAAGCCTTATCTAAATAAAAAATGCATCACTAAGGGGTCTGCGACTATTTGAAACTAGGGATGCACCGATGCCGGATGGGATATCGAGCCAATACTGACTCAAATAGCCGGATCAGGTATCGTGACAATGGGGCCGATCTTAAATTCAATTCAATGTTTATATACTATATACATTATATACTGGAATTTTAATTCCTGGTTAAGTTTTGACCAATATTTTGCTGTGTTGAAAAGGTTTACACCTGTATCGTAATTCCTGTTAATTTTGAAGATTTTTTTTGCAAGTTGCTGATGCCCGATTTATTGTTTTTAATAATAAATAACAATTCATTAAATTTACATCTATGTATTTATTAATTACATATTATTTTACACAAGTTAGGAAAGCGATGTTTAAGTCAAGACTGACACATAAAAGAATGATCCCAGTAACTTCCACACAGTGAGGCATACAGCTTGTTAATTTAACACCGGTATCAGATCGGTACTCAGTATCGGCCGATACCCAAAGCCCAGGTATCGCTATCGGTATCGGGACAGAAAAAGTCAGATCGGTGCATCCCTATTTAAAACCCACAGTTTTATTATACTTTCCTGGAGCCAAATGTTGTTTTAAAGTAATAGCAAAAACTCATCGCTTTATGGCTTGAATTTTAATTTGTTGCTGTACAACAAGAGCTAACTGGACATTGGGAACTGTCGGGGGCCTTGGTTTAATTCTCCCTCGACAGACGGCAGACTAAATGATGCATCAACATTCCTGTAGCTTTGAATAAGTGTCTTTGCTGCTTTTGAGTCTCGTTACAGGAAAAAAAAAAAAAGAAAAAAAAAAAAACTGTAGTAACCTCAAACACAAGATCAATGCTCATTTTGAATTACTGCTCAACAACAAAGATCATGTCACTATGTAATTTGCACTGACACACATGAAATATGTGGTTGTCTGCCCACAGTAAGTTATTTAGTACAGTTGTACTGTGGTCTGACTTCTCACTGTTCTGTAACACTTTTTTGTCACATCTGGTCAAGAGACTGTTTATCAGAACATTCTTATGAACTTTTTTGGATCAAAACGAATTGGGGCGCAGCTACATACAATATGCAACACAGTCTCATAGCAGTCCCTGAAATAGTCATGAAATTGAATCTATTTGATTCTTGTACATAGACACAAATTTGCCCTTTTTTTTGTGACGCTCAGCATGACTTTCTACAACGTATTTTTTATGCATTTTCCTGCAAATGTCCAGCAACACGTGACGCATGTGTCAGTTTTCGCCCCAGTCTTTTCAAAATAAAAACACTTAGTTAGGTATAGGAGTAGATCGACTTGGTTAGACTTAGGGAACAAAACTACTCAGTTAGGTTAAGGAATAGATCGACTTGGTTTGGCTTAGGCAACAAAACTACATAGTTAGGTTTAGGAATAGATAGACTTGGTAAGGCTTAGGCAACAAAACCACTTAGTTAGGTTTAAGAAAAGATCGCAATGTGAGTTGAAAACACACCGGAAGTGGCGTAACTTAAGTACTTAAGTTACTTGACAAAAAATACATACTTAGCTTTTGGAAAAGATCGTGGTTTGGGTTAAAATAACTCCAGAAGTGCCGTAACTGAAGTACGGAAGTTACGTGACAAATACATCAACTTTGACTTGTGGTTTCACACGGGACACAAACACTGTTCACCGCTCTCTATACTTCCCAGTTCCCAATTACGTGGATTACATACAAATTGATTTCGTGCTGACCATCACAAAAAAAGTGAAATTCGAGTCTATATATACAAATCAATATATTCAATTTTGTGACTATTTCACAAACTGCTGTGCGACTGGACTGTCCAATGATTATCTGCAAAATATAGTACTTCCAGAAGCATGTCTGTTGTTCTGTCTTCCACTCGTGATACATCACAAACATTTGTTTTCTGGTTTCATGATGCCATATCATTTAGTACTTTATGTCACTTTATTTACTTCATATCTCTGCTTTCACAAGAGGCACGAGGAAAGGCTGGTGTCAGTCGGACGCATTGATTCACACTGGTCTTGAACATATCAAATCTCTTGCCTACTCTCTTGCCAAGTCAAGTTTATTTTTTCCCTCTTTTATTTCAATACAGATTAATTTTCCATATCAGATGAAATGATTTACATATCAAATTGAAGTGGCTTTTTTTTGCACTTGAGACTGGAATTATGTGCCATTACATCCCCCAGAACACCATACACCCGCCAGAACACCATACACCCCCCCCCCAGAACACCATATAAATGTATTAAAGCGAGTCTATGTAACTTTAGCTGAACACATCCCCTGTTGCCACAAATGCAATTACAGCATAATAGTGCTGGTAAAACGTAGCTTAATATGCAGACACAAAGCTATCATTCGTCATCATAACGCCTGATTTTATTGAATCTAGAAAGTGAGTGCTTTATTGCTTATGAATTAAACATCATTTGTAAAAAAAAAAACAATATGTGTTATGTCTTCTTTAAAAAGTTCCGAAGACTCGCTTTAATATAAGTACTATTTTGTTTCTTAAAAAGGCATCAAGTAAAATATTGTTCTCCCATTGAAACCTCTTCTCTTGCCAAATCAAGTTTGAGTTCCTCTCCCTTCAACAAATTTCATAAAACGAAAATTAAATTTGTACTAGCTGCCCATTTGTTGAGACTGGAATTGTGTGTGCCGACAAATCACAGGGAATCTTTATATATCCCTTTCATTGACTTTGGTTAATTACTTGTTACAGCATATTCATCAAAGGTAAATAGAAAATTGAAAAATAATATCTGTCCCTGGTCTTGAACATCAGATCTCTTGCCATGAAATGAGATGCCTTTGTCTTGTACTGTAAGGGAACAGTGACGGTTTTGCTTTTGTCATATTGCATTTGCCTGTATAGATCGCTTTAGTGTGTGTCATTCTGCATCTCAATTGAATTAAACCAAAATGTGTCATGGGAGGGAGTTCAAACATGGTTTCCTGTGCCATACAGTTGACAACATTCAGTATTGGAAGAAAGGAATGTTAAAGTTTGAACGAAATGTGTTTGATTTGCTGAAACCTACAATGATTGACGAACCCTTTGAGTGTCGGGTACGCAGCAGCTGAATGAGACGCTCTATGGAAGAAGTGTATTATCGATGTCAGGCATTCCTTCCATACGATCAGAAGAAACACTTTTTTTTTTTAATGGGTGTCATACGTGAGCCCGTGAATGTATGTAAATACTGTATATGCATCTAAAATGAGAACTGAAATATTCTTCTAGTGATTTCTGTGATTGTGAAAGATTGTTTTTTTTTAAATATGTAAAGAAAGAGTACATAACATGATAATTCAAATATATTGTGAAAATGTGGTAACTTTGCTTTTCTTGTCAGGTTTTTACAAAACACATTATTGTTAAAAGGCTCATGACATGTTTTCATAACACATCCATGAATCAGAATTTATAATACATTTCCCCCCGCCATGCATTCTCTTAACATTTTCTTGACTTGCACACCCACTTTGTCATGTGCAAATTGCAATACGGTATAATGAAACATGATGAGTATGTTGTGTGCTCTGTAAACACGTTACAAAGAAAAAAAGTTGCTCAAATGTTATATTTTTGTTTTTGTTCTTACGTAAAACACATTTACAATAAAAATCTAAAAATAAAAAATATTAATTCTATTGTTGTCTTCGTACTATTCAAAATATTCCCAGTCATTCTCAGCTTTTATCACACAAGCATCCTATAGTCTTTTTTTTTTGTACAATGCTGTCTTGATTTTTCATTCACTTTGGTAGAATTACAGATACAGTATGCTTGTTGGCCCAAGATCGTGTTTGATTCAGGCCAGGTTTGGGGAACCCTCTGAGACCCACAATAGACCCGTTTTTGTCTTTTTAGAAGGGTACAGGGGGTCTTTAGTGGGAGATAGTAGGTCAACAGTAGATGTCACATAGAAGTGGTGTACATCATTTGAAAGCTTGGAGCCTGAAGATGATGAGTTGCAGATCAGCACTGTGTGCCAAGATGTTCTGATCATATATCATAAATCAACATGGATTAATTAATCAATTAATGAATTAAAATAAGTTGTAAAAGTGTATTAGGGCTTTGAAAATGATGATAGAAATATATGATGGCCATTCCCATACTCACTTAAGTCTCAGAAGTTATTGCAGCAAGTTTGGGGTTGATAGTATTTGTTACACAGATTTGGTGCTAAATGTAACAATTTCTTACCACTCAAAAAATGATTAAAAATGCTCAATAATGCCTCCAAAAGACAACATTAAAACACCAAGACCTTGAGGAACACCATAGAAAAAGCCATGCTGTGATTTGGTATCAAAAACTTCTGACATTTAGAGATTTCTGCAAGAATTGTATTTTTTGGCGATTGGATGGCGAGCACTTCTGTTGTGTAAACTGCTCAAAACTCCCTTATTGTCAATATACTTAGGAAAGCCATCCATCCTCTGAATGCCCTATAGGTCTCCAGTTTGACGTCTCTTTTACAATGGGGTCTATGGGGAAATACTTTTTGGGCCGCAGAGAGATTTTTCACTGCAATACCACTAGCACGAGGGAGAGGCAGAGGAAAATGTTTTTTTTTTTCACAGATCATCTGTCTCATCTTATACTGTACAGGATATAGTGACACTTTTATAAATATAACTTTTTATATCATAATTGATTAAAGTGACCGACTGCAGCTTTAAAGGTCAAAATAAAATCCCATATACTATATATAAGTAAGGTTAAGTGACTCATTCAAATATATTGTCCTTGTTCTTTTTATCCACATACCACTCTGGGAAAGAGAGAGAAAAAAAAAACAGTTTCCCGTAAGGTTACATAAGAAACATAAAGCTGGGAAACGTGAGAAATGTCAAATAGATTTGTACCACATGGCAGATTTGTATGGAAATTATACCCCCATTCTCTGCTCTCCCTGCATCCAGGCTCATTCTCTTTCTCCCCACCCACATACTCCCCCCTTCTTCACAACATTTTAAAGAATAGCTGTGGATGTTTGCTGAGTCACTGTGTAAAAAGCAGAGAGGTATAGCGGCTAAGAAAGAGGTAGCGGCCAACAGCAAAAGCAAGCTGTGTCTGTCTGTGGGATGTCTGTTGTGGATATAGATCATGTTGATTTATGAGTCGGTGCAGTCTCAGAGGCATTCTGGGACGCAGCAGAAGGATTTAATTCAACACATCTGGAGCTGAACCGCTCTCTATTGGTTGCTTGTCTCTGGTTTAGCATTGAGGCTCCTTTTTCTGTTGATGTCTGTGGGTTCAAGATTTTCTGAAAGATGAAAAAAAAATTCAGGTTACTTATATTACCAGACACCAATAATAACCCAGGCATACTTAACACTGATTGCTTGACAATGCCATGCTGAGCATGTATGAACATGCAACAGCAGAATCCAATTATAGCCTTATACCATACTGGTAACTTATATAACACAACATACACAACATATATGCATGTTGACACAATACTAAAACAGCATGTTAAAATGTAAGACAAAGTCTCCTGGTCATCTTGCAATTGGATTTAATTTAACTTGGAAAAAATAAATATTTGATTAATTTTTTACTTTAATAACAAGTGACAGGCACATTCACATTAGACATTAGGCTAGTCTTAATCAGAGTAGCAGGAACTGTCAAGGCCACGGCCATACTTCCTCTGTGTCTCTTGTTTTCCCCTGTCTGTCCAGGCCGTTCTCATTCACAGGGCACCAAAAAGCGAGGCTTTGTCAATATTATTCTCTATATGTATGATGTGAAAAATGTATTTTTTTTAATTGTCTGTTATGTCTTTTTTTAATCTATATATTGTGGAAAAACTAGTTCAGTTTCTACAAAGTTGCTGAGTGACCGACATGTGTGTGTACTCTTCATGCCGCGTGTCAGTGTGTTTTATGGAGCAGGAGAAACAACACACATCTGAAGGTTAGACGCAAGTTGCCCTGCAGCGAACTATAACGGCCCATGTGCTGATTTGACATGTGGAATCCAGTGATAACTGTTATGTAACTGCTTACAACTCTCAGCCAAGTGCAGACCCAGTGTGTGTGTGTGTGTGTGTGTGTGTGTGTGTGTGTGTATGGGCGTGAATGAATGAATGTGTGTGTATGTTTGAGAGAGAGGAGTAAAATGCTAAGGAAAGAACAAAAGGGAACGCACGAAAGAGGTACGTTGCAACATCAGTGAAATCAGACTGTCAGACTCCGTCAGCAAAAGAGACAAAAACTCTGTGTATGTGTATGTGTGTGTGCGTGTGTGTGTGTGTGTGTTACCTTCACAGCTGTACTTTCTCACATGGCAACACAGAACTTTGTTGCACGTGTTGCCTGTGCTATCAGCTTTTGAAAGCAACAAGAAAGTTGCATTTTTTAATTATTTTACAATTTCTGGCTGATAACGATCAACTGAAAGCCTCCAAATGTTATGCACTGTATTTTTTGTTTGTTTGTTACTTAATGGATCCTGCCACTGTGCTGTCTAATGTAGGTGGTTGTGAGACAGCCAGGTCAGTCGACAGTCAGTCATTGCAGTTTCCATTTAATATTTGTCCCATTATTTCCTCCTCTCTCTCTCTCTCTCTCTATTATGCTATGGTGTTGCAGTAAGTAAAAAACGCTCATAAAATGAATTAGGAGTGTAGAAACTACGGCTGTCAATCGATTAAAACATTTAATTGTGATTAATCGCATGATTGTTCATAGTTAATCGCGATTAATTGCAAATTAATCACACATTTTTTTATCTGTTGAAAATGGACCTTAAGGGAGATTTGTCAAGCATTTAATACTCTTATCAACATGGGAGTGGGCAAATATGCTTGCTTTATGCAAATGTCTATATATATAAAACAACACAAAACAATGAAAAATATTGTCCAGAAACCTCAAATCTGTGCACTGTGCTAGCATAAATAAATATGCTCAAATCATAACATGGCAAACTGCAGCCCAACAGGCAACAACAGCTGTCAGTGTGTCAGTGTGCTGACTTGACTATGACTTGTCCCAAACTGCATGTGATTATCATAAAGTGGGCATTTCTGTAAAGGGGAGACTCGTGGGTACTCATAGAACCCATTTACATTCACATATCTTGAGGTCAGAGGTCAATATATATATTATATATATATATATATATATATATATATATATATAATATATATAATATATATAGGTTATGGTGTCACAGTCAGTCAAAAACACTCATACAATTAACTACAGGAAGGAGTGTAGAAACACAGTAGTGTCGACACTCAAAGAAACTGTAACATTTGTTTTTATCACTTTATTATACATTGGCCTTTTCCACCTAAATCATGTCTGATTAGTGCATTTCATTATAAAAAAAATCAAAGCAGAAGAAAACGGTGTTTTACATGTGGAGGCTGCGATCTCGGGCACACAATGTTATTTTCCTCTGGCAGGCAGCTGGTGCACTTGCATAACCATACGGTGGACTGAGATGGGTCTCCTATAGGTCCAGCCAAATGCCAGTACATTTCGTGGGATTGGTACTTCATTTTACACACAGGGGTGCACACAGGGCAGGAGAAACCCTCTCACACAGACACATACATGAAAAGACACACTCGAGAGAAACCAAACCACACCAAGTTGCACACGTTGTACATCAGGCGTACAAAAAGGGCCGGTCAGTAAGTGAGTACATACCGTACTGTACAGAGACACATGCACTCACGTGGAGGAGTGAAGAACTCTCCTGTATGTCAACAATGGGAAGCTAACCAGCCAACTGAGAGCCAAACCTACGAAAGCAGGAGGGGATGGAGTCCACTCTCAAGCATTTTGGCTATTTGTGTGTTTCAAAGAGCCCACGTCTTACATAATCCCCACAGGACACTATACGCAACGGGCGGACACAAAGAACCTTCCTGAGGATGGAACCACTGGAGCTAACAGGAATCTTGCTGTGTCATTTTCACAACTGACTTGAACTCTGCAGTTCCCTTTTCATGAGGAATACTCTGTGTCTGTGCTTGGCATGTGTATCGTCTTACTTGTTAGTCTCTTACAGGTTTATTAGTTGCTGCTACTAGCAATAAAAGCTGTAGTAGGCAGATTGGAGCAAATATCATTAAAAAAAAAAGTTATTTTTATAAAATGATTACTATACGCTGACAGTAGTGCATGAGACAGGTAATCTGAAAAAATTCATGTCCCTCAGTGTCCTCCGGTGCTGCTGAGAACCCATTTTCATTTTCCCATTTTTCATATATCTTGAGGTCAAAGGTCAAGGGACCCCTTTGAAAATGGCCTTGACAGGTTTTCCTCGAAAAACTTTAGAGCAAGTTTGGAGCGTAATTTAACCTCCTTCCCGACAAGCCAGTATGACATGGTTGGTACCAATGGATTCCTTAGGTTTTTCTAGTTTCATATAATGCCTTCTATCTTCACTCTAGCTTTAAAACTGAGACCGCCACAACTTCCGAAATATCGGTTTCGTTAATGCGTTAAAGAAATTAGTGGCGTTAAAGCAAATTTGTGTCAATTACGCCATCACGTTAACTTGACAGCCCTAATTGATTCATATTTGATCACCCTTGACCGCTTGATCGGAGTTGGCGAGTGATTGACAGCTGCCTCTGTTGAATGAACAGCCAATAGGAACGTTCTCTCTCTGAAATGACCTGTGATTGACCAAAGTCTCCCGTAACGGGCTAGATTTTTTTAAAGCCTGAAAACAGAGCCATGAGGAGGTGCAGAAGTCTAGTTTTCTCTCAGAACACTTGAATTACAATATTCTGAAAGGTTATTATGGAATTTTTGCCCAATGATGCCAAAAACATACTACCTACAGCAGGTGTGATAGAAGTCCCTCTGTCGTACTTCTGCACCAAAGAACACAAGTTTGGGCTCTGATCCCAAGTGAGTCAATTTGGCACCACGCCGGTCACAGCTTATCACAAATTAAGTCCTTGTTTATGTACAAAATGATCTGAATCAAAGACATGCCTCTGTATTACGGCATTACGCTTCATGCAGTTAAGGCATGGAAAATTGCCCGAGGGGAGAGTGTTTAAGCCATTTTCAGGAGCCACATAACCATCAGCCCTCAGTAAAAGTTTTGGCTCGCTTGTTTGAAAAAGTTTCCACTGAGACTATAGTAGCAATCATACTTCAATAGAAAGTAGTCCCCGATGAAAACTGTTGGCGGCGATGTCTCTGGATTAATCACAGTACACTGTGTTCATCAGATGTGGAACAAGTATCCAGATCCTTTACAAAATACTACATTAACCTACAAGTAAAAGTTCTGCATTGAAAATGTTACCAGAGTAATGATACAGCAGTATTGTCAAAGAAATGTTGTTATGACCCAGAGGTGGTATGAACATTTATCTCTGTATTTGTGTACTCTAATGTGCTCTGTGCTGGATTTCTGCTGTGTGTGTGTGATGAGCTGCAGGTGAGCTTGGCTGATTGGTTGATTGATTGTGTGTGAGTGTGTAGATGGTTCCATGGAGCTGATTGGTGCAGCTTCAGAGCGAGTGGTTTAAAAGGCCGGCTCCCGTCAACTCCTGCAGACTCTCCTCTCTCCACTTCCAGCCAGACTGCCAGCAAGCATTCACCATTGTGAATGCATTGAGATTTGTTCATTTATATAACAGCCCAGGTACGGTAGGGTAGGGGTGGTTTAGCATTTAGGTTTAAAACTGTTTGCGATTGTGAGTTTTTGGTTAGTAATTTGTCTTTTGTTTCCATTATTTTGAGTAGGTCAGTGAAAGGGTTTTTAACTTTAGTTTCCTTCTGTTCATTTATTGTTTTGCTGTCAGCCCACGCTGAAGCGACGTCACGTTATTAAATAAACTAGGGCTGTCAAAGTTAACGCAACTTTGTTTTAACGCCACTAACTACTTTAACGCATTAACGCAACTTGCGATTTTTAGGTTGTAGCGGGCTCAGTTTTAAGGCTAGAGTGAAGATGCTGGTATCATATGAAAACCTAAGGAATCCATCGGTTCCAACCATGTCATACTAGCTTGTTGCGAAGGAGGTTAAATAACGCTCCAATGTTACGCAAAATTTGAGTGAGGAAAAACCGCCATGACCATTTTTAAAGGAGTCCCTTGACCTCAAAAAATGTGTTCTTTGGGAACCCACGAACGCAGTACCTGTGAGGGTTTCTGGACAATATTTGTCATTGTTTTGTGTTGTTAATTGATTTCCAATAATAAATATATGCATACATTTGCATAAAGCAGCATATTTGCCACTCCCATGTTCATAAGAGTATTGAATACTTGACAAATCTCCCTTTTAGATACTGTATATGCTGTACATCTGGAACAGGTAAAAAAAATTGTGATTAATTTGCGATTAATCACGATTAAATATTTTAATCGATTGACATCCCTAGTTATTACTTATTGTGATATTGTATAATTGTTACTCATGCATAAATATGCAGCGTTTTAATGCTGTAGCTGGTTGAGAGGGAGCAAATTTAAATGGCTTTACAAACAGTTATATTTTTACAACCAGAACGTGTTGAAAATGTCAGTAGCATTAAAAAACATTACTATAATGCATATTAATGCATGCATTTACAGTAGAGTTTATGTAAAGCATTGTGAACTGCCTCTGTGTTTGTCTTAGTTACCAATGTAAGTAGAGAGGAAGTCTCTTTTCCATTTCTTTTCATCCCTGCTCATTTGTTTACCATGCCACAATTCATTGAGGGATGTAGCAACAAGCTACAGAAAACTGTGCTAAAGCATATTTTCTTGACTCACTGATCCAACATAAACTCTACATCAAGTAGCTGAGCATGGTGACAATTTGTCACTGAGATGATTGACACACACCTACGGGGAGAGAGGTGAAGTAAACGAAACCGGCAGTTCAAAGGAGTAGAAAAGGAGTGCGGTATGCAAAGGAGAAGGCTGTCAGTTTAAGCATTCATTTCCCTCAGGCAACAAGCCGTCAACTCACCTTGTAGACAAACTCTCCTCCCTCACTTTATCTGGCCTCTTTGTTGTTTTATATTTAACCCCTCTAAAACATAATTTAGACCATCATGTCACACAAACCTGACAACCCATGCCGTCTAATAAAGTTAGAAGCTCTTTTAGGCAGAGTGACCCCCATGAACACCCACCCACCAGACTTGGCCAACCCTCCGTATTTTATCGGGAGACTCCCGTTTGTCATCGCCCCGGAGTCACAATTCTCTGGCATTTCTCCTGATTTATGGCAAATTTTTCAAACTTTTTTTCTCTGGCACTGTACCAGAGTATAAGCCCTACTGTTTCCACCCGCACAGCAATAGAGCTACACCAAATATCTTTTCCCAGCGGAGGAGAGCTTTTCGTGACACCCATGGATGTATAAAGATAACTGGATACAGCATTGTAGCGTGGGTTCCTGTTCATTCCTATGAGAGTTGCTCAGTGGTGCATGAAGCCAAAATGGCTCGACTGCCAAGTGATAAAGTACCTGTATCATCCGGCGATCTTCCGCATCCATTGGGCCCATAGAGCAGGCGCAGTAGCGTTTCCTTTAACTCCGCCTCCCAGAAAACGACTCTGGAATCAGCTATTAGTGCATTTTACAACTTTTAGATTTAAATAAGGGCTATTCAAGTGTTCATACTGGGAAGTTGATTTACCTCAAAGAAAACGTATCCACTGAGTTACAGACGTCTCTTTCCCAATGTAAGTCTTTGGTAAAAGGTATTTTTGGATCCAATGGCATCACGTGACGGACACAGAAGTTGTAGTACCACCGTTTGGCCTCTACGAAAAATTTGCTTCAATGCCTGCCGTTCTTCCTGGGGGCATGGCGACACCGCTGCGCGGTTTGAGCCGTGCGGCGTGGCACAAACCACTGGAAATAACAGGTTTCAGAGCGCTGTGGTGCCGGTGTCGTGTTGTGTCTGAAAGGGTTTTCAGTGAGTGTGAGAAGGAGAAGGAAATGGAGAGTACTAAGAGAAAGACATACTCAAGCAGGGGCAAATAATGAATGGGTGAAAACTGATAAATATTAGCCTAGTTTATACCAGAGATTCACACAAGTTCCCACCAGAAGGGCAAATTATTCAGTTTTCTTCCCTGAGAATTAAAAGTAAAATTAAAAGTAGGCCTGTTTTAACAAACAGTGCAGTTGTGCAGTGTGCTTATTATTTTGTTATTTTCATTCTTTAAACGTCACCAGGAAACAAAGTCTCTGAAACTCAAATTTTTGGCAAGGCCACTGAATGGTAAACTCTTAGATATATCACTGCCTCTATGCAATATACAATTCTCTGTAACAAAATCTGTCACAGATAAGAAGAAGAAGTATACTTCTTTCTTAATATTTTTCTTTTCCTATCTGTCCACATTACCATATGTTTTACATTTTAGGCATTTGACTAGTGACTTACAATGAAGGCAGAGTAGAAAGGAGAAATCAATCATTTTTCTTCTTCCTTTCTTTTCTCATTTCTCTCGCTCTCACTCTGCCAGTTTGTTCTGCCTCATTAAAATCACCTTTAGCTGTCAAAGAGTCATTGGGCAGAGAGCCAGAGAGGCCACGCAGTCATGAGGTTGGGATTGGAGCGTGACCGCCAGACCCAGGCTGCAGACATTCAAAGCATTTTTTAACCGGTGTGACATAGTGTGGTGGCATCACAGGGGAGCATACATTGCAGTATTACTTCACTGAGAGCTAGCTCAGTGTGAATTACCTGCTTGGCAGCTGTGAATGTGGGATCATGTGAAATGATTTAACTTAAACCTGTAATAACCAGCCCGGTCCCACAGCAGTTCGTGAAATGGTCACGAAATTGAATGTATTGATTCGTGTACATAGACACAAATTTCAAATTCTTTTGTGATGGTCAGCGCGAAATCAATTCGTATTTGAACCGGGAAGAGTAGCGAGCGACAAACGCCGCGTAGGAAGGAGCTCAGGGTGGAGGTTTGGGTAAAAAAACAAGACTTTTGCCCATAAGACCGGTTTTCATGTCCCGTGTGAAACCACAAGTCAGAGTTTATTTATCATGTAACTTCTGTACTTAAGTTACAGCACTTATGGTGTTATTTTAACCCAAATCGCAATCTTTTCCTAAGCCTAACTAAGTATTTTTGTTGCCTAAACCTAACCAAGTCAATCTTTCCCTAAGTCTTACTAAGTAGCCTAGTTTTATTTTGAAAAGAGTGGAGTGGTTGCTGGTCATTCGTAGGAAAAAGTACTAAAAATACGTTGTTGAAAGTCGTGCTGAGCGTCACGAAAAAAAAAGAAAATTCATGTCTATGTACATGTATCGATTCAATTTTGTTACTATTTCATGAACTGCCGTGTGCTGTAATAACAGATTGTTTGGGTACTTGGTGGCAGCCATGCAAACAAGCTGTAAAGACAACAGTGACGTATTATCACTTAAGTTGATATAGATAATGCAGCATTATAATTATATTGTCATGTTTTCTAGCGAATTATAGTCAGTTAAAAAATGTTCACTCTCTATTATCTATTGTGGTCTCGCTCCAATATGTTCATTTGCTAATCGCTAACTTTTTCTGTCTGTCAGTGCTGGGCAGGTAGTGGACAGTAGGTTCAGCACGAGCAACAAATCAACAGCTGATAGTTTGGACTCACAGCTTGAGCAATGGATTCAAATTTTGACCCAGTCACGATAAAAGTATCTTCCATAGAAACTTATGAAAGCAACCTGCAGCACTGTCCAGTATGCTCAAATCTATAAGCAATATTTTTGCCAAAAAACAGAGATTTTAACGTTTTGTTCTACGACATATAATACATAAAGAAATACCCCACTTCTGAATTTTGAAGCCTTTATGTGTCTTTAAAAAGGCGGTTGCTTACAAGTGGCTAAATGAGACTACTAAACGTCATCACGCCGACTAGGCCGCCTTTACGGCCTCTTTGTGTGTACTCATGCGACCGTGGTGTTGTTCATTTATAGCCTAACGTTAGCTTTTTACTTCTGGTGATTGCATTCACACTTCAAAAATCATAAAAGGGGTGTTCATTTGTGGAGATTATCTTGCTAAGTAAGTATCATAATTGTTTGCCACAGAGTTTATTGTCTGCAATATTCCAAAACCCAATGGAAAAACCCCATTGGAACTCAGGGCGATGCTAACTTCCTGGTTGGACTACGAAGATATGTCATTCTTGGAGCACTCTATATTGCCCCCCCATCTGTTTATCTCCACACACGGCTTGAGAGCTACCTTTGCAAAGGTGCACCATATTTTTCTCTCAAGCCAGTCAGAGCAGACTGGGCTTTTTCGGGAGGGGGGCTTAAAAAAGGAAGGCGCTAAAACGGAGCATTTCAGACAGAGGTGTGAATACAGGTATATTCAGACAGACAGTATGAGAAAAGATAATGTGTTTTTTGAACATTAAAGCATGTAAACATGTTCTCATAGAAACCCAAAATCAAGTATGAACCTGAAAAATTAGCATGATATGTCCCCTTTAACTTCTCAATTTCTTGTGTGGTAGGCATGTCACGGGTTAGCCCGTGCCCTATAAAGTAAGATGCAACGCACACACACAGTAATGCCACCTCCATCATATATTAAATCAAGCCGGCTTGGAGGTGTCGGTGTTAAGTGTTACCGTAGCATCAGTACTTCTCAAATGTCAGGAGGCCCGCCGACAAAGTAATACATTTCTTAATGGGGGTCATAGTGTTACAAAGCATAAGTGTATTTATGAATTACACACAGGTATAAGTATTGATGTTGAACATTTCCATTTATTGTAAAATGTATATTCAGTAAATTGTTTGTCACCCTTTCTTCCCTGCTGTAGATGCGCTCCTTGGTTTAGACCTGGACTGCCGAAACCGCACAGGAGCATACCAATAGCTTATAAGGGGGGTTCCCAGAGAAGGTACCAAGTACGGTAGAGTTGGAGGGGTGTTTTGGGGGGTTGACAATTGGCAATGTAATTTTAATTAGTCTGAATAATTACTTGCCTCAAAATGTTATATTAAATGTTTTATAATTTAACTATAAATTATGTCCTATTTTTTTGGACTAGATATTATTATGCTGTTGTTTGATTGATTATTAATTATTATCAATATTACTTAGTAGGATCCAGCTTCATAAAAGAGGAGGCTGGAATACCTGGAGGTGGGTCAGTGGAAAGCAAACCTCGATGAGAGACAAGCCAGATTGGAAAGCTGCAAGGGCCCAACAATTAAAGGGGCATAGCTGATGCTGTATCTTTATATGTTTTTGTCATTTTGCTTATTATTTTTCATTATTTTTGAAAAACCTGTTTCTTGGATGCCAGGCCTGCACTGTACATATTTTTGCACTGGATTGTTGGTTTCCACTATTGTTAATAAATACACCCGGACTGCTTAACTGGAATTTTTCTCAGTTTTTACGCCTTAGCCACTCGGCCAACCTTACAAGGCCTATCAGAGATAAAACTGCTGTTAAAACTTTTGGAGGAGTTTTGGTACATTAGTCACAAGATATCATTATCTGTGTCTCCAGTACACAGTAGTGTCCAGTGTACTGGCGATCACTTAACAGGCTGTGATGTAAAGTGTAAATGTGAGCACTGGCTTCATCATGTGTTTATCTAATGAGTCATACCCCCTGAGGGAAAGCCATGATGACCATAATCTATCCTCAAAAGCAACTGCAAAGACACCCATTCTGCTGCCTGACAGCAGTGTGTTTGTGTCGGTGTTTGTGAATTAGTGTGTGTGGAGGGGTGTATTTCGGTCCGTGAAAGCTTTCGTGTGCCCATAAGTGAGCGTATGCACGTGTGTGTACAAGCACAGGCATGTTTGCCAGCAGGCCTGTATAGTATTATCAGTTCTTGTCACTGGCAGAGCAGAAATCCTCACCTCCAGCGTGCAGCCCTTTAAAACATTGCGTATGTGTTTGCCTTAATTAAGCTTCAATTAGCACTTTAACACTGACACCTCTTTAATGTGTTTCTGATCCAGCATGTGATTTAGTTTCTCTCTCTGTTGCTTTTCCAGTAATTCGTACAGTGCCTCTTTAAAATGAATGATTAAGTCTTGCAAAGCGTTTCACATAAAAGCAATGGCTTGTTAAGCAGTTTCAAATGTTTTGACGTGTAGAAGAAGAAGTAATTAGTCATATTGAAAGATTCTGCAGCTTTTAATCTAAGGCCAATACACTGTGACTTCAATTACTAAAGTGAAACTGAAGGTGTAGAGGAGGTGGCTGATGAGCGCATAGCTTGTCCAACCTTGGCTCAAGAGACTGGAGTTGGGTTACCTAAGTTCTTTGACCTTAATCATACCAGATAACAAGCACAGATATTCTTCTTCAAACCCACAGTCAGTGAAGTATATCAGATGATGTTGTAAGAGCTCCAGCCCGGTCACACTAAACGGCGTATGAATGACACGGTATTTCGCAAGTCATTTCGCATGCAATAAGAACGCCGTTCTTGCTTTTGACGTGTCATTTATACGCCATATAGTCTGCACTGCATCAATATAGCATAAATATGCTACGCTCAGAGCTAGTGATGTAGAATAAAAAGTGTGAGAGAGTGCTTATGGTGGGTGGGTCCAACAAACACAGGACTTTCAACCAGGAGACCGGTGTTCAAGACTGGTGTTTGTGTCCAAGAATGTTTTTGAGACGTGATTTTTTGTGACGTTTCTGACGTGTTTTCTGTACTTCTGTTAAGAGGTTTCCGTACGTACTTTACTTAGTTTACAAACTTATTTTAAGCCCAACCACGATGTTCTTCCTAAACCTGCGGCCATTACCGTAGTTTTGTTGCGTGGCGTACAAACGACACGCGAAAAGGCTAAAATGCATTCTCATGACACGTGGAATATCCTTGTAATGTCATGCTATTTATACGCCTTCCCATGAGATCGGGTTGATAACTCGCGCAGCTAGCAGTGGTCATGCTAGCGCAGATTAGCTCTCTAGCAGTAGTACTAGCTCAGCTGCCACAGATGATAGCATTCCTCTGATATGTGGCAGACCAAAGGGAAAGCCTTATCACTTTTATATCTCAGTTGGAGGAGCAAAAAAGAATGTTTTTGGATAACTGAGTTTGGCCTGAGGGCCATTGATGTGGAAGCCTAATTAAACCAATGACGCATGAAACGGCATCATGTAAGTTGAAGCCTGGACCTGTTGCCAGAGGTAATGCCTTTTAAATTTAGATTTCCAGGAAAAGAAAGAAGCAGAGAGTAAGAGGAAAATATGTGTGTTTTAGTCACAGTCACTGAAACAAAAATATTCTCCCAGCATGCAGGGTGTTTTCTCTGACCTCTGAATAAATGGATTTACGTTTTTTCAAAACATCACTTCGAAGACGTCATTGCGCCCCAGCCCTCAAATCTTTCTGATGTTGGAATTTCCAAAACAAGGACAGTCACGCAGCGATTGCCCCTCTTTTGTCTTTTTGGGACACTTTCGAGCATGGCCATTCGGAATAGCTACAAACACTTTTGTCTTTAATTTGATCTTGTTTGGTTGATACTTTGTACAAAAAACTAATCCATTAAAGGCATAGGTGTGATGAAGACTGGCCCCATTTGTGACCTCAGCACTCCGTACATTAATCTGTGATGTGGTCACATAGCATTCCCGTAGGAGAAAAAGTCAAAACATCATTTTTTTACCTGTTATCCAGCAGCGGGTTGCATCTTCAAAGGTATTTTTGTGATGAAAAGAGATGTCCCGAGAACGATTAAACATTTACCTTTTAAAACACTGAAACTAGAGTTGTCAATTGGTTAAAATATCTAATCGTGATTAATCGCAAATTAATCACACATTTTTTTTTATCTGTTCAAAATGTACCTTAAAAGAAGATTTGTCAAGTATTTAATACTCTTATCAACATGGCAGTGGGCAAATGTGCTTGCTTTATGTAAAAGTATCTATATATCTGTTACTGGAAATCAATTAACCATACAAAATAATGATAAATATTGTCCAGAAACCCTCACAGGTACTACATTTAGCATAACAAAATATGCTCAAATCATAACATGGCAAACTGCAGCCCAACAGGCAACAACAGCTGTCAGTGTGTCAGTGTGCTGACTTGACTATGACTTGCCCCAAAGTGCATGTGATTATCATAAAGTGGGCATGTCTGTAAAGAGGAGACTCGTGGGTACCCATAGAACCCATTTTCATTCACATATCTTGAGGTCAGATGTCAAGGGACCCCTTTGAAAATGGCCATGAAGGTTTTTCCTCACCAAAATTTTGTGTAAGTTTGGAGTGTTATTTAACCTCCTTCACTAAGCTAGTATTACATGGTTGGTACCGATGGATTCCTTAGGTTTTCTTGCTTCATTCTCTTCACTAGCTTTAAAACTGAGCCTGCTACAACCTAAAAATCGCAAGTTGCATTAATGCGTTTGAAGAAATTAGTGCCGTTAAAGTTAAGTGTCTATCCATGGCAATAATATATTCTCAGGAAAGGACCAGAGCAACGACTGACTTGATGAAAGGAGATAATGTGCATGTGAACGGCAGGGGGCCGGAGAGAGAAAGAGACAAAAGAAGTTGTGTTTAGGAAAACTTGGGATATTTGAGTTGTTAAGGGGGTGGGGGGGGGGGGTGCAGGGAGGGTTAATTTTGTCAGCATGTACCTGCAGTGTCTCAAGTAGCCACAGTGTGAGCAAGGACCCCCTAACCTCATGCACACACACCCTCTCTCTTATGTAATCACGTGCGTGTGTGGCTTGGCTTACAAATATATACGTGCATATTCCTGCACATGGGAGCCATAAAAAAAGCAATACATTCACCGCCCTCCCACCCTTGCCACCTTTTACCACACGTTATTTACGGCTACACAGGACCTCTGCGGCTGCATTATACTTATTTACACTCACTCTAACAGCACTTTAAGAAAAGAAGCCATGAATTAGAGGCACACACACAAACACACACACACACACACACTTTTAAAAGGCACAGGAGAGCACTGTAAAAAGGAGAGCAGGGGAAACATAACACACTTGTGCCGAGCGCTCTCATTCCGACTTGCCCTCAGGTCTTGTGAATGTAAGGAATTCACAGCGAGGGGTGGAAGAAAAAAAAGCTGTTTGCTGGCGCTGCGTCTGCTGTTGTGCAGATGGAGAGATGTGTAACGCACGTTCAATCAACACACACACGTGCACCCGGCAGGAGGCTTTTTAACCAAACTTATACTGTACACAGGAACATGCACACACAAACACACAGAAATAACGTGCAAATGTGCAGAAGCACACGTACACACACTTGTAAGCAACAGGAGGCCTTTTAAGTAAACCCATAATAGCTTTCATCATCTGGTTTCGCCTAGCATGTTCTAATACAGACTAACATCTGTCAGGCCAACTGTCATGTATCACACACTGCAAGTAGTTTTCTCCTCAAGACAAATACTGTCTTATGAAGGATTCAAGACTACATAAACAAATAATTAATTCACTAGGGTGCTACAGCAATGAGGCTTAAAATCCGTAAATGAGTTAACATTTTAGCACTTCCGGTTCCTTCGTCTGGAAGTCGGTTTTGTTTTTTTTAATGGGTTTTTAATTAGATGCCTGAAATAAAGTCTGTAGTTAACTCAAGCTGAAGAGATTTTAAGGCTTTGTTCTACGACATAAAATACATCAATACATACCCCACTCGTGAATTTTGAAGCCTTTATGTGTCTTAAAACGAGTGGGTAAACAGCCTTGTGTGTATTCGCGCTCATGCGACCGTGGTGTAGTTTAGTAACATTAGCTTTTTACTTCTGGAGACTGCATTCATAGTTCAAAATCATAGAAGTGGTGTTCATTATTTTGCTGAACAAAACACATAAGTATCATAAACGTGTGTTTGCCAAAGAGGTTATTTTTTGTAATAATCCTAAACCCAATGGAAGAAATCCCATTGGCTTTTTGTTGAGGAAACCCAGGGAGCTGCTAACTTCCTTGTTGACCTACAATCATTCCTGTAGCACTCTATTATTATCTTGTAAAAAGAACAAAGATTTGACTTTGCTAAGTCCCGCCCCCAGAACGCAGACTGGCCAATTATTGCGTAGCATCTGCTCCATAGACTCTCATGCAATCGTTTCAGATCTTTTTTCATTTTCAGGCTGGTTTTTGTGGATTTGAGCTAGTCACGGTTAAACATTGTAACGTGTAACAGTGATACTCATTACCCGGAGAGGTTGGAAGGAGATTTACATTTCTAAAATGTTTCGTTTCTACATAAAAACTAGGGCTGTCAAAGCACAAATTTGTTTTAACGCCACTGATTAGAGTTAAGATACTGGTATCATATGAAACTACAAAACCTAAGGAATCCATTGGTACCAACCATGTCATACTAGCTTGTCGTGAAGGAGGTTAAATAACGCTCCAAACTTACATTCAATTTTGGCGAGGAAAAACTGTCCCTTGACCTCTGACCTCAAGATATATGAATGAAATGGGTTTCATGGGTACCCACGAGTCTCCCCCTTTACAGACATGCCCACTTTATGATAATCACATGCAGTTTTGGGGCAAGTCATAGTCTTGACTTGATGTGATGGTTCACTTTTACACTGCGATCTGTTGGCTTTAGCTTCTCTCTTTGTATTTTTAACCTGTTTTCGGTGCTGAATCAGTTTGACATCTTGAATATATCCTTCAAACGCATATTGTAGACCAGTCTGCTTCTCTCTGAAATTGCTTTTTCTTTTTTCCAAAAGTTAGCTAGATAGTTAGATTTAGTGGGCTCCATGCAGCTCTGACAGCTTGATGGAGTAGAAGTGGGGAGGCGGGGCTTAACAAAGGGTCAATTACACGTTCCCCTCTATTACCCTTATGGACATGCAGTGTTTTTCCAGTGTTGATCCCATGTCATATCATGGTTGCAACTACTTACAGTTTCGGTAAAAATATGAGCTTCTGCGTGATTCGTGTAAATCTGAGGATTTTTCTAATGTCACTTACCTGAATGTTGCTGTTTAACTGAGCTACAGTAGCTTTACCCTGTCGGCACTTTGTTGGTGCAGCAACAGCAGCGACCCACTGGAGGTAGTTTCGTCATGTCCTCCCGTATTTATGGAGCTATAAAGTCTGGGTGCGTAAGACACTTTATCCCCACCAGCTCCAGCTCCAGCTCCAGGTATATATATGCTTTTCTGTGGCTGACCTCTGATGTCCATTCGGAGGGGGACAACAGAGAAGATAATCATCCTACAGGGATAAATGAAGTATTGCAGTATATGGTTTTTGGGTAGGTTTTTCCCTTCATCTTCCTGCCGTACTTGTTTCCATGAGTGCTGGCTTGTGTTCACTGAGTTCACCGAGTGTGGTGGAAAATAAAGTCAAAACACAAGCCTCTTTCATAGAACACCTTGGGAAGTTTACTTTTCCTGTGTGTGTATGTGTGTGTGTGTGTTTGTGGGACAAAGAGAGAGTGCTGTGTCTTCATGCATGTGTGGTGGTGGTGGTGGGTGAAAGTCTCAGTAGGCAGTATGCAGCATATTTATACACATACACACACGTGGGGGGGGGGGGTTAAAGGAAGGGAGCGTTTTACCTAATAAATCTCATCTGGTCGACTTTGTTCCGCTACTCAAATTACCTCCCAGTCATTTACTGTAACTCAGTGGAGTTACATTGAATTTTAGCACCGGTTTCCCCAAACAGTTTGGTTTTACGGGATGTCAGGAATCACAGGACGACTGCCCCCATGTCTTTATTTAGACACCAAAAATGCTGGCACTGTAGTAAACTCAGCCACCATAATAGCCAGTGTGTGTAGAAGATACAAAAGCAAAAACAAAAACAAAAAAGATCCCTCTACAGTGTTTAACTCCAGATTTACTCTAAAGAACAGAGCTCTACACAGTGGATCACGAAGAGCTGCTGCTTACAATGAATCCTTCTGATGCAGTATGTCAAATTGAGCAAAGGACAGAGATAAAAGAAATGGAAACTCTGCTAAATGGCGTGCTGCTATGAAATGAAATGTTCTGGCTCAATACAATGCCTGTGGGCCACAGCATGTGGCTAATTGAACTGTCTTACATCACTGATACTCTCTCTTCATCTCTCGTGGAAAACATTGTAAAAAACACTTTTGGGGATTTTTATGTCTTAAAGGTTATATTGTATAACATTTTTACGTAGGCAAATCATTTTTAAAAATAATACATCCCAGAGCCGAATGAAAGTAAGACTTTCCCTAAAAAAAAAATTAAATTGACTGCGAATTAATCATTTAAAAAGTCCAAAATGATTTTTTTTTATCTTTGTGGAAGATATCTGAAGTTTGGTTCCCACTTCTAACAAAGCTTGTGAGCCAATAGCAGAACAACGTTGGTATCATGTGTGTTGCCGGTGATAAAGTTCAAGATTCACTTTATTGTCATTTATTATTTGTATTACACAGAATGAAACTAAATATTGTTTCTCACCAGCTCCTGTCAGTGCATCAAAAAAGATAGAATAAATAAGCATTAAAATTAACAATACCTAAATAAAAAATAAGCAAACGTTTCAAACAATAATACACAATTTAGCAGTCGTGTTTAGCAGCAGAGAAAAGTGCATTAATGTCCTTAGTAAAGTGCTGTTTACATCACTGTTCCAAATTGTCTTTGACAGGTGACTAGCTATCAAACTGTTTCTGTGTTAATGCTGGCAGGTTGGATGTGAGTGTGTGTGTGTGTGTGTGGGGTGGGGACACAGTCAATTTACAAGCCTTGTAGCTTTTTGGGAACAAGCTGTTCAGCATCCTGCTGGATCTACAGCAGATGCTCCTGTACCTCTTCCCGGACGGCAGGAGGGAAAACAGGCCGTGAGAAGGGTGGTGAGGGTCCTTATTGATGGAGGAAGCTCTGCGAACGCAGCGCTGCTGGTAGACCTCCATCAGGAAAGGTAGACAGGCACCAATGATTCTGCTGGCTGTCTACACAATCCTGTTAAGCTGCCATTGTTCGTAGGCTCTGCAATTGCCAGTTAGTGTGGAAAAAACGGAGAAAGGGGTTTTGAGTTTAACACTGGTGATGTGTATCACAGTAAATAACATATTGCATAAACAGCGGAAATCTCACATGTTTGAGGTGACAGTTCTGGAAAAGGTGCTCCTGACGTGTATTAGTATTCTTGTAAGAGGTGGGAGGAGCTTGTACAGTACAGCGAGTTAGACAGTGATGAGAGTAGTGTCCAGGGACAGCTCTGACATGTGGGTAGCTTTAGTTTGTGGATTGAAGCAATGTGTTTCTCAATACTATGCTTCATGCAGCAACTGAAGAACTTTGCATTGGACGTCTTTCAATTAACACAGCAGGACTCCACATCTTTTTATTTATTTATTTTTTACTAGCTCTGCAAAAAGGCCAAGACTTCCTTGACTTTGTGGCTTTCATCACACAGTGTCATATTTCCTCTTGATGAGGAACCCTCTTCTACCAGGATTTGATTCTGTCTTTCTGTTGTCAACGTTTCTGTCGCATATAGGTTTTTTTACAAGTTGGGGTTGCTAGCCCCAAGCTTAACCTTCCACCATTTCTGGCTTCTGGTGTGTTTTTCAGTTGGTTTGTTAATCCTCTCCCCTAATCTGAGGCCAGACAGGCTTTGGGTCGTGTACAAGCTGTCTCGGCACGTCAAGCCCAACCAACTCCTGCTACTGTGTAGTGAAAGCTGCAACTAAGGCGAGCATTTCATACCAGCAGCACGAGACAGAAAAAGGCCAAGGAACCTCTCATTCTGCTCCATTAGAGCATCATCCCTGGCTTCCTCCTTCTCAGCCTGCTTTCTGAGGAAGGCCAACAAGCCCTCTTGCACCTTTTGGTGGGTGGCTGGGAGATGGACTCTTCCTCACTATGTATCAACCAGGATGGAAGTTTCTGAGGGTTCTTTGGAGGATGAGGCTTCAGCAGCAGCCTGGCCATGGTTTGGCACTGATCATGAGGCAACAAGGGAGGGAGGCTGAATCAAACCAAGGCCAAGTAGCTGCTGTTGCCTCACCACTCACCGTCCTTGTGCCGGTGGGAGGATTCTTCAACTACCTTGTATTTGGTTTTGAGGTTGTCCCACTTTTTCGATGCCTACATACCAGTCGCCTGCCCCTCCAGCCCCGTTTCCTTCACCACCTGCCTGTAGTCAATCAGAACAGCAGCTCTTCGGCAGTGTGCAATAAATCAATAGGCTATAAATTTATTTGTCACATGAAATCATGTAAGGTTCAATTCTTCTAGGTCAGAATTAGCTTATGTTAATTGCCATACCCGTTTATAACATTTGAACCCAGGATATATGGTATACTAACACCCAGCCTGATCGAGCTGCATTCCTCTTCCCACTGAAGAGATGATCCAATTTAACGCTTGCATTAATCAGGGCAAGGAGTTTCAGCACCTGTCAATACAACGCTCAAAAGTAAGAAATTACTAATGCAGAACTGAACATAAATTGTTACTTTAACTTCACTTTGATCATTTTACATCAGTTTACAGCAACAAAAACATAGTTCATAGTTTTCCTATGTCTTTAACATATTGTTGGAAGTCCAAACAAAACATATAAGCATATTAGCAATTAAGGAAACGGTAACTTACATGGTCTGCGCTTCTCCGTCATGATCGTTTATTTGGATGGTGCGACGCTTTTAAAAGTTGCGGCCGCAAGGAATTGTGGGACGGCATTATCTCCTTTTCTTTGGTAAAGGATGGTCCAGTGTATCCTATGCTAAAGAAGATAAGAAAGGAAGCATTGAAGCACCTTTTCTTAGCATTTTGTGAATTGAAACAGCTCTTATCATGGCTGCTGCTTCCGTGTCATCTCACTCCGTTAGGAACCTTCCTAAGCAAAAAATACTTTTCGACCACAGCCGCGATTTAGAAATGGGTGGCTGAATGAACCAGAGTTGGTGATTGTTGGAAAGACGAACCAAGAAGCGATAATAATGCGTTCAAAATTTCGTTAATGCAAATTAGTTTTAATGCCTGTTACGTCCACAAAGTGGAACAATAACTAAACAACAACCAAATTAAAACAGAGTCAACGTGAAGTTTCAAACTGTAACAGTTTATTTCAGTACAACGGAAGGTTCACAAATGTGGTGGAGGTAGGGACAATATAGTTTTGCCAAATAATCAAAATTAAGAAACCAAAACTAGGCCTAACTAAATCTGTCTTCTTTAACACAACAAACAAAAAGGCTGACTAACTTATCTACTAACAGCAGTTTTACAAAACATACATGGGATGGCAACAACCACTAAACCTAGTGTTTCTAGACATGAAAAGACCTACGTGCAAGTGTACAGGGTACCCCAGACTTACCTATGCCCTCTACCTCCTTACCACAAACCTTATCTTTCCTTTCCCACTGGAAACAAGAGACTTCAACATCCAAAAACCTCATTACAAATGAGTCTGAGAGAGAGAGAGCCCAGAGTGTGCCTCTTTTATGGGCAGCCCACGACAGCGATTGGCTGGATGGAATTAGTGTGAGCTAATTGCAGCTGGCAAACTCTGCACAGGTGGACTCCAATCACCTCCATTACCTCTGTACCCTGGAAGCACCTGCAAGACAAGGAGGAGGGGCAGAACAACACAGGAGAAAACTCTGCAGGCCTGTCTGGCCCTGCAGGCACGTAACAATGCCACTAATTTCTTTAACGCAACTTGCAATCTTTAGGACGCAGTGGGTTCAGTTTTAAAGCTCGAGGGAATATACTGGTATCATATGAAACTAAAAAACCTAAGGAATCCATTGGTAGGAGTTTTAGATTAGTAACTTGTCTTTTGTTTCCCTTATTTTCAGTAGGTTAGTGCAGGGTATTTAACTTTAGTGTCCTTTTGTTTATTGTTTTGCTGTCCACCCACCCTGAAGCTATGTCAAGTTATTAAATAAAATAGGGCTGTCAAAGTTAAAGCGATAATAAGTTTTAAAGCTAGACACTGGCATCATATGAAACTTGAAAACCTAAGGAATCCATTGGTACCAATCATGTCATACTAGCTTGTCGCAAAAGACGCTGAATAACACTCCAAACTTACGATGAATTTAGACGAGGAAAAACTGGCATGGCTATTTTCAAAGGGGTCCCTTGACCTCTGACCTCTAGATATGTGAATGTAAATGGGTTCTATGGGTACCCACGAGTCTCCCCTTTACAGACATGCCCACTTTATGATAATCACATGCAGTTTGGAGCAAGTCATAGTCAAGTCAGCACACTGACACACTGACAGCTGTTGTTGGGCTTGAGTTTGCCATGTCATGATTTGAGCATATTTGCTATGCTAAATGCAGTACCTGTGAGGGTTTCTGGACAATATTTGTCATTGTTTTGTGTTGTTAATTGATTTCCAATAATAACATACATTGCATAAAACAGCATATTTGCCCACTGCCATGTTGATAAGATTATTAAATACTTAACAAATTTCCCTTTAAGGTACATTTTGAACATGCAATTAATTTGTGATTAATCACGATTAAATATTTGAATGGATTGACAGCCCTAATAAAAATGATACCACTTTAAATTGTTAATTATTGCATGCCTTTTGAAGATTACCCAGTCACCTCAATAAAAATACAACTAAAGTACATTGCAGATGGCATGCCCTCTCCTTATGCAACACTCTTCATGTTTTCTCTGCACAAAGGTAAAAAATGTGTTCAACTTCTATATAATAATCTCCTAAAATGTTATAATCCTATGTTTATCCTATTTATCACATCAGTGCCATCAACCTGTTTACATTTTAAACAGTAGTTTGTTTTATGACACAAATTGCATTTTTGACTGCTCAATCAAATGACAGTAAAAACTTCAACAGTCCTCCCGGCTGAGGCTCGACCACACCCGCAGAACCAAAGACGGATTTGTAAGGAGACTCTTGGCGGTTGGCTGCGCCCCATGGGTGGACAGGCCATAATTGAGGAGTTTATTGGTAGTCATTTAGCCCAAATGGGGAAGAATTATTTGAAATTACACTAATTAAGGTTGTTATTTGGATCTCAAATTCAGTCAGTTCTTATAACCCCATCAGGAGGCCACGGGTTAGCTGAACACACACAGTGGTAATGTTAATATTCCGACGCGGTACAGTATATGTACAAATTCATGTGCACACATGCACACTGTGACGATGGCAGGTAAATGAAGGCTGTTTACTGAGCGACAGTGAGATTTAAACAGTCTCAATGAGGAAGTCAGTCATCTCAGGAGCTCAAGTTATTTCCTAACCCTCGCCCTTCATCATCCTATCCTCCAAATGCATATTGTAGACCCTTCTGTCTGCTTCTCTCTGAAATCACGTTTTAGTTTTTCCAAAAATTAAATAATATTTCTTAAAGTAGTGCAATTAGTGACATTGTGGGCTCCATGCTCATAGACATACTGTATATACATAGACGCCACATTGACTCCTGGATCGTAAGTTAATGTGGGCGCCATATTGGATAGGGCAAGACTGGCTCGTAAACACATACAAGTGAACGGAGGAGCTGCCGTTCTTCTGGATAAAAAGCACTATAACGTCTACATTTCTTAACTGATTTCAACGAGTTGTTTTATATTCATGGGTTTATGATCTATGAGGTGTGACGTTAAGTTAACGTTATGATTTTATTTTATTTTACCAAAAATGTTGGTGAAAAACTGTAAATACAACTGCGTCCGGTTCACGGATCACCGGTCTATCCTTCAATATGGTGTCAATTATTAGGTAATTTATTAAAAACTAGTACTATCATATCACATTTTCTTTTAATCATTTTCCACATTATCAACTGTTCAAGTTAACGTTACATCTTTACAAAACGTTTGCTTCTGTAACATCAGATAAGAGCTAGCTAATGTTCGTTATTGTTAGCTAATCGATATAAGTTAATGCTAGCTTATTGATGTTCATATCTGACATGATATTGTGTTTAAAACATGAAATGTACGATAAGGATTAAAAACGATATGTGTCTAATATTGCAAACAATAAAACTGATGGCATGTCTTGGTTAACAATTACACTATACACTATATTTCAACAAATTCAGATCATAACTAATATTATTATACTAATATTTATTGTTTACCATTATTTATTTATGTACCACTATTTGCCTGTTATTCTGATTGCTCTTATTAGTAAGTAAATAATAATAATTGCAGTAGCAGGGTTAGCGGTAGCCTATAGACTGAAAGCATGATCGCTAAAATGTAGAGTGGTCCCTGTAAAATATAATATAATATAATGTACAATGAAAAGTCTTCCTTCAAGTATTAACCTTAAACAAGGAAAATAAGCCAAATCCATACTTGACAAACGTGAGTTTTAACAATTCCTTATGATAAATGAATTATTTTCCTGAGCGTCTAGCAGCGATTATAGCTTAACTATCCAGATTCTAAGTAACTGGAGACACAACTTTATTTTTCTACTCCACGTAGATCATAAACCCTTGAATATAATAACTACCCATCAAAATCAGTTGAGAAATGTAGACGTTATAGTGCTTTTTATCCAGAAAAACGGCAGCTTCCCCGTTCATTTGTATAGGGTTACTGGCCAGTCTTGCCTGGTCCAATATGGCGCCTACATTGACGTATTGCCACAACGGGCTGGAGCATCCAATGCGGCGTCTATTTATATATATGTCTATGTCCATGCTAGCTTGGACAGTTTGACAGAGTAGCAGCGGCTAACAACAAAGGGGCGGGGCTTAGCGAAGGGTCAATTTTTGGCTTACAGCAAACTCCAAGTGGTGAGATATGACCATCAAGTAGTGTGTGTGTGTGTGTGTGTGTGTGTGTGTGTGTCGGTGTGTGTGTTGGTGTCAGCTAGGTGATGATGACCTGACAGAGAACTGGCCAAGATACCGACAGTCATCTGATAAAACGTGATCTGTATGTATGCGTGCGTGCGTGTGTGTGTGCGCGCATGTGGTCAGGTTGGCAGGCAGAGCAGTGTTTCCACCAGGTCAGTTACACTGTCATGCAGCCAGAAACAGAGCAGGACTCGGGACTCGGGCCAGGCCAGGGGACATTCAGCCAATTACTGATGAAACAAAAGAAAAGTCATTCACATTTCTATATAAAAAGCCTGCCAATACACACAGTGGACATATTAATCATGTTTAAATATGGTACAGGAAATGTATGTGCATATTCTTTCATCACTTTTCAGACCACATCCCGCAGCGTCTCAGTTCATTTAATCTTATTTTACTGTATCTTTATATACACTGTATATTAACTTATGTTTATATCACTTTATCTCACTTAATTTAATTGAATGTTTCTTTAATATTAACCCATTTCACCCCAGTGAATATTATGTTATGGCTGGCCCACACTAACAGTTTTGTTCCTATAGTGTGTGAAGAGCAACGATTTGGTCAAAACAGCACACCACACATTAACAGATTCATCCATGAACAACAAGAATGGACTAATGTACTATTGTAATATACAATAATAATATACAACTCTTCTACATGTTACACATTTCTGTACTGCATGAGACAAATCATCTTAATCACATCATATTTACATATTTAACATTTTAATCATTTTTAACTTATCGCATAAACTCATGGAATCAATTACCAATGATGTATCATGAACACATTTATGCAACAGCATTTACACTCTGTTTCTCCATCTTTTCAGCATCTCATCCATATGTTTTGTGTTATGTATCAGAAGTTATGTGTTATGTAAGTGAATTGCATTGAAACAGTAAATCACATACTGTAATGGATTTGAAAATAGCTTTCCTAAGAGATAATTGAAGCGATTATTGTTGGCCTATAGAGTCCTCTCTGAGTTTTGTGTGTACAGATACATCTATAAATCACATGTTCCACGTTCCTGTACTGTGTGCCTCACCGGTTACAGCTCTAGTTTAACAACATTATTTAACCGAGACAATGTATGTGTACCAACGTTTAAAACCCTCATAAAAGCATGTTCTTGGAGATGAAAAGACCTCAGCATAGTAGAACACTAAATATTTGAATGTTGCACAGCAGGTTAAGATGAATGAGACAGTAAATGGCACTTTTACACAGAGGCTCTGTGGCTCTGGGTCCATTATCATAGGTTTTTATTACAGCTGGAGGAGACTCTAGGGTCTACTGTAAAACTCAAAAGTACACTCATTTATGATTAGCGTCAAGGCTTTATTTTGCAAGTGGTATATTGCACAGACAAGCATGTGGGAGGATCTGCTATTAGTATTCTGTTACTATAATTCAGGGGACTAAAAGGTGTGCTGTATTTTACGTACAGCATTCACTTTGCAGCTGACATGGATTATATTGGTCTACAGTTGCTCGATGTAGCATTATGCATCAACATGCCCAGCAATTTAGTTATCGGTCCCACAATCTACTCCACTGGGGTGTAGTTATTTGGCTGGATGCACACTCACTGTACACAACTTTTACCTCCACAAATGTTATTGCACAAGTCATTTTGGATTTGTGAAAGACATTCTGTGTGTGCAGAGTTATGGCCGTATCAAAGCTCCAGCTCTCACAGAGTTTGTCACCAATGTCCCGCCGTGTCCATAAATCCCCAAACAGGATTTGGACTCTATTCTCTGCTTCAGGTTAATAGTTGACTTTTCTTTTTGCGGTTTGAGGGCCTCCCAGGTTGATTTTAATAGACTGAATTTGACGTTTGGCCAAACAGCTCAACCCTGCGGTTTAAGGTGCTAAAAGAACACACACAACGGCCTGAGGCAAGATGTGCAGTTTTGGGGTTGGTGACTTGGATGGTGCTTTTCCAAATGTAGCTCACGCTTACAGTTTACTGGCTATACCTATATTACATTATTTCATCCACTGAAATTAGCAATAATATACGTATTAAACACTTTCATTGCCCAGTGTCACTAATGTAATCTGATGACTGCTCCTCTTTCAGACCGGCATTACGTCATCCAGAGCAGGCTCGCATGACCACGCCCCCTTTTGGGGGAACACAATCCCGTGTCCCTCATAGACGGTAACAGAGTAAACAGAAGAAGCTGAAACATGTCTCTAAACTTCGCTACGCTACGCTGAAGAGTTGCTGTGTAGTTGGTTGCACCAACAATAAATCCGAAAAACGCTGATCTCCGAGGCTACGCTCAAGTTTGGGAGAAAGAAACTCGCTGTCACAGAAGAAAAAAAAAATGACAAAAAGCTGTTGTGTAGCGGGTTAACCGAGGCTTTCACACTGAGATTTGAGGCACATATGATACGTTAATATTCACTGTCAGTGTGATAAATGGCTAAATGATGCTGGTGACAGTTACTAGCATGGCTAGCTAACGTTAGCTTGAGTGTGAGGCTGCTGCAGTAATACAGTCATACATTAACGTTATAGCAGCATCAGACTGTCGTTTCCAACTAAATCTCAACCTACAGATCAAACAGTTGGTTATTAACACATTAGTTATTTACAGACAACACTTAGTCTAACGTGATTCAATCAAATATGTATAGAAGTCTGGATAAGCAACATCCGGCCACTGTGTTGGACGGGGGAAGACTGAAGGGACATGGCGGTGATCAACCTTAATTTATTAAGGTATCGCAAACGCTCAAGTTCAGGCAAGGTCGTAAAATAATTATTAGACATGTGTTTAAAACAAATGTTTGAATAACAAGAGATGAATGCATACAAACTTGTCGAAATTATACTCCAAACATACGTCAAATTACATTGTGATCTATGGGGTCTTCGGTTTTCTATCCTCCAAAAGGGCCTTGACTTTTTGCGAAGTACCCATGTGTGCCGGTCTGATGTATCCTCAAGCCAAAGTGCATTTCACACACAAGCCCTCTGAGAACATTCATGCTCCCACAGGGATAAACCCTGTTAATTTTACTAACCACATAACTGCTCCTCTAGAGCCAGCCACAGAACAAACTACTAATTGTAAGGCAGCAAAATGTCAAGCTCCCAAGTCGCTTTCATATCGTTGGATCTTAGGGGAACATTGCAGTACATTGAACTGAATCACTACATAAACATCCAGGCAACTACACATCCAACTCGAATCAAAGTGCTGACTGGCACTGATTAGAAAGTCATCACCTCCCCGCTCTAAACAAGAGTTTGGGGCTCAGCTGCTACAGCACACGAGGCCAGCGATTCCAGTCATTAAAAATAAAGCAACAGTAAATTACACCCTGAATGGCTGCCAT
This sequence comes from Sebastes fasciatus, assembly GCF_043250625.1. Taxonomy (NCBI): domain Eukaryota; kingdom Metazoa; phylum Chordata; class Actinopteri; order Perciformes; family Sebastidae; genus Sebastes; species Sebastes fasciatus. Next base: position 6,820,971 of record NC_133802.1, read on the forward strand.
AACGACAACACGCTTTTTTTTTCTTTCTGTTTTTCATACAGAGATCCTGCCATTATTATACCATATGTACATTCAGCATCTGGTTTCAATCTGCGTTGTGTGGAGAAGATGGTGATTGTGGTTCTTGTCAGCCAAGCTTTTCTTCTCCTTTTGTTTCTGTATTTCTATGGTTTCTAGTCAATACTTTACAGCGGGATGGAGTGTATGTGTGTGTGTGTGTGTCAGGCCAGAAGAAGACTGACAACACTGTAATGCCTCTATCCTCGGTTGGCATCCACCGCAGGGAAGAGGAAAAAGCTGAGGAAACTGTGGAGACTTTATTCAGCAGAGAACAAAAGATACTTTCATTATTAGATTTCTCAGCTTTTCTGGCTCCATCTGCTCAAGCGCTGCCATATAAACACTCAAACACACAATTGTGCATACATGAACACCACTTTCATGATTTTCGAAGTGTAAAAGCAATCACCAGAAGTAAAAAGCTAACGTAAACGAACTACACCACGATCGCATGAACGCGAGTACAGACCACGAGGCTGTAAAGGTGGACGAGTTGGCGTGATGACGTTTAGTAGTCTCATTTAGCTGCTTGTTAGCAAAACATTGACTTCAAGATGAGGGAACCGGAAGTGCTAAAATGCTAACTCATTTCCGAGTTTTAGGACTCATTCCTGTAGCACTCTATAAGCCCGTCCAATAATTTCATTACACCTGAATGAGCAGATTTGACTGGCTACCTGGCACTCATTTCGCACTCATTGGAGTCTTCCATAAGCTGCTAGCTTGAAAGCTGTTTACGTTCATAATGATAATTTTGGAGGAGTGGCTTTGGAGGGAGGCCTGAAGGGACGGGATGTCAGTGTTGACGACTTGGCGACTTTCTCGCTAGATTTAGTGACTCTTGGAGCTAGTGCTGCTGGCTCCTTTCTTTGGAAAAGAGTTGGCAACACTGGGCTGGGTTTTTCGGTTGGACGATTTTTCAAATTGTACTCTTGCTAGTTTCTCGGCAATACCGACCCTACCTTTAAGCTGTGTACCAGAGGAAGCAGGGAAAGAAGATCATAGTCCAACAGATGATGCCCTCTGGCAAGCCTTGGATTATGAGGGCAGTCTGGCTGATTTCAACATTCACCAATATCTGTTACAGTTTAACAGATGTGCAGTCTGGTTGCTACACACACACAGACACACACACACACACTGAAGCATACATTGTCTGAGGCCTGCATGAAGACACGTGTGTACTATGTACTACTTCAGAGGTGAAGCTGCTCTTGACAGGCAGCATTGCATGTGATTGTGTTCATCAAAAACCAAATAATAGCCTTTAAATGTGTTCTAACTCACACAGGCTGCGCCCTCTACTGGACTCTATGGGTACTACTCCAATCACACGCGCACGTTCGCCCACTGAATTTTGCATAAACGTAGCCGGCCAATCAGAACTTTCCTACCGAATATTTGTGTCCTACAGTATATAAGGCGGCGTGGTGCTGCCTGGTATGCATTTCTCTTCAGCAATTGGCAATCGCCAACTGACATCTCGACGCTTAAAGGAACCTCACCGGGACTGATCTTTACAACGTCTGCTTCGAGTGCCTTGGCGCAAGTGTTCAGCAGCTACTAGCCCTGCCTGGCCTGCCGAGCACTGCCCCCAAGATTAGACGCCAGCAGCGCTTGGACAGGGTATCTGCAGACTTTTTAAGACCTTTTTAAGACCATTATGAATGCAATTTAAGACCCATGTCACATCCATTTAAGACCACTATGAATGCAATGTAAGACCTACTTCACGTCAATACTGGCAAGAAAGTACTAAGGATATGAAAGAAAATTGGAACCCCGGAATTAATTGCAAAGTAAATTAATTTATTCACTGAAACACATTCCTTCCAGCACTTTTCCCAGTCTTTGTTCCAGCTTTTCCCAGTTTTATAACCAAATAAATATGGGTGACAAATAACAGTCACACTGACATAAGCGGACAGAGCCGGTGGCATGACGCTGTGTCCATTCAAGAACCATATTGCCGGACTGAGACTGAGAAAGCACATGGTGTAGCGGCTTTAAATGATGTTACAGACGAGTTGTCTACGAGGCGTTCAAGGCCGATGACGAATACAGACTACTGTGATCTACTGGTATGGAGAGTTATTTCCTTTCACACAGGCGCAGAACATACGTGGTAGTTGGCTGTAGTCTTTGTGGTGTGTTCGAGTGCAGCTTTTTGGCCAAAACACAAGCGACTTGAGGCGACGCAACAGTAGGTCTTCGCCGAATTCTTTGCTAGTTTGATGTTGGTTTGGTGTCTCTGGGCCTTAACACCAGAGACCAGAGTTTGTCTTGTCTCCAGTCAACATGCATGTTTCTTTGAACCGTAGAGACAATCCAAACCTTTGAGACCAATTAGTGTGTCTTTGTACTAACGGAGGATAACTTGTCAATTCATACTGTGAAAATCTGGCTGTGCATTTTATTGTTTTCCCTCAACACATAAAGGTTCCTTCTGCCTCATGGTTATATAACTGAAGCTCCAATCTGCTACCAGTATGTCATGTCGACAGTGTTTGTCTAGACATGGCTTACCCAGTATGCTCTCTGCTTTAATTGCTCTGAGAGATATTTCAAAATACAGTCCACTAGTCAGGGTTTTATCAATCATTCATCAGTTCTGTATTTTGTAACAGACACCAAAAACGCAACATCATGGCAGAGAGATGGAGAGAATGAGAGGCAGAGTCATTTCTCTCAGTTACAACTGATTTTCGTTTTTATTTCTTCACAGGCACCATATAATTTGTGCTGGAATCTGAAAATGAGACTTCTGAACCTCTTTGGCTTGTCTGAAGGGTAAACAGACTTGTATTGTGGCTGGGGAGGAATTGCTGGAGGAGGAGGAAGAGGAGGAGGGGGAGATATGAAGGAGGCTAAACAAACAAAAGAAACAAAAATCTCCAGAGTGAGTGCTCATATGGGAGTTTTCATAAAACTGCTGAGGAAACACTTTCATAAGACTGGCTACTGCTCTTTTCTATCCTTTGTGTTTCACTCATACGTTTTGTATTTTGGTTGGAAATGCTTTGAGCAGTGATGGCATCTGCAGAATGTCCTGCAGGCCGCGAGCATCAGGAATCCCATGTGGCTTAAGACAAAAGGAAGGGCAATAAATATCACAGAGAATTGCAGGAATGAAATCAGAAATATATTCTACAGGTGTGCTCACAGCTATTACATTAGGTTTCTGCTTCTTGGTCTGATTGCTGCTGCACCTGATTCGACTGTTATCAGGACATCAAATAGGCGTTATCAGTCACTATAAGCACCATAGATGTGGGTCATTAGGGGCCTACTATGCCTTCTACATTGTGGAAGTGAAAGTGAAACTTAAAAGTGCTGACTTGACTATGACTTGCCACAATTTGCATGAGTTTAGCATAAACTGGGCATGTCATTCAGATATCTTGAGGTCAGAGGTCAAGGGACCCCTTTGAAAATGCCCATGCCAGCTTTTCCTCACCAAAATTTAACGCAAGTTTGGAGCGTTATTTAGCCTCCTTTCCGACAAGCTAGTATGATAATTGGTACCAATAGATTCCTTAGGTTTTCTCGTTTCATATGATACCAGTATCTTTATCTTTTAGCTTTAAAACTGAGCCCGCAACAATCTAAAAATTCAAAGTTGCGTTAATGCGTTATTATCACGTTAACTTTGACAGCCCAAATGGGAACATAATTTTTCGGAGACCAGGCTGGGTATCGAGAGAAGGACTAACAAATTGTTAGTTTTGGTCCCTATTGTTCTAAAAACGTGAAATGAATCAAAATGCAATTACAAGCATGATGTATAATTTCAATCTGATCTAATCTAATATAAACCTTTGTGTCAACATTATCCAATTATTCAGGAATAGTTGTGGAATTCTTCCTCTAAATTTCTTTATTGTTTCAATGTGTGATTTAAATTTGAGTTGGAGTTCCTCCACCCAATGCCCTGCAGTGTCTGACTGCATCCATCATTTGATATAGAACATCAGAAGGAGTGCGTCAATTTCTCTATTGTATCATGAGATGTTACAGGTTCTGGGATTACCTGCTGTTACTTTCGGATTTACTCTCCACAGAACCTGCTCTCAGGACATTATCAAACACGTCTTATTATACATTTCTGATTGCCTCCAGTCTCTGAGGCTTACTGCTGGAGGCACCTAGCAGGGCACGTCTGTGGGCGTCTGGGACCAAGTGGTTGACCACAGCAGTGTCCTGCCAAGCCATTGTAATGTTAAAACAACCACTGCATTCCTTGCAGTGCAGCACGAGCTCCGAGCCAGGATTGGAAAGTTACCGAACTCGGGGCCCATGATTTCCCAAAAGCTTCTTGGAGCTCAGATAATAGCTGCTCTGCTGTAAAACTAATAGAAAAAGATTATCTTTGAGTGAAAAGGACTTTGTGAACCCAGGGTTTTGAATTGGTGCAGAAATAGTACAGTGTAATAATGCTGGCAAGCATCAAATTGAGATATAAAACACAGCTTTGACACTTGGGTGTGATTCTGCTCTGATTGATAATTTTAGACAATGGTTGCCAGTAGCTCTGCGTATTCTAGGAATGAGCACACACACCCAAATTCCTAGCTTTACTACTACCATCCACTGTGCCAGTTTGCCAAAACTGGGAAGCCATAAAACAATAAGGTTTTGTTCTTCTTTCTGGGTGAGAAATTAACGGGGGCCACATGGAGAAAACTGTCCTTCAAAGTTCATGAAATTTCAGCTTGGTCACAGTTCTTTCCGAGTAAAAGTGGCAATATTTCACATCACCGCAATGTCACTTTGCCGACTTTGAAGATTGGCTATGTCTATTTACAGTAGTTATTCTTAATGCTTGTCATCGGTGCCATGGGGTTGGATTCCACGTAAAAATCTGACGAAATCATGCAGCTTCACCAGAAACTCCTTAAGCTCAGACTTCAGCAGGGCCTCCAGCAGCGACCAGTCCACTTTAGACAGACCCAAATCCGGCTTTGCTGTAGCCTTCGACCTGCAGTCAGAGCTCCGGCAGGAGGTGGAGAGCTCTATGTCCGGCAGCAGTGGCTCCCCGTCCAACCACAAGCAGAGCTTCGCCTCGTTGCTCTGCCAGCTGGAGGCCCATGCCGTATTGTTGGGCCTGCTGGAGGAAAGGGTGAACCGGAACCAGGACTGCGCGGGGCAGTCTCATTGTACTGCAGACCCAGCTGCAGTACAATGAGAGGCTTTCTCCGGTGCTCAGAAAAACTACCACATTTCTCCACTGGTATTGCCAAAATCAACACAAAATTAAATGTCCTTGTAGTAGCTCTAAAGCGATGATAGGTAGAATGTTTTTGGCATCATTGGGCAAAAATTCCATAATAAGCTTTCAGCATATTGTAATTAAAGTGTTCTGAGAGAAAACTAGACTTCTGCACCTCCTCATGGCTCTGTTTTCAGGCTTTAGAAAAACTAGCCCGTGATGGGAGACTTTGGCCAATCACAGGTCATTTCAGAAAGAGAACGTTCCTATTGGCTGTTCATTCAACAGAGGCAGATGCCAATCACTCGCAAACTCCGATCAAACGGTCAAACTGGGCAGCGCTGATCAAATACGAATTATTTATTCTGTTACTGTAATGCCTATTTCTCACATAAAATGTTGTCAGAAACATCTTGTAGTGTACTGTTTGGCTGTAAAATTAGAAAGTTTGCTCCGGCTGGTGGGCGGGACCTGGTATTTCCTTTAACTGATCACAATATGGCGTCCGGGTCACAAACTTTCTCATTTTACAGCTAAACAAGATGTTTCTGAAAACATTTTACGCAAGAAATAAGCATTAGAGTAACAAAATATTGATTCATATTTGATCAGCGCTGCCTAGTTTGATCAGAGTTTGAAAGTGATTGACAGCTGCTCAGAGACGGCAAGGCTCCAGCTCGGCTCTTGTTGTTTTCCTAGGTCTGTGAAATCTTGCAGATGTTATTAGGAGCACCGGAGGACACAGAAGCCATGATTTTTTTTATAGATTACCCGTCTCATGCTCTACTGACAGGATATAGTGACCGTTTTATAAAAATATATTTTTTTAATCATATTTGCTTCAATTCTACCCACTGCTGCTTTAAGGAGGGAAAAGTTGCTAATAAAGTAATAGCAGTAAATGCCTTTCAGCAAGGCATCTATTTGAGCTGCTTGGAAGCCCACAAAAAAAGACTTTGCCTTCTGCTGGCAGAGTGTGCGTGTGTTCTCCATCATAAAAGTTCCTCATTAACCTGAGATTTGAACCTGTGACCTCCTCAGTCACATTTCCAACAGGCTCTGCCAGCCCTCTCAGCTCAGCGCCCAGTTGACTTACAAACATGAGCTGATTCATTAATACTGCTGTTGGCACTGGCTCTGAACCACGCAGGACCTGGAAACTAAATACCTCAAGTGATGCTGTTTTACGTATATAGCAGCATTTATAAGACACTGGTGCGGCTTTTACAGTAGCTTTTCTGTTTTGTTTTGACTCACATGTTCTGTAGTAGGTGATTTATTTTCCTGTACTAAAAAGATCTTTGTCAGGCCAGTGTGTGTGCTCTGGCGTAATACTTTTCTGTCAACTTTATCTCCATACAGTCATATGCAAACATGCAAACACTCATAAACCAGCCCAGTCGCACAGCAGTTTGTGAAGTAGTCACAAAATGTAATGTATTGATTCGTGTACATAGACACAAATTTAAAAAATTTTTTGTGATGGTTAGCACGAAATCAATTCTTATCCACGAAATTGTGAACCGTGACGAATAAAGAGCGGAAAACGCAGTAAAGGGACGAGGAGACCGATGTCCGTGTCCCGTGTGAAACCAGATGTCAAAGTTGATTTATTTGTCATGTAACTTCTGCACTTATGTTACAGCACTTCCAGAGTTATTTTAACCCAAACCACGATCTTTTCTAAAACTACCTAGTTGTTGTCTCGTAACTTCTGCACTTAAGTTACGTCACTTCCGGTGTTATTTTAACCCAAACCACTATCTTTTCCTAAAGCTAACTAAATAGTTGTTGTCTCGTAACTTCCATACTTAAGTTACAGCAATTCCGGAGTTATTTTAACCCAAACCATGATCTTTTACTAAATCTAACTAAGTAGTTTTGTTGCCTAAGCTTAACCAAGTCGATCTACTCCTAAACCTAACTGAGTAGTTTTACTTTGAAAAAACTTGAGCGGAAATTGACACATGTGTCACGTGTTGCTGGACATTTGTAGAAAAAAGCACAAAAAATACGTTGTTGAAAGTCGTGCTGAGTGTCACGATAAAAAAAAGAGAAATTTGTGTCTATGTACACAAATCAAATAGATTACATTTTGTGACTATTTGAAGAACTGCCTTGAGATGTGTTGCATAATCACATGCATTTCATTTGCATACAGAACATTCTGTAAACACATGATTTGAATGAATTGCTTTGGATTTCTAGCCAATCTTAGACCTGTAATTGGGCTTAATTTCCTACGTGTTATCCAAATCAGATACTGCAACTTTCACATTACATGCACAGTCAGAAACCTGGCAGACACACAGCGGTACTTTGTGTGTCGGCTGTAAGCCTGGTACAAATCCCACTTCAGATATCAGTGTGGGGCTCCTGTGGTCTCAAACACAGCATCTTTCAGAGCGGTGGATAACTGCATCTATTCCCTGGACACATAAACAGACATCCCTTTCTCACTCTATCTTTCATTTCCCTTTTCTCTCGCAGCTATTATCTTCCCATCTATCTGTCATGTCAGACGAGCCCTTCGGTCCGGCCACACACTCGCCCCATTCACTAGATCAAATTGAATCTTTTTTGTGTAATTGCCGCGGTGCCGTGTACTGCCAAGTGTTTGTTTGAATTGGATGGACTCTTGGTGCGTTTACGGTAACAGATAGGCAATCTCATCATCCTCCCTCCAGAGAGGTCCAATCCTCAAACCCACTCAGAACTTACATACAACATAAATAACATAACTTACTTCAGTTCTAGGAGAAACAAACTGTGTCCCTCCTTGATGTGGCTTTATAATGCAATTCTACAAATCTAATTCATCTGTAAGCCCACTTTTCAAAGTCTCATTAATATCCATAAACACATCAAGGGAAGTTAATCAAGACGTTAAAAAATACTGGAGCTGAGTGTTCATGGAGGATTTAGGGCTATTTAGCTCTGGGTGAAGTGACTGGTTGTTTCCTTTTAGGGTTTGGCTTTTGGGAGAAATTGGTCTGATTAAAGGAAG